>NC_041749.1:16323531-16978948 GCF_004115215.2 Ornithorhynchus anatinus
GATACCCCTCATGCCTGCCCAGATATGACATCGGTCACAGGGCCGTCAAGTGAAGCAGTGTGGCTCAGTAGAAAGAGCATGGGCTTGAGAGTCAGAGGTCCTGGGTTCTAATCCCGCCTCTGCCACTTGTCAGCTGTGTGACTGTGGGCAAGTCACTTAACTTCTCTGGGCCTCAGTTCCCTCATCTGTAAAATGGGGATGAAGACTCTGAGCCTCACGTGGGACAACCTGATTATCTTGTATCTACCCCAGCACTTAGAACAACGCTTGGTACAAAGAAAGCACTTAACAAATACCATCATTATCATTATTAAATACCCACTGGGCCACAGGGTGGGATGTCGAACGATGAAGGCTGGCTCCGGCTTCACGTGAGAAAATAAATGAGGGAGCGTGTCACCTGCACAATTAACATCGGATTGGCCCCGTGCTCAGAGGAGATGGGGGCCACCGGGCTGGCAACGAATAGGCTCCTGGCCATCTCGGGAGGAATTTGCACAGTCACTGGCACTGAATGATTTACTTCTGTCCCTGATGGGCACAATAATATCACCCTAAAACGCCCCAAGCTGGTTAACCTGACCCACCGGGTCCGGAGTCCCGCGGCCTCCTGGGGCTCGGACTGGGTGACTGGGGCTTGCAGATAAGCAGTGAAAAACTGACGAGTAGCAGCATGGCTTAGTGGAAAGAGCACGGGCTTGGGAGCCAGAGGCCCTGGGTTCTAATCCCAACTCCGTAACCTGTCAGCTCTGTGACTTTGGGCAAGTCACTTAACTTCTCTGTGCCTCAGTTACCTCATCTGTAAAATGGGGATTAAGACTGTGAGCCCCACATGGGACAACATGAATACCTTGTATCTACCCCAGCGCTTAGGACAGTGGTTGGCACATAGTAAGTGCTTAATGATGATGATGATGTTGGTATTTATTAAGCGCTTACTATGTGCAGAGCCCTGTTCTAAGTGCTGGGATAGATACAGGGTAAGCAGGGTAAGCTGGGATAGATACAGGATGACCCATTTTACAGATGAGGTAACTGAGGCACAGAACAGTCAAGTGACTTGCCCACAGTCACACAGCTGACAGGTGGCAGAGCTGGGATTCGAACTCGTGACCTCTGACTCCCAAGCCCATGCTCTTTCCACTGAGCTACGCTGCTTAACAGATATCATCATTATTATAAGCCTATGTGTATTCCTATTATGATAACTTTCTCATTTTTGTTAATCTGCTTAATTTCCCATCGTGTGCCTCTATGCAGGGATTGCCAGAGATCCAAGACCTACCGTATCCCCAGACACTGGTACTAGGCAACAGGAATCGATAAGCCTGTAGTCGCGGGGTGGAGAGACCAGTGCAGTTTGCACCGTGCATAACCGAGTCGCTAATCTTAACCTCCCTCGGTGTATCGCTTCCTGTGATCGAAGCCAGACCGACGGATAGGCTCTAAGCTCTCGGGCCCCAAGTGGCCACCTCGGTGGCCGAGGTTTTATCAGAGGGTTTCGTGTCACCACAGCTTAATCAGAAACTAGAGATTTTAATATATGGCATGCAATCAACAGAAAAAAAAAAGATTCAGCAACAGCAAAGAGCACAACGGTAACCCGCCCAACCCAGGCACAGAGTTTTCCGACCGCGAGGTGATGGATCGCGTCCGGTGTTCAGGTCCTTAACGAGCCAGGCCGGCACAGGCATCCGGGGCTTAAGAGAACCCTAGGGTCCGGACCGTCTCTGTTTTCCCTTCAGAAGAGAGTAAGCAATAGCACGGGACTCAATTCCCCCTCCTCCTATACTGTTCTTGTTGACCGTAACATCGAGCTTCTTCTGGGTATGGCCTAATCTATTACTACCAAATAGTTTGCTCGATCTTTGGTGTTTCATGATGAGTGCAGTTTTCTTCTCTGGTTTTCCTTTTTTCTCCAATCGCTAATCCGGGGAGCCCTCCGCCTGATTTCTGTTGATTGCGTCCTGAATATATAAAAGTACCTAGCTCCTGACAAAGTCGCAGTAATCATTTCTTCGGCGGCCCCATGACGTGATCCCTTTAATAAAATCTCTGGTAATGAGTTGGCCACTTGGGACTCGACAGAAGGTTGAACTGGTGAGAGAGGGAAGAGAAGGGAGCTCTTTGTGGGCAGGGAACGTGTCTGTTACATTGTACTTTCACCAGCGTTTAGTACACTGCTCTGGATGCAGTAAGCACTCATAAAATACAATCGATTGATTTACTCAGCTCTTTCCTCGCCGGGGCTGGAGGAGAGGACCGTGGTATGCCAGGGTTGGTTGGGAGGCAGAGAAGAACAGAGGTCTTACTTAAGACTGTGAGGTCAGGTCTAATTCTCATCTGTCTATTTTCTCCCGGCACTTAAAATAGTGTTCTGCACACAGTAAGCGCTCAATAAATATGATTGAATGAATGGTCAGACACAGTACCTACCCTACAAGGGGCTCACAGTCTAAATAGGAGGGAGACTGGGCACTGAATCCCTATTTTACACATGGGGAAAATGGGGCATAGAGAAATGAAGTGGCTTGTCTAAAGTCTCATAACAGGAAAGTGGCAGAGCGAGGATTAGAACCCGGTTCCTCTAACTCCTAGGCCCTTGCTCTTTCCACTAGGCCAAGCCGTCCTGAATTGATCGACCGATCGATCGATCCGACAGGTACAAGACAGTCGGTAGATAAAATTGAAGCAGTGTGATCTAGTGGCAAGACCACATGCCTGGGAGACGGAGGATCTGGGTTCTAATCCCGACTCCTCCACTTGTCTGATGGGTGACCTTGGGCAGGTCTCTAAACTTTTCTAGGATCCAGTTACCTCATCTAGTAGAATGGAGATCAAGACTGTGAGCTTGTAGGGCAGGGACAGTAAGCAACCTGATTATCTTGTATCCATCCCTGTGCTTAGTGCAGTATCTGGCACATAGTAAGCACTTAACAAATACCATAAAGAAAAAAAAATCCCTGCCTGAAAGGATCTAACACCCTACCAGACCAACTCATTCATTCATTCATTCATTCATTCATTCAATCGTATTTATTGAGTGCTTACCGTATGCAGAACACTGTACTAAGCGCTTGGAAAGTACAATTCAGCAACAGATAGAGACAATCCCTACCCAACAACGGGCTCACAGTCTGGGTAGGGGGGAGGAGGGAGGGCAGAGGGAGCAAGACAGATAACAAAACAAATAAGACAGGCATCAGTAGCATCAAAATAAACAAATAGAATTATACAGATAGAATTAGACAACCCCAAGTTGTCTGTAAACCCTCTTCGACTCAGTACAATAGAGTTGGAAGACACGATCCCGGCCTGTAAGGAGTTTGCAATCTAGTGGAGGAGATGGGCATTAAAATAAGTTTCAGTCAGGGGAAGCAGCAGAAAATAAGGATATGGACCTAAGTGCTGCGGGGTTGGGATGGGATGAGAATCAAAGTGCTGTAAATTTGTCCTCTAGACTGTAACCTCATTGTAGGCAGGGAATGTGTGAGTTATATTGTTCTCCTGTACTCTCATTATGGGCAAGGATTGTATTGTACTCTCCCAAGTGCTCAGTGCAGTGCTTTCCACACAAACAGCGCTAATAAATACGATGGACTGACTGACTTAAGGTGTACAAACCCAAGTGCACAGGTGGACAAAGAAGGGAGAGTGGGGAGATGAGAGGTTAGTCAGGGAGAGCTTCCTGGAGGAGATATGAATTTAGTAGGGTTTTGAAGATGGGGAAAATATTGGTCTGTTAGATACGAAGTGGGAAAGAGTTGCAGGCAGGAGGGAGGATGGGCACAAAGGGTCAATGGCAAGAGAGATGAAATGGAGGCACGGTGCGTACGTTGATGTTAGCTTTTATTAATGATGTGTATATATCTATAATTCTAAGTATTTATTTTCATGCTACTGGTGCCCGTTTACTTGTTTTGATGTCTGTCCCCCTCTTCTATTCTGCGAGCCCATTGTGGGCAAGGATTGTTTCTGTTGCTGAATTGTACGTTCCAAGCACTTAGTACAGTGCTCTGCACACAGTAAGTGCTCCATAAATACGAATGAATGAATGAATGAATGAATGGATGAACAAAGTGAGCGGCCTGGGTCATAGTGGGAGAGGAGAGAGGTTAGGAAGGGCGGATGGGGAGAGCTGATTGAGTGCCTTAAAACCACTGATGAAGAGTTTGATTAACTTCTCTGTGCCTCAGTTACCTCATCTGTAAAATAGGGATGAAGACTGTGAGCCTCACGTGGGACAACCCGATTACCCTGTACCTAGCCCAGCACTTAGAACAGTGCTCTGCACATAGTAAGCACTTAACAGATACCAACATTATTATTATTATTATCTGGAGATGGGTGGACCGATGAGCGGCCACTACAGGTTTTTGAGGAGTGTGGACAACGCCTAGCACAGTGCTCTGCACACAGCCAGGTTCAGTACAAAGGAGAAGCGGTGAGGCCAGCACAGATCTGGGAGAAAGAGGATCTCGTTTCTAATCCCGACTCTGCCGGCGAACTGCTGCGTGACCTTGGGCAGGTCACTTAACTTGTCGGTGCCTCAGTTTTCTCAACTGTAAAGTGGGGATCCAATACCTGTTCTCCCTCCTACTTAGACTGTGAACTCCATGTGGGAGAGGGAATGTGTCTGACCTGATTAACCTGTAGCTATCCCAGGGCTTAGAACAGCGACTGACACATAGCAGGCGTTTAACAAATACCGTTGATTGATTCATTTTTAGTGTCCAGTAACAAGTGGTGGTCAACCTCAGACACCCCACCATTTTGATCTGGATCAGCTCTAGCTTACGTGAGAAACCGTGATGAGAGAAATCATTAGTAAAGTTCCAGGTTAGAGGCTGTTCATTTTCCTTTCAGTAGAAACCTAAGATTTCTCTCACTCTTCATTGTACAAAAAAAAAAACAAAAAAAACCCCAAACCACAACCTGGTTTATGTGATGAATACTTGGGCTTCATTACCATTTATTTCAGAAATTTTGATTTTAAAATTAAATTTTAATAATTTCCATTCAGATTTCCAGTTTCATCATCATTTTAACCTCGATTCGGGAGGGGTCCGATGCGTCAGCTTCACACACACCAAAGAGAAATGCTCCACCTCAAATATTAGAGCTCAGTGTGTGCGGGAGGGGGAGAGGTCTTTTGCCTCCAAAGTGGAAAGTTCTCTGACCCACTTGCAACAGATATTTCAGTAACAGGCTAGGGAGAAAAACCCTCTCTAACAATGGCCCCATTTCCATGAGATGGGCTGCCCACCTATATTACTCACAGAAATGATACATATGGAAAGCAAAGAGGGCTGTGTAGTGGCTGACGGGGAATTCTGTGGTTGGGAGTGAGCAAACCCAAATGAAGCAGCACGGCGTAGTGGATAGAGCACGGGCCCGGGAGTCAGACGGTCAATGGGTTCTAATCCCGGCTCTGCCATTTGTCCGCTGTGCGGCCTTGGGCAAGTCACCTCACTTCTCCGGGCCTCGGTTACCTCATCTGCAAAATGGCGATTGAGACTGTGAGCCCCATGTGGGACAGGGACTGTGACCAACCTGATTTACTTGTATCCACCCCAGTGTTGAGTATAGTGTCCGGCGCTATCATTATTATTATTATTATTATTATCATGATGCATCTTCAATTGCACATCACTTGGAATCCCATGATGGGGTAGTTCTTCCCTCAAAGCAAGGAGGAAGACAGGGGAAATCCTGATCCCGGCCCCTTGCTCCAAAGTCATTGGCTCCCCTTCCCAGTTGCCTATTCACCCAGGTGCCTCTTCCAACAGGTAGATGCTTTCTTAAGAGTAATAACTGTGATATTAATTAAGTGCTTACTATGTGCCAAGCGCTGGGGTAGATACAAGTTAATCAGGGGTTTTTTTTGGGTATTTGTTAAGCGCTTGCTACGTGCAGGTACCGTTCTAGCACTGGGGTAGATACAAATTAATCAGGTTGGACACAGTCCCTGTTCCCTGTGCCCCAGAGGGTTCACACTCTTAATCCCCATTTTACAGATGAGGTAACTGAGGCACCGAAAAGTAAAGTGGCATTCAGCAGATACAAGGAAGAGCCGGAATTAGAACCCAGGTCCTTCTGAGTCTCAGGTCCGCGCTCTACCCACTAAGCCATGCTGCTTCTCCAGCCCCAGCCAGAACTACAAGGAATGGGGATGGGCCTAGGTAGGGACAGGATGGGGGAAGGCAGAAGGCATCAGTGGAAGGGCCCGGGGACAGCAGCTCTCTGCCCCCTCCTCCCACAGTTCCATCCCATCCCAGTTGTTCCCATCCCATTCCAGCACCTCTAATCTGGACAGAGAAGCAGGACTGTAATCCGGGGCCACGGAAGAGACCGTAAACTCACTGTGGGCAGGGAACGTGCCTGTTAACTGTTGTACTGTACTCTCCCAAGAGCTAGGTACAGTGCTCTGCACACAATAAGCACTCAGTAAATATGACTGAATGAAAGAGAGATGCAGGGGGTCGGGGTGGTGGTGGCTGCCTCTGACGTCAAAATTATATTTTGAAAAAAATGCCGTCAGTCCTAAAGAAGAGCTAGGGAACCATCATTTCCCCGATCAGGCTCTTTCTCTCTATTTAAATGGCCACCAAGGTGACCCAGACTATCCTATCAACCTCCTCACTGGCCTCCCTCTCTCCAGTCTCTCCCCTCCCCAATCCATATTTCACTCTGCTGCCCAGATGATTTTTCTTAAATGTCCTTCTCTTCACATCTCCCTGCTCCTCAAAAATACACCACATCAAGCAGAAACTTGTGACCACTGGTTTTAAGGCGCTCAGTTCAACTCTCTCCTTTCTCCCATTACCCTTGTCCTCATACTCTTTATCCCTCTCAAGCTAACTTACACTCTGTGCCTCGTTCTCTTGTCTTCCACCTCCAACCTCTTACTCAGTCCCTGATCACACACCCTTTTCCCCTTCAAAGCCATCAGACCAAAACTTTCCCCAAAGCCCTTCTGAAACACCACCTCTTCTGGGAGGCTTTCCCTGATTCATCTTTCTCCTACCCAGGTCATTTCGTTCTCATTACTACCTGAGATCTTTCAACCCACAGCCACTTTTATGCACTAACAATTATTCATAGCACTTTGACATAGATCAACTTTCATATTCTAGTATCTAAAGCCCTTACACATCGGATATCCACCTTTCCATTCTCTTCTTCCTCCTATTTTAAATAAATTAGCATCACTCCCACTCTATGCCAGACCTTAGATTCTACGAGAGAAAGAATCATGTCTTCTGATTCTATTGTTCTCACCCAAAGGCTCCTTATACAGTAGCTGTTCAATAAATAATAATAATAATGACTATAGTTGCGGTATTTGTTAAGCACTTACTATATGCCAAGCACTGCTCTAACCACTGCGGTAGACACAAGGTAATCGAGTTGTCCCACATTCATTCATCCATTCAATAGTATTTACTGAGCGCTTACTATGTGCAGAGCACTGTACTAAGCGCTTGGAATGTACAATTCGGCAACAGATAGAGACCGTCCCTGCCCAATGACGGGCTCACGGTCTAATCGGGGGAGACAGGCGGACAACAACAAGACAACATAATCACGATAAATAGAATCAAGGGGATGTACACCTCATTAACAAAATTAACGGGGTAATAAAAATATAGACAAATAATCACAGTGCTGAGGGGAGGGGAAGGGAGAGGGGGAGGAGCAGAGGGAAAGGGGCTTAGCTGAGGGAGCAGAGGGCGGAGAAGGAGCAGAGAGGGAGCAGAGGGAGCAGAGGGAAAAGGGGAAGCTCAGTCTCGGAAGGCCTCTTGGAGGAGGGGAGCCCACAAGGGGTTTGACAGTCTTAATCCCCATGTTACAGATGAGGTAACTGAGGCCCAGAGAAGTGAAGCAACTTGCCCGAGGTCACACAGCAGACAAGTGGCGGAGCAGGGATTAGAACCCACATCTTCTGACTCCCAAGCCCGGGCTTTTTCCACTAAGCCACACTGCTTCTCTATTATTGATTGATTGATTCAGGATGAGTGGGGAGAAATAGTACTTGTTTCCTTTTTAAAAGGAATAAATAATACTCCAGAAGGATTCAGAGGGATATCATCATTGTTATTATTGTTATTGTCATTATTACTATCATTCATTCATGCAATCGTATTTATTGAGTGCTTACTGTGTGCAGAGCACTGTACTAAGCAGTTGGAAAGCACAATTCGGCAACAGATAGACACAATCCCTGCCCAACGACGGGCTCACAGTCTAGAAGGGGGAGACAGACAACAAAACAAAACAAGTAGACAGGTATTTCGCATAAAATAGCAAAAATAGAATTATAGATATGTCACATCATTAATAAAATAGAGTAATAAGTATGTACAGATATACACAAGTGCTGTGGGGCAGGGAAGGGGATGGAGTTATTCAGCTGTCCTAAACGAGTTACAGATCCGGGTCTCAGCATCATTTGCGCGGCAACTGTGGGGTTTGAGGGAAATGGATGTCGATGGGACAACACGACAGACGTTTTTAAATGGCAGCCATAGGTTGCCAAACCTCTCTTCTCTTGGAGAGTCGTGAGACGTCAGAAAGAAAAGTAGAACTCGTTGATTCCTCCAACCTACCTCCACGCCCAATCCCACCCAGAAAACTCCACAGACCAAGAGTCGCCACACAGGTGAGCAGAGAAAGTCAATGTTCTGGTGTACGATCGCTCCCCTGGGCTTGGTTCCAAGCAAGCTGCTTTGGTAGCAATACGTTTCGCCTGACTTTATTGAAGTTAAGGATCATGGAAAGGGTCTAAAAGCCATGGAAAGGGTCTAAAAGCTTACTGTGCTACTTCGCCAATGGTTTGCCCTTCTTCACCATTGGGTAACTGTGGCAAATCAAAGCTGCGAGATGGCACAAAGGGTTATATAAGAGAGTAATGAGGTTATGAGGTTACAAAGTAGCAGAAATAGAAAGCGGGCTTTTAATAAACGTCATTTATCGTCAGGCTTTCTGAAATGGAAACCAAATTTCTATTATGATACCGACCTCATACATACAAATAAACACGCACACGTACAACATGGAATAGTTAGAGGGCCTGAAGTTGAGTCCATGAGATCTGGCAACAGACCGCAGAAATCAGATAATTGAACTCTAGGACCACTGAGTTACCTGGAAGAATGAATGACTGGATTTCCTTCTTCACGATTCCCTCTAGATTGTGACTCACTGTGGGCAGGAAACATGTCTACCAATCCCGTTGAATTATACTCTCCCAGCTGCTTAGTACAGTGCTCTGCACACAGGAACCATTCGGTACGTACCATTTATTGATCGATGTTCTTTGGCCCAACAATTAATCTATCTCCTTCGGGAAGAACTGCAGATATCACGACTTTAAAGTACTTGTGAAGGAAAGGGGAACTTCTTCACCCAGGTTGGTGGTAAGGCATATAATGGGTGATGACCGAAGGATCGTGGGCTAGAAATATCAAGAAAGGTTTGAATAAATTCATCTCTTAGTCATACCCACAAACCCTAGGTGAATTTCCCCATCGGTGCTATCTTCAAAGAGGAAGGACAACTAAATACATAGATAAATTCACGGATGGAGGGGGTTTGGGCGGGGGACCGGGGGGGGGGGGGTCCCTGATGAGTTATGAGGGAAAGTATGTGGGAAAATCTAACTCTGACTGGGAAAATAAATGGGTAAACAGCTCACTATTCCTCCATGCATCCTACTGCCATCATCGGCTAAAGAAACTGCACTGGATCTATATTGGCCTGGACTGTAGGACCCTTGAGGGTAGGGAATCACATCTACTTACTTTATTGTAAGCTCCCGAGGGCTTAATACAGTGTTTTGTACATGATAAGAAACAGCGTGACCTAGTGAATAGACCATGAGCCTGGGAGTCAGAAGAACCTGGGACCTAATCCGCGTTCTACCACTTTGGAGCTTCCCAGGATAATTGCCCCAGACTCCCGACACTTAAGTAGGCCCATTCAAAATAAATTAATCAAGGGATCAATTGTATTTATTCAGCGCTTACTGTGCACAGAGCACTATACCGAGCAATTGGAAAAGCACAACAAAACCGTATAAGAGAGATGGTAGACACATTCCCTACCCACAGTGAATTTACAGTCTAGAGGGGGAAGGAAACATTGATATAAATGATATAAATATTGATATAAATATAACATTAAGAAGCAGCATGGCTCAGTGATAAGAGCCCGGGCTTGGGAGTCAGAGGTCATGGGTTCTAATCCCGGCTCCGCCACTTGTCAGCTGTGTGACTTTGGGCATCACTTAACTTCTCTGGGCCTCAGTTACCTCATCTGTAAAATGGGGATGAAGACTGTGAGCCCCATGAGGGACAACCTGATCACCTTGTATCACCCCCCCCCCAGTGCCTGGAACAGCGCTTTGCACGTAGTAAGCACTTAACAAATACCAACATTATTATTATTATATAAATAAATAAATTACAGATATGCATCAACGTGCTGTGGGACTAAGGGAGGGGTGAATAAAGGGAGCAAATCAGGGTGATGCAGAAGGGAGTGGGAAAAGAGGAGAGGAGGGCTAAGTCAGGGAAGGCCTCTTGTAGGAGATGTATTCAGTAAGGCTTTGAAGTTGGGGGAGAGCGACTGTCAGATATGAAGAGGGAGGCCGTTCCAGGCCAGAAACAGGACTCGGGTGAAAGGTCTGGGGAAACATGGGTGAAAGTCCAAAGAGAATCCCAGATGCCCCAGCCTGGAACCTCTGATCTTGGAGGATTTGGGTTGTTGAAAACGCTGCAAACAGAGAACCGCTCCCAAGTCTCCCAATTTTCCATGATCAGGATATGGAACTTGTGCATTGGGAAGGACCAAAATTTTCACCGTGTACACGTGCTAAGTGGGATAGGTACTCTCCCGCCCCATCCCATGGGCTGGGCTGATAGTGATGATATCCTGGGGAGGGAGGGAGGGAGGGAGAGAACGCTCCTTTTGAGTGTCCCATCCACTCCTCATCCCCCTCCTGCCATTTCTGTGTGCCATCAGTGTGAGAATCCAAAGGGTAAGAGAAAGAAAGAGATGAAGAGACAAAGACACTGAGGTGGAGAGGGAGAGAGAGCCCTACAATAGTGTCCCCTTCAGGACTCTGGGGAAAGAAAGCTGTCCATTAACAAACCCTCCTGAGTTTTTATATTAACTCTCCCCATTCCTTCCTTCAATCGTATTTATTGAGCGCTTACTGTGTGCAGAGCACTGTACCTAGTGCTTGGAAAGTACAGTTCGGCAACAGATAGAGACAATCCCTACCCAACGACGGGCTCACAGAAGCCAGCAGACAGAGACTCCCCTCTCGCTATCTCCGGCAGGGGCCAAGGGCGCAACCAGGCCCTGGCAGAATCTCCAAAAGCAAGGGGTCATTCATTCATTCAATCGCATTTATTGAGCGCTTACTGTGTGCAGAGCACTGTACTAAGCTCTTGGAAAGTACAATACAACAATAAAGAGAGACTGTAAATTATCTCTTACAGATTACTCATTTATCTACTTCTCTAGTCCTATTCTCTGCTGCAATACCCAATCCTTCAAAATAATAATAATAATTATGGTATTCGTTAAGCGCTTACCTTGTGCCAAGCAGTGTTCTAAGCACTGGGCAGGATACAGGGCAATCAGGTTGTGTCACGTGAGGCTGACACTTTTAATCCCCATGTTACAGATGAGATAACTGAGGCATAGAGAAATTAAGTGACTCGCCCAAGGTTATACAGCAAAAAAGTGGCAGAGCCGGGATTAGAACCCATGTCCTCTGACTCCCAAGCCCATGTTCTTTCCACTAAGCTATACTGCTTCATCTTCTCTAACCTCCAGGACGCTTCCACTTGGATGGCCTTGACAATCCGTTAATTAAGCAATGGTATTTACTGAATGCTTACTGTGTGCAGAACCCTGTATTAAATGCTTTGGAAAGTACAATACAGTAGAGTTGGTAGGCACAATCACTGCCCCAAGGAGCTTACAGGCTACAGGAGCGTCTCAAACCAAACATATCCAACACACATCCAATCCCTTCTAAATCCCCTCCTCCTCCCACTTCCCCACTTCCGTATCATCCTCAAGCTCTCCCTGTCACGCTCCTCTCACAGCCAATCTACGGCTAAAACTACTAATTTATTTCAAAAACAGTCTGCGGTTCCATCCCTCCCTCTCCACCCATACAGTCAACCAATCAGTCGAGATTACCTGAGTCTCTTCCGTGTGCACAGCACCGTACTAAACTCGGTAGGGTACAGTCCGACAGAGTCGGTAGACACGTTCCCGACCCACAGCAAGCTTACAGTCTTGTCATATCACCATGGGGATTTGACACGGGCCTCCTCGCGGGTCTCCCTGCCTCCAGCCTCTGCCCACTTCAGTCCACGCGTGCACCGTGTGGTTCCTCGGATCATCTCCTTTAACTCTGCCCGGCACATATTTCCCCTCTCCTCAAAACCCCCCACGGTTTCCCATCTCTATCTGTATCCAGCAAAGACTCTTCTTTACCACTGGCTTTGAAGTTCTCTATCAGCCTTCTTCCCCTTTTCTATCAGCTCTCCTCACCTGAAGTCCTTTGATCGCACTCTTTGTTCCTCCCAGATGCACCTCCTCACCTTGTCCACCACCCTCCTCTCACTCCTGTTGTCCCCAGCGTCTAGAACTCCCTTCCCCTCAAATCCACCAGCTTCGGCCCTCCTAAAAGTCTTGTCTTGCCTTATGCCGTCGAGTCGATTCCAACCCGTAGCCACACCTCTCGCAGAACTCCCTGCTCCCCACCTGCAATTGCTCTGGTAGTGGATCCATAGAGTTTTCTTGGTCAAAATGCAGAATTGGTTAACAGTCGCCTCCTTCCTCGCAGTAAACTTGAGTCTCTGCTCTCGACTTTCTCCCGTTCTGCTGCTACCCAGCACGGGGGAGTTTTGACTTGTACCAGATTGCCTGCCACTCACTAGCCACTGCCCAAGCTAGGAAGAGAAGCAGCGTGGCTCAGTGGAAAGAGCACGGGCTTGGGAGTCAGAGGCCATGAGTTCGAATCCCTGCTCTGCCACTTGTCAGCTGTGCGACTGTGGGCGAGTCACTTCACTTCTCTGTGCCTCAGTGACCTCATCTGTAAAATGGGGATTAACTGTGAGCCTCACGTGGGACAACCTGATTCCCCTGTATCTACCCCAGCGCTTAGAACAGTGCTCGGCACATAGTAAGCGCTTAACAAATACCAACATTATTATTATTATTATTATTATTATTATCATTAGGATTGGAATGAATAGGCCTCTGCTTGACTCTCCCGCCTGTAGCCGAAACTGGTGGAGTACCGGAAACTCTCCGGGTGCAACCTTGAGATAGGCCTAAAAGTCTATTCCTTCCAAAAAGACTTCCCTGACTAATTATCAGTCCTCTCAAATTTGATCAATCAATCAACCCACCTATGGCATTTATTGAGCACTTATTGTGTGCAGAGCACTCTATTCAGAGCTTGGGAAAGTACAACAGAGTTAGCTGACGCATCCCTACCCAAAAGGAGCTTACAGCCTAGAGGGAGAAACAGAACATTAAATAAATTACAGATCAACCCTTCGGTCCTAATAATAATAATAATAATTGTGTTGGAGGGACAACAGGTATTGAATCTCCATTTTGCAGATGAGGAAACTGAGGCTCAGAGAAGTTGAATGACTTGCCCAAGGTCACACGGCAGGTAAATTATACAGCTGGGATTAGAGCCCAGGTCCTCTTACTCCCAGGCCCGTGCTCTTTCCACTAGACCCCGTTGCTCCTCCGTTCCTACTCATCATCAGCTCTTGTGAACATATGTAGAGTCCAATGAGCATTCAATTTCATTTATTCTAATTCTTATGAATACCCCTACGTCTGTCTGCCCTATTAGAGTGTAAGCTCCTTGTATACAGGGAACATATATGCATGTTATACCTCCTAGGCGTTTGGTGATCTGGTCCATTTATAAGTTTACTCCCAGCCCTATCTCCCCACTGCGGAGGAGAATTAGGCTCAGTGGCTTTGTTCGTTTAATCCATAAAACGATGTGACCAGTTACTTGGTGACAGAAACAGTCTGACTGGAATTGGGCTGAGGGGAAGGATATGGACAGAAGGACCAGGTGGGAATGTACCAGGGTGAGGACAATGCAGAAAAATAGATGTGCCTGGTGGACAGAGCCACCTCTCAGGGTTGCACCTGGAGGGTTTCCAGTGCTCTATCAGCCTCCGCTACGGGAGGGAGAGTCAACCGGAGGCCTGTCCATTCCATTCCTAGCTTGGCCAGTGGCTAGCGAGTGGAAGGCCATCTGCTATAAGTCAGAACTCCCCCGTGCTGGGCAGCAGCGGCACGGGAGAGAGTCGAGAGTGGAGACTCAGGTTTACTGCGAGGAAGGAGGCAAGGGTAAAAACTCTATGGATCCACTTCCAGAACGATTGCACACAGAGGTGGGGCCTTCTGGGAGAGATGTGTCCGTGACGTCGCTATGGGTCGGACACGACTCGACAGCGTAAGGCAACAACAGCAAATGGAAAGAGCTCACATGGGCCTGGGAGTCAGAGGACCTGGACTCTAATCCCAGCTCTGCCACTTGCCTGCCCGATGACTTTGGGCAAGTCACTTCATTTCTCTGTGCCTCAATTTCCTCATCTTTAATTTGGATCTGCCTCCTTCTTAAACTGTGAACCCCAAGCGGAACAGGGACTGTGTCTGACCTGATCATCTTGTACCTTTCCCAGGGTTTAGTACCATGCTTGACTCATAGTAAGCGCTTAACAGATTCCTCAATCATTACTGTTTCTATGTTATTATTATTTTCAGAGGGCACTCCAGGTGAGAGAGAAATCAAGATTGGGCCAATCTATCAGTAATTATTTTTCTCCCAGGGAAGAATACATAGGTCTTCACTCTAATGTCTCCCACACCTATAAATCCAGTCATTAATTCCTGGGCCTTACAGATGGCATTTGGTCCTTGGCTAAGAGTTGGGTTGAAATCCACAATCCGCAGTGCCAGGCGGTCTACAGGTGCCAGGCAAAGCACTATACTAAACGTCTGGGAGAGCATAATACAACACAATAGAAGCAACGTGGCGTAGTGGATAGACCATGGACCTTGGAATCAGAAGGACGTGGGTTCTATTCCCTCCTCCGCCACTTGTCTGCTGTGCCTCAGTTACCTCATCTGTAAAGTGGGGATTGAGACTGTGAGCCCCTTGTGGGACAGGGGCTGTGTCCAACCCGACTGGCTTGTATCCACCCCAGCGCTTAGAAGGGTGCCTGGCACATGGTAAGCGCTTATCAAATTCCACAGTTATTAAGAGATTAATGGGGTTGCTAAATGCCAAATCCTGCCCTCAAGGAGCTTAGAGTCTAGAGGAGGAATACGAAAGATGGGCCGGAAGAGAAAGAGTTCAGCACAGAGTCTTTCCAGGCATTGACCTCTTTTTGAATGGAACTGATAAGTCAGCAAGATCGAGGTAGCGGGTTGATAACGGCATAAATACGCCTGAGGAGAGGGCAGCTCTACACCAGCCCAACTCGGAGCACCGAAAACACGCTCATCAAGGAGTCAGCGAAGGATTCGGCGATGTCTCCTCTGGTGAGTACCTCTCTTTAGGCTCGGCTCCATCAGGTTACCTAGCTGGTCCACAGAGCCATCAGGCCTGGAGACGGGCCCTTTACAGAGAGAAGGGGAATAATCATCTTCCCCAAGAGGGCAGGGCAAGTTACAGATCCAGTAACTCATACTGAGAAAAGCCCAAGATGAAGTCTTACAATCCTCTAATCTGTAAACTCGTTGTGGGCGGGGAACGTATCTGTTTATTTTTCTAGCGTACTCTCCCAAGCGCTTAGTACAGTGCTCGGCAAGCAGTGAGCGCTCAATAAATAGGATCGAATGAATGAATGAATCACGGGTAGATGACTAAAACGGAGCAAAAACCAAATTTCTAGTATTTAAACTGGGTTATATCGCACTAAGGGTCTGTCCCTTCTCATTCATTCAGTAGTATTTATTGAGCGCTTACTATATGCAGAGCACTGTACTAAGCGATTGGAATGTACAAATCAGCAACAGATAGAGACAGTTCCTGCCCTTTGACGGGCTTACGGTCTAATCGGGGGAGACGGGCGGACGAGAACAATGACGATAAATAGAGTCAAGGGGAAGAACATCTCATTGAAACAATGGCAAATAGATAGAATCAGGGTGATGTACATTTCATTATACAAAATAAATAGGGTGATGAAGATATATACAGAAGAGCGGACGAGTACAGCGCCGAGGGGGTGGGACGGGAGAGGGGGAGGAGGAGAGGGAAAGGGGGGAGAAGAGGGTTTAGCTGCGGAGAGGTGAAGGGGAGGGGATAGAGGAAGCAGAGGGAAAAGGGGGGAGCTCAGTCTGGGAGGGCCTCTTGGAGGAGGTGAGCTTTAAGTAGGGATTTGAAGAGGGGAAGAGAATTAGATTGTCGGAGGTGAGGAGGGAGGGCATTCCAGGACCATGGGAGGACATGGCCCGGGGGTCAACGGCGGGTTAGGTGACGGTGAGGAGGTGGGCGGCAGAGGAGCGGAGCGTGCGGGGTGGGCAGTGGAAAGAGAGAAGGGAGGAGAAGTAGGAAGGGGCGAGGTGACGGAGAGCCTCGAAGCCTAGAGTGAGAAGTTTTTGTTTTGAGCGGAGGTCGATAGGCAACTACTGGAGGTTTTTAAGAAGGGGAGTGAAAGGCCCAGAGCGTTTCTGCAGGAGGATGAGCCGGGCAGCGGAGTGAAGAATAGACTGGAGCGGGGAGAGAGAGGAGGAAGGGAGATCAGAGAGAAGGCTGTCACGGTATTACGAGAGCCCGTAGCAGTAAGGTAGCCTTTTGGGTGGAGAGGAAAGGGCGGATCTTGGCGATATTATAAAGGTGAGACCGGCAGGTTTCGGTAACGGATCGGATGCGTGGGGTGAACGAGAGAGACGAGTCAAAGAAGACACCGAGGTTGCGGGCCCGAGAGGCGGGAAGGATGGTCGTACCAACCACGGTGATAGGAAAGTCTCGGAGAGGACCGGGCTTGGGAGGGAAGATGAGGAGCTCGGTCTTGGTCATGTTGAGTTTTAGGTGGCGGGCAGACATCCAGGTGAAGACGTCCCGGAGGCGGGAGGAGATGCGAGCCTGAAGGGAGGGGGAGAGGACAGGGGCAGAGATGTAGATCTGCGTGTCATCTGTGTAGAGATGGTAGTCGAAGCCGTGGGAATGGATGAGTTCACCGAGGGAGTGAGTGTGAATGGAGAACAGAAGAGGCCCAAGAACTGACCCTTGAGGAACTCCAACAGTTAAAGGATGGGAGGGGGAGGAGGAGCCCGCGGAGGAGACCGAGAATGACCGGCCAGAGAGATAAGAGGAGAACCGGGAGAGGACGGAGTCCGTGAAGCCAAAGTGAGATAAGGTGTGGAGGAGGAGGGGATGGTCGACAGTGTCAAAGGCAGCTGAGAGGTCAAGGAGGATCAGAATGGTGTAGGAGCCATTGGATTTGGCAAGAAGGAAGTCACGGGTGACCTTAGAGAGAGCAGTCTCGGTAGAGTGGAGGGGACGGAAGCCAGATCGGAGGGGGTCCGGGAGAGAATGGGAGTTAAGGAATTCTAAGCAGCTAGGGTAGACGACTCGTTCTAGGATTTGGGGAAGGAAGGGTAGTAGGGGGATAGGGCGATAACTGGAAGGGGAAGTGGGGTCGAGAGGGGTTTTTTTTTAGGATGGGGGAGACATGGGCATGCTTGAAGGCAGAGGGGAAGGAGCCATTGGAGATTGAGTGGTTAAAGATAGAAGTTAAGGAAGGGGGGAGGGCAGGGGCGATGGTTTTTATAAGATGAGCGGGAATGGGGTCCGAGGCGCAGGTGGAGGGGGTGGCACTTGCGAGGAGGGAGGAGATCTCCCCTGAGGATACTGCAGGGAAGGATGGGAAAGTAGGGGAGAGGGTTGGGTGGGGGGAGGCGAGAGGGGGAGGGGTGACTTTGGGGAGCTCAGACCTGATCGTGTTGATTTTTGTGATGAAGTAGGTGGCCAGATCATTGCGGGTGAGAGATGGGGGAGGGGGAGGAACAGGAGGCCTAAGGAGAGAGTTAAAGGTCCGGAACAATCGGCGGGGGTGACGGGCGTGGGTGCCGATGAGGGAGGAGAAGAAGTTTTGCCCGGCGGAGGAGAGGGCAGAGTTAAGGCAGGAAGGATAAATTTGAAATGTGTGAGGTCGGCTCGGTGCTTGGACTTTAGCAAGCAGCGCTCGTCAGCTCGAGCATAGGAGCGTAGGAGGCGGACGGAGGAGGTGATCCGGGGCTGTGGGTTAGCGGAGCGAGAGCGGCGGAGGGAAAGGGGGGCGAGAGAGTCGAGATGAGTAGAGAGGGTGGAGTTGAGAGCGGAGACCCGATCGTCGAGAGTGGGAAGTGAGGACGGGGGGCAAGGGGGGGAGAGATGCCTTTGGAAAGACGGATGGGATCGAGAGAGCGGAGGTCTCTGTGGGGGAGTAGCGAAGATCGGCAGGGGGAGGGAGTGTGAGAGATGAGGCAGGTGAGAAGGTTATGGTCAGAGAGAGGGATTTCAGAGTCGGTGAGGGAGGAGATAGTGCAGCGGTAGGAGACGACGAGATCGAGGGTGCGACCGAGTCGGTGAGTGGGCGCGGTACGGCGGAGCGGGAGGTCGGCAGAGTCGAGGAGGGATCGCAGGCGGGCGGCAGAGGAGTACGTCCATGCGGATGTTGAAGTCTCCGAGGATCGGAATGGGCAGAGAGAAGGAGAGAAAAGGAAGGTAAGAAAGGGGTCTAGGTGGTCGAAGAAGTCGGAGGTGGGACCGGGAGGGCGGTCGATGACGGCGACAAGTATCTGGAGGGGGTGGTAGAGGCGAACGATGTGGGCTTCGAAGGAGGGGAAGGAGCGGGGTGGGGAGGAGGGATAGTGCGGAAGCGGCGACGGGGCGAGAGGAGGAAGCCGACGCCTCCTCCCTTACCGGAGAGTCTGGGGGAGTGGGAGAAGGAGAGGCCGCCGCCGGAGAGAGCGGCGGCGGAGACCGTGTCATCGGGAGTGAGCCAGGTTTCCCTAAGGGCGAGGAAGAGGAGAGAGCGGGAGAGGAAAAGGTCATGGGTGAAAGGTAGTTTACCTGTAATGGAGCGGGGGTTCCAGAGGCCACACTTGGAAGTAGTTGTAGGTGCAAGGGGGGGAGGTGGGGGAGAGCGGGGGGGGGGGGAGGGGAGGGTTTGGATGGGAAGAAGGTGGCGGGGCCCTGGTCGGGGAGAGGGGGATGAGGGGTGGCGGTGGGACAGGAGGACTGGGAGGGGGCCTGGGTGGGGAAAAGGGAAGGGGGAGGGGGTGAGGAGTGGGTTTGGTGGGGGGGAGAGTGGGGGAGGGGGAAGAGGGGTGGCACTGGGAAAGCGGGGGACTAGGGCGGGGGGGGGGAGGAGGCAGAGGAGAGAGCCGGAAAGAGCTGGGCGAGAGAGGGGAAGGGGAAGGGGAGGATAGGAAGGGGCGGGAGGGAGGAGGGGGGTGGAGGGACACGGCGAGGCCAGAGAGGTGGGTGGCAGCACTGACAATAAACAATAACAAGCGAAATCGGGAATATAGCAACATGATACAGAATGATACAATACGATAGTGTTAATAAGTGGGCGATGACCAGGGTCGGGGGTCGACTCGATTAAGGGTCGACCTGATCAAAGTCAAAGTCAAAGTCAAGTGGCTGGTGAGGCCAGAGAGGCGGGTGGCAGCACTGACGACAGTAAACAGTAACAAGCGAAATCGGGACTATAGCAACATGATACAGAATGATACAATACGATAGTGTTAATAAGCGGGCGATGACCAGGGTCGGGGGTCGACTTGATTGAGGGTCGACCTGCTGAAACTCAAAGTCAAGCGGCTAGCGGCAGGGAGAGTCCCAGAGCTCATGACCAAACGCCTCTGAGGCGGCGGCGGGGGCCCTGACGTCGTCGGAGGGGGTGTTGCGGGCGTAGGCGGCGGCTAAGGTAAGGTAACACGGTGACAACAAGGACATCGTCGCCCAGGGCGGAGGCAGGGGAGATGAATCACCTCACGGGGGAAGAGGGAGCGAGGGCTTCCCCAAATGGCCGCTTCAGGAGGAGTGCGGGGGGCGTTTGGGGAGCACGACGTCCCCGGGCCCAAGCAGGGGGACACAACGTCCCCAGGGCCGAGAAGGGGAGCACAACGTCCCCGGGCCCGAGCGGGGGGGGCACAAAGTCCCCTGGGTCAAGCAAGGGAGCGCGATGTCCCCAGGGCCCGAGCAGGAGAGCACGATGTCCCCAGGGCCGAGCAGGGGAGCACGATGTCCCCGGGCCCGAGCAGGGGAGCGCAATGTCCCCAGGGCTCGAGAAGGGGGACACGATGTCCCTAGGGCCGAGCAAGGGGGCACAATGTCCCCTGAGTCAAGCAGGGGAGCACAATGTCCCCAGGCCCGAGCAGAGGAGCACGATGTCCCCAGGCCCGAGCAGGTGGGCAGAATGGGGGCCGGTGGCTGGGAGTCTGTGGGGGCGGGGGGGAAGATCCTTAGTGTCGGAGTCCTTGAACGGGGGTGCGGAGGTCCAGATTGCGAAAGGATGAGGAGGGCGCCGGTCCGGGCGGTCCAAGGCTCAGCTCCCGGGAGAGGCGGTCCCGGCGTGGATGAGTCGGCGGTCGGCGGCCAAAGGGCTGCTGAAGGGCTAGCCGGGAACGGGGGCCGGGCGGTCCAAGGATCCGCTGCAAGGGAGGAGAGCTCCCGAGTCCATGCGGTGGCCGATTCAGTCGGGAACAAGGGGACCGGCGGTCCAAAACTCAACCCCAGGGGAGCAGAGATCCCGAGCCCACACAAACATCTCTGGGAACATCAACCGACGCTGGTCTGGGGATGACTAGGGGAGGCCTTTTCTAGCAAGTCTTTCCCCAAAGGTGGGAAGAGAAGTCACACAGCAGGAAGAAGAATAAAAGCTGCCAGGGGAAGTGAAGCAGCAGTGTCAAAATCTCTGCTCTTCCCTGGCTAGAAAAGAAAAAAAGTGTCAGCACACCTATAAAGATTAAACTCTCTCTGGCCAGAGGCAGTCCCTTTTCGGAGCACTATCTAGTCAACGGTTTAAAGGTGGCCGCTAGATTTGAAGGAGTCGGACATGAGGAAATGGGAGGGTGACTAGCTGAAAATGATATTAGCGATCAATCGATCGTATTGACAGAGTGTCTACTATAGGCAAGACACGCTGATAAGCCTTTGGTGGAGTGTGAGAGTCCCTCTAAGAGCTTACAAATCGAACAGCAGAGCAAAGGCTGACTGTTAATATCAATAATTCATCAATTCTCCCCAACAGACAATGTAGTCTAAAAGGGCAGGAGAGAGGACCACATTCGCAGTTCAGAGATCTAGAGCCCGTTACCGAGCCAACGCCAACCCTGGGGCTTAATTTTGGGGGTAAGGGCTTGACCTCTCTAGGCCTCAGGGGTACTGTAGGCTTTAATCATGAAGAATGATGGATTGATCAGGTGTAGGGTAATTTAACTGGGTCAATTCCTACAGAGCCTTAGATTCAGGGCCTGGAAAACATTGGGTAGAACCAAAAACCTATACTGTCGGCCCTGTACTCTTCCAGACTGTTGAGGAGCCCAGTCCGGAAGAAGCAGCGTGACGAATCGGATAGAATTCGGGCCTGGGAGTCGGAAGGACGTGGGACATAATCCCAGCTCTCTCTCATTCGTCTGCGGTGTGTGACCTTGTTGGGTAAATCACTTAACTTCTCTTTGCCTCTAGCACTTCATCTGTAAAATAAGGATTAAAGCTGGGACTCCCATTTGGGACATGGACTGTGTCTAACCTCATTTGCTCGTATCTCCCCCAGCGCTTAGTACAGTGGCTGGCGCATAGTAAGCACTTGACAAATACCGTAAAATAAAACAGGCACATAATGGTTAAGACTCTGGGAACGATGATGACGCCTGGAGAAAATGTAACAGAACGGGAAACATTTTATTAATGATAAGAAGAAGAAGAATGGTATATGTTAAGCGCTTACTGTGTGCAAAGCACTGTTCTAAGCACTGGGGTAGATACACGGTAATCAGGTTGTCCCACGTGGGGCTCACAGTCTTGATCCGCATTTTACGGATGAGGTAACTGAGGATCAGAGAAGTTAAGTGATTTACCCAAAGTCACACAGCTGATGAGCGGCAGAGCCGGAATCAGAACCCACGTCCTCTGACTCCCAAGTCTGTGCTCTCTCCACTAAGGCACTCTGCTTTTGGTAGGCCAAAGTATATATATATATATATATATATATATATATATATATAATGTAATATATATATATGTATGTTGAACCTATTTGCAAAACTGGTATAATCCACATACCTAACTTCTCTCTGATCTATTTCCCTCTTTCATTCAGGTTCAATTTCTGTTCCCGACCCTGGTTTTGATGGCCACGCTGCAGGAATCCGTCTTGGGGAAGGCAATAGCCGCAAAGCAACCCCAAAACAACCTCCACCTGAAAAAAGAAAAAGGCTGCCCTTCTTCAGAAAGTGACGACTTCCCCCACAGCGTGACAGTCAACCTGAGCATAACAAACGGAAACGGCACCTCCAAAAAGTTTCCGTCCGTCAACAAACGCTCCACCTCTCCTTGGGAGTACTAGTAAGTGAGACCCCCCCTCTCCCTCCTAGCTTGAAAGATTTCCACTGAATGGCATCCTGGATTCCACGTTGTACCTTCTTGCCTGGTACAACATTACCGGGTGCTGCTTTTTATCCTTAGTATTCTAATCATAATAATTATTATTATACCAACAATAATTATTATTATTATTACATCTGTACACCCCACTACTTGTGTCCTGTGTGACCTTGGACAAGTCACTTCATTTCTCTGTGCCTCAGTTACCTCAACTGTAAAATGGGGATTGAGACTATGAGCCCCATGTGGGACAGGGACCGTGTCCATCCCAACTTGCTTGGATCCACCCCAGTGCTTGTATCCACCCCACCCCCCCCCCCCTTCTACATCCTAGAAGAGACATCCGTCATTCTAAATCAACTCTCCAACTCTCTCTTCCTCGACTGCGTACACTCACAGCCCCACGGTGCATAGATTCCCATCCTTGCCCTTCCAACGGCGCCGGGCACATAACAAGCACTTAACAAATACAATAATAATAATTGATGAGCTATCTGTGTATCCTCTCCTCTGGCTACCGCGTCCGTATCTCCCCTGTTCTTCCACTGTCTCGTAAGATCCCCCAGAGCGGGGGATCACGTCTCGGCATCTCCTAATCTTCCCTCAGCCCCTAGTCTAGCTCGCCCCTTCCGGGAGGCCTCCTCGGGAGATGCCGTCGTCGATGGGGAAGATAACGAGGTCGAGGTTAACCGGCGCCTCTCCCCTCCTGGGAATTCACCTTCGCTTGTTCCTTTCTCCCCTTCAGTCTGAACGAGGACCCCAACAGATTCCCGTCCAAGATCTTGGAAGCCAAGTGCAGCACCACCGGTTGTCTCGATGCCCAGAAGAAGGAGGACCCCCACATGAACTCCCTGCCCATCCAGCAGGAGATCCTGGTCCTGAGGAGAGAAACCCAGAGCTGCCCCACCTCCTTCCGGATGGAGAAGATACTGGTGTCGGTGGGCTGCACCTGTGTCACCCCCAACATCCACAGACTGGGCTGAGAGCCGCCTCGGTCTGGCCTCGGCCATCCCGACTGGGAATTCCACCTGCCCCACCGCCTCAAATCCATCGAAACCGCCGCCTTGGTCCAGCCGGGCCTAGTCTCCCCAGCTCTCCGAGAAGCCGCCAGAAAATCTTAAATTCTATGTCAGGTTTATAACTCAGTGGGACTTGGGATCAGAAATCTCTTTCCATTTTGAAACCCAGGAGTTACGGGTCCCCTAAGGGAGAGGGAATGCGCTGCTTGCGATTAGCTTTGAAAAAATTCTCTTGAACTGAGAAGGTGTTCTAGAAGCGGGAGTTCTGCTTTTCAGAAAGTGAAACCTCTTTAACTGAGAAGCGGTCTAGAAGCAGCAACCATACTATTTAAAAAGCGAAACGAGTATTTATATGATCTATTTATCTATTTATAATGCCTCTGAGATTCGGGAGAAATGTAATATATTTTGTATTTATTACCTTTATGAGACATGACTATCGCACCTGAGAAGCCTACTCTCTTATTCTGTGTACCGTGTGGCACTTGAGAATAATTACCCTGTGAATAAAGACATAGAAGGAAAGAGCTGCTCGCTTTCACTTGCTTTTCTTAAAGATTCTGGGATAAGCCTCCTCTAGACGGGGATAGAAGGACTCCAAACCCCGTCAAGCCGGCGCAAAGTGGGTTTCAACAATTAATCAATCGATTGAGCACTGGCTGGGTGCAGAGCACTGTGCTAAGTGCTTGGGAGAGCAGAACACATTTCATAGACATGTTCCCTGCCCCTGAGGAGCTGGCAGTCTCGAGGGTCTTAGAAACACGATCCATTATTTGCAGGACCTGACCGCTCCGTTAACACTGGACTCTCCCAAGCGTTTAGTACGGTGGTCTGCACACAGTAAGCGCTCAATAAATGAGGTTGATTCACTGACTGGATGAGGGACACGATCTCTCTCTGAATATGGTCGGGGCTCCCCAGATCCCACAGACCACCTCCCCCATAGAATTAGTGTCTGGAGCCCATCTGCAAACTGTTTTTCCATCATCTCATATAAGCCCTTTTTCGGGCCTGGCTTATCTCCACCTCCCACATCAGGGGGTTCGAGGGACGGCCTCATCTCTGACACATCCAGCCTGGTAGGGGCTGGTCACGGGAAGTTCCCAGCCCCTCCGTATGCTATCGATTTATATTTTAAAAATCGTTCAGGGGTCTTTATTGAGTGCTTTCTACGTGCAGACCACTGTGCCGAGCGCTTGGGAGGGTGCAATTCAACAGAATTAGCAGACTCGCGCCCTGCCCATAATGAGCGATTAATGTCCGTCTCCCACTCTGGACTGGAAGCTCCTTGCGGGCGGGGAACACGTCTCCCGACTCCGTTGGATTCTCCTCTCCCCAGCTCTTAGCCCAGGGCTCTGCGCACCGTGGGCACTCCATAAATACCACTGATTAATCGATCAATTCCACTGCGGGACCTCCCTGACTTGAGTGGCTGTGGAGAATCCCGGTTCAAGAACCTGGTATTTCAGAAGTGAACGTAAAACATTTCTGATTTATAGCAGACTTTTACACCAAGGAATATTCAAACCAAAAAACACGGATTGGGGTGCTAGGAATTAACTCCGTCGGCCACCTCTAGCACTTAGGTACCTACACCGATTCAACCGTGCGCTCACTTATTTATTTTGATTACTCTGTTAGCAATAGTTTTATCCCTGCTTCTCTTGTTACAGAGCGAGCTCCTTGTGAGAAAGGAATGTGTCACTCGCTTCTTTTGAATTATCATCAAGGTATCTGTTACATGCTTATTATGTGTCAAATACTGTTCTAAGCGCTGGGGTAGGTGTAAGTTCCTCAAATCGGACACCGTCTCCGTCCTAAAAGGGGCTCACGGTCCAGGTAGGGGGGAGAACAGTCACTGAATCCCCATTTTACAGATGAGGAAACTGAGGCCCTGAGCAGTTAAATGAGTGGCCCAGTGTCACGCAGCAGGCAAATGGCAGACCGGGAGTAGAATTCAGGTCCCCTGACTCCCTGGTCTGTGCTCTTTCACCTGGGCCATATGGCTCCTCAGGTGCTTAGCACAGTGCACTGCACCCAGTGGGCGTCCAATAAATGCTACCCTCCCACTCTACCACTACACTCTACTCAAGTAGTGGAAGTATATTTCAGTCGGAAACAAGACGGCTCTAACCGCTGAGCCCGGGATGTAACCGAATGCCGTTCGAGTCGTCAGTCGAGTCGTCACATTTATTGAGCGCTTACTGTCTGCAGAATCATCGTACTGAGCGGTTGGGAGAGTGCGATATAACAGAGTTGGTAGACACGCTCCCTGCCCCCGAGGAGTGTACACTCTAGAGGAGGAGGCAGACGTTAATATATGTAATAATAATAATAATAATAATAATAACGTTGGTATTTGTTAAGCACTTACTGTGTGCAGAGCACTGTTCTAAGCACTGGGGTAGATACAGGGTAATCAGGTTGTCCCCCGTGAGGCTCACAGTCTTCATCCCCATTTTACCGATGAGGTAACCGAGGCCCAGAGAAGTGAAGTGACTTGCCCACGGTCACACAGCTGACGAGTGGCGGGGCTGGGATTCGAACCCGTGGCCTCTGACTCCCAAGTCCGGGCTCTTTCCACTGAGCCACGCTGCTTCTCTCTTATGTGCTCAGCTGGGAGCGTCCACGCTCCCTCTGTGATCAGGAAGGCCAGTCCGGAAACCTGTCTGCAGAGGGGGTGACTGCTCAAACCAGCTTCCTATTGTCCTGTTGTTCCCGGGAACTTTTCCATTTTCTGATTAAGCAGCGTGGCCTAGTGGATAGAACACGGACCTGGGAGTCAGAAGGACCTTAATCCCGGCTCCGACGCCGGTCTGTTGTGTCACCCTGCGCAAGCCACTTCACTTCTCTGTGCCTCAGTTACCTCATCGGTAAAATGGGGATTCACACTGTGAGCCCCACGCGGGATAGGGGCTCCGTCCAACCCGATTTGCTTGTATCCCCCCCCCCCAGCCCTTAGTACACCACCTGGCCCAGAGTAAGCACTTAACAGATACCACAGTTATTACTATCGTCCAGTCATATCGTTGAGTCCAAGTTGTACATTCCAAGTGCTTAGTACAGTGCTCTGCACATAGCAAGCGCTCGATAAATACTATTGAATTCTATTTACATCCCCTCGATTCTATTTATCGCCATGGTTCTCGTCCGTCCGTCTCCCCCGATTAGACCGTAAGCCCGTCAGAGGGCAGGGACGGTCTCTATCCGTTACCGATTCGTCCATTCCAAGCGCTTAGTGCAGTGCTCTGCACCTAGTAAGCGCTCAATAAATACTATTGAATGAATGAATGAATGAATAAATCAACGGACGAAATGTAGGTTCAGGGTGTTGGGTCTTTCTCGGCTGATCGCGCGCGGCTGGTAAGGGAGCGTCCCCAGGAGAACGTTCAGCCTCCTTCCCAGAGTTCTTGAGTGAGTGCTTTGGCTTTCGTTTGGGTTTTAGTAATAATAATCTCATCTATTATAACGTGCGGAGCCCTGTACTAAGAGCTGGGGAAAAATACCCGGTTGAGAATCAGATATAGTCCTTGGCCCTCGGGACTCACCATCTAGAACACCATGGTAATAATAATAATACCTGTAGCGTTCGTTCAGCACTTACTACGGGCCAAAAACTGTAGATACGAACGAGTTCACCAGAAGGGACCCGGTCCCTGTCCCAAATGGGGCTCACGGGAAAATGGGCTAGAAAAAGAAAAGTGGAAATTTCCAGTTCTGAGATGAAAACAGAAGCACCGTGGCTCAGCCGGAAGAGCCCGGAACTGGGAGTCAACAGATTCTAATTGCGTGACGGCCACTTGCCTGGGCGAGTCGCTCTACTTCTCTGGGCCTCAGTTTCCTCATCTGTAAAATGCGGGTTATGTACCTGTTGTTTCCCAGTCCGCCAGCCCCACACGGGACACGGACTGAATCTGATACTCTTGCGTCTACCCCAAACGCTCGGATACCACATTTATCATTAGTGCGGCAGAGAAGCATCCGGGAATCTCTCTC
The DNA here is from genome assembly GCF_004115215.2 of Ornithorhynchus anatinus. Classification (NCBI taxonomy): domain Eukaryota; kingdom Metazoa; phylum Chordata; class Mammalia; order Monotremata; family Ornithorhynchidae; genus Ornithorhynchus; species Ornithorhynchus anatinus. The sequence continues at coordinate 16,351,219 of NC_041749.1, forward strand.
TCCTGTAGATTCTGAGTCAGAGACCCCAGAAGTGATTCAATTTCAGTAACTGCTCTTCTGAGAATCACCACCTATGCTTTTCACGAATCCTTTCCCACTCCCACACAGCGTCTCTTGGCCGGCAAAGGAGCCTCGTTTCCCGTCCAGGGCCCCAGGGAGAATCCACCCGCGCAATGAGCCGCTTGGGTGCTCCGTTCATTCATTCATTCGGTCATATTCATTGAGCGCTTACTGTTTGCAGAACACTGTACCAAGTACAGTGCAAGTACAGTTCGGCAACGGATAGGGACAGCTCCCACCCCGGAAGAAGGTGATGACCCTGTAAGCTCATCCCCTGTAGACTGCAAGCTCGTCCTCTAGACTGGAAGCTCACTGCGGGCAGGGAATGCGTCCGTTTACCGTTCTAATGTACTCTGCCAAGCACTTGTACAGTGCTCTGCGCGTACAATGTTTGCTCAATAAACACGATTGAACGGACGAATGAGGAACGCCGTCGACCCCCGGGCCACATCCTCCCGCTGTCCCGGAACGCCCTCCCCCCTCACCGCCGCCAAACTAATTCTCTTCCCCTCTTCGAAGCCCTACTTAAAGCTCACCTCCTCCAAGAGGCCTTCCCAGACCCCTACCCCTCCCCTTCACCTCCCCTCAGCTAAGCCTTCTATTTCCCCCTTTCCCTCTGCTCCTCCCCCTCCTCTCGGCACTGTGCTCGTCCGCTCAATTGGATATATTTTTATTACCCTATTTATTTTGTCAGTGAGGTGTACATCACCTTGATTCCATCTCTTGCTATTGTTTCAGTGAGATGTACATCCCCTCGATTCTCTTTATTGCTATTGTTTTTGTCCGTCCGTCTCCCCTGATTAGACTGTAAGCCCATCAATGGGCAGGGACTGTCTCTGTTATCGATTTGTACCTTCCCAGCGCTCAGTCCAGTGCTCTGCACATAGTAAGCGCTCAATAAATGCTATTGAATGAACGAATGAATGAATGAAAGCGAGCCATCTGACTGGGTTTGGGGAGAGACAGTTTCAGCTGGGTGCCATCCATCCCTCGTGGGACTGGGCATGGAGCTCCAGAACAGGTGGGACCCCTTTTCTGGAGAGCTACAGAGGCAACGTGGTGGGAGGGCGGGAAGTGGGGCGGGGGGGTGAGGGGGGAGGGGGAATAGCCAGCCTTATCCCTTTCTGCGCTGGGCGGGGAGGGGTCCATCCAACATGGTGGGTGAGCAGATCCTGTGACTTCCAGGCTCCACGCATCTAAATCCCCCCCCCCCACTCCAGCCCCACGGCACTTATGTCTTGTCTTATGCTGCGGAGTCGTCTCCGACCCGTAGCGGTACCACGGACGCATCTGTCCCGGAACTCTCCGCCTGCGACGGCTCCGGTAGTGGATCCGTAGAGTTTTCTTGGCAAAAATCCGGAAGCGATTTACCATCGCCTCCTCAGGTGCCGTAAACCCGTGTCTCCACCCTCTGCTCTCTCCCAGGCCGCCGCTGCCCAGCACGGGTGAGTTCTGACCCGTAGCCGGTGGCCTTCCACTCGCCGGCCGCTGGCCAGGCTGGGGATGGAATGGACGGGCCCCTGCTCGACTCTCCTTCCCGTAGCCGAGACCGGTAGGGGACTGGAAACTCTCCAGGTGCCAACCTGAGAGGGGAGCACTTCCGTCCAGACCTGTAATTTTGTCACTGCCACAGATTTAGAACGCAGGCTATGTAGGCTAGGAATATAGCTGATGAAGCATTCCTCCCCGGCCCAGGGTGACTCACGCTCTCAGAAAGGAAATGCAGTTAGACAGGCCCCCTTGCCTCCGTCTCCGAAGGGACCCAAGCCAACTGACCTGAATTTCACCTGCCTCATCTTAAGAGGTCCCGGGAGGTTGGCCTCCCTTGGGTTCCCGGTAGGGCTGAGAGACGGGGAAGCAGCACGGCGGAGTGGCTGGAACACGGGCCTGGGAGTCAGAAGGCCACGGGTTTCACCTCCTCCAAGAGGCCCGCCCAGACTGAGCTCCCCCCTTTCTCCCTCTGCCCCCTCTACCCTCCCCCTTCACCTCTCCGCAGCTAAACCCTCTTCTCCCCCCTTTCCCTCTCCTCCTCCCCCTCTCCCGTCCCACGCCCTCGGCGCCGTACTCGTCCGCTCGACTGTATCTATCTTCGTCACCCTATCTATTGCGTTTAATGAGATGTACATCGCCCTGATTCTATCTATTTGCCATTGTTTTTACGAGACGTTCTTCCCCTCGGCCCTATTTATCGCCACCGTTCCCGCCCGCCCGTCTCCCCCGATCGGACCGTGAGCCCGTCAGAGGGCGGGGACCGTCTCTATCTGTTGCCGATCTGTCCATTCCAAGCGCTCAGTACAGTGCTCTGCACATAGCAAGCGCTCAGTAAATACCATTGAATGAATGAATGAATGAATGACTCATCCCGGCTCCACCGCTTGTCTGCTCTCTAGCCTCGGGCAAGTCACTTCTCTTCTCTGTGCCTCGGTCACCTCATCCGTAAAATGGGGATTAAGGCCGCGAGTCCTCTGCGGGACAGGGACTGTGCCCATCCTGATTAGTTTGTGTCTACCCCGGCGTTTAGAAAAGTGCCCGGCATATAGTAGGTGCTTAACAAATACCACTAGATATCTGATCTCGCGGCCAAAGCTTCCAGATTTCAGTCTTCAGGCTAAGGACGCCAGCTACATACAGCCTACCCCCCTCCTCTTTCTGCACCTGCGGAGGGGAGCCTCTTGAGACATTTTAATCTGGGACGGAGACGCGGCCGACTCCGACGGGCCTTTCGGGAAAACGGCTCAGAGAAATGAATTCAGGACAATCGTGTCCAGACAGGAATTTTGGCCACGTTCTAGGGAGCGGGGTCCTCGGGGATCCAGGGAATGTGGGTCAGTGAGGACGAGGCGGAGGGAGAGAGAGAGATGCAGGCTCTCGTCTATCAGTGGTATTTATTGAGCACTTACTATATGCTCAATATACTATATGCTCACTGCACTAAGCGGTTGGGAGAGTACGGTACAACAGAGTCGGTGGACAATACGTATTCCCTGCCCGCGCTAAATCAGTATCCGAGAGAGTGGGTTGTCTGTCGTCTTCCGCGGCGAGTCGTCTCCGACCCGTCGCGAAGCCACGGACACGCCTCTCCCGGGACGTCCCGCCTTCTTCTGCAGTCGTTCTGGTAGCGGATCCATAGCCTTGTCTTGGTAAAAAACTATGGAAGTGATTTACCGTTGCCTCTTTTCGCACAGTCGACTTGAGTCTCCGCCCTCGACTCTCTCCCATGCCGAAGAGAGTGGGAGGGGGCTCCAACGAGGGAGAAGCAGCACGGGCCTGGGCGGCAGAGGACCTGGGTTCGAATTCCGGAAGTTAAATGGGCAAGTCACTTAACTTCTCTGTGGCTCAGTAACACCACCTGTACAATGAGGATTAAATCCTACTCCCTCCCACCTAGACTGTAAACCTCATGTGGGACTGGGACCGCGTATAGCCTGATTAACCTGTATCTACCCCAGCATTCAGAACGGTGTTTGGCACACAGTGAGCGTTCGGGCAAGTCACGACTTTTTGGGCCTCGGTTCCTTCGTCTGTTAAAGTGAACATTAAAACTGTAAGCCCCATGGGGGACGTAGACCGCGTCCAGCCTCATTAGCCTGTGTCCACCCCAGAACTTAGTACTGTGCCTGACATACAGTAAGCACTTAACGCCGAAAGAAGCCCCAAGTACGACGATGATGATGATGATTATCACAACGGAAAAAGCCACCTACTGGCTTAGCCACCTGTTTCACCCTCACGGGTTTGCGTTGGGCTTTTCCTGAATCTCGAACGAACGTCGGCAGAGTCCCAGGTGGAGAAACTCGCTTGACTAATGTCCAAAAAATATAATATAAAAAAGTGACAGTCAGTCTTCCTCTCGGAGGACAATCGGAAAATGGTGATTCTCGGCCCTTATTAAAGAAAAAACGAACCTCTCGCACGTGGTGAGAAGTTCTCGGCATTTCGGCGCTGACCTTAAATACGACTGACTGACCGACCTTGAAGTTCGGCAACACCCGGCAGGCGCTGGATTCGGCAGCCACGGCTGACGACGATACGGCCGTGGCCGACGTCTGGCTTGTCTCTGGACCTCCGCCTCTATTCTGCCCTTCGCACCGGCCCCCGGGTCAAATTCAAAAGGCAAAAAATATGGACACGGACACGGGACTCTCCTTCGACCACCGCTGAAAGTTTTCTAGTAGGAGGCAATTTGTCCGATTTTTAGTGTTCTAACCTGATCGGGATGGATGGGAAGGCCTCCCAAAGCTTTCTGGGATGTACTTTCCAAGCGCTTAGTACAGCGCTCTGCACATAGTAAGCCCTCAATAGATACTACTGAATGACCCTCCACTGCTGACAAATTGGCTCTGAATTCAAAATGAAAGGATTCTTCGAAGAAAAAGCGCCTACTCTGTAGCCTCGCCAATTCATGAGTTCAGAAAAAAAACCCACTTTCCAGTTTGCCCTTATCTTTCTTTTCATTAGTCATCCCCTCCTCATCTCTGCTTCGGTCAGCGTCAATTAGTTTTTAAGGCCCAGGGAGGGGGAGTGATTTGACTGAGGTCACACAGAAAGTCGGGAGAGGAGCAGGGAGGAGTTCTCAGAGAGCCGAATGGGCCCGATAGCGATGATGCCTGTGGAAAGAATGTGGAGCTTCGAGGCGAGATGGGGCCTGGCGCATACTAAGTATTTAACAAATGCCATTAAAAAAGCAAAAACCCTGGCACATACTAAGCATTTAACAAATGCCACTAAAAAAACAAAAACCACCACCCAGCTCCGTGGCCTTGGACAAGACACACAACCTCTCTGGGTCTGTTTCCCAATCAAAATCATACTTTTTCTCCCCCTTCTATACATTATTATTAGTAATGTCATTAGTAGTAGTAGTAGTAGTAGACATAGAGTAGTCGTGATAATATCACTGGCCTAGTGATTAGAGCACAAGCCTGGGAGTCAGAAGGACCTGAGTTCAAATCTGCTCTAGAGAAGAGATCCCCACCCTCAAGAAGCGAACATCTTAATGGGGGGAGACTGATAGATGTAAGCCCCTCACGGACTGGTGAAGGAGGAGAAAGAAACAACGTTGCAGGCATCTGGAAGGACAATGGATAAATGGATAAACCAGTGTACGTGTTTACATTATTTGTGTACGTGCCTAAGAACGAAGAGGCCGGAAAGCAGTTTGACGTAGCGGGAAGAGCCTGGGAATAAAGGGATCTGGCTTCTTATCCTTTGAATTCCCAACTCTCCCGGAGCACTTCGTCTTTACAACATTCCCACGAGAAACAACACCGTCCTGTGGAAAAAGCCCTGGGTCCGGGAGTCAGAGGACCGTCCATTCATTCGTACTCCATTCCATCGTATTTAGAAGAGCGCTTACTCCGTGCAGAGCGCTGTGCCTGGGAGACTACGACACAACAATAAACGGGCACATTCCCTGCCCGCAGTGAGCTTACGGTCTAGAGCAGGGGAGACGGACATCGATATAAATAAATAAATTAACGACAGGCACCAGAGCGCTGTGGGGCCGGGAGGGGGGACGCGAAAGGGGAGCGAGCCAGGGTGACGCAGAAGGGGATGGGAGAAGAGGAAAGGAGGCCTTAATCAGGGAAGGTCTCGTGGAGGAGATGTGCCTTCAGTAAGACTTCGAAGGGAGGGAGAGTCACTGTCAGATTTGAGGAGGGAGGACGTGGGCGAGGCGAGCCGGGCGAGATGGCGGCATAACGAGATTAGCATTAGGGGAGCCAAGTGTGACGGCTGGGTCGCAACAGGAAAGTAATGAGGTGAAGTAGGAGGGGGGCAAGGTGATGGAGTGGTTTAAAACCAATGGGGAGGAGCTTCCGTTTGATGCGGAGACGGATGGGCAACCACAGGAGTTTTCTGAGGAGGAGTGGGGTGACGTGTCCCGAAGCCTTTTATAGAAAAAGGATCCGGGCAGTAGGGCGAAGTACGGACTGGAGAGGGGAGAGGCAGGAGGGAGGCCAGCTAGGAGGCTGACGCGGTAATCCGGACGGGATAGGACGAGTGATTTAACTGACGAGGCAGCGGTTTGGACGGAGAGGAAGGGGCGGATTTTAGGGATGCTGTGAAGGTGGGACTGATGGGATTTAGTGATGGATTGAACGTGTGTCCTGGGACCTGTGTTCTAATCTCGGCTGTGCCACTCGTCCGCTGTATGACTTCCGTCAGGTCACCGGCTTTTCTGTACCTCTCAGCTGTAAAACGGGGCTTCAATACCTGTTAATAATAATAATAATAATAATGTTGGTATTTGTTAAGCGCTTACTACGTGCAGAGCACTGTTCTAAGCGCTGGGGTGGACATAGGGGTAGACGTAGACGTACCTGTTCTTCCTCCTACTTAGACAGTGAGCCCCAGATGGGATGGGGATTGAGTCAGGCCCGGTTAGAGCGGTCAACCTCCCAACCCAGCGGCGTTTATACATGCATCTTTAAAGTATATACTATAAATCACTTTATTCACGTTAATGCCCGTGTCCCCGCTCTAGACTGTAAGCTCGTTAGGGGAAGGGAACACGCCTGCTGATTCTGTTGTACCGTAGTCTCCCAAGCTCTAGCGCTCTAGCGACTAGGCGACGCCGCTTCTCGACCCACTCCGTCGGACGAAATAACGGAGCGGTGGAACCTGACCGGAACCCGAAAGGGAACCCCGCCCGAATCTCTGAGGGACGGTAAATCCTCGGCTGCCAACAGACGATATTTTAATGAGAAATACAATGGGAAAGAATGCAAGGAAGGAATTCTGATAGAGATTTCCAACCACATACCGAGATTCACCGCGGAACACCCCACGGTATATCTCACCGGCCTGGCCTACCTCCTCATCAGCCTAATTAAGGGATAAGGATCTTCTTACCTTCACGGGGTCTCTCCTGCGGGGCTGGGCTGCTCCTCGAGAGGAGAGATCGGGTTCGCCGACCTTACCGTACTCTCCCGAGCGCTTAGGACAGCGCTCGGCCCAGAGTGAGCCCCGCAGAAACGTTACTGATTGGTTGACGAAACACCTCCTGACTCTACCTGCGGCAGAAGAGAAAGGTTCTCCTCCCTCACTGATAACACCCGGGGGCTTGGATCCACCCGGGACCACTCTTACTTTGGTGCCGAGGGGTCATGAGTCGGCCCCTTCGCTTCCTGGGAATTGTAGTTTCTATTTTCCTTCTCCGCGGTGCCCCTTCATAAATAATGTTGGTATTTGTTAAGCGCTTACTACGTGCAGAGCGCCGTCCTAAGCGCTGGGGCAGATACGGGGTAGGTAATCAGGTTGTCCCACGTGAGGCTCACAGTTAATCCCCATTTTCCAGAGGAGGTCCCTGAGGCCCAGAGAAGCGAAGTGACTCGCCCACGGTCACCCGGCCGACAGGTGGCAGAGCCGGGATTCGAACCCGTGACCTCTGACTCCCAAGCCCGGGCTCTTGCCACTGAGCCACGCCCCTCCTCTGCTTTCCTCGGGACCTGCGGCTGCTTTGAAAACACACAGCTCTCCCCAAAGATTGGGTGTGATGGAACCAATTCATCGACGATCAGTGGGGTTTACTGAGTGGTTGTCGTAAGCAGAACGCCGGGCTGAGCGCTTGAGAGAGTACAGAAGGACGAATTTGCTCCCTGGCCACCTGAAGGGAGACTGTTATGAGAAGCGGCCTGGCTCAGTGGCAAGAGCCCGGGCTTGGGAGTCAGAGGTCACGGGTTCGAATCCCGCCGCTGCCACCCGTCGGCCGTGCGACCGTGGGCCAGTCGCTTCGCTTCCCTGGGCCTCAGTGACCTCATCTGTAAAATGAGGATGAAGCCTGTGAGCCCCACGGGGGACGACCTGATTCCCCTGTGTCTCCCCCAGCGCTTAGAACGGTGCCCTGCACGTAGTTAAGCGCCTAACAAATACCAACGTTATTGTCTCCCCCCCCCCCCCCCCCCCAGCTCCTTGTGAGCAAGGAACGTGCGTACCAGCTCGATCGTATTATACTCCCTCAAGCACTTAGCAGAGTGCTCAGCACACAGTAAGCGCTCAATAAGTAGCATGAATTGATTGAATGTGCGTAAGCGCTCAATAAGTAGCATCAATGGATTGAATGTGCCACCTGCGGGCCTAGCTGGGAATGACAAACCCTGATGACTTTGCTCAGGGAAAGGGACTTTTCTGGGACAGTGGAAAGTCTAAGACCCAGTGGCAAGATGCTGGGCCAGGTGTAGGGAGAGCTTAATAACGATAATAATAATAATGACGATGTTGATATTCGTTAAGCAATTCTGTTAATGAGATGTACATCACCTTGATTCGATTTATTTGCTACCGTTGCAATGAGACGCTCATCCCCTCGATCCTATTTATCGCCGTCGCTCTCGCCCGCCCGTCTCCCCCGATTAGACCGTAAACCCGTCAGGGGGCGGGGACCGTCTCTATCCGTGACCGATCTGTCCATTCCTAGCGCTCAGTCCAGTGCTCTGCACGTAGTAAGCGCTCAATAAATACTACTGAATGAATAAGTGAAATGAGAAAAGTGGCCTAGAGGGAGGAGAGAATAAAACGCCTCGCCTCACCCAGGAGCTCTCTCCAGAAAACAGGAATGAGGCGAGAAGTGTGTGTACGTCTCTCTGTGTGCGTTTGCCCGTCTGTCTGCAGGAGAATGAATGTGCCAAGCACTGTCCTAAGCCCGGGAGGAGATACAAGGTAATCGGGTTGTCCCACGTAGGGCTCAAGTCTTCTTCCCCGTTTTCCAGATGAGGCACCTGAGGCCCAGAGAAGTGAAGTGACTCGCCCACAGTCACACCGCTGACAGGCGGCAGAGCCGCGATTCCAACTCGTGACCTCTGACTCCAAAGCCCGGGCCCTTTCCACTGAGCCCACGACTTGCTGTCTTTCCCCATTAGGTTGGAGGGTCCTGGCGGGGAGGGACTGGGAATCCGAGCGCTTCATGCCATGGTTGAAATCTCTCTCTCTTTCTTTCCCTCTCTCCTTGCGGATGGGGATGGTGGAACGAAATGCTTAGTACCGTGGCTGAAATCTCTCTCTCTCTCTCTCTCAGGGGCCTTGCGGACAGGGACAGGAAAACGAAATGATTAGTGCTGTGTTTGAAATCAATCTCTCTCTCTCTCTCCTTGTGGGCAGGGGTTGTAGAATGAAATGCTTAGTACCACGGTCGAAATCTATCTCTCTCTATCTCTCTCTCGCTCTTTCTATATCTCTGGGTCCTTAGGGGTAGGGATCGTGAAATGAAACGCTTAGTACCATGGCTTGAAATCTCTCTCTTTCTCTCTCTCTAAGGGTCCTCGTGGACGGGGACTGGAAAACGAAATACTACTGGGGTTGAAATCAATCTCTCGCTCTCTCTCTCTCCTTGCGGGCAGGGATTGTGGAATGAAATGCGTAGTACCGTGGCTGAAATCCATCTCTCTCTATCTCTCTCTCGCTCTTGATCTCTGGGTCCTTCGGGGTAGGGGTCGTGAAATGCAGTGCTCAGTACCAGGGCTGAAATCTCTCTCTTTCCCTCTCTGAGGGTGGCAGGGACTGGAAAACGAAATGCTCAGTACTGTGATTGAAATCAATCTCTCTCTTTCCCCGTGGGCAGGGACTGTGAAATGAAACGCTTAGTTACCGTGGCTGAAATCTCTCTCTCTCAGGGTCCTTGTGGGTAGGGACTGGGAAACGAAAGGCTTAGCACCGTGGCTGAAATCGAACTCTCTCTCCGTCTCCTTGTGGGCAAGGACCGCGAGACGAAAGGCTTAGCACCGTGGCTGAGACCTCTCTCTCTCTCTCCGGGAAATGAAATGCTTAGTACCATGGGTGAAATCAACCTCTTTCTCCCCACCCCCTCCATTATTCATCCATTCATTCTTTCAACAGTATCTATCGAGCCCTCGCTGGGTGTAGAGCACTTGAGAGAGTACAACAGCCAGCCACATTCCCTGCCCACGATAAGCCGAGAGCCTAGATTGGGGGCGGGGGGGGAGGAACGGACGCTCATATCAGTGAATGGAGGACAGATCTGTACCTGGGTGGCGTGGGGCTGGGAGCGGGGAGGGCAAAGGGAGCGAGTCCCGGTGACGCGGAAGGGAGTGGGAGACGGGGAGGGGGAGGCTCGGTCAGGGAAGGCCTCTCGGAGGAGGCGGGCCTTCGGTAAGGCTCCGAAGGGGGAGAGGGTCTGTCGGATTTGAGGAGGGAGGGCGTTGGAGGCCAGAGGCGGGAGGCGGGCGAGGGAACGGCGGCGAGGCAGATGAGACGGTGACACCGTGAGAAGATCGGCGGTAGAGGTCGTAGGGTCCTTATGGGCCGGGACTGTGAAACCAAGAGCTCAGTAGGGAGGCTGAGATCAATCTCTATCCGCTTCCCCTCCTCCTCCTCCCCTTCCCTCCGTCCCCCTTCCCTCGGCCCCCTCCGTCTCTCCCTCGGCCTCACACTTCAAGCCCTCCCCACCTCCACGCCAAGTTGTGTGGCCCCGGAGTGATTCCGTTCCTGGTTAGCCGCGATCACCCTCCCGGGGCAGAGGTCGGGACTGTCCCTCCGTTCCCCCCCACCACCTCCCGCCCCCCCCATCCCGTCCCCCGGCTTCGTTCGTTCCGGCGGCGTCGCCGTGGCCCCGAGGGCCTCCCCCCCGACCGCGGAGAGGCGGAGTAACGGGACTCCCGGGCCCCCGACGAGGCAGCCCGGCTCCGGTGATAATCCATCATCCCTTCCCCGGAGACCTCCCTTCGAGCGAGCTGATCGTCCTAAATACGCGTCGCCCATCCGTATTAAAACGACGACGCTTTATCAGACGATCAGTGCATCGACGCCATCATCACTGAACGATAAATGAAGTGCTTCCTACGTGACAGAGCTAAGCTCCGGAGAATGGACACGGTCCCCGTCCCACCCGGGGCTCGCGACCTAAGAAGAGGGAGGGCGGATATCTTAGACCCCTATTACGGATGAGGAGCCCGAGGGTCGGGGTCGTGAGGCGGCTCGTCCCAGGTCACGTCGCCGATCCGTGACGGAGCTGGGATCGGGGCCTGGATCTGTTCGCCGGAGAAACTCTCTACTCCTGAAACCACGGCAATCTTTCTTAAAAGAGAGATGAGCCTTCCGAAGCAAGCCTCTGGTCCCGGCGACGTAGAATACAGCCCCGCGTCCTTTTCGGGGGGCTTCTTCCTCTTCTGGGATGGGGCAGATCAATCCGTCGGTCACATTCACCGAGCGTTTGCCGCGCGCAGGGCACCGCGCTAAGCGCTTGGGAGAGTAGGATATGACGGACTCATCCCCGGCCCACGGAGAGCTCTCGGCCTAGAGGAGCTTTCCTACACGGAACCCGGGAGCCGGGAAGTCTGTCAGACGAGTACAGCGCCCCGCCCGCGATAAGCGCTCGACAAATACCCCCGACCGAGTGACCCGAGCCGAAAGGCCAAGGATCCGAGGATTCAGCTTCGAGTCTTCGGGGCAGATTGCGTTTCGCAGAGGCAGGAATGCCAAAAGCGTGCCCCGGAGGACCGGTCCCCTGGAAGGAGCGTCGTCATCGCGGTATCTGTTAAAAGCGCTCACCACGTGCCAGGCACTGTACTAAGCGCGGGGGGGGGGATACAAGCAGACGGGGTCGGACGCCGTCCCCGTCCCACGTGGGGCTCGCGGTTTTCAAGCGCCCATTTTACAGATGAGGTGACCGGGGCCCGGAGAAGCGACCCGCCCAAGGCCACGCGGCAGACGAGGGGCGGAGCCGGGATCGGAGCCCGTGACCTTCCGACTACCCGGGGCCGGAGCTCCATCCGCTAGGCCGCGCGCGGAGGCGCCTCCGGCCCGGAGCCCGGGGTCGGGGGGGGATCTCAGGACCGCGAGTGGATCACGGGGGTGACGCGGGTGCGGCCCACGGTCACCAGCAGCTTCTCGATGCGGAAGGAGCGGGGGCAGCCCCGGGGGTCCCTCCGCAGGACGAGGACCTCCTGCCGGATGGGCACCGACTCCTTCAGCAGGTCCCGCCGGCCCTCCGCGTTCCGGCAGCCCGACAGGAGGCAGCGGGCCTCCGCCAGCTCCTGCGGGATCCGGTGCGGGTCCCGGTTGATGCCGCGGAGGAAGGAAGCCACGGGGGGAGAGCGGTGAGGAGGGGGCTTCGAGAGAGGGGCCCTCCCTGGGTGAGGGGACCCCCCCCCCCCCCCCGCCGTCGCCGGCAGGGCAGCCCTACTCGGACGGGAGAGGAGACGCCCCCACCCCCGGCCGCCCGCTCTCCCGCCCTTCGGCCTTCACCCCTCGCCGAGGACCGCGGCGGCAAGAGGCCCCCGGGATCCGGGAGGTTCACGGGCTACTGGCGGGAAATAGGCTGGGAGGCACCCCTCGTTTAGATGTGGGCATCGCCGGCATTCAAACGCTCCTAGAGGGGACGGTTCGGCGCCCGGCACGTAACGAGCGCCCAACAGATACCACTGAGAGAGAATATCCGTGCGTTCGACAGGATTTACTGAGCGCTTACTGCGCGCGGGGCACCGGGCTGAGCCCCTGGAACGGACAGTTCGGCAACAGACAGAGACCATCCCCGCCCACCGACGGGCTCACGGTCTAATCGGGGGAGACGGACGAAAACAAGACAGACGTGATCACGGGAGATGGAATCGAGGGGACGGACACCGCGTTACCGAAACAGATGGGGTCAGAAACGACGCATCCCAACGAGCACGTTCTGTCTTGACACCTCAGAGGGATGTCCCCGTTCACCCGGACGGTCGGTCGGTGTCCCTGCGCCTGGCCCTTCCTGGCGGGGGAGGACTAGGGCAGGAAGGAGTGGGGTCCTAGTTATTAAAATTTCTAGAAGACCCCCCCCCCCCGAAAGAGCTCCGCGAAGAGCCTCGTGGTCCGAGGCCCAAGGCTGACGGGATTCGGGAGAAGCAGCGTGGCCCGGTGGAAAGCGCTCGGGCCCGGAAGCTAGAGGACCCGGGTTCTAATCCCGCCTCCGCCAGCTGCGTGACCCCGGGCGAGTCCCCCGACTCCTCTGTGCCTCCGTTTCCCCGACTATAAAACGGGGATTGAATAACCGTCCCCCCTCCTACTCGGGCGGGGACCGTGTTCAAGCCCATCGACCTGTCTCTCCCCCAACACTCAGCGCGTGACGCGTAATAAGCGCTCGGCAAATACGATGATATACCTAATGATCGTCATCCGGGGATCCCCCGGAATTAAGGTTGGGACCTGGGGTTCGGACAAGCTTTCGGTGACCCGTAGCCCCAAGGGTTCAGAGGCAAAAAGGTGGTTTCTTTAGTTCTTCCTCCCTGGATGATTTAGGTCCCCTTAAAGTGGACTCGGGAGTCAGAGGACCTGGGTTCTGATCCCCACTCCACCATTTATCTTCCGTGTGACCTCGGGACAGTCACTCAGCCTCTCCGTGCCTCGGTCCCCTCATCCGGCAAACGGGGGTCCGCTACCTGTTCCGCCTCTAGTCGGAGCGTGAGCCGCACGTGGGACCCGATAATCCCGTGTGCCGTAGGGAAGCGGCACGGCTTCGCGGATAGAGCGCGGGCCCGGGAGTCCGAGGGACCCGGGTGCCGACCCCGGCTCCGCCACACGTCTGTTCGTCGCTGTCGTTCTCGTCTGCCCGTCTCCCCCGGTCAGACCGTGAGCCCGTCACAGGGCGGGGACCGTCTCGACCTGTCACCGATCTGTCCATTCCGAGCGCTCAGCACGGCGCTCCGCGCGCAGTAAGCGCTCGACAGATACCATCGAATAACACGTCGGCCGCGTGACCTCGGGCAGGTCGCTTCACCGCTCCGGGCCTCGTTCACCTCCCCTGTAAAATGGGCTTTGAGAGCGTGAGCCCCACGCGGGACGGGCACTGGGTCCGACCTGATTCACTTGGATCTACCCCAGGGCTCAGAGCAGCGCTCGACACAGAGTAAGCCTTGAGAGGTACCGTAAATTTCATATTATCCACCCCGGCACCCAGTACGGCGCTTGGCGCGCGGTCGGCATTTAACGGACCCCGCGGTCATTACCCAAGCGGACCTAGCACGGTCACCTCCCGACCCGAGGCCCGCCGGTGACCGAATCCCCCGGAGGGGACGGGTTCGGGACCGGCCCCGGACTCCGTGGGCTCCTCGGGATCCTCCGGCCGGGAGCGACCCGCCCCCCCCCCCCCCCCAACCCCTTCTCGCCCCGGGAGACGTTTCGGGAAACGGCTCCTGAAAGGGGCGCCCGGCCAGAGCGATCTGCACGGTGTCGTGGAGGGAGCGCGGGCCTGGGAGTCATAATGATAATGATAATAAGGTTGGTATCTGTTAAGCGCTTACTATGTGCAGAGCACTGTTAGTGCTGGGGTGGATACGGGGTCATCGGGTTGTCCCACGTGGGGCTCCCAGTCTTCCTCCCCGTTCTTTTACAGATGAGGGAACCGAGGGACGGAGAAGCGAAGTGACTCGCCCGCGGTCGCAGAGCTGACAAGCGGCAGGGCCGGGGGTGGGTTCTAATCCCAACTCTGCCACTCACCCGCCGTGTGACCTTGGGCAAATCACCTTACCTCTCCGTGCCTCGGTTCCCTCACCCGCAAAACGGGGGCTGAAACCGCGAGCCCAACCCAATCCGCTCGTCCGTCCCAGCGCTTGGCAGAGCGCCGGCCACACGGCGAGCGCTTAGTAAATACCACGGCGTCATCATCCCCGGTCAAACCCGGGCACCCGTCCCCGCACCCCCGAGACGTTTAGCCGGCAACGAACCGGCTCCAGGGCCGGAGCGTGACGTTCATCCACTCGGTGGCATTTACCGAGCGCCCCGGGACGGTCGACGGAGGGCCGGCCGGCGCCGGGCGGCATTCTTCCTCGTCTCGTTCATTCGGTAGTATTTACCGAGCGCTTACTACGTGCAGAGCGCCGTACTAAGCGCTTGGGATGAACAGGTCGGCGACAGACAGAGACGCTCCGGGCCCCTTCCGCTCTCACCTGTAATCCCGGGGGGAGACGGAGCGGTTCCGGTAGTCGTGGAAGACCGGGGCATCCCGGCGCGCCTTCAGGACGCGGGTGTCCACCGCCACCCTGTTACCTTCCACCGCGGGGCAGCCGGTCCCAGCCGCCGGCCTCCCCGGGACAGACTCCACGAGGGCGAGGCCCAGGCCCGAGAGCAGCAGTGACTTCAACTGAAAAGGGAGAGGAGAAGCGGGCCCGGATCCCCCACGGCCGCCGACCTCCGCCCCGGACGGTCCCCCTTTTCCCCTCCGCCCCCCGCAGCCCGCAGAAGAGTGTCCTCGGGCGTCCCGTCCCCCCCCCCCCCCCCGCCCCCGGGGGAAGAATCGTTCCCCGGCCCCGGACCGACTGCCGGACGCGTCCCCGGGAGAACCGGGGGACGGCCGGAGAGCGCGGCCCCGTCGCCTCGCGTTCAACAGTATCCCGTCGAGCGCTTACCGCGCGCCGGGCCGAGCGCTCGGCACGCACAGCTCGGCGACGGAGAGCGACGCTCCCCGCCCGTCCCGAGGGGCTCCCGCCGCCGCCGCCCGTCCCGAGGCGGAAGGAGGCCCGCTCACCATCGGGACGCCCCGCCGAGCCGAAGCGGGCTCTGTCCGGCGAGCACGCCGCGCTGTCAGTCGGAGCGCCCGCGCTCGTCCGGGCGCGTAGGTGAGCGTGGGCGCGACGCCGGGGAGGAGGGGTGTGCGTGTCTGGGCGCCGGCCCCGCTCCGTCCCCTTTTATAGCAAACCGGCAGCGGATCGGTGCCCCGGTTTCCACGGCGCCCGGGCGGGTGGGTTTCCCCCGAATTCGGGCGGCGGTTTCGACCCCGTCCACATCCTGAAGAGGGAAGGAAAGGCTGACGGCGGAGTCGGGCCGGGCCCCCGCCGGGCCGCCCCGCCCCCTGCCCTACCGAGGCTGTCCCGGGCCCTAAGTCGCCGGCCCCGTCTTTAATGACGATGACGATAACCATACGGATAACGTCGGTATCCGTTGAGCGCTCACCACGCGCCGAGCGCCGTTCTAAGCGCCGGGGGAGATACGGGGTCATCGGGTCGTCCCGCGAGAGGCTCGCGGTCAATCCCCGTCTTCCAGATGAAGGAACCGAGGCCCAGAGAAGCGAAGCGACCCGCCCTCGGTCACACGGCTGACGGGGGGGGGGGGGGGGGGGGGGCCGGGATTCGAACCCGTGACCTCTGACTCCCGAGCCCGGGCTCCTGCCACTGAGCCACGCCGCCCCTCTACGGCGTCTCGATTCTATTCGTGGCCGTCGGCCCCGCCCGCCCGTCTCCCCCGATTAGACCGTGGGCCCGCCGGAGGGCGGGGACCGTCTCCGGCCGTCACCGGTCTGTCCGTTCCAAGCGCTCAGTACGGCGCTCCGCGCAGAGTAGGCGCTCGATAAGTACCATCCAGCGAACGAACGAACCAACCAACGATGTCCTCCTCCGGGCTTCGGCTCCCTCGAACGGGGATCGAGCCGGGGAGCCCCACGGGGGACCGGAGTGGCCAACCCGCTTTGCTTCCAACCACTCCCGCGAGCGCTCAATAAATACCGTCGTCGTCGTCGTCGTCGTCGTATCTCGGAACCGCCCGCCACGCCCCAGACACGCGGGCCGCTCCGCCGGGGGACGGTTTAAGGGCAAGAATCAAGGTCGCGGCTGAGCGTCCTGCCTTCCCGAACGTCCCCCACAGCCGGAGGCGGGGAGAGGCCGGCTCCCCCGACCCGTCGCCCTTAATCGTGGCCCGGTGGAAAAAAGAGCCCGGGTCCGAGCGGCGCGGGTCGTGAGTTCTAACGCGGAGAAGGGGGATGAACCGGGAGCCCCCCGTGGGACGACCCGACGACCCCGCGTCTCCCCCGGCGCCGAGAACGGCGCTCGGCGCCTAGTGAGCGCTCGACAGATACCAACGTGATCCCTGCTCTGCCGCCCGTCGGCCGCGCGGCTTCGGGCGGGTCGCTTGGCTTCTCTGCGCCTCGGCTCCCTCGTCTGTAAAACGGGGATGAAGGCCGTGAGCCTCACGCGGGGCGACCCGACGGCCCCGCGTCCCCCCACCCCCCCCGGCGCTCAGAACGGCGCTCGGCCCACGGGGCGAGCGCTCGACGGAGACCGGCGCCACCGTCATCGCCGCCACCAGTCCCGGCCCCGCCACCCGTCCGCCGCGTGACCTCGGCCAATCGCTTCGCTTCTCCGGGCCTCGGCGACCTCGTCTGCAAGTACTATATCCGTTCCTCCGTTCAACGGGATTTACCGAGCGCTCACTACGGGCAGGGCGCTGGACCGAGCGCCTGGGACGGACAGTCTGGCCACGGACGGAGCCCGCCCCCGCCCACCGACGGGCTCGCGGTCCGAACGGGGGAGACGGCCGGCCGGGCGACGCGGGGCGCTTAGCTCGTCTGGGCCCGGGTCGTCCCGTCCGCCGCACGGGGACTCGACCGTGAGCCTCACGGGGGACGGCCCGATGAGCCCGCGTCTCCCCCCGCGCTCCGGACGGCGCCCGACGGGATACCGACGTCGTCGTCCCCCTCAGAGCGGGGGCCGGGGCGGGCCAGACCCGGATACCCACGCAGGCGGGCGGGCCGGCCGGCCGCTGGGCAGCGTGGCCCAGTGGGAAGAGCGCGGGCTCGGGAGTCGGAGGTCACGAGTTCGAATCCCGGCCCCGCCCCTCGTCCGCCGGGCGACCGCGGGCGAGCCGCTCCGCTCCTCCGGGCCTCGGTGACCTCGTCCGTCCAACGGGGGTGAAGACGGGGAGCCCCGCGTGGGACGACCCGACTCCCCCGCGTCTGCCCCGGCGCCTGGGACGGTGCTCCGCACGTGGCGAGCGCTTAACGGACGCCGACGTCGTTACCGTTACCGTCGCCGTGTCCCTTACTACAGTAGCGGCGCGGTCGTAGCGCTCGGTACGATCGACCGGGCGGATCGGCCGGCGACGACGGCGTCCGTTAAGCGCCTACTCCGCGCGGGGCGCCGTTCTAAGCGCCGGGGGAGATGCGGGGTCAACGGGCCGTCCCACGCGAGGCTCCCGGCCCCCCTCCCCGTTTCCCAGCCGAGGTCGCCGAGGCCCAGGGAAGCGAAGCGACCCGCCCGGGGCCACCCGGCCGGCGGGGCGGGGATCGGCACCCCGGTCCCCGGCCCGCTCGGGGCCCCCGGACCCGGTCGGATCCGGGGGTCCCGGGCGGCGGCGGCCACGGCCCGGATTCGGCCCCCTGGAGGGCGCCCCGGCCGGATGGGATCGGGCCCCGGCGGGGGGGATCCCCCGACCCCGTCCGCGCCCGACGGGCCGGGACGTCCCCCACCCCGGCCCGCGACGGCTCCCGGGGGCCGGAGGCGGGAGGGGATCAGACGAGCCGACGGTGCCGGCCGGCTCCGTCCCTCTCCCTCCTCGGCCCCCGGCGGCCCGCTCCCCTAAACCTCTTCGTCCCGGGTCGCCCATCGTCTCCTCCCGCCTCTGCGCGACGGCCCCGCGGACGGCGGCCCGGCCGTTTTGCCGCCCGCCGCCGGGACTCATCCCGGCCTCCCTAGGGGCGGGCGGGCAGGGCGGCCCCGCCGGGCCGGGGTTTCCCCTCGGAGGGGCGGCCGGGGCGCCCCCGACCGCCCACGGGCCCGGCCCGGTCCTCCGGGACGTCGCCGGACTAGGCCGGGGACGGGCTCCGGGGCTCTCGTTTCCGTCCCTCCGTCTCCCCCGACGATTCCGGCGGCCTCGGTTTCATCCGGTGGCGTCCATCGAGCGCTTACCGCGCGCAGAGCACCGGACCGGACCGGCGGGTGAGACGGCTGGGGACGGTCGCCGCTCCCCCCCCCGACGGGCTGACGGTCGAATCGGGGGAGACGGACGGGGACGACGGCGAGAGACGGAACCAAGCGAGCCCGTCGGTGGGCGGGGACGGCCTCCCGCCCGTTGCCCGACCGTCCCTTCCGGGCGCCCGATAAGCGGCCCGGCTCGGGGGGGAGGAGCCCGGGCTCGGGAGTCGGAGGTCGCGGGCCCGGATGCCGGCTCCGCCGCTCGTCCGCCGGATCGCTTCGCTTCTCTGGGCCTCGGCGACCTCACCTGGGAAACGGGGATGGAGACCGGGAGCCCCACGGGGGGGGGGGGGGCGACCCGACGACCCTGCGTCTCCCCCGGCGCCGAGAACGGTGCCCCGCACGTAGTAAGCGCTTAACGAACACCGACGTCGTCATGACCTCTTGCTACCTCCACACCAGGGTAAAGCGGCGGGTGACATTAAACAAGGAATAGGAAAGCCCTTGGGAAAAACACGGCGGCTAAACCGTAGTCGAGGCGTCTAGCGCCCGCGTGGAATGACGTCGCGCCCGAGGGGACGTGTCGGTCGTCGCGCTCTCCCCGGGGCCCGCTACGGCGCTCCGCGAATAGCGAGCGCTCGATAGACGCGGCCGATCGATGGATCGACCGAGAGAGCAGAGTGTAGGGAATGAGACAAAACTGGAATTCGAAAGGCCCGGTCGAAATGAATCCTCAGGTTTAAGGGGACAGGAGGAGCTGTGGGGGGCCGGCCGGGAAGACGACGACGCCGACGACGCTGGTATCTGCTGAGCGCTTACTACGTGCCGGGCACCGTCCTAAGCGCCGCGGCGGGTACGGGCAAATCGGGTCGGACACGGTCCCTGTCTCACGTGGGGCTCGGCCTCAATCCCCATTTTGCAGACGACGACGACGACGACGACGTGGCACTCGTTAAGCGTTACGTGCCGGGCACCGTTCTCAGCGCCGGGGCGGATACGAGCCGATCGGGTCGGACACCGTCCCCGTCCCACGTGGGGCTGCCACGATTCCCGTTTCGCAGACGTCCGTGACGCCGCCGGTATCTGTTGAGCGCCCACCCTGCGCCGAGCACCGTTCTAAGCGCCGGGGGAGGTGCGGGGTCACGGGGTCGTCCCACGGTCTTCACCCCCGTTTCACAGATAACCGAGGCACAGAGAAGCGGCCCCGCCCTACGCGGCGAAGCGGCGGAGCGGGGATCAGAAGCCGTGACCTCTGACTCCCGATCCCGCGCTCTCCCCGCCGGGCCAGGCCGCCTCTCCTGCCGAGGGCAGGAAACGGCCCTCCCCCACCTCGGGGCCTTCTTGGTATTTGTGCCGAGCACCGCGCCAAGCGCTGGGGTAGGCGCAGGGGAATCGGGATGCCCCACGTGGGGCTCGCCGTCTTCATCCCCGTTTCACAGACGAGGGAACCGAGGCCCGGGGAAGCGAAGCGACTTGCCCACGGTCACACGGCTGACAAACGGCCGAGCTGGGACGCGAACCCGTGAGCTCCGACTCCAGAGCCCGGGCCCTTTCCACCGAGCCGCGCCGCTCCTCTGTCGGAGGCCCATCTCCCCCGGGAGGCCTTCCCCGACTTAGGCCTCCCCTCCCCTCCCTCCCGCGCCGCTCTCCCTCGCTCCCTCGTTCATCCTCCCTCCCGTCCCCGCCGCGCGTACGCCTACCCGTTATTTATTCGCCCATTTACTTCTCCCTCTTAACGTCCCTCTCCCCCCCTCTAGACCGCGAGCTCGCCGTGGGCAGGGACGGGGCCGTTCACGGCTACGTCGTACTCTCCCCGGCGCCCGGTACAGCGCGTCGAACGCAGGAAACGTGCGACAGAAGGGACCGAACCAAGGAGAGGCCAACCGGGCGAGGGGGGCGATAGTCGAGGGGGTGGAGGCCCTGCCCTTCGGCCCGCGACTTGATTTCTTTCCCCTCTCGCATCTGAAAGATCAGAGCGCGGCCGCTTCCCTCTGAAGAAAACGGCCCCGTTGCGGTTCCAGGCCCGCGAATTTATTCCACCTACCGCTTCTCCGAAATCCTCCGTCACCCTACCGACGCCGACGGCATCCGTCAGGGCACTTCAACTGATTTAACGACGCCGTTCGTGGAGCGCTTGCCACGCGCACCGTCCCAAGCGCCGGAGAGGAGACGAGGCGATCGGGCCGGCCCACGCGGGGGCTCCCGGCCTCCGTCCCCGTTTTCCACGCGAGGGGCCCGAGGCCCGGAGGGGCGGCTTAGCCAGAGTCACCCGGCCGACGAGCGGCCGGGCCGGGATCAGAACCCGCGGCCTCCGGCTCCCGAGCCCGGGCTCCGTCCGCCGGGCCGCGCCGCCCGCATTCGTCCATTCGGTCGCGTCTCTCGACCGGGCGCTCGGAACGGACGACGGGGCAGCGGGTAGAGGCCGTCCCCGCCCAACGGCGGGCTCGCGGTCTGAACGGGGGGCGGGGACGGACGGACGGAGGGCGAAACGGGACGAGACAGAACTCATCTGGCGTAGACAGCGAGATGAACAGAATCGGAAGCGTGGCTCAGCGGAAAGAGCCCGGCCTCGGGAGTCGGCGGTCACGGGTCCCGATCCCGGCTCCGCCGCCGATCCGCCGGGTGACCCTGGGCGGGTCGCTTCGCTTCTCTGGGCCTCAGTGACCTCATCTGTCAAATGGGGATCAGAGAACTGCGAGCCCCACACGGGACGACCCGATCACCTTCCACCCCCCGGGGCCCGGAACGGCGCTCTGCGCCTAGCAGGCGCTGAACGAACACCACAGTTCATTTCTATTTCTCTGTGCCTCGGTGACCTCATCTGGAAAATGGGGGCTAGCCGCGATCGACCACCCGACGGCCCCGTATCGCCCCCGGCGCTCGGAACGGCGCTCCGCGCCTAGTGAGCGCTCAACCGATACCGACATCATCCGCTTCCCCCGCCTCTTCGGACCCCCTCCCCTCGCCGCTTCTTGAAAATAACGGCGACGTCGGCATTCCCCAGGCGCCCGCCGCGTGCCGAGCACCGTCCCGAGCGCCGGGGGAGACGCGGGGCTCCCGGTCTTCATCCCCGTTCGACGGACGAGGCGACCGAGGCACGGGGAAGTCAAAAGTCTCCCCGTTCCCCGGCCCGGACGGCGGGGCTGCGGCAGGGCGAGGGGCCGGCCCGGGCGGTCGGCGAAAATCAAACGAATCAAAATCCAACGGCGGGGGCGGGTTCCGGGGAAGGGTGGGGAGGGGGGGTGTCGCCGCGGGGACGAGAGAGCTGTAGGCGAAGACCGGCCGGGGGGCCGGAGTCGCAAAGTCACCCACGACCCGCGTGAGAGGCGGCGTGGCTCGGCGGCAAGAGCCCGGGCTTGGGAGGCGGGGGTCGCGGGTTCGAATCCCCGCTCCGCCGCTCACCGGCTGTGCGGCCCTGGGCCGGCCGCCTCCCCGTGCCTCGGGCGGCCTCGTCTGTAAGGTGAGGACGAAGGCCGTGAACCCGGCGACTGTGTGTCTACCCCGGTGCCCGGGACGGTGCTCGGCGCGTGGCGGGCGCTTATCCGACACCGTCGTCGTCATCAAGCGCTTGGGACAGCGCGCCGCGCGCCGCGAGCGCTCAGTGACTACTCTCGAGCGAATATCCGCGACGGGGTGCATTCGCGAACGCCCTCCGTGGTCTCTCGGGACGCTCCAGGTCCGCGTCGGTCGGCGCTCGCCTCCGGGGGTCGATCCCGTATCCCGCCGCCCAGCCCCCCGATCCCCCGGGAGACCCCCGGGCCGCCGCCCGGCCCCCGCCCCCGAGCTCCCGAAAGCCGGGGACACCGGGAGAGCCGGCCCGACCTCGGCCTCCGACGGTTTTCCGGGAGAGCCGGCCGCGGGGGGACGGGGGGACGGGGGGACGGGGACTCTCCCGTCGGAGCCCGGTGGGGCAAAGCGGCTCGTCTCCGGACTCGTGGAAGACCGTAGGCGGGAGCCCCTCCTCCCCTCCCCGCCCCCGCCCCCCTCGCGCGCGTATCGTCGCCCCATCGATGACGTGCATCCCTGTCCGACTCTATTTCCCTCTTCTGACGGCAGCGACGCCCGCCCGGCTGCTCGGTTTCGCCGGGTCTCTTTTAGACCCCGTGCCCGTCGTGGGACCGGGATCGTCCCCGCCGCCCGACCGTCTCTCGTCCTATCCATCCGCCGCCCGTCTTAATGAGACGTCCCTCCCCTCGACTCCGTCCCCCGCCGCCGGCAGATCCGACCGAGGGAGGGAGGCAGCCGGAGAGGCTGAGCCGGCGGCGCCCGGGACGGTCGGCGGCTCCCGCGCGGCGGACACCCGACGCGGACATCTGAGATTCCGCATTTATTCAGGAAAGACCCCGAAGTCCCCGGAGGGGCGCGGTCCCCGCCGGCATCCAGGCCCCGGGGACCCGCCGGGTCCGGGGCCGGCGGCTTCAGATGAGGAAGACGACGTCGTCGGAGACCATGACCCGGTTGTCGTCCTGCATCCTGTCCAGCGCGGCCCGCACCTCGGCGGGGGCGAAGGGCTCGGGGTTGTCGCGGTTGACGGAGGCCGCGAGGCTCGCCACGGCCACGGACTGCGCGCGGGCCTCTCGGAACGCCTCCAGCAGGGCGGCCTTGAACGCCTTCAACCTGGCCGGGGAGAGGGCGGGCCGGCGTCTCTACCGGGCGCCGCGGCGGACGCGTCCCCTTCGGAGCGGCCCGTCGCCTCGCCCCCCGCCCCCCGCCGGGCCCGCCCGCCTCGCTCCCCCGACGCCCACCCGAGCGCCGTGCCGCCCATCCCTCCCCCGCGTCCCGCCCCGGGCCGGGGGACGCCTCCCCCCGCCGGGATCCGACCGCCGCCCTCCTCCCCCTCAAAGCCTCACGGAAGGCACGGCCCCCGAGACGTCCCCCTCTCCCCGCTCCCTTCCGCGTCGCCCCGACCCGCTCCCTCGGCTTCTCCCTCCTCCCGGCCCCGGGGCCGTATCTGCGGCGCGTCGATATTCCCACGTTCACGGATCGACACTCCTTCCCGTCGACGTCCGTCTCCCCTCCTCCCGGCGCCTTAACGCCCATCGGCCGTTCGTCTGTCTCCGTCGGCGTCCGTCTCCCCTCCTCCCGGCGCCTTAACGCCCATCGGCCGTTCGTCTGTCTCCGTCGACGTCCGTCTCCCCCCGACTAGAGCGGAAGCTCGCCGTGGGCGGAGAACGTGTCCATTCGCCGTCGGATCGCGCTCTCCCAAGCGCTCAGAACATCCGTTGGTCCGACAGTATTCGCCGAGCGCCCACTGCGCGCGGGGCCCGGCCCCGGGCGCTTGGAGGGGACGACGCGGCAACGGACAGAGACGACCGCCGCCCCGTGACGGGCTCGCCGTCCGGCCGGACGGCGCCCCGGCGCACGGCGAGCGCCCGGTGGACACGTCCGAACCGATTCCCCGCCCGCGGCAAGGGGAGGGGCCGTCGTCCCTACACCGACGGCCGGCCGGGCCGCCCCGGGGGAATTTCCGCGGCACGGGACCGTGGTCCGGAGCGGCCCCCCGGTCCCACTCGCCGGCCGGCCGGGCCCGGCCCCCTCCCCGGCGGGAGGGGCGCGGGGAGGCCGACCGCAGAGGTGGGCCGCGACACCCGGGCCACGGGCGAGACCCCCCGGCGGATCCGCCCCCTCCCCCCCCCCGCCCCCGGCTCACCTCGGCTCGGGCAGTTCCGTCTTCTCGGCTTCCCCGGGCTCCTCCGGTTCAGGCGCTTTGGGGGTGTGGACTACGGGGCGCGGGGGAGGTGGCAGGGAAACGGAGGGGAGGCCTTCTGAGCGAGCGCCAAGAGACCTCCCTCTCCCTCCCCGCCTTCCGGGCCCGTCCCGACCCCCCTCGGGGAGACGGCCGCCATCCCGGCGGGCCGAGGGGGCTCCGGGGACCAGGGGCCCCGGGCGCGGCCGGGGCCCGGCGGAGAAAGGGCCCGGGCCCGGGGAGGTGGCGACGATGGCCGTACTTTATCGAGCGCCTACTCGGTGCCGACCGCTCTCCCAAGCGCCGGGGCGGACCCGGACCGACCGGGGCGGACGGTCCCCGCCCCGCGCCGGGCTCGCGCTCCGAATCCCCGTTCGGTACGGGCGAGGCACCCGAGGCCCGGAGAGACGAGGCGAGGCACCGGAGGCGGAGGAGCGGCCGACTCCCGACCCCTCCGGGCCGGCCTCGGGCGCGTCGCCCGGTCGCCCCGGGACACCCGGGCGCCTCGCCGGCCGAACGGAGGGTAAGGACGGGCCGGCCCCGAGCGGGACGACCCGATCGGGCCGGGACCGCCCCGGCGGGCCCCGGCGGGCCCCGGACCCATTCCTTCAAAAAGACACGGATGGGGCAACGGGAGACGGGGAGCGGGGGGGCCGACGCCGGGCGGGCGGCACGCGGGACGGGAGGGACGCGGGGCTCACCCTGGGGCATCTCCCCCTCCGTGTCGCTGAAGTCGTAAGGGTCGTAGGATCCTCCTTCCCGGGCCTCGGCCGACCGCGTCTTCCTCCTGGACGCCCCCGAGGACCGACGGACGGGTCGCGTCCCACCCGCGCCCCCCGCTCCCTCCCCGCCCCGGGGGGGACCCCACCCCGCCAGGGGACCTCAGGGAGGGGATCCCGGGTCTCCGGCCCTCCCCGGGACCCCCCGGAGCCGGCCGCCTCCCCACCTCTTCCTTCCGGACTCGGGCCGCTCCCGCGATCTCTCCTCCTCCTCCTCCTCCTCCTCCTCCTCGTCGCCCTCCGGGTTCTTCTTGCGCTTCTTCTCCTTCTCCAGGACCTGCGGGGGAGGGACGGTCTCAGACGGCCGGAGGGCCCCCCCCCCCCCCGGGCCGAGCGTCGCCGCGAGCGCTCGGTGGGCGCCGTCGGACCGACGGGGGCCTCGCCCCGGCCGGGAGAGGGCACCCGGGGCCGGGGGGAGACGGGGGGAGACGGCAGGACCCGCGCGGGAAAAAAATAACCCCCGTTCATTCCGTCGCACCTGTCGGGGGCCCGCCGGCATTCGAACCCGCGACCCCCGACCCCCGGGCCCCCCTCCGCCGAGCCGCCTGGCCCGCCCCGGGCCCGAATCCGAGCCTCGAGGCGAGGGGCCGGCCCGGAGACAAGACCTCCCGCCGGGCGGAGGACGCGTCCGCCGCCCCCGGGCGCCCGCTACGGTCCTCCGAGGCGCTCGCTAGATACCGAGGAAGGGAAGGGAACCCTCCGCTCCGGACGGCTTCCCGTCGGGCGCCCGCCGCGTGTCAAGACGCCGTCCCGAGCACCGGGGTGGGTGCGGGTCGATCGGGTCAGCCCCGGTCCCCGTCCCGCGCGGGGCTCGCGGGGGTAGGAGGGAGAAGGGGCGCTTTATTTGAGCAGCTTTTTTTTTTTTTTTTTTTTTTTTTTTTTAAAGGCGCCGGCCGAGGGCCCGCCGAAGGGCGGGCGCCGTACCGGGCGGCGGGGCGGACGCGGGCGAGGCCGACGGGACGGTCTCCGGCCCCCACGGGGCGCCCGGCCTCGATCCCCATTCGGGACCGTGAGCCCGCCGCCGGGCGGGGGTCCTCTCCGCGGCCGAATCGTCCGTCCCCGGCGCGCCGCGCGGGGCGAGCGCTCCGTCGCCACGACCGGGTGCGGTCGACCGTCCAGGAGACGGGCGGGGGAGCGCGGCGACGCGCCCGAGGCGAGGCGGCGAGCGACCGGCGGGGCCGGGGCCGCTCGCCCCCCCGCGCCCCCGCCCGCCCCGGCCCTCCCCCGGGCCCCCACCTTCTTGAAGTAGGCGTACTGGACCAGCTCCACCGCGCTCTCGGCGTCCCGCAGCTCGACCGTCTTGCTCATGCGGGCTTTGGCGTGGGCGGCCGACAGGCGGATCAGCGTCTCCAGCGTCCGCGCCGTGACCGGGGACGTCTGCGGAGGAGGGGGCGGGGGGGGGGGGGGGTCGGCCGGCGGGCCGCGGAGGACCCGGGGCCCGCCGCCCGCCCCGGACACGGGACGGAGGGGAGGCGGGACCGCCCCCCGCGGCCCCGAGGGGGTCCCCGGGGGCCGTCGGGCACCCGCCCCCCCCCCTCACCCGGGCCACGTCGTCGCTCGGGGAGTCCTGGCCGCGCAGGCGGGAGTACTCGTCCGCGATGTAGCCGGCCGCCTCCGGGGTCAGCACGGGCTTGACGATCTTGGCCACGTGGATGTACTTCCTCATGAAGGCCGCGCTCACCGTCTTCTCCCTGGGCCCGGGCCCCGCCCCGGTGAGTCCCGCCGCCCCGCCCCCCGTCGTCCCCCGGCCCGATCCGGCTCCCGGCCCCGCCCCCCGGAAGGCGAGGCCCTCCGGTCGCCCGGACGGGGCCGCCCACCTGCGCCTCCCGGGCCCGTGCAGGAGGTCGTCGTGCTTCTCGTACACCTGCACCCGCCGCCCGTCCTCCCGGGCGAAGTCGGGGTCGTCGGTGGCCGGGACGTCCACGGCGCCGCCCAGGGGCATGGCTGGGGGGGGGGGGGGCGGGGCACGGGAGGGCGTCAGCGGCCGGGGGTCTCCGGGGGCCGCCCGCCCCCGCCCCCCCGGGCCGGGTCCCCTCACCGTGGCCGTCCCGCTCGCCGGGGGCCCGGTAGCGGTGCATCCTGAGCACGTGGTCGGAGATCTCGCGGTCCCGCTCCGGGTCCATCCGGTCGAGCACGACGAAGAGCAGGTCGAAGCGGGACAGCAGCGAGTCCTGCAGCCCGATGTTCTCCATGGGCGTCTTGTACTGGTCGTACTGAAGGACGGCGCCGGGAGGGCGGGGGGGGGGGGGACGGGGACACGGAAGGTTCGCTCGCCCGCCCGCCCGCCCTCCCGCCGCGAGCCCGCACCCTTCGCTCCGGCGCTTCCCTCGGGCGCCCGCCACGCGCACGGCCCCGGACCGAGCGCTCGGACGGGGCGAGCGGGCGACGGAGGGGGAGACCGTCCCCGCCCGACGCCGGGCCCGCGGTCCGATCCGGGGGGGGGGGGGACGGCGGGGCGAGACGGAGACGGCGTCGCCGCGGCGGACGGAACGGAGGGGCCGTGCGCCCCGTCGGCGGAACGGATGGGGGGACGGATAAGACGCGCAGACGGGCGCGGCGCCGAGGGGAAGGGACGGGGGCTGTCCGGCCACCCGCCTCTCTCCCGCATCCCGCCTCCGGCCGGCGACGCCCTCCCCTCCCCGCGCTCCCCCCGGGGCGGGGCGGCGCGGCCCGGTGCGCGGGGCCCGGGCTTAGGGGGCGCGGGTCCGGATCCCGGCCGGGCGACCGCGGGCCGGTCGCCTCCCTCCCCCGGGCCCCGGCGACCTCCTCCGGAGACCGCGAGCCTCCCGCGGGACCACCCGACGGCCCCGGACCTCCCCCGGCGCCCGCGACGGCGCTCGGCCGACGCCGGCCTCGGCCGTAAAGGACGGGCGCCGGGAGCGCGGGCCCGACGCGAGACGCGGGCCGGGTCCGACCCGACGACCCCGCGTCTCCCCCGGCGCCCGGGACGGGGCCCGGCACACGGCGGGCGCCCAACGGACAGGGACGTCGGTACTCGCCGGGCGCCCGCTACGCGCCGAGCGCCGTCCCGGGCGCCGGGGGGGGGTTGGGGGATACGGGGTCGCCGGGCGGTCCCGCGGGAGGCCCACGGTCGATCCCCCTTTTCCAGAGGAGGGGACCGAGGCCCGGAGCGGCGGAGCGGCCCGCCCCCCCGGCCGAGGGAGCCGGGAGCCGGACCCGCGGCCTCCGGCTCGGCGGCCCGGGCCCCCCCCCCCCCCGCCGCGCCACCCCCCCCGGACGCCGTCCCCGCCGCCCCGCGCCCCCCCCCGCCCCCCGGCGCGTCCCCGCCCGGCTCACCCGGCCGTAGACGGGGTTGGCGGCCGCCAGGACGCTGCAGCGGGCGTTGAGGCGCGCGTGGATGCCGGCCTTGGCGATGGTGACGCGGCCCTGCTCCATCACCTCGTGGATGGCCGTGCGGTCCGCGTCGGACATCTTGTCGAACTCGTCGATGCAGACCACGCCCCGGTCGGCCAGCACCGTGGCCCCCGCTTCCAGCCGCCGTTCCCCTGGGGGGGCGGGAAGGGCGCGCGGCCCCCGGTCGGCGCCCGCCCCCGCCCCGGGGCCCCGCCCTCTCCCGCCCGGACTCGGAAATCGACTCTTCCCCGGCGGCGGGGTGCCCGGCGAGCGCTCGGGACGCGCCGGGCGCCTCGGCGGACGCGAGGCGACGGGGTCGGGGGTCGGGCCCCGTCCCGCGGGGGGCTCCCGGTCCCCGTTTTCCAGGGAGGCGACCGAGGCCCGGAGAGGCGAAGCGACCCGCCCGGGGCCCCGCGGCCTCGGGACCCGGGTCCTTCCGACCGCCGGGCCCGCCGCGCTCCCGCCGGGTGACGGATCCCGGAGGATCCCTCCCCTAAGATGGCGCTCTCGTCGCGCGCGTCTCCCCTCGCCTCCGACGGCGAGGCGTTGGGCGTCGCGGCCGGCGGGAGCTCCCGTCCGTTGGCTTTGAGGCGCTCCGTCGGCGCGCTCCTTCCCGCCTCGCCCCGGCTCGCGCCCTTCGCTCCTCTCGAACCCGCCCGGGCACCGGGCCTCGCCGTTTTCCGCACTCCGCCCCCC
The DNA here is from genome assembly GCF_004115215.2 of Ornithorhynchus anatinus. Classification (NCBI taxonomy): domain Eukaryota; kingdom Metazoa; phylum Chordata; class Mammalia; order Monotremata; family Ornithorhynchidae; genus Ornithorhynchus; species Ornithorhynchus anatinus. Next base: position 16,380,402 of record NC_041749.1, read on the forward strand.
CCCCCCCCGTCGCCCCCCGTCCCGGCCCCACGATGCTTTCGTACGGGCTTTTTTTTTTTATAGCCCGCAACCTCCCCGCCCCCGACCCGTCTTAACGTCCGTCTCCGTCCGTCACCCTCGCCGGGCAGGGACCGCGTCCACCGACCCCGTTGGGATGTACTCCCGGGGCTCGGTGGACAGAGGCCGGGCTTGGGAGTCGGAGGTCACGGGTTCGGATCCCCGCTCCGCCGCCCGTCGACCCCGGGCGGGTCGCTCCGCTCCTCCGGGCCTCGGTTCCCCCGTCGGGAAGACGGGGACGGGGGCCGCGAGCCCCGCGTGGGACGACCCGACGACCCCGGATCCCGCGGCCCGCGCCGAGCGCGCCGCGGACACCGACGTCATCGTCGTCCCTAAGATGGGAGCTCCACGCGGGACGGGGTCCGTGGCCGCTCCAAACTGGCCTGAATTCACCTCGGCGCTCGGAACGGTGCCCGGGACCCTCTTTCTCCCCCCTTCCCCTCCCCACGGCCCCGTCCCTCGTCCGCTCAACCGTACGCATTTCCGTCACCCTGTTTTACTCTGTCGACTCGTCAGCGCGTCGCCTCGGTTCCATTCGGTCGCCGTCGTCTTTACGAGCCGTTCTTCCCCTCGACTCTATTTATCGCCGCCACCGTTCCCGTCCGTCCGTCCGTCCGTCCGTCCGTCCCCCCCGATCAGACCGCGAGCCCGTCGAACGGCAGGGACCGTCTCTATCCGTTGCCGACCTGTTCGTCCCGAGCGCTCGGTACAGCGCTCCGCACGTAGTCAGCGCTCAGTAAACACCGCCCAACGAAAGCGCTCAACAGATGCCGTCGTCGGGGTCGCTCGCCGTGAAACGCGAGCCCCAACGGGGGACGGGGTCCGCCCCGGCGCTCGGAACGGCGCCCGGCCCAGGGTAGGCGCCTGGCAGAGCCTACCGGTATTACTGTGAGCCCGACAGAGGGCGGGGACCGTCCCCGTCGCCCATCTGTCCGCTCCAGGCGCTCGGCACGGTGCTCTGCACGTAGTGGGCGCTCGGTAGAGACTACCGACCGGACATCACCCTCATCGTCAACGGACGCAGCCGAGGGATCGTCCCGGCGTCCCGGAAACCTCCGTCCCCCGGCCGGCCCCCGGGAGGGAGGGGGGCGACCGGGCTCCGGTCCCTCCGGGATCCCCGCCCCCCGCGCCCCTCGGCCCCCCGGCGGGCCCCCTCACCCGTCTCCTGGTCGGTGGTGACGGCGGCGGTGAGTCCCACGCCGGAGGAGCCGCGGCCGGTGGTGGGGACGGCCCGGGGAGCCGTGCACAGCACGTAGCGCAGGAGCTGCGACTTGGCCACCGACGGGTCTCCTGGAAGCGGAGCGGGGGGGGGGGGGGGCGCCGAGGGGGTGGACCGGGGCTCCGGCTCCGGTCCCCCCGTCGCGACGGCCCGGACCTCCCGCCCGCCCCCCGCCCGCCCGCGGGGGCGGGGGCCGGCTCTGTCCCGGGGAACTTTTCGGAGGGCTCGGTCCGGTGCTCCGCACACAGCGGGCGCTCGCTGGATACGACCGAACGAATGCCCTCGACGGAGAGGGCCGGGGGTCTCGCCCCCTTCCGCGTCCTCTTTCCCGGCAGTCGGTTCGGGGCTAGGCGCTTCACGGAGCGCTTCTGCGCCCGGGGGTCCGTTTATCGGGTCCGTGTCCGCGATTCTATTTACCCATTTCTACTTCGCACATCTCTCTACCCGTACTCACCCGTAAAACGGGGATCGACCGTGAGCCTCCCGCGGGAACGACCCGATGACCCCGCATCCCCCCCGGCGCTCGGAACGGCGCTCGGCGGGCGGTGAGCGCTCGACGGACGCCGACGCCGTCCTTCGGCCGTCGGGCGCCGCCGCTCCTCCCGCGGCCGCTCGGCCCCCCACCTATGAGCAGGACGTTGATGTCGCCGCGGATTCGGCTCCCGTTGTCCAGGACCTTCTCCACCCCTCCGAGCAGCATGCAGAGGATGGCCTTCTTGACGTAGTCGTGTCCGTGGATGCTGGGCGCCAGCGACCGCGCCAGCTGCTCGAAGATGTCCTGGGGACGAGACGGGGGGTGCGGGGGGGGGAGGCCCGCGTCGGGAACCCGCCTCCATCTTCCCTCCTAACCCCGCGGGGCCCCCCCTCCGCGTCGCTCCGCCGTGATAACGTCGCTGTCCGTCAAGCGCCCGCGACGCGCCGGGCGCCGTTCCGAGCGCCGGGGGGGGGGACGACGGGACGCGGGGCCGCCCCGCGTGGGGGCTCGCGGTTTAGGTCCCCGTTTCCCGGACGAGGCCCGGAGAAGCGAAGCGCCACAGCCGGCGAGGGGCGGAGCCGGGATTCGACCTCACGACCCCGGACCCTCCCCCCCCCCCCGCGCCGCGCCGCTTCCCCCATCGTAGCGGGCGCTCGCCCCGCGCGGGGCGCCGCGCCGTCGGGGGAATTCCCTCGCCCGGTCGGACCCGAGCGCCTCGGGCGCCCCGCACGTCGTAAGCGCCTGACCGACGGCGACGTCGTCGCCGTCTCCCGTCCGCGACGGGCGGCCCGGACGGCAGCGCGGCTCGGTGCGAAGAGCCCGGGCCTCGGGGTCCGAGATCACGGGTTCGAATCCCGGCCCCGCCGCCCGGCGACCTCGGCGGGAAAACGGGGACGGAGCCCGGGAGCCCCGCGCGGGCCGGCCCGATCGTCTTCCGGCCCCCCGGGTGCCCGGTAAGCGCCTAGAACGGTCCGACGACGACCGCGCTGCCGCCGGGGCGAGGGGCGAGGGCGGCGCCCCTGAACGTCTCCACCTTCGACCTCCGCCGGGGGAATCCTCATCGGCTGCGCCCGCCCGGCGCCTCGCCCCCTGCCCGCCCCGATCAACCCGTCCCCACGGCGGCCCTCGGGGCGGGTCCGAACGCCGGCTCCGCCGCCCGTCAGCCGGGCGGCCGCGGGCGAGTCGCTCCGCCTCCCTGGGCCCCGGCGACCTCGTCCGTCCAATGGGGACGGAGCCCGGGAGCCCCGCGCGGGACGACCCGACTCCCGCGTCTCCCCCCCCGCCCCCCCGGCGCTCGGAACGGTGCTCTGCACGTAGCGGGCGCTCAACAGACGCCGACGTCGTCGTCGTCACGGGCGACTCCGGTCGGACACGGTCCCGCGGAGGGCTGACGGTCGATCCCCGTCCGACAGACGAGGTGACCGGGGCACCGAGAGGCGGGGTTCCCCGCCCGGGGTCACACGGCAGGCGAGCGGCAGAGCCGGGGTTAGGAAGGGCCCGGGCCCGGGAGTCCTGGGCCGCGGGTTCGACTCCCCGCTCCGCCCCTCGGCAGCCGCGTGACCGCGGGCGGGTCACCTGACCTCTCCGTGCCTCGGTTCCCTCATCTGGGAAACGGGGATTGACCGTGAGCCTCGCGTGGGACGGCCTCATCGCCCCGGATCGCCCCCGGGGCTCAGAACGGTAACCCGTGACCTCCCGATCTCCGGGCCCGCGCTCTCTGCGCTGCACCGAGCCGCCTCCCGCTAACGCCGCCGGCCTCGTCACCGGGGGCCGGAGGAAAGGCCCCGGAGGGCGGTCGGTCTGCCCGGCTCCCCCCGCGACGTGCCCGCCGGGGGCGGGGAAGGGCGTCCCTCGGCGGCCGTGCGACCGTGGGCGAGCCGCTTCGCCTCTCTGGGCCTCGGTCCCCTCATCTGCGAAACGGGGGCGAAGACCGTGAGCCTCGCGCGGGACGAGACTCGTCCTCCCGTACCTACCCCGGCGCCCAGAACGGCGCCCTGCACGTAACAGGCGCTTCGATACCGACGTCACCGTCATTATCCGGGGAAGAGGGCACCGCCCCAGGCGCGGGGTGACGGGAGAGGCGGAACCGGAAGGGGAAGGGGGGCGGTGACCGGGCTCTCCGCTCGCTGGCCGCCTCGCTTCCGGGAGCGTCCGGGAGGCGGGTCGGCGGCGGCCCGATGAGGTTGGCGTCCGTTACGCGCTCGCTACGCGCCGTTCTGAGCGCCGGGGGAGATACGGGGTTCACGGGGTCGTCCCACGCGGGACTCACGGTCTTCTTTCCCATTTTCCGGATGAGGTCACCGAGGTGAAGAGAAGCGACTCGCCCGAGGTCGCCCAGCCGGGCGGCGGCACGGCCGGGATCAGCACCCGCGGCCTCCGACTCCCGGGCCCGGGGCCCCGGCCGCTGAGCCGCGCCGCTTCTCGGGGGCAGAAGTAAAATTCTCAACCCGCCGGTATCCGTTCGGCGCTTACTCCGTGCCGAGCACCGTCCTGGGCCCCGGGGGAGATCCGGGGTCACCGGGTCGTCCCCCGCGGGGCTCCCGGTCCCCATTTCGCGGACGAGGAAACCGAGGCCCGGGGAAGCGAAGCGGCCGGCCCCGGGTCACACGGCCGACGAGCGGCGGGGCGGGGATCCGCCCCCGCCCCCTCGGCCCCGCGGCCCTTCCGGCCGTCTCTGTCCCTCACTTATTTTCACGCCCGTCTCCCCGCGCCCCCCCGGCCGGAGAGCTCCTTACGGGCAGGGAGCGTGCCCGCCCGCTTTCACTCGGCCGGATTTACCGAGCGCTTACCGCGCGGACGGCGCCGCGCCGAGCGCTCGGACGGACACGGGGTGAGCGCCTCGTCCCCCGTGAGGCTCCCGGTCTCCATCCCCATCCGCCCGACGAGGTCACCGAGGCCCGGAGAGGCGAAGCGACTGGCCCGCGGCCGCGCGGGGCCGGCATCCGAACCCACGCCCCCCGACTCCCGAGCCCGGGCTCCTCCCGCCGCGCCGCTTCTCCGACGCCCGCCCCCTCCGCGCGTCCGCACCTTGGAGTGGGTTTTGCTGAACTTCTTTATCTTGGCGACGTCGTCGGCCGAGAAGGAAGGCTGGACGTCCTTGGTCATCTGCTTCACGTTGCAGGCGACGAGGACGGTCCTGGGGGGGGGGGGGGACACGGACGGGGGCGGTCAGAAACATCCACCGCTCACTACCGACGATCACCGTCGTCGCGCCGTCGGCGACGCGCCCGACTCCGGGCCCGGCCCCGTACCGCGCGCCGGGGCGGGCCCCGGTCTCCGCCCGCCTCTCCCGGAGGAGGCCCGGAGACGCCGGGCGGCGGGGCCGGGATCGGAACCCGCGACGGCCGGCTCCCCGGCCCGGGCTCTCTCCGCGCCGACTCCCGACCGGGACCGCGAGCCTCCCGCGGGACGACCCGACGACCCCGGGTCTCCCCCGACGCGCCGCAGGGCCGGCAGAGGGCGAGGAACGGTCCGCGTCTCGGGGGGCCCCCGGCCGACCTGAAGGTCCCGGAGGTGTAGCCCCCTCTCTTCCCGGGGAGGCAGCGGTAGGTCCCCACCACCTGGACGCGGTCGCCCGGCTTCGCCTTGTCCACCAGGTCGTCGTCCAGGACGACGTCCACCGAGCGGGGCAGCTGGCCGGCCGGGGCCTTCTCGGGCATCTCCTGGATGGTGACGGTCTGGTGGTCCCGGTAGACCGACAGGCCGTACTCCGTCTCCAGGGGGTTGTTCTCCTCATCCTGCCGCGGGGGGAGACGGGAGACGTCGCGTCACGCCGAGCGCTCGCCACGCGCGGGGCGCCTTTCCGGACCCCGGGGCGGACACGGGCTCGTCGGGCGCTCCCACGGGAGGCTCGCTCTTCGGCCCCCCTTTCCGGACGAGGGAACCGAGGCCCGGAGGAGCGACGCGACCGGCCCGCGGCCGCCCGGCCGGCGGGGGGGGGGGGGGGGGCGGGGCCGCGCCTCGGACCCGTCGCCTCCGGCTCCCCGGCCCGGGCTCCTCCCGCCGGGCCGCGCCGCGCGAGCGCCCGCTAAATCCGACGGGACGGACGCCGCCCCGGGCGGCGACCGCCCCCCTCCCGGGAGAAGCGGCGCGGCTCGCCGGGAAGGGCCCGGGCCGGGGAGTCGGGAGGTCGCGGGTCCCGGTCCCGGCCCCGCCGCCCGTCGGCCGGGCGACCCCGGGCCGGTCGCTCCCCTCCTCGGCGCCCCGCTGACCTCGTCTGCAAAACGGGGACGGAGACCGGGAGCCCCGCGGGGGACGACCCGGTCGCCTCGTGTTCACCTAGTACTCCTTGAGCGCCGACTCCGTGCGGGGCGCCGTACCGGGCGCTTGGAACGGACGGTCCGGCAACGGACGGAGACCGCCCCCGCGCGCCGACGGGCTCGCGGTCCGACATCCCCGCCCCCCCCCCCCCCCCCGGGCGCTCAGAACGGCGCTCGGCAGACGGCACCGCCGTCGGGGGCGGCGGCCCTCGCCTTGGTGGGGTAGACGGAGCCGGAAGGGAAGGCCACGAGGGAGGTGAGGTCGGCGTAGCGCCGCTCGACGGTCTTCTTGGTGGCCGGGCAGTAGTGGACGCTGCGGACGACCTTGGGGCGCACCAGGGAGCCTGGGAGGGACGGGGGAAGAGGGATCTCACTCATTCCCGTCGTCGACGGCGCCGTTCGCGGCGCTCGGGCGGCCCCCCCCGTGGGGCTCGCGGTCTCGACGCCCCTTTGCCGGATGAGGGGACGGGGGCCCGGAGAAGCGACCGGCCCAGGGTCACGCGGCGGAGCCGGGGTTCGGACCCGTGACCTCCGACTCCCCGGCCGGGGCCCCCTCCGCCGAGCCACGCCGCGGCGGACTTTTCCAAGCGCGCGACGCGGCGCTCCGCGCCCTGGAGTCCCTCTGCTCGCCGCCCTCCGCTCCTCTCCCTTCCCCCCGGCGCCGCGCTCGTCTGTATGTATTTTCATCGCCCTCTCTATTTCGCCGATGACGTGTCCACCTCCTCGAATCTATCTGTCGCGATCGAGGCGTCCTGTTTCCGTCCGTCCGGCTCCCCCGATCGGACCGCGAGCCCCCCGTCACCGGGCGGGGACCGTCCCCCCCCCCCGCCCCCCGACGCCCCTCACACTTGGTGACGATGCCCTCCACGCAGACGATGCAGCTGAGGAGGCAGGAGGTCAGGGTGCGGGGCGAGACGTGCTTCGCGCCGAAGCTGCCCTCGAGGCCCACGTAGAACTCCTCGTACTGCTTGGCGTAGGTGGCGTCCACCGAGGCCACCAGATCCCTCAGGGCCCGCTGGAAGGCCACCAGCTCCTCGAAGGCGTTGTTCAGGAGCCTGCGGACCGTCGCCGTCGTCAGAAACCGACAACCGCCGCGGGGTCGGCGAAACGCCCGCCTACGTGCCGGGCGCCGTACCGAGCGCCGGGGGAGGCGACGAGCAAATCGGGCCGGGCGCGGGCGGGCGATAACGGCGATCGACGGACGGGGGCGGCCGTCGGGCGCCCGCCACGCGCCGGGCGAGACGCGGGGCGATCGGGTCGCCTCGCGGGCGGCCCGCGTTCTCAACCCCCGTTTTGCGGATGAGGTAACCGAGGCACGGAGAAGGGAGGCGGCTCGCCCGAGGCCGCCCGGCAGACGGGTGGCGGGGCCGAGGTTAGAACCCACGACCTTCCCGCCCCCGGGCCCGGGCCCTCTCCGCCGGCGGAGACGGGATCGGAACCCACGATCGGGCAGGGGCCGTCTCCGTCTGTCGCCCAACCGTACACCCCAAGCGCGGAGTCCGGTGCCCTGCACGTAGCGAGCGCTCGACGAATACCGAACGGACCAACGACCCCCGGGCCCGGGCCCCGTCCGCCAGCGGAGGCCGGGTCGGCCGCTCCTCCTCCGTCTTAGCTCGGAGGGGGGTTCCGCCGGCCGTCTTGCCGGGGACGGGGGCGGCGCGGGGCGAGCCGGGGCGCCCCGGGGCGGGACGGGGCGGCGCGGGGGGAGGCGGGGCGGGGCGAAACGGGGCGACGCGGGGGCCGCGGGCGCAGACTGACCGGTGTGCCCGCTTCCGGTTCTTGCGCCGCAGGTCGTCGATGTTGACGATGAGGCGGTTCCGGTTGTCGCCGATGAGCTCCCGCACCCGGCCCTGGTACACGCCCTGGTCCTCCTGCGACGGAGCGGACGCGCCGTCGGGACGGGGGAATCGGGCGGGCCTCCCGGGCCCCTCCCCTCCTCGTCCATTCACCGGATCCCCTCCGCCGAGCGCCGCCGGAGCGAGCGCCTGGGAGAGCGCCACGGCGGACGGGCCCGACGACAGGCGCCCGCCGGCCGACCGGCGGCTCGGTCCGACGTACCGAGAGCCGACCGGTCTTCGTTGATTCGTTTCTATCTGCGCAGCGCCGCCGCGGTGCCCTCTCCCAAGCGCTCGGCGCAGTGCTCTGCGCGGCAGGCGCTCGATAAACACGACCGATTAAATGCACGAGGCCCACGTGGTGGCCTCTCCCGAGCGCTCGGCACAGTGCTCTGCACCCAATGAGCGCTCAATACCCACGATGGATTGAATGGATGAGGCCCGTGTGGTGCCCTCCCCCAGGCGCTCGGCACAGTGCTCTTGCCCCCCGGGAAGCGCTCGATAAGCACGATGGATTGAATGAATGAATGAACGAATGGCTGAGGCAGGCGTGGAGGCCTCTCCCAGGCGCTCAGCACAGTGCTCTGCCCCCAGGAGGCGCTCGATAAACACGATGGATTGAAGGAATGAGGGAGGCACGGGTAGGGGCCTCTCCCAAGCGCTTAGCACAGAGCTCTGCACCCAGTAAGCGCTCGGTAAACACGATTGACTGAATGAATAAATAAGGCACGGGTGGGGGGGGCCTCTCCTAGGCGCTCAGCACAGTGCTCTGCACCCAATAAGCGCTCAATAAGCACGATTGAATGAATGAATGAATGAATGGAGGCAGGCGTGGGGGCCTCTCCCAGGCGCTCAGCACAGTGCTCTGCACCCAGGAAGCGCCCGATAAACACGACTGAATGAATGAATGAGTGACTGAATGACCGCCTGCCTGACGGAGGGCGGGGCCGCGCGGGGCCCTCGGCGAAGCGCTGCGCGCAGAGGGAGCGCCCACCTCATCGTCGAGGAAGTCGAGGTAATCCCGCTGCGCCTCCCGCAGCTCCGCATCGTCCACCACCGTGGTCGTCGCCTCCGCCGCCGCCGCCATCTTCCCTCGGCGCCCCCCTTCCCCTTCCCCTTCCCTTTCCCCTTCCCCTCCCCCTCCCCCTCCGCCGCCCCGCGCGCCGCCGAGGCCCCGCCCCCTCCGCGGCGCCTCCCGCCTCCGATTGGACGGAGCCCCGGGACCGGAAAACCCGCCGGCCAATCAAAAGCCTCCTCGCCGGCGCGCGCGCTCCGACATTTGGCGCCAAAAGAGCCGCTCCTCGTGGGCCCCCGCCCCCCCTCCCGCGCATGCGCAAGCCGTCCGAGCTTTGGCGCCAAACGACCCTTTCCCTTCCTCTTGGCCCCCGCCCCCTCCCTGCGCGCATGCGCGCGCGGTCCGCGGCTTGGCGCGAAAGGAGGGACACACCTATGCGCGTGCGCACGCCGTCCGCGATTTGGCGCCAAACGAGCCGTTCCCTTCCTCTTTGGTTCCGCCCCCGCGCGCGCATGCGCGTGCCGTCCGAAGCTTGGCGCGAAAGGACGGACACACACACTCTCACACACACACACTTTTCTCTGCGCGCATGCGCGTGCCGTCCGACGCTTGGCGCGAAAGGACGGACACACACACTCTCACACACACTCTTCTCTGCGCGCATGCGCGTGCCGTCCGACACTTGGCGCGAAAGGGGACACACACACACACACACACATATACACACACTGCGCGCATGCGCGCGCCGTCCGATGCTTCCCTCCTTGGCTCCGACACCCCCCCCTTGCGCGCATGCGCGCGCCATCGGCGATTTGGCGCCAAACGAGCCGTTCCCTTCCTCTTTGGCGGCGGCTCCGCCCCCCTCCTTCCCATCACTCCCCGCGCGCGGGACTGGCCAATCGGGAAGCGAGGGGGTGGCAAGGCATGCCGGGAATTGTAGTTTTGCCCCCTCGGGGCTCTGGGTTGGGCCTCAAACCATTCCTTCATTCAGTCGTTAATAATAATCATAATCATAATCATGTTGGTGTTTGTTAAGCGCTTACTATGTCGGAAGCACTGTTCTAAGCGCTGGGGTGGACACAGGGGATTCAGGTTGTCCCACGCGGGGCTCCCAGTCTTCATCCCCATTTTACAGATGAGGGAACTGAGGCACCGAGAAGTGAAGTGGACTTGCCCAAAGTCACCCAGCCGACAAGTGGCCAGGCTGGGATTCGAACCCGTGACCTCTGACTCCAAAGCCTACCTTGTGCAGAGCACTGGGCTGAGCGCTTGGAGAGAGACGAGCCCTACCCATACGCACCGTAGCTCAGTGGAAGGAGACAGGGCGTGGGAGTCAGTGGTCATGGGTTCTAATCCCACCCCTGCCCACTGGTCAGCTGTGTGACTGGGGGCCGGTCACTTCACTTCTCTGGGCCTCAGTGACCTCATCTGGAAAATGGGGATTAATAATAATGATAATGTTGGTACTTGCTAAGCGCTTACGATGTGCAGAGCACCGTTCTAAGCGCCGGGGTAGATACAGCGTCATCAGGTTGTCCCCCGTGAGGCTCCCGGTCTTCATCCCCATTTTCCAGATGAGGTCGCTGAGGCGCCGAGAAGTGAAGTGACTTGCCCGCAGTCGCACAGCTGGCAAGGGGCGGAGGCGGGATTCGAACCCACGACCTCTGACTCCCAAGCCGGGGCTCCTTCCACTGAACCGCGCTGCTTCTCTACTCGGTGCCTCAGTGACCTCATCTGGAAAATGGGGATTCAATGTGTGAGCCCCGCGTGGGGCAACCTGATGACCTTGTATTACCCCAGCACCTAGAACAATGCGTGGCACATAATAAACGCTTTCTCCGTGGAAAGAGCCCAGGGTTGGGAGTCAGAGGTCGTGGGTTCGAATCCAGGATCTGCCACCTGTCAGTTGGGTGACTGCGGGCCGGTCACTTCACTCCTCTGGGCCTCAGTTCCCTCGTCTGTAAAATGGGGATGAAGACTGCGATCCTCACGTGGGACGACCTGATGACCCTATATCTCCCCCAGCGCTTAGAGCCGTGCTCTGCGCATAGTACGCGCTTAACAAATACCAACGTTATTATTATTACTATACAAGGAAGGACAAGGGTTGGTGTCTAACTCGGGGACTGGGGACTCCTAAATACACTGGAGGGTCTAAAGGGGAAAACTGGCAATATTTCCATTCCCCTTCAACCCCCAGTCTCTTAAGTTAGGGGAGGGAAAACAACTTTCAGTCCAGCTCACTCCCCCCGACGATGATGATGATGTTGGTATTTGTTAAGCGCTCACTATGTGCCGAGCACCGTTCTAAGCGCTGGGGGAGATCCAGGGTGATCGGGTTGTCCCGCTTAGGGCTCCCAGGCTTCATCCCCATTTTACAGATGAGGAAACTGAGGCTCAGGGAAGGGAAGTGACTTGCCCACAGTCACACAGCTGATTGGTGGAGGAGCCGGCATTAGAACTCATGACCTCTGACTCCCAAGCCCGGCCTCTTCCCACTAAGCCACGCTGCTTCTCATAATCATAATAATAACAATAATAATAATAATAAGCAAAAAAGCAGCAGGGCCTAGTGGAAAGAGCACAGGCCTGGGAGTCAGAAGACGTGGCTCAGTGGAAAGAGCCCGGGCTTGGGAGTCAGAGGTCATGAGTTGGAATCCCGGCTCTGCCACTTGTCAGCTGGGTGACTGTGGGCGAGTCGCTTAACTTCTCTGGGCCTCAGTTCCCTCACCTGGAAAATGGGGATTAAGACTGGGAGCCCCACGTGGGACAACCCGATACCCCTGTGTCTACTACCAACATTATCATGATCATTATTATTATTAGTAGTAGAGGAAGACCTGGTCTCTAATCCCGGCTCTGCCACGTGTCTGCCGTGTGACCTTGGGCAGGTCACTTCACTTCTCTGAGCCACAGTTCCCTCATCTGTAAAATGGGGATTGAGACCGTGAGCCCCACATGGAACAGGGACCGCGTCCGACCCGATCACCGCGTGTCTACCCCAGCGGTTAGTCCAGTGCCCGGCACACGGCAAGCGCTTAACAGATACCATTAAAAAAGAAGAAGAAAATTGCCAAAGGGAAACTGAAGTCCAGCTGGGAGATGTGATTTGGCCACGGTCAGCTCACAAAGCCAGAATCCAACCTCTCTCTGCCCTGACTTCAAGATTTTCTGTCCTCTGTGAACTGAGGCCAAAAAGATCCACTTATTTTATTAAAAGTGAAACAGAAACACCAAGGCTGTGTTTGATCAGCTGAGTGGCGCGCGGAGAATGTCGATGATGCTAGTGAAGGTTAACCCAGGTTAATCAGCAATCGGCGCGGATCTCGGGGAGAAGCCAAGGCCCCGGTTGTCGGGGCCTTCAACCGAAGAATCGGAATCTGCCATCTGTCCGCTGCGTGACCAAGTCGCTGCTCCTCTTTGTGCCTCAGTGACCTTATCTGTAAAATGGGGATTAGAACTGTGAACCCCATGTGGGAAAGGGACCCTTTGTCCACCCTGACTCTCTTCTATCGGCGCCAACGCTTACAACAGTGCCCGGCACGTAGTAAGCGCTTCATTCATTCATTCAGTGGTATTTATTGAGCGCTTACTACGTGCAGAGCACTGGACTAAGCGCTCGGAATGAACAGGTCGGCAACGGATAGAGACGGTCCCCGCCGTTTGACGGGCTCGCGGTCTGATCGGGGGAGACGGACGGACGGGAACGATGGCGATAGATAGAGTCGAGGGGAAGAACATCTCGTGAAAACGACGGCGACTAAACAGAATCGAGGCGACGTACATTTCATTAACAAAATAAATAGGGTAATGAGACCCTTAACAAATATCATTATCATTATTATTATTATTATTATTACTAGCCTGTTACGTGGTTGGCCGTAACGCTCGCCTCGGAAGGTAGCCCGGGCGGAGGGATGGCGCACGTGAGGGGAGCTGGATTTTCTCCTGAAGACATCTCGGCTGCAGTCTGCATCGTTTCGGGGAAGGTCTGCGTCCGTTTCATTGTTGCGTTGTACCCTCCTAAGCGCTTAGTACAGTGATCGACACATGGTAAGCTTTCAATAAATATGACTGATGACTGATTGATTGATTGATTGATTGATTGATTGGGAAGCCCAGTGCCTAAATCCCTCTCATAGAGTCAGTCCAGGAATCCCAGGGAGGGGAGAGGGGAGCCTCTTGTCCAGAGAGACCAAACGTGGGTCGTAACAATAATGTCGGTATCTGTTAAGCGCTTACTATGTGCAGAGCACCGTCCTAAGCGCCGGGGGAGGTGATCGGGTCGTCCCCCGTGGGGTTCACGGTCTTCATCCCCATTTTCCAGATGAGGGAACTGAGGCCCAGAGAAGCGAAGCGACTGGCCCGCGGTCACCCGGCTGACGAGCGGCCGAGCCGGGATTCGATCCCATGACCTCCGACTCCCAAGCCCGGGCTCTTTCCACTGAGCCACGCTGCCAGCCACGCCCAGAAGGGTCCCTGCCAGAATCTATCCCGGTGCCCTCTCAGCCTGGCCTAGCGGCCAGAGCCCGGGCTTGGGTCCCGATCTCGGCTCCGCCACTCGTCCGCCGTGTGACCTTGGGGGAGTCGCTTAACTGCCCTGTGCCTCGTTTGCCTCGTCTGTCGAATGGAGATGAAGCCCCTCAGCCCCACCTGGGACAACCCGATCACCTCGTATCTACCCCGGCGCTTAGAATAGTGCTTGGCGGGGAGTAAGTGCTTCGCGGATACGGTAATTCTCATCATTCTTCTTCTCCCCGACGCTCCCAAACAGGGTGGATTCTCGGTGGTTCGTTCCAGGTCTCGAGCACTGGGAAGGAAGAAGGCCCTCTCGGATCCGGGGTCCCTCGGTCCCCCTCCCCGGGCCGGGCCACAAATAGTAACGAGGGGCCTCCGGCAGGCTCCCAGCCAGCAGCTCGAATTCTCCCGTCCTCTCCCCGTGGGCTTCGTGCCTTGACGCCCCCCCAGAGAAGGCATCGGGACGCTGATCATTCATTCGTTCATTCAATAGTATTCACTGAGCGCTTACTCTGCGCAGAGCACTGTACCAGAGAAGCAGCGTGGCTCAGTGGAAAGAGCCCGGGCTTCGGAGTCAGAGGTCAGGAGTTCGAATCCCCGGCTCGGCCGCTCGTCAGCCGTGTGACCGCGGGCCGGTCGCTTCGCTTCTCTGGGCCTCGGTTCCCTCATCTGGAAAATGGGGATGAAGACCGGGAGCCCCACGGGGGACGACCCGATTCCCCCGCGTCTCCCCCAGCGCTTAGAACGGCGCTCGGCACGCGGTAAGCGCTTAACGGATACCAGCGTTATTATTATCACTGTTAATAACAGCGCGGTCCCCTCCCCGGGCTGTCCTCTGGGCCGCAGAGTTGTTTGCGGAGGAGTAGGAGGGAGGATGAGCGTGGGGGGAAACGGAGGCTGGGTTCGGGGTGTGGGACAGTTCCGTGATTCTTTTTATCTCGATGGTGATTCTTTTTATCTTGTTCTGTTTTGCTGTCTGTCTCCCCCCCTTCTAGACTGGGAACCCCTCGGTGGGCAGGGACGGTCTCTTTTTCTTGCCGCACCGTAATGACAATAATAACGTCGGTATTCGTTAAGCGCCTGCTCTGTGCCGAGCACCGTTCTAAGCGCTGGGGTAGACGCGGGGTCATGGGGTTGCCCCACGTGAGGCTCCCGATCTTCATCCCCCTTTTACAGATGAGGGGACTGAGGCCCAGAGAAGGGAAGTGACTTGCCCACCGTCACCCGGCGAACCCACGACCTCTGACTCCCAGGCCCGGGCTCTTTCTACTGGGCCACGTTTCCAAGCGCTTAGTCCAGGGCTCCGCACACAGCAAGCGCTCGATAAATGCGATCGAATAGGTGCCCGAATCTCTTAGATCACAGATCTCTCAGAGGGGAGCTGGGGGGGGGGGGGGGGGGGGGAGGAAGAAGAAGAGAAGCAGCGTAGCTCAGTGGAAAGAGCGATGTGTCCATTCCAGGCGCTTAGTACAGTGCTCTGCACATAGTAAGCGCTCAATAAATACTGTTGAATGAATGAATGAAAAGAGCCCGGGCTTGGGAGTCAGAGATCAAGGGTTCGAATCCCGGCCCCGCCGCCTGCCAGCCGTGTGACTTTGGGCAAGTCCGTGGCTCGGTGGAAAGAGCCCGGACTTGGGAGTCAGAGGTCGCGGGTTCGAATCCCGGCTCTGCCCCTTGTCAGCTGGGTGACCGTGGGCGAGTCACTTCGCTTCTCCGGGCCTCGGTTCCCTCATCTGGAAAATGGGGATGAAGAGTGTGAGCCTCACGTGGGACGACCCCATGGCCTTGTGTCTCCCCCAGCGCTCAGAACAGTGCTCGGCACATAATAATGAGAAGCAGCGTGGCTCAGTGGCAAGAGCCCGGGCTTGGGAGTCAGAGGTCACGGGTTCGAATCCCGGCCCCGCCGCCTGTCAGCTGTGTGACTTGGGGCAAGTCACTTGACTTCTCGGTGCCTCAGTAACCTCAACTGCCAAATGGGGATGAAGACCGTGAGCCCCACGTGGGACGACCCGATTCCCTTGTATCTCCCCCAGCGCTTAGAACGGTGCTCGGCACATAGTAAGCGCTTAACAAATACCAACATTATTATAATAAGCTCTTAAAAAATACCGCCACTGTCATAAGCGAAGTGGGTCGGACAACAGTCCCCGTTCCGTGTGGGGCTCACGGGCTCAATCCCCATTTTCCAGATGAGGGAACCGAGGCCCAGGGAAGCGAAGCGGCTTGCCCGAGGGCACACAGCAGGCAAGTGGCGGAGCCGGGATCAGAACCCATGACCCTCTGACTCCTAGACCCGTGCTCTTATCCACTAGGCCCCGTTTGGCCTCATCTTTCCCCCGAGAGCTCCCCGGGGGCCGGCTCACGCCACCGCTGGGCCATCTGGGGAGCTCTTACGGGCAGGGAACGTATCGTAGCGTACTCTCCCAAGCGCTTAGTGCAGTGCTCTGCCCCAGGAAGCGCTCAGTAAATACCATCGACCGATGGACCGAGGCAAAGGGCCTTGGGTGACGGGAGCGGCGTGAGGAAAAGGGTAACCCGCTGTCTCCCGTGGGAGAGAGAATGACAGTAATAACGTCGGTATCTGTTAAGCGCTTACTAGGTGCAGAGCACTGTTCTGAGCGCTGGGGGAGACCCAGGGGAACCGGGTTGTCCCACGTTCATTCGTTCATTCATTCAATAGTATTCGTTGAGCGCTCACTACGTGCAGAGCACTGGACTAAGCGCTTGGAACGGACAAGTCGGCAACGGATAGAGACGGTCCCTGCCGTTTGACGGGCGCACGGTCTGATCGGGGGAGACGGACGGCCGAGAACGATGGGGCTCACCGTCTGAATCCCCATTTTCCGGAGGAGGGAAGTGAGGCACGGAGAAGTGGAGTGACTTGCCCACAGTCACACAGCAGAGAGATGCTTATCGCGGCCTAGCAGGAGGCCCGGGGTGTCTAGACGGTCCACCGGCTCGTGGAGAGACGCAGCGCGGGGTAGCGGATTAAAGCGCGGGCCCGGGAGTCAGCAGGTCACGGGTTCTGATCCCGCCTCTTCCACCCGTCTGCTGTGTGACCTCGGGCAGGTCATTTCGCTTCCCTGCGCCTCATCTGTAAAACGGGTGTGGAGACCGTGCGTCCCACGGGGGACGGGGATTGCGTCCAACCCCGTTCGCTCGTTTCCACCCCGGCGTTCAACGCGGTGCCTGACGCACAGTAAGCACTTAACAAATCCCACGATTCTGATTATTTTTATGCAGCAGGGAGACGACCGGACTAGCCCCCTTCCTGACCCACGGGCTCCACCGGATGGAGTTAGAAGAGGCTCGGGCAGACAGGCGCCGGGGGCTTCCCTGAGCGGCAGGATAGGGCTAACTGGGTGCTAAGGGCTGCTAATAGCAAAATGTTGATTATAATAATAATAATAATAATAATAGTGTTTTTTAAGGATTTACTATGTGCCCCAAGCACTGTACCTAAAGTTGGTGTAAATACAATATAGGCAGATCATTCGTTCATTCAGAGAAGCAGCGTGGCTCAGGGGGACAGAGCCCGGGCTTGGGAGTCAGAGGTCGTGGGTTCGAATGCCGGCTCCGCCCCTTGCCAGCTGGGTGACTGTGGGCGAGTCACTTCGCTTCTCTGGGCCTCAGTTACCTCAACTGTAAAATGGGGATTAAGATGGTGAGCCTCACGTGGGACAACCTGATGACCCCGTATCTACCCCAGCGCTTAGAACAGTGCTCTGTACATAGTAAGCGCTTAACCAATACAACATTATTATTCATAGCAAAATGTTTATAACAATAATAATAATAATAATAATAAGAATAATGGTGTTTTTAAGGGTTTACTATGTGCCCCGAGCACTGTACCCAAAGTTGGTGTAAATACAAAATAGGCAGATCATTCATTCATTCATTCATTCATTCATTCATTCATTCAGAGAAGCAGCCTGGCTCAGTGGCAAGAGCCCAGGCTGGGGAGTCAGAGGTCATGGGTTCGAATCCCGGCCCCGCCACCTGTCAGCTGTGTGACTGTGGGCGAGTCACTTCACTTCTCTGGGCCTCAGCGCCCTCATCTGTAAAATGGGGATGAAGACCGGGAGCCTCACGTGGGACAACCCGATGACCCTGTAGCTAC
This sequence comes from Ornithorhynchus anatinus, assembly GCF_004115215.2. NCBI lineage: Eukaryota > Metazoa > Chordata > Mammalia > Monotremata > Ornithorhynchidae > Ornithorhynchus > Ornithorhynchus anatinus. Next base: position 16,397,903 of record NC_041749.1, read on the forward strand.
CCCCACGCTTAGAGCAGTGCTCGGCACATAGTAAGCGCTTAACAAATACCAACATCATTATTAATTTTGGCATTTTATTAAGAGCTTACTACGTGCCAGGCGCTCTACTAAGCGCTGGGGTGGATACACGCAAATCGGGTTGGACACAGTCCCTGTCCCACGTGGGGCTCACAGTCTCGATCTCCATTTTCCAGATGAGGTCACTGAGGTCCAGAGAAGTGAAATGCCTTACCCAAAGTCACACAGCGGGCAGATGGTGGAGCCGGGATTAGAACTCATGACCGTCTGACTCCCAGGCCCATGCTCTCTCTACTGGAGAGAAGCAGCGTGGCTCAGTGGAAAGAGCCTGGGCTTGAGAGTCAGAGGTCATGGGTTTGAATCCCGGCTCTGCCCCTCGTCAGCTGGGTGACTGTGGGCGAGTCACTTCGCTTCTCTGGGCCTCAGTGACCTCATCTGGAAAATGGGGATGAAGACCGTGAGCCTCAGGTGGGACGACCTGATTGATGACCCTGTATCTACCCCAGCGCTTAGAACGGTGCTCGGAGGCACATACCCCTCTCCCTTCCCCTCCCCTCAGCACCGTACTCGTCCGCTCAACTGTATATATTTTCGTTACCCTATTTATTTTGTCAGTGAGATGTACGTCACCTCGATTCTATCTATTTGCTATTGTTTCAATGAGACGTTCATCCCCTCGATTCTATTTATCGCCATCGTTCTCGTCCGCCCGTCTCCCCCGATCGGACCGTGAGCCCGTCAGAGGGCGGGGACCGTCTCTATCCGTTACCGATTTGTCCATTCCAAGCGCTTAGTCCAGTGCTCTGCGCATAGTAAGCCCTCAATAAATACTACTGAGTGAATGACTGAAGGAATAGTAAGCGCTTAACAAATACCAACATTTTTTTTTTTCTTTCTTGGTGGGGCTGGACGTCGTAACGCTTTTACCAAAGGAAGAGGAGAGGTGACACCATTACCTCAACAGAGCCCAGGTCTACCAGGAGACCGAGAGCGTTGAAAATGGTGCGACGCTCCTAGCTGCTTGGAGTGGAGCGCGGTAGGAACCACGCTGAGCCCTGCTGTTCCAATCCGAATGCAGGGGGCTGCGGGACTGACGGATTAAACCTTCGTTAACGGTCGGTCTCATTAGCTGCGCGAGTGGAAGTGCAGCCAGATTTCCTGTGAGAACAGATCCCTGGGCCGGGTGGGGCCGTGCATCCCGGCACTTGGATACCGGCCAGAGCTTTCTCGTTGAGCGTGAGGAACCTCTCCTTAGGTGGAGCGAGTAAATATATTCCCAGAACTGCCGCTCTCCGGGTGGCAGGCATCTAACGAGGTTTAGCCCTGCCCTCCGGGGCCTGGTGCACTTTGATTCTCTCCGGGACTTCTGTCCAGGTGTTTTTTCCACTCATTCTGGCCAGTTATCGAGCCACCCGGTTTTCCCAAACCGGGTACATCGTCTTGAGTCCAGCCCGCTCTACTTTGCCAAATTTCCTTTAATTAACCGCCCCCACCCCCCCCCCCCGCCCCCCACACACACACACGCTGATCCCTTAAAATGTCCTTCCTCTGCCCCATGTTCACACCCCTTGAAACTGTGCACGATGAACTGTTATCTCCTCCCAACACCTTAGTCATCCCCCGGACACACAAACAACACGTACGGCGGGTCTCGAACTGCCCAACGAACCCCCTCTCTGGTTTCAGAAAGCTGGGGCTCCTCCTCGTTAGGGGTCCCCGGTCCAGATTTGAAGTTGGAGGGCAAAGAAAGCCCTGTCTCTCACCCCCTCGTACAATCTACTCTGTGCAAGAGCAAAATCGAGCGTAGCGTTCATTAACCTCAGGGCTTCCCAGCAGAGAGCTCCAGGATCTTCAGGCCCGTGCTCGGTAGGGTGAGAGAGAAAATACGGAGAGATATATAATGTGGACACACACAGGCCTGCGTTACATGTACCGAGGGTGAGAGCGTGAGTGTATTTTTTATTTATACCCCCTACCGTACGTAAATGAAGTCCACTGGATGTATAGTGAGCGGAGACGGCAGAGAGCCTTCAACGTTGAGTTTTGGCCTTTGGGTGTTGGAACTGGGTCTCGTTACTCTCTTCTCTTTGAGGTTTTCTCCTAGGATTCCCTTCTGGTCTCTGTTGCCCCACGTCCTCTACGGAATTCTTCCTACCGGGGCATTTGAGTGGGTTTATTTGAACGGACATTCGAGCGGTCTCCCCTTCTGGACTGTAAGCTCGTTGCGGGCAGGGAAGGTGTCCGTTCCCTCTGTTGTATCGAATCCCAAGCGCTTAGCACGGTGCTCTGCACACTGCAAGTGCTCAATAAATACCACTGACGATGGTGATGACGATGATGCCACCAAAGGGCCCAAGCGCGGGAGTCCCTCGACCTGTAATCCCGGCTTGGCCGCTTGCCTGCTGTGTGACCACGGGCAAGTCGCTTGACTTGATCTCCCTGTTCCTCTGTTTCCTTATCTGCAAAATGGGAATTATAATACCTGCCTTCCTACCTACACGGGGTTGTTGTGAGGACAGAGATGCCAGTCTCTCTGAGACTGAGGGCGCCGTACAAAAAACAAGCTATTCTAAGTACAGGGGGTGTTCCTGGTGAATGCTCCGTGAAGATGATCGGTTCATATACGCATTCGCTCCAATACTACTAAATAAAAATAATGATAATGTTGGTATTTGTTAAGCGCTTACTAGGTGCAGAGCACTGTTCTAAGCGCTGGGGGAGATAGAGGGTGATCGGGTTGTCCCCCGTGGGGCTCACCGTCTTAATCCCCATTTTACAGATGAGGTAACTGAGGCCCAGAGAAGTGAAGTGACTTGCCCACAGTCACACTGCTGACAGGTGGCGGAGCCGGGATCCGAACCCGTGACCCCCGACTCCAAAGCCCGTGCTCTTTCCACTGAGCCACGCTACTAAATCCCACCAAACAGTAACTCCGGGCCAACGTTCAGCTCTCCTGGTTTCAAATAGGGCCAAATATATCTGATACGAACAACTCTCCTTAATTACGATGAATGATCTTATGTTCTAGAAGCTGTCCTGACCCCCGAAAGAGAACGTACAGCGGCTTAGATTTTCAAAAAGAACTGATCGGGAATATGAAAAGCGGGGAAGAGGGGCGGGGGAAGAAGAGAGGGATGTAAAAATCTAGTGCCCACCACCTCAAGCTTCTCAAATCCCAACTGAAAGAGCATCGAGGGCAGTGCCCATCACTTCCCTAGCTGGCACAGAGCGCTCTGAAAGAAGCGGTTGATGGGGCAAAAGAAGAACTAAAGAGTAGAGAAGAAAGACATTTCGAAGACCCCGCTCCACTCCAGAGTTGACCCCCCCCGGGACAGAAGTGACCTCTCGGCTGATTTCTGAAGCTCTTCATTATCCCTTCCACAAACCTGAAACACTCCACCCTTCCGGCTGACTCCTCTAACCTGTCTCTTGAGCAACCTCATTTCCGGCGTAATCGGTTTCCCCACGACAACTTCACGTCAGAGGAAACAGGTCTGAAGCCAGAGTACAGGCAAAACTGGAGCGTCGGAGGTGTCGTGGGTAGGATCCATATTGCCACTATTAAAATAATTGCTTGGGGGGGGGGGGGTGATTTCCCGTCTTCTTTCTTCTCCAAACCTCAAGCGGCACAGGTGGCCGGGCCGCTGGCCAGGGGACCATCTTTTGGGCATCAGAGTGGGCACGGAGACCGGGAGAGGAGGCAAGCCCTGTGGCAACTGCTGCCAGAGGGAGAAGGCCAAAATGAGCACATAATAATAATGTTGGTATTGGTTAAGCACTTACTGTGAGCAGAGCACCGTTCTAAGCGCTGGGTAGATACAGGGTCCATCAGGTTGTCCCCCGGGAGGCTCACGGTCTTCATCCCCATTTTACCGATGAGGTCACTGAGGCACAGAGAAGTGAAGTGACCTGCCCGCAGTCGCACGACTGACGAGTGGCAGAGGCGGGATTCGAACTCATGACCTCTGACTCCCAAGCCCGGGCTCTTTCCACTGAGCCGAGCTGCTTCTCGTGGTTCACGTGACAGCACTGGTTGGCTCAGCTTGCTGCAGAAGGGACAGTGGGAATCTCTCTTGATCCCCGGCCTTGCCAATCAATCGATCAGTGTATTTATTGAGCACTTACTGCGTACAGAGCACTGTACTAAGCCCTCGGGAGAGTACAGTATCACAATCCAATGCTCACATTCACCGCCCACAGTGAGCTCACAGTCTAGCCGGGGAGCTTATAGTCTAGAGCACTGTACTGAGTGCTTGGGTGAGTAATAATACTAAATCAGTCGGATTTCCTGAGCACTTACTGTGTGCAGAGCACTGTACTAGGCTCTTGGGAGAGCACGATATAGCAATCCAACGGACACATTCCCCGCCCACAGAGAGCTGCCAGTCTAGATGGGGAGCTTACGGTCCAGAGCACTGTACTAAGCACTTGGGTGTGTATTAATAATAATAATAGTATTCATTTATTTCGTTATTTTGTTAATGAAATGTACATCGCCTCGATTCTATTTACTTGCTATTGTCTTAATGAGACGTTCATCCCCTCGATCCTATTTATCGCCGTGGTTCTCGTCCGTCCGTCCGCCCCGATCAGACCGTGAGCCCGTCAGAGGGCGGGGACCGTCTCTATCCGTTACCGATCTGTCCATTCCAAGCGCTTAGTCCAGTGCCCCGCACAGAGTAAGCGCTCAATAAATACCGCTGAACCAATGAATATCCGTTAAATGCTTATTATGCGTCAAGCACCGTTCTCAGCGCTGGGGTAGATATAAGCTCATTGGGTTGGACACAGTCCCTGTCCCCCACGGGGCTCACAGTCCTCATCCCCACTGCAACAGAATAAGCGGGCACGTTCCCCGCCGATAAGGAGCTTACAGTCTACGGGTTGCCCTTCGACAGCCTGTAACGTACCCGGGCGACTCCACCCTTGCCCTACTTCCTCCCTTTCCCAGGGTGGGCGGCCCGAGAAACCGGTCGAAGACGTTATTGGGTTAATGAAAAGCCTGATCCGGCCCGAGAGGAAATTGCCGACGACCACGCTGAACTTTGTTCCCAAGACTGTGTGATGCAGAGCTCTGAGATAGACAGCGCTTAGCTCCACTCTTCCGCGTGGGATGACCGTCTGCCTGCTTCCTGCTCACCCCTGCCAACCATCCCGAGGGAAAGCACCGTCTGACGGATGTAGGCTTCGAGGCCGTCCGTCACCTCGCCCCTTCCTACCTCTCCTCCCTTCTCTCTTTCCACCGCCCACCCCGCGCGGTCCGCTCCTCCGCCGCCCGCCTCCTCGCCGGCCCCCGGTCTCGCCCGTCCCGCCGTCGACCCCCGGGCCGCGTCCTCCCGCGGTCCCGGGACGCCCTCCCTCCTCACCTCCGTCAATCTGATTCGCTTCCCCTCTTCGGATCCCTACTTAAAGCTCACCTCCTCCGAGAGGCCCGCCCAGACTGAGCTCCCCCCCTTTCTCCCTCTGCTCCCTCTACCCCGTCCTTCACCTCTCCGCAGCTAAACCTCTTCTCCCCACTTTCCCTCTCCTCCTCCCCCTCTCCCGTCCCACCCCCTCGGCGCCGTACTCGTCCGCTCGACTGTATCTATCTTCGTCACCCTATCTATTGCGCTTAATGAGATGTACATCGCCCTGATTCTATTCATTTGCCGTTGTTTTAATGTTGGTATTTGTTAAGCGCTCACTACGCGTCAAGCACTATTCTAAGTGCCGGGGTAGGTAAAGGGTAATCAGGTTGCCCCTCACAGTTTTAATCCCCATTTTCCAGATGAGGTAACTGAGGCACAGAGAAGGTCACACAGCAGACAAGGGGCGGAGCCGGGATTAAAACCCACGTCCTCCGACTCCAAAGCCCGGGCTCTTCCCACTAAGCCATGCTGCTTCTATAGCTCCCCAGCTTGACGGCAGACTCCTTGAGGGTTTGTGTCTGCTAAGTCTCTTGTACTCTCTCAAGGGCTCAGTACAGTGCTCTGAATATAGTAGGCCCTAATTCGAATCCAGGCTCTGCCACTCGTCGGCTGTGTGACTGTGGGCAAGTCACTTAACTTCTCTGCGCCTCAGTTCCCTCATCTGGAAAATGGGGATTAAGACTGGGAGCCTCATGAAGGACAACCTGATTCCCCCTGTGTCTACCCCAGCGCTTAGGACGGTGCTCGGCACATAGTAAGCGCTTAACAAATACCGACATTATTATGAATACTATCGACGGTTTGACTTGGACAGAGAAGCAGTGTGGCCTAGCGGATAGAACCTGGGCTCGGGAGTCAGAAGGATTGGGGTTCTAATCCCAGCTCCACCACTTGTCTGCTGGGTGACCTTGGGTAAGTCCCTTCACTTCTCTGTGCCTCAGTGACCTCATCTACAAATGGGGATTAAAACTGTGAGCCCCATATGGGAAAGTGAGTGTGTCAACCCGATTTGCTTTTATCCACCCCAGTGCTTAGTACAGTGCCTGGCACATAGTAAAAGCTTAACAGATGCCATAATTATCGCTCTCATTCTTATTACTGATTGAAAGCTGGAACCCTCTAGACTGTAAACTCGTCCCTCTAGACCGTAAACTCGTTGTGGCAGGTAATGTGTCCGTTTCTTGTTATACTGTACTCTCCCAAGTGCTCAGTAATAATGTTGGTATTTGTTAAGCGCTTACTACGTGCAGAGCACTGTTCTAAGCGCTGGAGGAGATACAAGGTAATCAGGTTGTCCCACGTGAGGCTCACGGTCTTAATCCCCATTTTCCAGATGAGGGAACTGAGGCCCAGAGAAGTAAAATGACTTGCCCGCAGTCACACGGCTGACGAGGGGCAGAGCTGGGATTCGAACCCGTGACCTCGGACCCCCTAGCCGGTGCTCATTCCACTGGGCCACGCTGCTCGGCACAGTGCTTTGCACACAGTAAGCCCTCAATAATAGTAGTAACGATGGTAATGGTATTTGTTAAGCACTTACTATGTGTGAAGCACTGTTCTAAGCTCCGGTGGGGGGTAGAAGGTGATCAGTCTGTCCCACGTGGGGCTCACGGTCTTCATCGCCATTTTACAGATGAGGTAACTGAGGCACAGGGAAGTTAAGTGACTCGCCCCAAGTCACCCAGCGGACGAGTGGCAGAGCCGGGATTAGAACCCATGATCTCTGAGATTAGAACCCATGATCTCTGACTCCCAAGCCCCTGCTCTTTCCACCGAGCCACGCCGCTACTCTGTATTTATTGCTTCTCAATAACTACGATCGAACGACTGACCGAGTGAAGTCGTTTTCCCTCTTCTCTTGGTCTGGGCTATTTTGGATGGTTCTGTGTTTCGGCGGTCTACCACCTCTGTTGTGTTCATTCGTTCAATCGTATGTATTAAGCGCCTACCGTATGCAGAGCGCTTCACCTTGCCATTCATTCATTCAAGAGTATTTACTGAGCGCTTACTCTGTGCAGGGCACTGGACTAAGTGCTTGGAATGGACAAGTCGGTAACGGATAGAGACGGTCCCTGCCCTCTGACGGGCTTAACGGTCTGATCGGGGGAGACGGACGGACGAGAACGATAGTACATTCGCTTTGTACGGTGCTCTGCACTTAAGTATTCAATATATACCACTGATTGACTGACTGATTCTATATCCATTTTGATGAGTTGACCAGTTTGGAGAAACAACGGTTGGGTCCGGATTCACGAAGGTCTTCAGAGACCTGAGGGACGCTGAAAATTACCCTCCTCGTTAGACCGTAAGTTCTTGGAAGGCAAGGTTTTTGATTTCTCCTATGTGCTTCCAAATAAAGAGAGAGAAGTGGTATTTGTTAAGTGCTCACTGTCCTAAGCGCTGGGGAGACGCAAGGGGATCAGGACGGCCCGCGTGGGGCTCACAGTTTTAATCCCCATTTTCCAGATGAGGTCCCTGAGGCACAGAGAAGTGAAGTGACTTGCCCGAAGTCACACAGCTGGCAAGCGGAGGAGCCGGGATTCGAACCCATGACCTCTGACTCCCAAGCCCGGGCTCTTTCCACTGAGCCCTGCTGCGTACTACGCTGTTCTGCTTCCGGGGTGCCCGGTGAGTATCGGAAACTGCTGTCCGACTCTCTTAAGAAAAGTCTTGAGACTGTTTCCCAGGGACCAAGAAATCCATCCCACTGATTCCCACTTAGACCGTGGGCTCCCCGTAGGACCTGATTATCTGGTAAAAACCCCAGCATTTATCACAGAGCTTGGCACACAATAGGCACCTAGCAAATAGACGCTACATCAACCGGTGGCATTTCTTGAGCACTTAATGCGTGCAGAGCATCGTACTAAGCACTTGGGAGAGGACGACAGACTTAGTAGGCAGGTTCCCTGCCCACACCAAGATTACAGTCTAGAGAACTGTAAATACTATTATTATCATTATCATCATCATTATTATTATCATCTCTTTGTCACTGCTTTCAAAATTGAAAGCAACACCGGGCCTCACTAAGCCCTTTAAATTTCTAAGCCCAATGTGGGAAGGGAATGGGTAAAACAACTCAGTTATACTGTTATATTATACTCTCCCAAATGCTTAGTACAGTGTTCTGCACACAGTAAGTGCTCGATAAATACAATCGATCGATCGATTCCTGGGCCAGACAGAGAATGCAGCAGGGGCTGCCTCCCCAAAGTCTTCCAAACCCCCTAATAATCGTGATAACTGCGGTATCGGTAAAGTGCTTACTGTGAGCCAAGCACTGTACCGGCAGCGTGGCTCACTGGAAAGAGCCCGGGATTGGGAGTCCGCGGTCCTGGGTTCGAATCCCGGCTCGGCCGCCCGCCAGCTGTGTGACTTTGGGCAAGCCACCGAACTTCTCTGTGCCTCAGTTCCCTCATCTGTAAAATGGGGATTAAAACCGTGAGCCCCACGTGGGACAATCCGATCACCTTGTAGCCCCCCAGCGCTTAGAACAGTGCTCTGCACGTAGTAAGTGCTTAACAAATACCACCATTATTATTATTACTAAGCTCTGGGGTACATACAGGATAATCAGGTCCCACCTGGGGCCCACGGGGAGCTTATCCAGAGGAGGAGACAGACAGTAACAGCGATGAATAAATTATACGTATATAAGTGCTGTGGGGCTGAGGGAGGGCTCAATAAATAGGGCGAATCCAAGTGCAGAAGGGAGTGGGAGAAGAAGAAATGAGGGCTTAGTCGGGGAAGGCCTCTTGGAGGAGATGGGTTTTGAATAAGGCTTTGAAGGTGGGGAGAGTGATCGTCCGTTGGGTTGTTGGCTACGAAGAGAGGGCGTCCCAAGCCGGAGGCGGGACGTGGGCCAGAGATCGGGGGCCCGACAGAAGAGATGGAGGTACAGTGAGTAGGTTGGCATCAGAGGAGCGAGGCGTGCGGGCTGGATTGTGGAAGGAGAGCAGAGAGGTGAGGTGGTAGGGGGCGAGACGACTGAGGGCTTTAAAGCCGACGGGAAGGGGTTTATCTTGGTTGAGGGGTGGATGGGCGACCGGAGGGTCTTGAGCAGTGGGGAAACACGAATCCGACGGGGATTGAATCCGCATTTTACAGATGAGGGAACTGAGACACGGAGAAGTGACTTGTCCAAGGTCCCACGGCAGGTAAATGGCGGAGCCTGAATTAGAACCCAGGTCCTCTGGCTCCCAAGCCCTGGCTATTTCCACTAGGCCACGCTGCTTCCCCTAGATGCCGGCAGGTTGGCGGGCTCCGGCCGGCTCCCGGGCCGGGAACAGGCTGCCGTCTCACCCAGAGATGTCTTCAAAAGATGGCAGGGAATTAAACCGCAGCACCTCGGGATACCCCGGGCTGAGCTCGTCAGCCACAGCGAAGCAGCACGGCGTAGTGGATAGAGCACGGGCCCGGGAGTCCGAAGGACCTGGGTTCTAATCCCGGCGCCACCACACGTCTGCCGTGGGAACCCGAGGGAGTCATTTCACGTCTCTTGGCCTCGGTCACTTCGTCTGCAACGAGGGGATGGAGACTGTGAGTCCCACATGGGGCAGGAACTGGGTTGAACCTGATTTGTTGGTATCCAACCCCGTGCTTAGTACGGAGTAAGCGCTTAACAAATACCATTACCGTCGTTATTATTATTATTACTAAGTTGGGCTCCACAACCGAGCAGCCACCCTTCCTCCTGGGAGAGCAATTACCGCCCACAAACCTCGGGGCTCAGTGCCGTGATGTGGCCCATTAAGAAGCCACCTAATGGTCCTGTTTCCAAGCCCCAAGTCCCGATAACTCGAAGGCGTGTCTGACACGGAGAAGGGGAAGGTGTCATTACTCACCTCAAACGATGCCCAGATATCCAGGGGATGGAGCAAGGGCTCGCGAGTCAGAAGGCCTTGGGTTCTAGATCCCGGCCCTGTCACTTATCTACTGATAACCTCGGGAAAGTCACTTCACCGGGACTCTGTTCCCTCATCTGGAAAAGGGGACTAAGACTGTGAGACCCTTGTGGGACGGGGACTGTGTCCAAGCTGAATCGCTTCTGTAATTTTATTTATTTGTACCGATATCTGTCTTCCCCATTCTAGACTCCGAGCTCGTCGTGGGCAGGGAATGTCACCGTTTATTGTAGTATTGTACTTTCCCAAGCGCTTAGTCCAGTGCTAAACAAGTACAGTTGAATGAATGTATCTTCCCCAGGGCCTAGTATAGTGCCTGGCACGTAGTAAGTGCTCAACCAATATGATTTTTTTAAAAGTCTTTTAGTTCTGGTCACACGGTGAGATGGGGAAGGTAAAAGTCTGCTGGCTGGGAGCAAAAGGCCCATGTATGTGGTGGAAACCAAACCCCACCAGTCTCTGCCGCTCTAGGGAAAGGAAATGGATTCTGTCCTGCACAAGAGGGACTCCAGCTAGTGCCAGACAAATGCAAAATAATCTCCTGTTCCAGGCGCCTGGGTTTCGAAACCCTGGGGTAACTAACACAAAAGAAAATTCCTCTGCCGGACACACCCAGGGAGAAGGGGAACAGAGGTGAGCCAAGTGGCTGATAGCTAAGGGAGCATGATATCTGATCCACGGAGGGGAGCGGTGGAGGGAGAATCTGGGTGAGGACTGGTTAAGTTAGGAGACCAGGCAGAAGTGTGCCACCCTCCTAAAGAACAAGCACCCTCCCTTAGCTCCCCTAGGGGCAAAGAACGTGTGGCTCCAGGGCAAAAATAACAATAATAATAATAGTTGTGCTATTTGTTGCGTGCTTACTATGTGCCAGGCGCTGTTCTGAGAGTTGGGGTAGATACAAGATCATCAGGTGGGACACAGTCCCCGTCCCGTATGGGGCTCCCCCTCTTAATCCCCATTTTCCAGATGAGGACACTGAAGCCCGGAGAAGAGAAATGACTTACCCAAGATCGCACAGCAGAGAAGCGGCAGAGCCGGGATTAGAACTCAGGTCCTTCTGACTCTCAGGCCCGGTCTCCATCTACTAGGCCACGCTGCGGGAGTCCAGGTCCCAGGGTAGTTTACCCGAGGCTCGCCCAAGAAGGAACGTGCGTCGTTCAACCTTGCCAGGACACCGACCTCTGACCGTTACCCAAAAAAGAGCGTTCCTCCGTACCTGTGTGCTCCTCAGAACCCTGTCACCCCGGCAGGGCAGACGGGGGAAAGCCGCAAAGGAAGCTCACGCGGCTTGGTGGATAGAGCTTTGTACAGCGTTTGGAACTTAGTAAGCGCTCAATAAATACCATTCAATGAATAGAGCTTGGGCCTGGGAGTCGGAAGATCATGGACTCTAATCCTGGCTCTCTGCCACTTGTCTGCTTTGTGACCGTGGGCGAGTCATTTCATGTCTCCGTGCGTCCGTTACCTCAACTGTATAATGGGGATTGAGACTGAGAGCCCCACGTGGGACAGGGACTGTGTCCGACTTGATTTGCTTGTAACCGCCCCAGTGCTGAGTACAGTGTCTGGCACATCATAAGTGCTTAACATTCATTCATTCATTCATTCGATAGTATTTATTGAGCACTTACTATGTGCCGGGCACTGTACTAAGCGCTTGGAATGGACAAATCGGTAACAGATAGAGACGGTCCCTGCCCTTCGACGGGCGCACAGTCTAATTAGTAGTAGTATTACTATTATTAGGTGGGCAGCCATCTGCGGGCAGCTCCTCAGTTCCGGACCAAGCCGTTCTTTGCCCACCGAGCCCCGGGAGCAGTTAGAGGGGAGAAGTCCTTGGGTGGGAGGAGAGGAGGAAGCCGCTCGTCCTCTAGACTGTAAGGTTGTTGCAGGCAGGGAATGTGTCTTTTGTTTTGTGGTACTGTATTCTCCCAAGCTCTTAGTACAGTGCTCCGAAGAGTTAAGCGTTCAATAGATATGATCGAACGAATGGATTCTGTTGCTTTCTTTCCGTCCCTAAAGCCTGAAAGCAAGCCCGGCCGGCCGGTAGCCGAAGGGATCCGTCCTTTACCATTTCTGTTCCCGGTCGCGAATCTGTGAGGCGGAGGTCCCCGTTCCAGCTAGAGGGTTCAATTATGCAGCAATCAATCATCAATGGTATTTACTGAGCGCTTACTGTGTGAAGAGCACCATACTAAATGCTTGGGAGAGTACAGTACAACGAGCCGGTGGCCACGTTCCCCGCCCAGAGTGAGCTTCCGGCGGGAAGATCCCTGACAGAGCCACTTTGCTTGGGATCCTGGACTTTTAAATTATAAATCACCAGGCAGATGAAATTTAGATCAAAGCAGGTGAGGCATTTCCAGGTCTTTAACACACGCTCACGCACGCTCACACACCAGCTGCAGAGCACGAAGGTCGCAGAAGCAAACGTTAACCTCTTCCTGGTCCCCGCCCCGGTTCGGTTCAGCCGACCGTGGGACCCGAAGGCCGAAGATTCCCTCTGCGATAGCCTCCGGAACTCTATCTGGCAGGGTTGCAAAACGGCCCGAGACGAAAAGGGTTTCCCTGGCAACCTAAAGCTCCCAGCTGACTTCCCTCTCAGTCCGTGTTTTCCTCGGAATCGTGTTACCGGATCTCAGCCTCAAAGATGAATTTGACCATCCTCCTGACGGCGAACGCTTCCCTCTGCCTGCCATAGCTTCCCCGGGATCCCTGGCTCTTTCCCTTCCTCCGTCTTCCCCCTAGCTGTTCCGCAACCCCCCGGATTCCAAACACACGCAGCTGCCCACAGCACAGCATATAAATACGCAAAGTGTCCTTCACAGTCCCAAGCCTCTGCTTTGTTACTTGATTTCCTTTGGAGGCAGGGTCTAATCCCTTTAGCCTCTCAACTATTTTTTCCTCTTGCCAGATTCTAAAAAAGCCCTCCGTGCAGAAGTTACTTCCTGACTCTACAGTACACACAAATTTCTCTCCCAGGGTTTCCAGGAACACTTCTCCCTGTCATTCGAAAGAAGCAGCATTGCCTAGTCCATAGATTAGCGCTTAGAAAAGCCCATAGTAAGCGCTTAACGGATACCCATAATTATTATTCTTAATTACTATAGAGCACGGGCCTGGGAGTCAGAAGGCCCTGGCTTCTAATCCCGGCTCCGCCACTCGTCTGCTGGATGACCTCGGGCAAGTCACTTCATTCTCTAAGCCTCGGTTACCTCATCTACCAAATGGGGATGAGGACCGTGAGCTACAGGTGGGAAGTGGACTACGTCCAACCTTATTAGCTTGTATCTATCCCGGGGCTTAATCCAGTGGATGGCACACAGTAAGTGCTTACCAGATACCGTAAAAAATAAAAGGCGGCAAAGATATCCAGGACCAAAGTCCAGATGCCGGCACACCGCGCTCCTCCGCTGCTCACCTTCTCACTGCGCCTCGTTCTCGCCTGTCCCATCGTCGACCCGGGGTCCACGTCCCACCTCCGGCCCGGAACGCCCTCCCTCCCCAGGTCTGCCGATCACACTTCCCCCTTCAAAGCCCTACTGAAGGTTCACCTCCTCCGGGAGGCCTTCCCAGACTAAACCCCCCTTTTCCTCGGCTCCCCCTCTCCCCACCTCGCCCCGACTCGTTCCCTTTGCTCTACCCCCCCCCCCCATCCCACTGCACTTGCGTATATATATATATGTTCATACCTATGATTCTATTTATATTAATACTTGTTTTACTTGTTCTGATGTGTATCTATAGGGGAGGGAGACTAATACCTAAATATAGCCCTACAACTTTCTCAACATTGTCCTGTTCATTCGTTCCTTCGGTTCATTCAGTCGTATTTATTGAGCGCTCATTGTGTGCAGAGCACCGTATTAAGGCTTGGAAAGTTCAATTCAGCAACAGATAGAGACGATCCCTGCCCACAGTGGGCTCACAGTCCAGAAGTGGGGAGACAGACAACAAGACAAGTAAATAGGCATTAATAGAAAGAAATGGAATGATAGATATGTACCTATATTGACAAGTGCTGCGGGGTCTGGGTAAAGGGAGAAAGTTGGGGTGACGGGGAGAGCTGAGGAAAAGGGGGGCTTGGTCCGGGAAGGCCTCCTGGAGGCCTTTCAGTTCTTGTTCCTCTCTTGTCTTACTCTAATGTAGACAAGGAGGTCAGTAGGGAACAAAAGTCAGGTCTAATTTCCTCATCCGACAATGTTATCGTGGGCCAGCTCAGCTCCCCCGAACTATTTCGTGGTTTTGGTCTTCAGTCAGTGACGGCTGCTTTAATGAGACTGCTTACATTAGAGGGGCAGGCTGAAGTCACGGTGATGGTTTCTGTTACAGGTGCAATTTCCAGTGTCACGGGGGGCGGGGGGGGGGGGGGGAAACTGGAAAGCGGGGAGAGGACACGGGTGCGGCGGAAGCTCTCGGCTGCTACTCTATCTAGGTCACCCTTTGTGTGAACAGAAAAGTGGGCGCTTGTTATGGGCTTGAAGATCTGTGGGTGGAAGATGGCAGGGTGGGTCTATCCGCCCGATAGCGTTCACTGGGAGTGTTTATGATTGGGGGATGTGTGTGTGTGAGAGAGAGAGAGAGAGAGGGATTTAGCGATTTGGCTGTTGAAGTGGGGTTGACGCCTGTGTTAGAGTGTATCTGCTGCACATGGCAAGCGCTACATAAATATGATCGACTGATTAATTTACTTGGACTAACGGGTTGCCTGGGTTTTATCAATGTGTATATATATCCATAATTCTTTTTATCTATTTCGATGGCATTGACGCCTGTCTAGTTGTTTTGTCTGGTTGTCCGTCTCCCTCTTCTAGACTGCGAGCCCGTTGGGTGGGGATTAATAATGTCGGTATTTGTTATGCGCAGAGCACTGTTCTAAGCGCCGGGGTAGACGGAGGGTAATCAGGATGTCCCACGTGAGGCTCACAGTTAGTTCCCCATTTTGCGGATGAGGTAACTGAGGCCCAGAGAAGCGAAGTGACTCGCCCACAGTCACCCAGCTGACGAGCGGCAGAGCCGGGATTCGAACCCATGACCCCCGACTCCCAAGCCCGGGCTCTTTCCACTGAGCCACGCTGCTTCCCTCTCTGTTGCCGAACTGTACTTTCCAAGCGTTTAGTCCAGCGTTCACAGTAAGTGCTCGATAGATATGACTGAATGAATTCTCTCCCAAGCGCTCAGTCCAGTGCTCTGCACACAGTAAGCGCTAGAAACAGCATAGCCTAGTGGCAAGAGCGCGGGCTTGGGAGAAAGAGGACGTCGGTTCTAACCCCAGCTCCGCCGCCCGTCAGCTCCGTGACCTTGGGCAAGTCATTTCGCTTCTCCGGGCCTCGGTTAGCTCATCTGTAAAATGGAGAATGAGACGGTGAGACCCACATGGGATAACCTGATCACCTTGCAGCCAAAGCCCTGAGAGCTCACCTCCTCCAGGAGGCCTTCCCAGACCGAGGCCCCCTTTCCCTCTGCTCCTCCTCCCCAGTCCCCCCTCTCCCGCCCTCCGCTCTTCCCCCTTCCCCTCCCCTCAGCACTGTGCGTATCTGTACATATTATTTGTTACCCTATTTATTTTGTTAATGATGTGTATAGCTCTATGATTCTATTTATCTTGATGTTGTTTCGTTTTGTTCCGTTTTGCTGTCTGTCTCCCCGGTTTAGACGGTGAGCTCGTCACTGGGCAGGGATTGTCTCTCTCTGTTGCCCAACCGTCCATTCCAAGCGCTTAGTACAGTGCTCCGCACATAGTAAATGCTCAATAGATACTATCGAATGAATGAATTGGTGGATTTTGATGGTAGTGATGTCTGTCTACTTGTTGTGTTTTGTCATCTGTCTCCCCGCTCTAGACTGCGAGCCCCTTGTCGGGTAGGGATCGACTGTTGCCGAATTATACTTTCCAAGCGCTTGGTACAGTGCTCGGCTCACAGTAAGCGCTCGGCACACAGTAAGCGCTCAGTAAATACGACCGAATGAATGAACACCCTGCGGCTCAGAACAGTGCCTGGCACAGAGTAGGTGTCTAACAAATACCATAATAATGAGCGGATGGAATGGATGAACGGGCCTGGCCAAGGGTGGCCTGTGAAGCTCTCGCTGTTCCCCCGGTAGCGGTCGGGGCCGGACGGGCCGGACGGGCAGGACGGGCCGGACCGGCCGCTCCCGCTCCCACAACCCCTCCCCCCGGCTCCACTCGTCCCTGCTCCACCTCCGGACCACCCAGTCCTCCCCCCAGCCCCCTCGGCCGGGGATGGAGGTGCCCAGGATGGGGAGGGGCCGGATGGGCCAGGCAGCCACGGGGGTGAGGGGGAGGAGAACAGGAGCAGGAGGAGGAGGAGGAGGAGAAGCAGAAGAAGAGAAGGAGGAGGAGGAGGAGGAGGAGACAAGGAGGAGGAGGAGGACGAGAAGAAGGAGAAGAGGAGGAGGAGAAGGAGAAAGGGAGGAGGAGAAGGAAAAGAGGAGGAGAAGGAGAAGAGGAGGAGGAGAAGAGGAGGAGAAGGAGAAGAGGAGGAGGAGGAGAAGAGGAGGAGGAGGAGAAGAGGAGGAGAAGGAGAAGAGGAGGAGGAGGAGAAGAGGAGGAGGAGGAGAAGAGGAGGAGAAGGAGAAGGAGAAGAGGAGGAGAAGGAGGAGGAGGAGGAGGAGGAGGAGGAGGAGAAGAGGAGGAGAAGAGGAAGAGGAGAAGGAGAAGAGGAAGAAGAGGAGGAGAAGGAGAAGAGAAAGAGGAGAGGAGGAGGAGGAGGAGAAGAGGAGGAGAAGGAGAAGGAGAAGAGGAGGAGGAGGAGGAGGAGGAGGAGGAGAAGAGGAGGAGAAGAAGAGGAAGAGGAGAAGGAGAAGAGGAAGAAGAGGAGGAGAAGGAGAAGAGAAAGAGGAGAAGAGGAGGAGAAGGAGAAGAGGAAGAAGAGGAGGAGAAGGAGAAGAGAAAGAGGAGAAGAGGAGGAGGAGGAGAAGAGGAAGAGAAGGAGAAGAGGAGGAGGAGGAGAAGGAGAAGAGGAGGAGAAGGAGAAGAGGAAGAGGAGAAGAGGAGGAGAAGGGGAAGAGAAGGCAAAGAGGAGGAGAAGCGGGGTAGGCGAAGAGGAGGAGGAGAAGGAGGAGAAGAGGAGGAGAAGAGGAGGAGGAGGAGAGGAGGAGAGGAGGAGGAAAACAGCAGGAGGGGGAGGAGAGGAAGAGGAGGGAAAGAGGGGGGGAGGGAAGAGGAGGAGGAAGAGGAGGAGAAGGAGGAGAGAAGGGGGTAGAGGAAGAGGAGGAGGAGGAAGGGGAGAAGAGGAGGAAGAGGAAGAGGAGGAGAAGAGGAGAGGGAAGAGAAGGAGAGGAGGAGGAGCAGGAGGAAGAAGAAGGGGAGAAGAGGAGGAGGATAAAAAGGAGGAAGAGAAGGGGAAGGAGGAGAGGGGAGGAGGAGAGGAAGAAAAGGAGGAGGAGCAGAGGAGAGGGAAGAGAAGGAGAAGGAGAGGAGGAGCGGGAGGAAGAAGAAAAGGAGAAGAGAGAGGAGGAGGAGGAGGAAAAGGAGGAGGAGGAGAGAAGGGGAAAGAGGCGGAGGAGGAGGAGGACGGGGATAAGGGGAGGAGAGGAGGAAAGGGAGGAAGAGAAGAGGAGGCGGAGGAGGAGAAAAGGAGGAGGGGGAAGAGGAGGAGAAGAGGAAGAAGGAGGAGGATGGAAGGAGGAGGAAGTGGAGGCAAAAAGGAAGAGGAGGTGAGGAGAGGAGAGGAAGAGGAAGAAGAGGAGGAGGGGGAGAAGAGGAAGAGGCGGCGGCGGCGGCGGCGGCGGCGGGTGGTCGGGCCCGTGTGTGTGCCGGCGGGGCAGCGGCGGGCGGGCGGGCGGGCGAGGAGCGGGGGGGGGGGGGGGGACCCGCTCACCGCCCCTCCCCTCCGGCCGCCCCTCGCCGGCCTCCCGCCCATCGGGCCGCCTTCTGCCTGCCTTCTGGCCGCCCCGAACCCGGTGAGTGGCACACACGGCCCGGGGACGCGGGCGCCGGAGGGCCACGGCGGGGGCGGGGGCGGGGGGCCGGGACCCCGGGGGGAGGAGGGCTCCAGCCCCTGGACCGGCCCGGGACCCCGCGAAACGGGGGCTCTGACCTCTCCCTCCCTCCCACTGCGCTGCACGCCGCACCCCCACCATCGGACCCCCGCCCCCTTCCTTCCTCCTTCTCCCGCTTTCCATCTCTCTCTCCTTCCATCTCTCTCCCTTTCCGTCTCTCTCTCTCTCTCCCTTTCCGTCTCTCTCCCTTTCCATCTCTCTCTCTCTCTCTTTCCATCTCTCTCTCCTTCCATCTCTCGCTCTCCATCCCTCCTTTTCAGCTCTCTCTCTCTCTCTCCATCTCTCCCTCCCTTCATCTCTCTCTCTCTCCATCTCTCCCTCTCTTTCCATATCTCTCTCTTCATCTCTCCTTCCATCTCTCTCTCTTTCCATCTCTCCCTCTCCCTTTCCATCTCTCTCTCTTTCCTTCCCTCTCTGCATCTCCATCTCTCTCTCCTTCCATCTCTCTCTATCTCTTTCCATCTCTCTCTCTCTCTCTCCATCCCTCCTTTCCATCTCTCTCTCATTCCATCTCTCCCTCTTTTCGTCTCTCTCTCTCTCTCTCTCCATCTCTCCCTCTCTCTTTCCATATCTCTCTCTCCTTCCATCTCTCTCTCTTTCCATCTCTATCTCTTTCCATCTCTCTTTTCATCTCTCTCTCTCTCTCTCTCTCTCCCTTCATCTCTCTCCCCTTCCATCTCTCTCTCTCTCTTCCCATCTCTCCCTCT
Source organism: Ornithorhynchus anatinus (assembly GCF_004115215.2). Lineage (NCBI taxonomy): Eukaryota > Metazoa > Chordata > Mammalia > Monotremata > Ornithorhynchidae > Ornithorhynchus > Ornithorhynchus anatinus. The sequence goes on from NC_041749.1 coordinate 16,416,971, forward strand.
TTTCGTTTCTCTTTCCATCTAATAATGTTGGTATTTAAGCGCTTACTATGTGCAGGGCGCTGTTCTAAGCGCTGGGGGAGATACGGGGTCGTCGGGTTGTCCCGCGTGAGGCTCACTGTCTTCGTCCCCTTTTTCCAGATGAGGGAACTGAGGCACAGAGAAGTGAAGTGACTCGCCCACGGTCACCCAGCTGACAGGTGGCGGAGCCGGGATACGAACCCGTGACCCCTGACGCCCAAGCCCGGGCTCTCTCCACTCAGTTACGCTGCTTCGTCTCTCTCTCTCTCTCTCTCTCTCTCTCTATCTCACACACACGTTGTTTTGGAGGGCAGTTGGACGGACCATTATTTTCTTGTCTTTTTTATGGCATTGACGATAATGATGGTATTCGTTAAGTGCTTGCTATGTGCCAAGCGCCGTTCTGAAGGCGATAATGATGATGATTGTATTTGTCAAGCGCTTGCTACGTGCCAAGCACGGTTCTGAGTGCTAGGGTGGATGGATACGAGGTCGGCAGATTGTCCCACGTGGGGCTCACGGTCTTCGTCCCCGTTCTACAGATGAGGTGACTGAGGCGGAGAGAAGTGAAGTGACTTGCTCAAAGTCACAAAACTGAGAAGTGGCGGGACCAGGATTGGAACCCACGACCCCTGGCTCCCAAACCCGTGCCCTTTCCGCTAAGCCATGCTTACTACGTGCCAGGCACCGTACTAGGCACTGGGGTGGATGAAAGCGATCCGGGTTGGACGCGGTCCCTGTCCCACGTGGGGCTCACGGTCTCCGTCCCCGTTTTACAGACGAGGGAACAGAGGCACAGGGAGGAGAGGTGACTCACCCGAGGTCACGCGGAAGACAAGGGGCAGAGCCGGGATTAGAACTCATGACCTTCTGACTTCCAGGCCCAGGCTCTACCGCTACACCGTGCTGGTTCTGGTATTTGTTGAGCGCTTCCTACGTGGTACACACCCTGTGCTAAGCTCCGGGGTAGATCCAAGCTGAGCCGGCTGAACCCGGTCCCTGTCCCGCATGGGACGCACCGTCTTCGTCTCTGGTTTACGGCAGAGGTCACTGAGGCGCAGGGAAGGCAGGTGACTTTCCCAAGGTCACCCAGCAGACCTAGACTGGTGGGCTGGGGAAGGGACGGTCTGTCCCGGAGAGCCGCTCCTAGTTAAGGCGCTGTCCTGTGCTGGGCGCAGTTCTCCTGGTGCCCGGGTCCCTTCGTGGGCGGGTCGGGGGTCTTAAGGAGGCGTGAAGGGTCCCGGGGTGAGCTGCGCTGAGCTGCACCCGCCGATGCTGTCGGATGTGTTCGATCGATCGATCGACCGATCGATCGTATTTATTGAGCCCTCGGTGTGTGCAGAGCACTGTACTCAGCACGTAACGATAACAATCGCGGTATTTATTAAGCACCTGATATGTTCCAGACACTGTTCTAAGGGCTGGGATAGATACGGGGAGAAGCAGCGTGGCTCAGTGGAAAGAGCAGGGGCTTTGGAGTCAGGGCTCAGGAGTTCGAATCCCAGCCCTGCCACTCGTCGGCTGGGTGACTGTGGGCGAGTCACTTAACTTCTCTGTGCCTCGGTTCCCTCATCTGTAAAATGGGGATGAAGACCGTGAGCCCCACGTGGGACGACCTGATTCCCCTGTGTCTGCCCCAGCGCTTAGAACAGCGCTCGGCACGTAGTAAGCGCTTAACAAATACCAACATCCACAAGCTGATCGGGTTCGACGCCGTCCCCGCCCCACGTGGGGCTCAGTCTTCATTCCCATTTTACAGTTGAGGAAACTGAGGCACAGAGAAGTTGCGGTCATAGATATATGACCGTATATTACATATATGTATATATGACCACGTATATTAATAATCATCATCATTATTACTTACTGTGGCACAGAGAAGTTAAGGTCACACATATACGACTACATATATATAGATATATATAGATATAGTTGCCTAATTGTACATTCCCAGCGCTTGGTACAGTGGTCTGCACATAGTAAGCGCTCAATACTTGTGATTGAATGAATATATTATATATAATATGATAACATATTATTATTACTTACCGTGGGCGGCCAGGCACCGTACTACGTGCTGGGGTGGATACAAGCAAATGGGGTAGGACACAGTCCCTGTCCCATATGGGGCTCATAGTCTCAATCCCCATTTTCCAGACGAGGGAACTGAGGCCCAGAGGAGGGGACTTGCCCAAGATCACACAGCAGACGAGTGCTGGAGTCGGAATTAGAACCCATGACCTACTGACCCCCGGGCCCGTGTTCTATCCACTAGGTCATGCTGCTTCCCATAATGTGTGCATAGGTGTTTTACATACACACAAACACACACACACACACACACACACCCCACACACAGCTGAGATTTTCTTTCGTCTTTGGCAAGAGTCCCTCCGTTCCCATGGCTTAAGCCGTAGAAATCAGAAGGTCACGGGTTCTAATCCCAGGTCTGCCACTTATCTGCTGCGTGACCTTGGGCAAGTCAACTTTACTTCTCTGGGCTTCAGTCACCTCATCTGCGAAATGAGGATTGAGACTGTGAGCCCCAAGTGGGACAGAGACTGTGCCCAACCCGACTTGCTTGTATCCACCCCAGCGCTTAGTACCGTGCCTTACACACGGTAAGCGCTTAACAGATACCGCTATCGTTATTATTACGCCAAGGCCGGCAAGAAGACTGATTGCTAAAGGTACTCGGGCTCTGGGGAATTTTGCTGGAAAGGGTTGGGTGATGTAAAAAAAATCATTCGGTCCGCATCTCCCCCAATCCTTAAAAACCTCCAGTGGTTACCCATTCACCTCCACATCAGACAGAATCTCCTTGAAGCCGTCACTCCCCTCTCCCCCTCCGAGCTCACCTCACTGATTTCCTCCTCCAACCCAGCCCTCACACTCTGTGCTCCTCCAACGCCAACCTACTCGCTGTATCTCCGTCTGGTCTATCTCGCCACCAACCCCTTGCCCAAATCTTCCCTCTGGCCTGGAACTCCCTCCCCCTTTCATATCCCGACGGACCTCCGCTCTGCCCGCTTTCAAAGCCCTACTAACATCACCTGTCCTGCAAGAGGCCTCCTCTAAGTCATTTCCCCTATTTCCCCGTCTGCATCACCTATGCATTTGGACCTGTTCCTTGTCCAACACTTGATGGTTCACCCCACAGCACTTAGGTATCTTAGACTGTGAGAGAATGTGTCTTAACCAGCATTAACCAGTATTAACCAGCACCCTGAAGGCCTTAAAAGCACCACGGGAATAAACTCCAGGGGAAAATGGACAACAGACTGATTTGAAGACACCGGGTTGGTCAGGGTGTGTAATGGTGCACTCGGACAGTCAACTCTAATCTCCTGTTCCAGCCTAGGAACAGGCTTAGCACTTAACAAATACCATGAAGATTAAATGAATGAATGAATAAATCAATAATAATGGCATTTATTAAGTGCTTACTAGGTGCCAGGCACCGCGCTAAGCTCTGGGGTGGATACGAGCAAATCGCGTTAGACACGATCCCTGTCCCACGTGGAGCTCACAGTATTGTTCCACGCTCTGGAGAGGCGGAAGTGGTTAATACTGGTTAATAAGGTCGGTATTTGTTAAGCGCTTACTAGGGGCCGAGCACTGTTCTAAGCGCTGGGGTAGATACGGGGTCATCAGGCTGTCCCACGTGAGGCTCACGGTCAATCCCCATTTTACAGATTTTACAGGTCACTGAGGCACAGAGAAGCGAAGTGACTCGCCCACAGTCACACAGCTGACAAGCGGCAGAGCCGGGATTCGAACTCATGACCTCTGAGGCCCAAGCCCGGGCTCTTTCCACTGAGCCACGCTGCTTCTCTGCAGTGCTGACAGTGGGCAGGGACTGTGTTGGTTTTATTGTTCCACTGGCCTCTCCCAAGTGCTCAGTACAGTGCCCTGCAACCAGTAAGTGTTCGATCAATACGACTGACTGCTCTCCTCACAGCTGCCCTTCAGTTTACCCATGGTATTTATTGAGTACATGCTATGCGCAGAGCACTAAGCGTGTGGGGGAATACAACAGAATTGATAGACACATTCCCTGCCCACAGCGAGCTTGCAGTCTAACCGCCTTTTCTTGCCAGGAGCCGGGGAGTCCTCTGGCCGCTGAAGAGCAACTGTCCCCTTCACTGAGCAGGAGACTGACCGGTGAAGTGAAGGAGGGAGGAAGCCGTGAGAAGAATCAATCCTCTCATGCTGTTGTACTCACACGAGCGCTGAGTCCAGGACTCTACGCAGAGTAAGTGCTCAAGAAATCCTTCCCTTTCTGTATTTCCTCTCTCGACTGTCGCTGTTGCGAGCTTTCCTCATCAGTCGCTCGATCGGTGGGACCTCATGCGGACCGCTGTATTAAGCGCTGCTTTATTAAGTCCGCTCTAAGCTTATCTCTAGACTGTAAGCTCATTGTGGGCAGGGAATGTGTTTGTTGTTGTTTTCTCCCAAGGATTCTGCACACAGTAAGTGCTCAATTCGTATTTGTACGCCGTCGAGTCATCCCCGACCCATAGCGACGCCATGGACACGTCTCTCGCAGAACACTCCGCCTCAATCGGCAGTTGCTCCGATAGTGTATCCGGAGAGTTTTCTTGGTAAAAATCCGCAAGTGGTTTACCACCGTCTCCTTCCGTGCAGTGACCTCTAGTCTCCGTCCTCGACTTGGGGAGGAGATGGCCTTCCTCTCACTAGCCCCCGCCCAAGCTAGGAATGGAATGGAATGGACAGGCCTCTGCTTGACTCTCTCTCCCATAGTCGAGACTTGGTAGAGTACTGGAAACTCTCCAGGTGCGACCCTGAGAGGGGAGACGTTCGATAGATACGATTAAATACGACAGAGTTGGTAGACGCATTCTCTGCCCACAGGGAGCTTACAGTCTAGAGGGAGACTTGTAGTTTAGGTTGCTTATTTGTTGAGCAAAGCATCTCCGGCTTCGGGAAGGGCATAAGAATCCGTAGGACATTCTGGTCGAATCTCCTCAGGATGCAGGTCTCCCTTCTTCCCCTTCTCGGAGAGGGGAGGGGAGACCAGGGAAGGAGACAAAAGATGAAAGGTTACAGCTATTCCAACTGCGAGCAGGAGAGAGGGTTTATAAGAAGCAAGGAGGGAGGGGAGGGGAGGTCGAATGGGAATCAAGCCAGTTCCGTCTTAAAACCCTCGTGACGAATCAATGACTGTTTCTGCCCAAGTCCTCACCGTTCCTAGGCTTTGTGCGTTTCCTTGGAAATAGTCCTAATAACAATAATAATAATTCTGGTATCTGTTAAGCGCTTACTGTGTGCCAGGCACTGTATTAAGTGCTGGGGTGGATACAAGCAAATCGGGTTTGACCCAGTCCCTGTCCCACGTGGGGCTCAGAGTTTCAATCCCCGTTTTACAGATGAGGAAACTGAGGCACAGAGAAGTGAATTGACTTGCCCAGGGTCACAAAGCGGACAAATGGCGGAGCCGGGATTAGAACCCACAGCCTTCTGACTCCCAGGCCCGTGATTTATCCACTAGACCACGCTGCTTCGCAAGTTCCCGGCATGAGCTCAGTCCCCCACCTGCAGAGAGGGACAACGGCCTGAATCCAGTGCTTAGTACGGTGCCTAGTAAATAGTAAGCGCTGAATAAAGGCCATTATAACCGCCCTTCCCGGCAGGTTAGGTTGGATTTGCCTTTCAGGGAAGGAGAGGGGTCGGCATTGTACCCACTGAGGATTTGTGACCCACGTCACCTCAGCTAAAGCTGCATTGCGTTCAGTCAACCCAGTCCTACTTATTGAGTAGTTACTGTGTGCAGAGCAGGACTTAGCGCTTAGAAGAGTGCAAAAGAATTCTGAACTTTCAATCTAGGAGAGGCTTTCCATTGGGCAACCCTCGACTGCAAGTAGAAAACGTGGCACTTTTTGGGGGGAGGTGGTGGGAGTCTGACTAATTTAGAAACGAGAAGTGACTGCTGCAAAATCGATAATGCACATTCTACTCTTCCCGTGAAAATGTCGCCCCGGCAAAATAATGTTTCCTTAGCATCAGCTGGAAAACATGGTTGTGGCAAACAGCATTTCAGGTTTTGACTTTTTCTTTGTTTTCCTTCTGTTTGGGTGGGGTTTTGGGGGGGATGGGAGGGGCGGAGCAGTGGGATTCCCAACAGTTGCCCGTACAATGCCCGAAAAGTACTTTTACAGTCCCTGTGATCCTACTGGGATAACTGGTGGTCGACATTCAGACATTTGGAGAAGTGATCCATCAATCAGTGGTAATTACTGAATGTTTACTGTGTGTAGAGCACCAAGCGCTTGAGAGAGTTTAATATGACAGAGTTGGTAGACCCGTTCTCTGCCCACAAGTGACCTATCTTAGCCTCTCAAGGAGTGGCCAGGATGTCAGTCGATAGCATTTATCAAGCACCTGTCCTGTGCAGAACACTGTACTAAGCACTTGGGAGAGTCCACTAGAGTTAGTAGACACAATCTCCGTCCTCAAGAAGAGGACACTCTTCGACCCGCGTGACGGACAGGAGGAGTTGCCAACCACCTGAGGGGGCTTGGCTCTGCCCAACCTCATTCCTGTTTCCAGTCCAGCGTTCCTGAGACAGGAGAAAGAAGAACTGAGGAGAGCCCAGGCCCGGGGAGTTGACACTTTTAATCTTCCGGCCGGAGGCAGACAGTGCCCAGAGCAAAGATGGTGGCCTTGTTCTCCTTTCCTCCCAGATGGGGGCTGGAGATAGTGACTTCTGCGTCCTGCCCCCGGGAGGTTGAATGTGAAGGACTGAATTGTTCTCCATCCTGTGCGTGCACAGATTTTCATCTGGGGACTCGGCTTGTCTCGGCTTCTCGGATGAGATGGTTAGCTAAGGCCCACTTTCCTCATCACCCCTTTGAGGGGCGGGCGGCCGTCAGGAAATTAGGGGAGGGGCTGAGCTTAACAGAAGCAATGTTCAGAAGGCAGACTTAGGCCCCAGGCATGTCTGCTCTCTCTCTTTCTCACACTCGTAGACATGCACTCTCTCTCCCTCTCCCAATCCTCTGAAACTCTCCTTAAAAAAAAACACCCTGATTTGGACTATAAAGTGACTTCTGGTGGGACCCGACCCCTGTTGTTTTCTGTTTGTTTTTTGTTTTGTTTTTTTACTTCCCAAATGCTTTGCAATGAAAGCGAAGGAAGCTATCTTCCATGGAACACAGTGAGAAGAATGAAAAAGAACAACGAAAACTGCTCGTACATATAAGCATCTCCTCCCTCCCACTCAGGGCCGTAGCCGTCTTTGGCCCTTTCCAGTTCTGCTCTTGCAAGAGCAGAATGTTAATGGAGCAATCTGAGTTTCCCAAGAGGGCAAGGTCCTTTGGAAACTGCCAAGGGCTAAAGGAAACCAGCCCCCGCAAGAGGGAGAAGAACCGCCGCAGTCAGAGAAGTTCCCCAACTGTGGAGAGCTAAGGCGGGGAGGCGTGCTTCCCGTCAGTTGGTCGGTCAGTCATATTTACTGAACGCTTACTGGGCGCCGAGCACCGTGCTAAACGTTGGGGAGAGGACAGTGTAACAATACAGCAGACGCGTTCCCCGCCCACAGTGAGCTTACGGTCTAGGTGGGGAGACAGACGCTAATATAAATATAAATAGATCAATTACAAATAAATACTGAGGGGCTTGGGAGGGGGGAGAATAATAATAATAATAATAACTGTGGTATTCGTTAAGCGCTTACTATGCGCCAAGCACTGTTCTAAGCGCTGGGGGAGATGCAGGGGAATCAGGTCGTCCCACGTGGGGCTCACAGTCTTCATCCCCATTTTACCGATGAGGGCACTGAGGCCCAGAGAAGTTAAGGGACTGGGCCAAAGTCACAGGGTGGACAAGTGGTGGAGGTGGGATTAGAACCTACGACCTCTGACTCCCAAGGCCGCGCTCTTGCCACTAATAATAATGTTGGAATTTGTTAATGCTTACCAAGTGCCAAGCACTGTTCTAAGCGCTGGGGTAGATACAGGGTAATCAGATTGTCCCATGCGAGGCTCACAGTCTTCACCCCCATTTTACGGATGCGGGAACTGAGGCGCAGAGAAGTGAAGTGACTCGCCCACAGTCACACAGCTGACAGGTGGCAGAGCCGGGGTTCGAACCCATGACCTCTGACTCCCAAGCCCGTGCACTTTCCACTGAACCACACTGCTTCCCACTAAGCCAAAAGGGAGCGAGTCAAGGTGGCTCAGAAAGGAGTGGGATGATTCCACGAGGGGCAATCTGACACCCAAACCAGGGTTTGGCGATGAGGCCAGCTAGAGTCCTTGGCCAGAAACTTTTTATGGTATTTGCTAAGCGCTTACTGTGTGCCAGGCACTGTACTGAGCGCTGGGCTCGATACAAGGTTGGACACAGTCCGGGTCCCACAGGGTGCTCCCAGTCTTAATCCCGTTTTACAGATGAGATGACTGAGGCCCGGAGAAGTCAACTGACTCGACCGAAGTCACAGAGCAGGCAAGTGGCAGGCCGGGTTTAGAACCCGCTGACTCCCAGGCCCGTGCTCTTTGTTAAGCGCTTACTGCGTACCAGGCACTGTACTAAGCGCTGGGGTGGGTACAAGCAAACCCGGTTGGACACAGTCCTTGTCCCACGTGGGGCTCACAGTCTCAATGCCCATTTCACAGATGAGGTAACTGAGGCACAGAGAAGTGAAGCGACTTGTCCAGGGTCACACAGCAGACAGGCGGCCGAGCCGGGATTAAAACCCAAGATCTCTGACTCCCAGACCCGTGCTCTATTTAGCAGAGATGTGCAGAGCCCTGTGGGATTTCAGGGCATTAGTGGGGAGGGGCGTGGGTCTGGGAATCTGAAGGACCTGGGTTCTAATTCCCGACTCCGTCACTTGTCTGCTGGGTGACCGAGTCACTTCACTTCTCTGGGCCTCAGTTACCTCATCTGCAAAATGGAGTCGAGACCGTGAGTCCCACGTGGGACATGGACTGTTTCCAACCTGATTAGCTTTCTTCTACCCCAGTACTTAGTACGGTGCCGTGCACACACAGTAACCGCTTAACAAATACCGATTAAATGCCATTTTAAAGAACGGGTGGGTGGGCTGCCCTGGCTCCAGAAGAGGATAGAGCGTGGGAAGAGCACGGCACAGCCGGGACCGATGCCAGGGACCTACGGGAGGGTCGGGGATGGGGGGTGGGGGACAAGTGTCCAGTTTTCTCCTCGGACAAGGGGACTCTGCACGTGACCTGGGAATGCTCAAAAATGTCTCTTGAAAACAAAGGAGACTCTCTCTCTCTCTCTTTCTCTCCTCGTAATTCTTCAGCAGTGAGGAATGAAAAAGCCCAAGCTTTCACTTCTCTCTCCGAACCGCCACTTTCATCCCTTGCCCGTCTGGCACCAGCCGAGGGCCCCGTGCGAAGCAAGCGGGCAGGGCCGGTCCGAAGGGCAACTGACGGAGGTCCTTAGAGCCGCCCGGATCCCTGGGCAGAGGTGATGGAGGAGGAGCGGGAAGCGGAGGGTGGAGGAGCCAGCGCTTCCAAATGATTCGGATTTCCGGAGCATCCCAGCCGGTCCCTACCTCTGCCGGGCTCGACGAGTCCTCCAGACTGGACACTCGTGTGGGCAGGGAATGTGCCTGTTTATTGCTATACTATACTCTCCCGCGAGCTAAGTACAGTGCTCTGCACACAGTAAGCGCTCAATAAAGACGAATGACTGAGTTAGCCGACTGCCGGTGGAGTTTCGGATCTATCGACTGTTACACTGAACTCTCCCAAGCACTACGTACAGTGTTCTGCACACGTTAAGCGGTCGATAAATAGGATCGATCGATTGATTCCAATTCAGTTACTGCACCGGGATGTCTCACACACTTCCGCGATTGCCATTCCAATACCGAGGCAGCTTCTACCCTTTCTCCCTAGCATGTCTACCGTAAATTTAGCCAGATGCCCTTGCCTCGTTGGAAAAACCTTGATTTACTCCAACCAAAACATAACACATCACGGTACCGATCATTCCTCCTACCGTATGCTTCAGAAATACACCCCACTTCCAAATAAAGGCGTGTATCTTCTCTTGAACCTCTCTGTTAGGGCAGTTTCTCCCGTATCTTTTATACAGATTCACTTCGGCTGGATATGGAAACCCAAACCCAGACTGCCAGAAATGTTCCCTTTCCAGTGTTTTTCTACTCGGCCCCAGGTGTTGCTTTCAGAATAATCTTTCGTTGGAACCGAGTTTGGATTTCCGTCGGTCAATCAGTGGTATTCATTGAGCACTTCGCTCAGAGCACTGTGCTTAGCCTGTGGGAGAGTTCAATGAGATTAGTAGACCTGATCCCTGCCCTCAAGGAACTTACGGGAAAATAAAGCCCATGGTGGGTAGGGAATGTGTCTGTTGTTTAGTTTTATTATACTTTCCCCGGAATTTAGTAAAGTGCTCTGCACAAAGTGCTCAATAAGTACAATTGGTTGATTAGAATTACAAGAAGGGAGAATTGACCGAGTATAAATATTACGTACATCTGTGCTGTGGGGAGAAGGGGTAGGGTGAGTATGTAATTATTTAGGGGTCTCTAGCACGGTAGGGAGGAAATTGGGGTGGGGAGATGAGAGATTAGTCAGAGAAGCCTTCCTGGAGGAGCTGGGATTTTCACAGGGGTTTACAGATTACCTAACCGCAACGTCACCTGTCAGCTCCGTTAGAAAACACATCCCCCATTAAAGCTCACCCGCTTGTAGACCCCTCACGTGTTCTTGGCTACTTGGCCATCGGAATTGAAATGTCTTGAATGAGGTCTGGAGTTTTCCCAGACTCTCCAAGTCACGCCAGCCACAAAATAACCGCGTGAGATGATCGTGATTGGCTGTTCAGAAGTCACTGCGGTCTTCTGGATCAAGCAGCCGTGAAGCTAAGCACCACCGCTGCCTTCTGGACGCACCTACGTGTGCACACGGACACATGCCAATTCACCCAGATACAAATGAACTCACCCTCTCTTACTGCCTCACATAGGCTCTCAGCGTTTACAACAGTGTTTGGCACATAGTAAGCGCTTAACAAATACCATCATGATCATTCATCCTCACCCAGGCATTAGACCCACTCAGCCCTATCTTACAATGCACTTTTTTTCTAGAGTCAACAAATATTCTGCCCCAAACTAGATATCTGATCATGATAATAATAACTGTGGGATTTGTTAAGCGCCTACTATGCGCCAGGTACTGTACTAAGCACTGGAGTGGTTATAAGCAAAGCAGGCCGGACACAATCCCTGGCCCATGTGGGACTCAGTCTCAATCTGCATTTACAGCCGAGGAGACTGAGGCACAGAGAAGTGACTTACCTAAGGTCACATAACAGACAAGTGGTCAGCCAGGATTAGAACCGATGACCTTCTGACTCCCAGGCCCGTAGTCTCTCCTCTATGAGGGGGTAGGAACAGAGGTTAAATGAAAGCCCATGTGCATAATTTGCAAAAGAAATAGGCTGCAGGAGGAAGCGAAATGATCCGAATCAAGGGTCTGGGGGAATCTGGGAAGGCTTCGTGCAGGAGAGAGACAGTGTGTGTGTGTGTGTGTGTATTGGGGGTGGGGTCTCTAGCAGGGTTTTGAAGAAGGAGGGGGCTGTGGGGGGGGCCGAAGCGGCGCTCTACAGGCTATGAGACGTCTGTGAAGAGCCAGTTGCAGAGAAAAGAACCTGTTTGAAATAGTGGGGGAGAATGGGTGAAAACTCAGCGCTCAGAACAGTCCTCAGCGCTTAGAACAGTGCTGGGTACATACTAAGCGCTTAACAGATGCCATCATCATTATTAACATTATTAACATTAACATTATTAACATCATTGTTCTTGTCTGTCCATCTCCCCCGATCAGACCGTAAGCCCGTCAAACGGCAGGGACCGTCTCTATCTGTTGCCGACTTGTTCATCCCAAGCGCTTAGTACAGTGCTCTGCACATAGTAAGCGCTCAATAAATACTATTGAATATTAACAACCAAGACAGAAACCTGCTGCCAAGCCTCAGCGACCAAACGTGTTGCTGAGTTGTTTTAGAATGAATTTTCCTGCGATCAATCAATGGTATTTATTCAGCGCTCCCTAAGCGCTTGGGAGATGCAGAACAGCCGAGCCGGTAGACGTGTTCCCTGCCCACAGTGAGCTTATGGGCTAGAAGGAAGACGGACATTAATAGAAATAAATAAATTACGGCTATGTAGATGAGTGCTGTGGGGCTGAGGGCGGGGTGAATGTCAAATGCTTAAGGGGTGGTAATAATAATAATAATAATAATGACCGTATGTAAGCGCTTACTATGTACAGAGCACTGTTCAAAGTGCCGGGGTAGATACAGGGTCATCAGGTTGTCCCACGTGAGGCTCGCAGTCTTAATCCCCATTTTACAGATGAGGGAACTGAGGCACAGAGAAGCCAAGTGACTCGCCCACAGTCACACAGCTGACAAGTGGCAGAACCGGGATTCGAATCCACGACCTCTGACCCCCGAGCCCGGGCTCTTTCCACGGAGCCACGCTAGGAATCGTGGTACCGAACCAAGTGTGTAGGTGATGCAGAAGGGAGAGGGAGTAGGGGAAATGAGAGCTTAGTCGGGAAGGCTTCTTGGAGGAGGTGTGACTTTAAGAAGGCTTTGAAGCTGTCATGTGGGACAGGGGCCGCGTCTGCTCTGATTATCTTTTGTCTACCACGGAACACAGCGTATTGATGTCTCTTCCCGGCTCTAGACTGTGAGCTCGTTGTAGGCGGGCAGTGTCACTTGTTTATCGTTGTCTTGTGCTTTCCCAAGCACTTAGAAGTTCTGCACACAATAAGCGCTCAACGAATCCTATTGGATAAATCAATGAATTTAATAAAGGCCCACCGCAAGCGCTTAAAAACTCCGTAATTATCAGCAACGAAAGTTTCCTTGCTGAACACCCACGAACACGATCTTGACCTGTTCTAGGTGCTTACCGTGTGAGAAGCACTGTACTAAAGTCGGAAAAGACACCAATTCGGTCACTGTCCCTGCCTTCTTGGAGTTCGCAGTCTGAAAAGAGGGGGATCGCCCGAGAGGAAGACAATAACAGACGAAAATGAAGCAGAAATAGAAGCAATAAGAGACGAAGTTATCAACGGAGAGCAACCAGGTTATATTCTGCACAGCGTCGATTTGTCTGATCGGATTTGCTTTAAAGAGAGGGCAACTGTGATTTTTCCTCTTGACAGGAGACTGCAACAACTGCCCTCCTGCCCCCATGCCTCTCCAACCCAGAGGACATCCTTTCTTGTCTCTTGCCACCTATCCCCTTTTTTAAATTATCCGGTAAGCACTTAGTAGGTGCCAGGCACTGTACCAAGTGCTAGAGTAGATACAAGATAATCAGATTGGATGCAGTCCATGTCCCGCATGGGACTCCCCGTTGTAATCCCCGTTTGACAGATGAGGTGACTGAGGCCCAGAGAAGTGATTTGCCCAACGTCACACAGCAGGCAAGTGGTGGAGCTGAGATTAGAACCCAGGTCCTTCTGACTCCCAGGCCCGGGTTCTATCCACTAGGCCGTGCTGCTTCTCTACGCATTGCTCCACTCCCTGCTCTCTAGGAGGCCGTTTCTTGCAATGAAGTGGGCTTATTGCCAGAAGAATCCTCCTTCTCCCATAAAAATACCCCGTTGTGTCCGACGACACGGAGGAGGTTCCTGGAAGAGTCTCCCGGAGGTTTGGAGCAGAGACGAGTTTCCTGTTGACCCTCTCGAAATGAAAGCGTCCAGCCCAGTCCCCTCATTCATGGGGATTAATTAGCCAGGTTCTGGTTCTCGTTTGGAGGGGTGGAAGGCTGAAAGAGGAAGTGTTTCGCCCTGCTGTGTTTTGCTTCCCGCTCTATCCTTTCTCCTGCTATCACTGACTGTAAATCTTTTTTGCACATCCCCTCCGCCCCCCGCCTATAAAATTGTGAGAACCTCGAAGCAGCGTGGCCAGTCAGTCAGCGTATTTATTGAGCACTTCCTGTGTGATAATGATGGTATTTGTTAAGCGCTTACTATGTGCCAAGCACTGTTCTAAGCGCTGGAGCAGAGAACCCTTCTAAGCGCTTGGGAGAGGACTGATAATAATTACAGTATTTGTTAAGCGCTTACCGTGTGCACCGCACTGTTCTAAGCACTGGGGGGGAATATAAGCAAATCGGGTCGGACAAAGTCCACGTCCCGCACGGGACTCCCGGTCTTTAATCCCCATTTTACAGATGAAGTCACTGAAATCACTCCTAGGGAAGTGACTTGTCCAACGTCACCCAGCAGACAAGTGGCGGATCCAGGATTAGAACCCAGGACCTTCTGACTCACAGGCCCGTGCACTATCCACTAGGCCAGGGAGGGCACGACAAACAATATGACAGACACGGGCCCTGCCCACAGCGAGTTTACAATCCAGAGGACTTTCTCCTGGGGGAAATGGACCTGACTTGGTGCTAAGAGGATGGAGGTAATTCTCGGTTGAACCCTGCTAAAGAAAATTCCCAGTAGGCTTAAAGGCGGGGAAGTGAACTCACAGGAAAGCAAAGGAAAGATACGTGAACGTTAAGCCCACACACGGGCGAGGAAGGGGATGGTCACAGCTTCCATATCCGTGGCGAATGTGCAGCCCTGCTGGAGGTCCAGAGAATCAGGATAGATGAGGATAGATGGGGAGGGGAGGAAAGGGAAAAACCGTGAAAGTCAGAGAAGGAACAGTTCACCTCCCGGGGCCTGTCCGGGGCTATACCACCCTGGCCGGAGAGCCAAGCGAAACTAGGCGGAGCGGCTGGAGGGGCGGGAAAATGTGGAGAGGGGAGCATCCCTCTGGAATCCGACAGCCTGCCTCCACAAGCGGTTCTTCATTCCTGCCTTTCTAAATATCAGCCGCGACCGACTCCAACCAGCTGGTTGGACACGGGAGAAATTGCAGAGCAGAACTGGGCGTGCGGAAGGGCCAAGGGAGACTCTGGGTTGCGTCAGTACACCCTCCTGACCCAAAAGGGAAGGAACAAGCTGGCACACTGGATCATTTTCTAGGGAACTGTTGGTCTGGCTAGGCAGCCTCTCCTCCGGATGGCCCGGGGTGATTCTGGGTCAGTGTCCTCATCTCGGCCACGTCCTCTCTTGCGTGACACACTGGGTGGCTAGAGGTCCCGGAAGCCCTGACCCACACATTGGAGCAGTGAGCTGGGGCCCTTGATTCTATTTATTGCTATTGTTTTTGTCTGTCCGTCTCCCCTGTGAGCCCGTCGAAGGGCAGGGACCGTCTCTATCTGTTACTGATTTGTCCATTCCAAGCGCTTAGTACAGTGCTCTGCACAAAGTAAGCGCTCAATAAATACTATCGAATGGATGAACGAATGAATGAGAGGCTGGAAGGCCAGTCGGTCCGGAAGAGAAAGCGGAGAAGTGTTTGCGAGACCCGAGAATCCAGGGTGACCCACGGCACTTAGGACCGTATCCGTCGTCTATTCATTTCTATTGATGTCTGTCTCCCCCTCTAGACCGTAAGCTTGTTGTGGGCAGGGAATGTGTCTGTTATATTGTTATAGTGTACTCTCCCAAGGGCTCGGTACAGTGCTCTGCGCACAGTAAATGCTCAATAAATACAGTTGACTGGTTGATGATCGTTGACGTGGGGCGGGGATTGCGTCTGATTGGATTATCTTCCGTTTAGCACCACGCCGGCACCTAATAAACACTTTTTTATGGCTTACTATGTGCAAGGCACTGTACTAAGCGTTGGGTTAGATATAAGGTTGGACACGATCCCTGTCTCACGTGGGGCTCACAGTCTTAATCTCCACTTTAGAGATGAGGAACTGAGCCACGGGGAAGTTAAGTGACTTAACCAAGGTCACACAGCAGACGAGTAGCAGAGCCGCTTAAATACTATCAAAAAGAGCCACGAGCTGAGGACTGGAAAATATGTTCCCTTCCGAATACCAAATTGTGGGTAGGCAGTCACTGGAAGGGTTCCGGATAGGACCTGGGTTCTAATCCCACCTCCTCCACTTGTCTTCTGGGTGACCTTAGGCAAGTCACTTAAATGATGGAGGCCTCGGTGACCTCATCTGTAAAATGGGGATTAAGAACTTGAGCCCCATGTGGGACGTGAACTGGGTCCAACTTGATTAGCTTGTATTTTCCCCAGCATTCAGTACAGTGCTCGGCACAGAGTAAATGCTTAACAAATACCGTTCAAAAAAATAGTTTGGCAAGAAGCAAATGGAAGTGCGAGGGGACCTCATGGATATAAGGGGACCACGCCCCAACCCCCCCTCCTTTAGTTGGGGTGAGAACAATATTCAATCAATCAGTGGTATTTATTGACCTCTTACTCTGTGCAGATCACTGTACTAAATGCACGAGAGAGTACAGTAAAGTAGACGCCAACCCTGTTCTCCCTTCCAACGGCCCAAGGCAGGAGCCATAATAATAAAAATAATAATAACAATAATGATGTGTCACATTTGTAGAGAAGCAGTGTGGCTCAGTGGCAAGAGCCCGGGCTTGGGAGTCAGAGGTCGTGGGTTCTACTCCCGGCTCCTCCACTTATCAGCTGTGTGACTTTGGGCAAGTCACTTCACTTCTCTGTGCCTCAGTTGCCTCATCTGGAAAATGGGGATTAAGACTGTTAGCCCCATGTGGGACAACCCGTTTACCTTGTAACTACCCAGTGCTTAGAACAGTGCTTGGCACATAGTGAGCACTTAACCAATACCAAATTATTATAAATTATTATTTGTTCAGCGCTTATTATGTGCTGTTCTAAGCGCTGGAGTGGATACAGGCAAATCAGGTTAGACACAGTCCCTGCCCTATTCGGGGCTCACAGTCTTAATCCCCATTTTAGAGAAGGAACGTGGCTCAGTGGAAAGACCCCGGGCTTGGGAGGCAGAGGTTATGGGTTCGAATCCTGGCTCTGCCACCTGTCAGCTTTGTGACTGTGGGCAAGTCACTTAACTTTTCTGTGCCTCAGTTCCCTCATCTGTAAAATGGGGATGAAGCCTGTGAGCCCGACGTGGGACAACCTGATTGCCCTGTATCTACCCCAGCGCTTAGAACAGTGCTCTGCACACAGTGAGCACTTAACAAATACCAACATTATTACTATTATTATTTTACAGATGAGGCAAATAAGGCACAGAGAAATTAAATGATTTGCCAAAGGTCTCAGAGCAGACAAGTGGTGGAGATGGGATTAGAGCCCAGGTCCTTCTGACTCCCCAGTCCGGCGCTTGGAGGCCATGGCGCTTCTCTAAAGGTCCTGCTTTCAGCCGGCACGGCAGGAAGGAACTAAAAAGCTACAGAGGGAGGTAACTCGGCCAGAGGACTGAGGTGATGGATGTCCAGTGCCCTCCTTCTCTCCAGCGCTTAGAACAGTGCTCTGCACATAGTAAGCGCTTAACCAATACCGACATTATTATTCAGCGACGGCACCGCCGCCCGCCCGGCCGCTGAGCCGGCCCGTCCTGGGCCATCCATCTGGGACAGCTGGAAATATGTGTCTCCCGCCGGCATTCGGGACACGCTAGCTGGCTGCCGGTCCGGTGGCTGGTGGTGGTTCTGGCCTCTAGGCTGGTGGCACTGAAGCTGAGCCACTTCCTCTCTGGTGGGGTTGGCGGAGGGCGTCAGGAGCCACTGTGACAGTGTCTTTCTTCCCTTCCTCCTCTTCCTCCTTCTTGTTCCCCTCTCTCCTCTGCCTCTCCCCCACTCGTTGGCCCCCAAGTCCTAAGGGGATCTGAAATCCGGTGGCCTCCTTGGCTATCCCATTAGGTTGGATGTTAGGAGATTGGGATCCCCGTCCGTTTCTTCAGCCGACTCTGAGGACCCCTGGGCGAGGGAGCCATTAGCCTCCCGGGGCCTCGGATTTCTCAGCGTCCACACGGGGCTTCTGGGAGGCTCAGCGGCTAACGGCTGTAGGACCTCGGGCCGCACTTGGGAGAGTTCGTTCGATCCGAACACAGCTCGACTGTAGTAGTTTGGGGCCGACAGAACTGTCTGGATGAAATATCTCCGAAGGTCCTCGACGGGGGACGGAACCGGGGGTCTCCAGCTTGGCCCTCTCAGACGGAGCCCCCGGAGCCCTCCTGTTGAGACCCTCCACACGTTCACGGCAGTGACTGCCACTGGGAAGGCTGAAGCGACAGTGGGGATTCAAATAAGGAAACCTCTCTAGTCTCTCTCTCTCTCTCTCTCTCTGGCCCGAGGTCCTTACTTTTGGCCGAGACAGAGGAAGACGGGCTACAGACTGAACTGAAAAGATTAGCTCCTTCACCAGCACCAAATTAGTCGCAAAGATTTTGAAAACTGGCATTCGTTTAGGAACGCTCAGATTTACTAGCAGGTCTGGCAGCCGGGCGCTTTTTCCACTTTCGACGTCTCGGCTGGATGGGGGAATAAAATAAGGAGTCCGAGGTCGGGTTGGACTGGCTAAATGCTTCAGGCGTATTTTGTGGGTTTCTAGAAAAGTACCTAACACACCCAGGAAGATTGCAAAAGAGTGTGTCGGCCTTTAATTTCCACCATCCCCAGGCAAAATAATTCATCTGGGACGACCTCTTCCTCTCAATCTCCTTCTCTCCCTCTTCCGCAGGGGAACAGCCGTCCCCGGTTTCCTTGGTGAATGGCAGGGAGAAACAGTTGTCAACTCCATCACACTCTGGTTCTTGTTGTTGTGATGGTTGCTGTTATTTTGGAAGAGACAAAATAATGGAACCCTCCAGAGAGAGAATGAGGGAACAATGTGGGGCAAATGAATGCAGGGTTTCAGGAGAGACTGTGCCCCTTTGTCGAGCGGAAGAATTGATGCCAGGGGGAAAAAAAAAGTCTTGTAACTGCTGACCCTGATTTTTGGTAACATTAAGTGCTTGTCTCTTCCTCTCCCACATGATCCCTGAAATTGGCCACTTTAGTCCTTTTAGACGATGCTGGGCTTTTCCGTTTATAAATAGCAACAGAGAAGGGGAAGGATGTTTAAAAACCTTTCTCCTCTGGATTTCATGTCTACTCATTTTGCAATGTACTCATAATGGGCTAATGGCGTTGGTATCATTTGCCGGATTTAACAGCCTCTTGTCCATTCTTTGTGTTTATTGACGGCCATTAATCCCAAGGTCTCCGAGTGCTGGGTTCTGGGTCACGACCCCCATTGTAGGTCTAGAGACTCCGATGTTCAGGGTGGTTTGTTTTTTGGACTGTAGGTATTTCTTTGGGTTGTCCCAGAGAACTCAATATCGGTGCTATTGATGCCCGTCTACTTTTTGTTTTGTTTTGCTGTTTGCCTCTCCGCTTCTGGACTGTGAACTCGCCGTTGGGTAGGGATTGTCTCTATTTGTGGCTGAATTGTCCTTTCCATGTGCTTAGTACAGTGCTGTGCACACGGTAAGTGCTCAATAAATACCACTGGTTGACTCATTACCTTTTTACAGCCAGAGACGAATGCTAGTTTTCAGATCGGCTTCTCAACGGAGCAGCCGAACCAGGAGATTCGATTTGGTTCTTTGGGGAGTAGGAATCTAGCATCCCCTTCGCCCCCTTCCCTACCTGACCCTCGCGCCCTCAAATTTTGTCTCGTGGTGTTTACGCTTGGATCTGTATCCTTTGGGCAGTTGGTATTCACCCCATCCTCGGCCCCCCAGCACTCATGTACGTATCCATAATTGATTTATTTATATTCATGTTCATTCATTCATTCAGTAGTATTTATTGAGCGCATACTAGAGCACTGTACTAAGCACTTAGAATGTACAATTTGGCAACAGATAGAGACAATCTCTGCCCAGTGACGGGCTTACAGTCTGTCTTCCCCTCTGAACTGTTAAGCTCGCTGTGGGCAGAGAATATGTCTACCAACTCTGTAATATTATACTCTCCCAAGTGCTCAGAACAGTGCTCAGTAAATACCACCGATTGACTGATTGGTCCTCTGAGCTTTTCAAACAGGTGTGAAAGTGCCCATCCCTCGCCGAGAGATGGGGGCCTGTTGGGAAGTGGGTGGGGAGAGAAAGGAGGGAGGAGAGATGGAAAGGGAAGGGTTCTCACCCAGATACTACCAGCAGGCTTTGGGACTACTCCCAGAGGTGGAATCCTGGAATGGAGGGCCCACCGCCTGACCTAATTATGGCATGGCTTTTGTGGTTTTAGATCCTTGCTTAGAAAGCATGATTACTTCTCTCTGGGGTTTAATCTGTCTTTCAAACAGTCCTCTGCCTGCCGAATCAGAGGGTCGTAATAGCTGACGGAAAGAAAACCGGTGGTAAAGAAAATAATTTATTTCATTTCGCTCTCCTGGGCAGCCCGGAGTGTTCTCGTTTAACAACAAAATGTGACCGACAGAATCGTTGGTGCTTCTCCCAGGCCCAGTTTCAGTACGGTTACTCTTGCCCTGCTGTAAGGACACTGAATAAAGCTTATTTTTCTTTATTTTATGATATTTGCTAAGCACTTCCTATATGTCAGGCACTTTACTAAAGGGCTGGGATAGACGCAAGCAAACCAGGTTGGACACAGTCCTTTTCCCACCTAGGGCTCACAGTCTTAATCCCCATTTTACAGATGAGGTAACTGAGGTGCAGAGAAGTGAACTGACTTGCCCAAAGTCACACAGCAGGCGTGTTGCCGAGCTGGGATTAGGAAACCATGATGCTTCTCTTTAGGTCATGCTGCTTACGGCCTTGGCCTTGAGGCATCAGCAGAGAGCAGGAAATGGGGGAGTGGTGAAGAACCGGGACTCTACCTGGGGAAGAAACCCACCCTCGAGTGTCCCCCAAGTTATGCCTCTGGAATTAGCTTTCCCTTCCAGCCAGGTCCTTCATTTACCAAATGCTAACGGACAGCTACGGCTGGGAGGTGATGTGCAGAGTGACCCATGAGAAATTTCTGTAGAGCCCATTAGGCACCAACTGCTAGACTTACCATGGAAATCATTAACAGCACTAATGAGATTAAAAATCCATTAATATTAGATTAGTTGGTCCAACATTCTCAGTGCAGCGAGACTTGGCTATTAATCACGTCTGGGGGCTGAAGGCAATGAGGCAGAAATAGAGCTTTGTTCTAGGCTGAGATGTGATTATTTTAAAGTCAGTGTTCATAATAAGGAAGCCTTCTGATACCAAATTTGAGCACTTATTCTCGTGCACCTTCTCTCCATTTCTCTCTCTCTGCTCCCTGACACCCTAAAGCAACCTTGTAGATCGATTCACCTAGTGCCAAACTGGAGTTTTTACCTGCCCTTACCCCATGGAGTAGTGATCTGTCTAAGAGCGGAGCCTTCTGAAACCTAAAAAATATCTCTGGATTGTCATTTTGAAAATTAAAAAAAAATGTTTACCTACCCAGGAATCGATTCTTTTTATCGGCTAATTAGCCCAGCTGCTATCCTAGTTTCGTTGAGAAGCAGAGTGGCCCAATGGATAGAGTACGGGCCTGCGAGTCAGAAGGACCCGGCGTACAATCCCTACTCTATCACTTGTCTGTTGCCTGACTTCGGGAGAGTGACTTAACTTGTCTGGGCCTCAGTTCCCTCATCTGGAAAATGGGGATTAAGACTCTGAGCCCCATGTGGGACGTGGACTGTGTCCATCCCGATTAGCTTCTATCTACCCCAAGCACTTAGTACGGTGCCTGACACTGTCAGCGCTTAACGAATACCATTAAAAAAAAAGTCGCTTCAACGGTACTGAAGGAAGCCCAAGTTAAACACCGGCTTACACCTGGGAAACCCTGCCTATGTCCGAAGATGACAGAGAACTTGAAGCAGTCTCCAGATTCTGCTATTTACGCAGTGGCCTCTCCGATGATGTACCGATGGATGAAAGAGTCAGAAAAAGAATTCAAAGGATCAGCTTGCCTTCTGAGACACCAAGGCAGAGGGTGGCATACCATGTGGCATTTAGCACCCTATGAAGTAACAGTTCTATAAGGCTATTATTATTATCATTATCATCATTGTCATCATTATCATTGTCTTGATTCCATTTAGTTGCCATTGTTTTTGCGAGATGTTCTTCCCCTTGACTCTATTTATTGCCATTGTTTTGTCTGTCCGTCTCCCCCGATTAGACCGTAAGCCCGTCCTAGGGCAGGGACTGTCTCTATATGTTGCTGACTTGTTCATTCCAAGCGCTTAGTACAGTGCTCTGCACATAGTAAGCGCTCAGTAAATACTACTGAAATATTATTATGTCCGACCTTCTAGAGCTCAGGCCTGGGAATCAAAAGGACCTGGGTTCTCATCCCAGCTCTGCCACTTGTCTGCTGCGTGACCTTGGGCAAGTCACTTTACTTCTCTGGGCCTCAGCTATCTCATCTGGAAAATAGGGGTTGAGACTGTGAGTGGTTAACAGGTACCAAAATTATTATTATTATTCTTATTTTATGGCTCTGAAACCATAGACCTACTACACAAAACAGACACGCCCTGTTTCTGGAGTATGGCCAAGTGGCTAGAGCCAGGGCCTGGGAGTCAGAAGGAGCTGGGTTCTAATTCCACCCAGCTCCACCATTTATCTGCCGTGGGACCTTGGGCATGCCACTTTACTTCTCTGGGCCTCACTTATCTCATCTGGAAAATAGGGGCTGAGCCTGTGAGCCCAGTGGGGGACATGGATTGTGTCCAATCTTGTATCTACCCCCGAGCTTAGTACAATGCCTGACATATAGTAAACACTTAAATATCATTAAGGAAAAAAAAAAGAGTCAGAGAGAGCAGTGCATCCCAGTATCCAGCGAGCCACCCCTCTTGACATTCTTAGAGGGTCCGGTGCTGCTGTCGCATGTCACCGCACTCCTCAAAAATCGCTAGTGATGCCTATCCACCGCCGTAATAAACAAAAACAACTCACTATTGGCTTCAAAGCCGTCCATCCCCTCGCCCGCTCCTACCTCACCTCCCTTCTCTCCTTCTCCAGCCCAGCCCGCACGCTCCGCTGCCGCTAACCTCCTCGCTGGGCCTCGTTCTCGCCCGGCCCGCCGTCGACCCCTGGCCCATGTCCTACCTCAAATCCACCAAACAATCACACTTCCCCTCTTCAAAGCCCTAGTGAAGGTTCACCTTCTCCAAGAGTCCTTCCCAGACTGAGTCCCCCTTTTCCTCTGCTCCCTCTCCCCTCCCCTTGCCCCAACTCACTCCATTTGCTCTACCCCCCCCCCAACAACACTGGAAGTTGTGTATATATGTACATCTTGATAATTCTATTTACTTATATTAATTACATGTATTCATCTATAAGTCTGTATATTTATATTGATGCTATTGCCTGTTTACTTGGTTTGTTATGCGTCTCCCCCCTTCTACACTGTGAGTCCATTGTGGGCAGGGGTTGTCTCTGTCTGTTGCTGAACTGTACTGTCCAAGCGCTCAAGACAGTGCTCCGCACACAGTAAGCGCTCAATACATACGATCGAATGAATGAGTGAATGAATTTGGGGGCTCGCAGACCTCCGGCAGAGAGGCGAGTGGCGGCTGTAGCGTCGGCTCTTTCTGCATCCCTTGTTCTGCGCGGGTGGGCAGCCGGCCAGAAGAGAAGCTGGCCGATGGTGGGGTGGCTACCCACCTTGCAGTGGTTCAAAAATTCCCCAACCGCAGGCCGCCCCCGACCGTGGACGCTTAGCAACGATCTGATGTCTAGGAGAGGCCGGATCCTTCCGGGCACTGAGCCTTCCTAAATGGCACTGGAGGTGTCGGTTTACAGGCTTGGAACCCTGCCTGGCTGGACAGAGTTCAGAAACAGACAAAGACAGCTGTGTGGTTGCTTTTCAGAAGCAGCGAGGCCTAGCGGCTGGAGCACGGGCCTGGGAGTCGGAAGGGCCTGGGTTCTAATCCCGGCCCCGCCACTTGTCTGCTGGGCAAGTCACTTCACCTCTCGGTGCCTCAGTTACCTCATCTGAAAAAGGGGGATTAAGACTGTGAGCCCGTTGGGAAACATGGGCTGTGTCCAACCTTAACCTGTATCTACCTCGTTTGTGCTTAGTAACATAGTAAGTGCTTAACAAATGCCATTAAAAAAAAAAAATCAAAGAAGTTCCTCGAACAGAGTTCTTTTTAAGTGAAAAACCGTACTATCGATCAATCCGTCACGTATTACTGAGTGAGTGCTTACTGTGTGCAGGGCGGGTGCTAGGCTTTTGGGAGAGTACAACACAACAATGTGAGAGACACATTCCCTGCCCACGACGAGCTCACGGTCTAGAGAAGGAAGCAGACGTTAATATGAATAAATTAAGGATATGTACATGAGTGCTGTGGGGCTTGGGATGGGGCGGGTGGTGAATAAAGGGAGCGAGTCAGGACAAGGCAGAAGGGAGTGGGAGAAGAGGAAAGGAGGAATTAGGGAAGGCCTCCGGGGGAAGATGGGCCTTCAATAAGGCTTGGAAGGTGGGGAGAGTTATTGTCTGTTGGATATGAAAAGGAAGGGCGATCCAGGCCGGAGGCGGGACTTTCCCAGCCACCGGCCCCCCTCTCTGTATCTGGGGCAACGGTCATTTGACCTCTTTACCCCATAGCCTTCACTTCGCTATGTGACCTGCCCCTTGTCCTTCCTGCTTATTATCATCGTTACAGCTAACCCTGTATTAAGCGCTCACCGGTGGTTGAGCTGCCCTTCGCTTTGAAGAGGACACCGCTGACGCACTGTACTAAGCTGAGATGACAGAATTGATTCGAACAAGGTCCCTGTCCCACCGACGTAGGAGGGAAAAAAAAACCAGACAAAGCCAATGAAAAGAATTGGCTAAACAGTATTTAGAAGGGGATGGTCTTACCCGGCTCCGGGCAAGCAGTTCCTGATTACAAAGCGCCCGCATCATCTGAATTTCCTCACAGTGGGGGAGGTACCATTTTGAATCCTCTCTGACAGCTGGCAACCCCCCTTTCCCCCGAACCCATGGCCCCTAGAACCCCAGAAGACAGGAGGCTTTGGCCCCCTGTGGCTCTCCTGCTTAAAGATTGAGCCCAATTACTCTCCCAAATGGTTAGTACGGTTCTCTGCCCACAATTAGTGTCTAATAAATACCACTGGTTGACCGTGTTACCCATCAGCCTGAGATTCATTCATTCAAGCGTGGCTCAGTGGAAAGAGCACGGGCTTGGCAGTCAGAGGTCATGAGTTTGAATCCCAGCTCTGCCACTTGTCAGCTGTGTGGCTGTGGGCAAGTCACTTAACTTCTCGGTGCCTCAGTTCCCTCATCTGTAAAATGGGGATTTAAAGTGTGAGCCCCACGTGGGACAGCCTGATCACCTAGTATCCCCCAGCGCTTAGAACAGTGCTTTGCACATAGTAGGCACTTAACAAATACCTCCTTTTTTTATTTTATTTCTTGAGCGCTTACTGTGAGCAGAGCACTGTATAAGCACTTGGAAAGTACAACAGGGTAACAAATAGAGTCAATCCCTACCCAACAACCGGCTCATTCGCTTTGGTTTCCTCAGTGCTAATAATAATGACTGTGGTATTTGTTAAGTGCTTACTGTGTGTACTGAGCGCTGGAATGGATACAAGCAAATCAAATTGGACACAGTCCCTGTCCCTCACGGGGCTCACAGTCTCAATCCCCATTTTACACGTGAGGTAACGGAGGCCCAGAGAAGTGAAATGACTTGCCTAAGGTCACACAGCAGACACAGAGGCGGGATTAGAACCCACAACCTCTGACTCCCAGGCCCGCTCTCTATCCACTATACCATGCTGTTTCTCCTGGGTAGAGCTAGTGATATCGGAGGAGGAAAAGGCCCATTATCACAGAGCTGCTGTTACGTCAGGCTTGGCTTACAGTTCCTCCTGATTTGGGAGTTTGAAAGCAGGCTCTTTTGCCCTCTGAAATTTTTTTTCCATCCCCAAACCTGACAGGGGTTCAATCAATCAGTCATTTTTTGAGTACCTCTGGAGTGCATAGCATTATGCTAAGCATTTGGAAGAGTATGTGAGCTCGTTGTTGAGTAGAGATTGTCTCTATCTGTTACCGAATTATACTTTCCAAGTGCTCAATAAATACGATTGAATGAATGAATAACCTGATTTTCTGGTATCTGCCTCAGACCTTAGTGATCAGTACTTGGTACAGAGAAAGTGCTTAGCTAGCCCCAGTGTTTTGGGGTTTTTTTGACAGGTTTGGGGGTCTTTTTATGGTATTTGTTAAGTACTCCCCCTGTGCCAGGCAGTGAGTGTACTAAGCACTGGGGTAGATATTATGAGGTTATTGGGTTGGATACAGTCCAAGTATTCCCTGTCCTCAAGGAGTTTCATTCAATCGTATTTATTGAGCACATACTCTGTGCAGGGCACTGTACTAAATGCTGGAGTTTACAACCTAATGAGGAGCTTAAGCAGTGGGGACTCCCACAGGCAAGATTCATTCAATTGTATGTATTGAGCACTCCCTGTGTGCAGAGCACTGTACTAAGCGCTTGGTGTGTACAATTCGGCAACAAATAGAGACAATCCCTACCCAGAAACAGGCTCACAGTCTAGAAGGGGGGAAACAGACAACAAAACCAAACCAGTAGACAGGCATCAAGAGCATCAATATAAGTGAATTAAATTGTAGATATACTACACATCATTAATAAAAGAAATAGAATAATAAATATGAACATATATACTCAAGTGCTTTGGGGCGGGAAGGGGGGTAGAGCGGAGGGAAGGAGGTGTATTCTTTGACTTGCCTTGACAATGTCTTCTCGGTTTGTGGATTCTGTCGCTGGTGGTTGTTGCAATTCATTGTCTTTATCTGGCTTCCCTGATTCATTTACAATACCTTAGTCCCTCCAGACACTCAGTTGAGGGCAGTAAATGCTCATTATGGACCAAGCATTGTGCTAAGCACTACGTAGGTACTAATAGAAGAGACCCAACCCAGTCTTGATCTGTTCTGAACGAGAACCACAAATAAGAAAAAGGAATAAGCTGGTAAGATTCGAGATTCATTCCTTCAGTTGTATTTATTGAGTGCTCACTGTGTGCAGAGCAGTGTACTAAGCACTTGGGAAAGTACTGGATAACAATAAATAGTGACATTCCCTGCCCCCAGTGAGCTTACGGTCTAGCGGAAGGGAGGCAGACATCAATACAAATAAATAAAATGACAGGGAGGGCTCGGATGATGGGCAGAGCTGTGATCTGTCCTCTGTGAAAAGGGAGGGAGTTCCAGGCGAGGGGGAGGGTGTGAGCAGGAGGTCAGCAGTGGGAGAATTGAGAACGGGATGCAGGAGTAGGTTGGCTTCAGGGGAGCCAAGCGCTCTGGATCCCCCATCTCCGTCTGCATTGCTGAGTGGGTCCAAACTTTGGAAAGAGCACAGACCTGGGAACCAGAAGACCTGCATTCTAATCCCGACTCCACCACTCGCCTGGTGTGTGAGCTGGCGCGCCTCATTTCACTTCTCCGTACCTCAGTTTTCTCGGCTGTAAAATGGGAATTCAATACCTGTTCTCCCTCTTAGATTGTGAGTCCCACGTGGGACAGGGACTGTGTCTGACCTGATTAACTTGTGCCTACGCCAGTGCTCGGAAGAGTGCTCTAGACTGTGAGCGCGCTGTGGGCAGGGAATTTGTTTGTTGTTTATTGTTGTATCGTACTCTCCCAAGTGCTTAGTACAGTGCTTTGCACACAGTAAGTGCTCCAGAAATATAACCGGATGAATGACTGCTCAACGCATAAGAAGCGCCTAACAAATACCATTTAAAAAAATGTGTCTAGGAGAAAAGGTGAAGGAATTAGGGTTGCTTAGCTTGGAGGAAAGAGGGCTAAGGGGTGACACCAGCTCTGCTCAAGAATAAGAAGCCAGAGGATGCTACCCAAGTGTTGTTCTAAGCGAGAGAAAATGGGATCGAACCGCCACTGGAACGGCTTCAGCGTCTCCCCAGGGAGACACTTCCTGGCCGTCGGCGTGATCCGACCCCGGAAGGGGCTAGCGGAGCAGGCTGTGGGTGGGATGAGCGGGGTCTGGGTTCCAGACAACTGGGCTGAATGGTCTGGCCTCTCCCTTGCCCGGAGCCCAGAGGCCCTCAGATTCTTCAATGACCGGGATTTCTCTCTCCTTCCCGTAGGTCGAGGCCCCCCGGAGGAGGAGGAGAAGGAGAAGAAAGCGGAGGAGGAGGAGGAAGTGGAGGAGAAAGAAGAGAAGCGGGAGAAGAAAGTAGAGGAGGAGGAGAAGGGGAAAGAGGAGGAGGCCCGGGCCCAGCCAGCCCGACCATGACGACGGCCATCCTGGAACGCCTCGGCACCCTGTCGGTCAGCGGGCAGCAACTGTGCCGCCTGCCCAGGCTCCTGGAGGACGGGCTGCCCAAGCTGCCCCGCACGGTCCCCGAGACGGACGTGCCCCAGCTGTTCCGGGAGCCGTACATCCGGGCCGGCTACCGGCCCACGGGCCACGGCTGGCGCTACTACTTCCTCAGCCTCTTCCAGAAGCACAACGAGGTGGTCAACGTCTGGACCCACCTGCTGGCGGCCCTGGCCGTGCTGCTCAGGTTCCGGGCCTTCGCCGCGGGCCAGGCCCTGGCCTGGGGCTCGGCCCGGGCCCTGCCCTTGCTCCTCTTCGTCCTGTCCTCCCTCACCTACCTCACCTGCAGCCTCCTGGCCCACCTGCTGCAGTCCAAGTCGGAGCTGTCCCACTACACCTTCTACTTCGTGGACTACGTGGGGGTGAGCGTGTATCAGTACGGCAGCGCCCTGGCCCACTTCTTCTACAGCGCCGACCAGGCCTGGTACGAGCGGTTCCGGCCGGTTTTCCTGCCGGCGGCCGCCTTCTGCGGCTGGCTCTCCTGCGCCGGCTGCTGCTACGCCAAGTACCGCTACCGGCGGCCCTACCCCGTCATGCGCAAGCTCTGCCAGGTGGTCCCGGCGGGCCTGGCCTTCGTCCTGGACGTCAGCCCCGTGGCCCACCGCGTGGCCCTCTGCCACCTGGCCGGGTGCCAGGACCAGGCCGCCCGCTATCACGCCCTCCAGATCCTCTCCTTCCTGGTCAGCGCCTACTTCTTCTCCTGCCCGGTGCCCGAGAAGTACTTCCCGGGCTCCTGCGACATCGTGGGGCACGGCCACCAGATCTTCCACGCCTTCCTGGCCGTGTGCACCCTGTCGCAGCTGGAGGCCACCCTGCTGGACTTCCAGGGCCGGCAGGACATCTTCGCCCAGCGCCACGGCCCCCTCTCCGTCTACGGGGCCGGCCTCTCCTTCTTCGTCCTGGCCGCCTGCAGCGCCGCCACCGCCGCCCTCCTGAGGCGCAGGGTCAAGGAATCCCTGACCCGAAAGGACTCCTGAGGCGGGTCCCGCGCTGCCGCTGGGGCGGGTCGGAGCCCCCGGCCCGGGTGCCTGGGGAAACGCTGCGGGGTTTTTGCCTTTCGGTTTGGGTTTTCGGCGGCATTTTCTCTCCGAGGGTGAGCCGTTGGGCTGCCGTGATGGTTCTTTGTCTTTTCGGCCCGAGGACGGGACCATGTCGCCGATGTGGGCCGGGCTCCGTCCCCCGTGGCGCCGGCGGGAGAGACCGTCGGACTCGACCGTCGGGTCGAGCGCGGCTCAGCTCAGCTCTTCCCCGATCACCCGGCAGCGCATCTTTCCTCGGGAACGGCCGCTTTGGCCCGGACCGGCTCCGGAGGGAAGAGACGGGAACAGCCGGGACCGGGTCGAGGGCCGGTCCCCGGTGGGAGGGTGAGAGGAGCCAGTCGGACGACTTGGGGCGTCTGCGAGTCGGAGTCCGGAATGGGAAACCTTTAACGGAGCCAACGGCTGAGAATCCTATGATCTCCACTCCCTTCTTTTTCCCTTCTCCTCTCTCGGACCCGCTCCAAATCCCTGACCCTTCCTCCCGGGACGACTCGGCCGTCCACCTTTCCTCTTCAGTTGGACGGTCCCAGCGTCGCGGCCGCGACCGTCTCCCTTCCGGGGAGAGCTCGAGTCTAAACAGAAACATTCAGGACACCCGTACCTCATCACACCCCTTGAAGGCCCCCAGTTCCCTCCAATGACCCACGCTACCAGCTCCCGACCAGTATATCGATCTTATATTCCGGGGGATTTGGGGAAGCTTGGTTTGGGTCTGTCGGTTTTGGGTCCCTGGCTCAGGTGCCCTCGGGTTCCCGGCCGCCCACAGACCCTTATCTTAGCTTCGTTTCCTTCGGGCCTGGAGGGTGGGGAGCATTCCTCGTGCCTTAGAAACACAAACATATTTAAGGGGTTTCCTCGCTCAGCCATGGGACACCCTGGACTGCCAGGGGTGTTGTGATCGGAGCGGGCGGGGGAGGGAACGGAAGATAGTTCTGTTCTCCCAACGGTTTGCGACCCGGAGGGACTCCTTCTCCCTCCACTGTAATACCTGGACGCTTGCTGATTCGCTTTTTCGCCGGCACCTCGGCTCTGCCTTTCCCGGGGCTTAGAGGAGCAGCTCCTCGGGCTGAGCTCCAAGCCTTTGGGCCACTGCGCTACCTCCCCAAGGCATCTCAGGGTCTCTAAAACACAAATCCAGGTACGCCGAGGGCACCTGAATAGATAAACAGGTTGGAGCGGTCGTTGGAGCCTTTTTTGCAAATCTGGGGCTCCACCTTGGCCTTCGATAGCAGGGTGAGATTGGTTTGCATCAGGAGATGCAGAAACCATATTAGTGGTGGGAAAATGGAAAAGTCACTGGATCATCCCAGGTATCTGGGCAGGACACCAAGGAGATGGCCATAGGTGGTAACTTTTGCCCGCCTTTAGGGGATAGTCCAGATGTATTTTGGGATGCAGAGTAGAATGAGAATTCTAGTGAATACTTTGGGATCTCAAGGTGCCCACAGCTGAACAGAAATAGGGAGGATTAAATGCCTGTTCTCCCTCTTAGACTGTGAGCCCCAAGTGTCCAACCTGATTTAGAACAGTGCCTGGCACACAGTAAACACTTAACAATACCATAAAAGAACACAACTAAAATAGGAAGGTCCGGGGGGAGGGAATAAAGGGAGGGAAGGAAAGAGAAGAGGAGGAGGTGGTTAGGGGAGGACAGAATGTGGGAAGAGTCATCTTAACTCCCGCTGGGTGCCAGGATTACTTGGATTCACATTTTTGTCAACACGACTCCCAGAGAACATTTTTCCTGCATCTTTATGCCTTCAGATGCTTTGGTGACCATGCACCCATTAAATGATGCGCACGGGACAGAGAGCATCAGAAACAGTTTACAGTGTTAAAATGGTTCCGATCAATGGTTAGTCCCAGCTCAGCATTCTGTCGCCCAACAGTGGCAACTGGATGTTTGGAGGAATAACGCAACGA
Organism: Ornithorhynchus anatinus; assembly: GCF_004115215.2. Lineage (NCBI taxonomy): Eukaryota > Metazoa > Chordata > Mammalia > Monotremata > Ornithorhynchidae > Ornithorhynchus > Ornithorhynchus anatinus. The sequence goes on from NC_041749.1 coordinate 16,448,218, forward strand.
TCGTCCTTCTTGACAGACAACAGCAAGTGAAGGGAGGCGCCTTCCTAGAATCCTAATTTTCCAGCTAACGGTCCGCTTTGGACCTCTTATCCGTGCTTTTCTCTAACCCTCGTAAAGCCTGCTGATAGCGTCAGTCCGCCCCACTTTCCGAAATAACAGATTCCATAGCCTTATTATCCTCTGCGAAATGTTTCCTTCTGTTTAATTCGAGCCGCCCAGCTCCTCCGGCACCTTCTTCGTGACGTTCGCAAGCAGAGGCAAGAACTGGGAGTCAGAGGACCCGCGTCCTGATCCCGGCCCCCGGACCAGCCTGCCGCGCGACCTCGGCCGAGTCGCCTAACTTCTCTGGGCCTCGGTTCCCTCCCCTGCAAAAGGGGATTCAATACCTCCTCTCCCTCTTAGATTATGAGCCCCGTGTGGGACGAGGACCGTGTCTTACCTGATTATCTTGCCTCTACCCCCGCGCTTAGTACAGTAACTGGCCCGTGGAAAGCACTTAATAAAAAATAATGGTATTTGTTACATTGCTTTACTGACTGATGAGCCTTCATCTTTTTGTACCATCTTCATCCAGAAGCTGTTCCATCCCCTTCCATCCTTTTGCAGTGGGTCTAACCAACTCTGCCCTGTCGTACTCTCTCCCGAAGCGCTTAATACAGGGCTCCGCACGCGGAAAGCGTTGGACGAAAGCGATCGATGGATCGATCGGTGGGTCTGGAGGCTCCCAAATTGGGCTATCCAACCTCTGCAAGGGAACATTTAGATACGCGGTCCGCGGCTCAACTTTCTGTCACCAGGAGAAGGGGTGTCTTTGGCAGGGCCGTTCTGATGGGACATTTCTGCCGGCCACACTGGCTCTACCATACCGCCATCATGTGGTGCTGTCAACAACCCTCAAGGCTTGAAAGTCTGGACAACTCATCCAGTTTGGGTTTTATTTTTTATTTTTTATGGTATTTCTTAGGCCCTCCCTATGTATCAGGAGCTAAGGGTGGGGGTAGATAATAATAATAATAATGATTGTATTGTTAAGCACTTACTATGCGCCAAGCACTGTTCTAAGGGCAGATATAAGAATTATGATACTTGTTAAGGACTTATTACGTGCCAAGCACTGTTCTAAGTGCTGGCATAATAATTATAGTATTTGTTAAGGGCTTACTAGGTGCCAGTCACTGTTCTAAGCGCCGGGAAAGTTACGAGGTAATCAGTTTGTCCCCCGTGAGGCTCACAGTCTTCATCCCCATTATACAGATGAGGGAACTGAGCAGCGTGGCTCAGTGGAAAGAGCACGGGCCCTGGAGTCAGGGCTCATGAGTTCGAATCCCAGCTCTGCCACTTGTCGGCCGTGTGACTGTGGGCAAGTCACTTCACTTCTCGGTGCCTCAGTTCCCTCATCTGTAAAATGGGGATGAAGACTGTGAGCCCCACGTGGGACAACCTGATTCCCCTGTGTCTACCCCAGCGCTTAGAACGGTGCTCGGCACATAGTAAGCGCTTAACAAATGCCAACATTATTATTATTATTATTATTATTAACTGAGGCCCCAGAGAAGTGGAAGTGACTTGCCCAAGGTCACCCAACAGACAAGCGACGGAGCCAGGATTAGAACTCAGCTAATCGGGTTGGACAAAGTCCCTGTCCCACATGGGGCTCCCAGTCTTAAACCCCATTTTACAGATGAGGTAACTGAGGCACAGAGAAGTTCAGTGACTTGCCCAAAGTCACTCACAGGCAAGCGGCCGAATGGGATTGGCACCCAGGTCCTTCTGACTTCCAGGCCCCTGCTCTATCCACTGAGCAACACCGCTTCTCGGTAAGGCACGGGCGGCCTGGGTGAAAGAGGGGAGTGGGGCAGAGTGGTGGTGATCAAACGTACAGGCTGAGAATCCCAACGTGAGTCAAACCCGATTCATTCGATCGTATTTATTGAGCGCTGACTGTGTGCAGAACACTGTACTAAACACTTGGGAGAGTACAATAGAACAATACACAGACACATTCACTGCCCACAGCGAGTTAATAATAATAATAATGTTGGTATTTGTTAAGCGCTTATTATGCGCGGAGCGCTGTTCTAAGCGCGGGGGTAGACACAGGGGAATCAGGTTGTCCCACGTGGGGCTCACAGTCTTCATCCCCATTTTACAGATGAGGGAACTGAGGCCCAGAGAAGTGAAGTGACTTGCCCACGGTCACACGGCCGACAAGTGGCCGAGCCGGGATTCGAACCCATGACCTCTGACTCCAAAACCCGTGCTCGTTCCACTGACCCCCGCTGCTTCTCTAGTTCAGAGTTCACATTTGGGTAACTCTGTTTAGAGGAACAAGGGTGTAGGGCAAGGAATAAACTGCAAATTCCCCCTGCTTAATTAAGCCATAACCTTGTAATTAACCCAGAACTCAGCATATAGTAAGCAAAGAATAATAGCAGTGATAATAATAGCCATTATATATTGTTTATTATTGTTTATTATAACATTATATATTGTTATTATTGTTTGCCTGACAACAACTTCCCTCCCTACAAGTTCAATTTTAAAATTCAGCAAGTTGTTATCTCAAGATTAGTATTTAGGTTTAGGTGTTTACCTACATGAACGAAATGATAACTTTATACTAATACTGAGCTTTAGCTTCCTCCACAAAACTCATAATAGCAATAGTAATCGCATCATCATCATCATCATTAGTGCATCGCCTTCCAAAATCTCCTCCAGAATGCCCCGTTTGGTTATCTGCTGAATTTCACCGGTGCACCGTCGAGAGAAAAGTAGGAAAAAACTTCACGGCGTATTATGAAAAATCACCAAGTAGAATTTTTCTTCACTTAAAAAAGATGCACTGGACAGAATGAGTGATTTCATTTATCACTTTCAATTGCTTTCGAACTTCAATTTATCTTTTACAACACAACCATCGTACATTTCAAGTTCCCATTACAAAGTAATTATTGAGGTTCTTTTTTAAAAATACAGTTAGGTTCGTGATCTAAAACGCTTGCCAAAATATCAACTTAAAGTATATGAAGGGATCCTTCTGCCCCCAAACCTCTAATCCATCGTCAGCGATTGCCAAATTTTAAAATATCATTTGATCTATGAATACTGTTACAATATTCTATGAAATGACCACCACTGTAATAATTAAATATCAGTATTACCATTAAGTACAAATAATAAAAAGGGCATTTATTATATTGACCCACAAACAGCTACTCCTCACCCCCGAGAGTTATGCTTGGGGGTGAAGCAGCGTGGCTCAGTGGAAAGCGCCCGGGCTTGGGAGTCAGAGGTCATGGGTTCGAATCCCGGCTCGGCCACTTGTCAGCTGGGTGACTGTGAGCAAGTCGCTTCACTTCTCTGGGCCTCAGTGACCTCATCTGTAAAATGGGGATTAACTGTGAGCCTCACGTGGGACGACCTGATTACCCTGTATCTCCCCCAGCACTTAGAACAGTGCTCTGCACATAGGAAGCGCTTAACAAATACCAGCATTATTATTATTATTTTAAAGTGCAACAAATTCTAATTTCAAGATGAGTACTCTTGCATAGGTATTTTCCTACAAGAAGTAATAACTTTACATTAACATAATATTCATATAGAAGCAGCGTGGCTTAGTGGAAAGAGCCCGGGTTTGAGAGTCAGAGGATGCGAGTTCTAATCCCGGCTCCTCCACTTGTCTGCTGTTTGATCTTGGACAAGTCACTTAACTTCTCTGGGCCTCATTTACTTCATCTGAAAAATAGGGATTAAGACTGTGAGCCCCACATGGGACAACCTGATCACCCTGTATCTCCCCCAGCGCTTAGAACAGTGCTTGGCACCTAGTAAGCACTCAACAAATACCATAATAATTAATTCAACAGTTATAGTTACTTAAACCCCATAAACAATGCAGTTACGTAAACTCTGTACACTACGCCATTTTCATCTAGTGCCCACAGGCGATGTCATTTGCGTAAACCTTATAGATGACTCCAAATTCATCAACTATGTAAACTGCGGCATTTGCGAAATTCTGTATACAGGCAAAGTCCGTAATTTGCGGAAATGACCTAATTTAAGGAAACTCTATACAGCTCCACCACATGTCTGCTCTGTGACCTTGGGCAGGTCACTTCACTTCTCTGGGCCTCCGTTACCTCATCTGTAAAATGGGGATTAATGATGATGACGACGATGGCATTTGTTAAGCGCTTACTACGTGCAAAGCACTGTTCTGAGCGCTGAGGGGGATAGAAGGTGATCGGGTTGTCCCACGTGGGGCTCACAAGCTTAATCCCCATTTTACAGATGAGGGAACTGAGGCATAGAAGAGTTAAGTGACTTGCCCAAAGTCACACAGCTGACAAGCGGCGGAGCTGGGATTGATAATAATGCTGGTATTTGTTAAGTGCTTACTATGTGCAGAGCACTGGGGTAGATACAGGGGAATGAGGTTGTCCCACGTGAGGCTCACGGTTAATCCCCATTTTACAGATGAGGTAACTGAGGCACCGAGAAGTGAAGTGACTTGCCCGCAGTCACTCGGCCGAACGGGTGGCAGAGCCGGAGATCGAACCCACGACCTCTGACTCCCAAACCCGGGCTCTTTCCGCTGAGCCACGCTGCTTCTTTCACTTGTTTCGACGCCTGTCTCCCCCCTTTTAGACTGTGGGCAGGGCTCGTCTCTGTTGCCGAATTGTACTTTCCAAGCGCTTAGTACAGTGTTCTGCACACAGCGAGCGCTCAGTACGACTGAACGACTGAAGGAGTAGGCCGCGGAATCTACGCCAACCACATGCCTTGCAGAAATGACCGCTCCGACGTGAGCAAAGTGACCGACAAAATCCAGGCAGTCGACCCGGCATCAGGGAAGCAGGTGGGGGAGTGGATAGGGCACGGGCCCGGCGGTCAGAAGGTCCTGGGTTCTAATTCCCGCTCCCCCAGTGGTCTGCTGGGAGGGCTCGAACAGGTCACCACTCTGTGCCTCAGCCGCCTCCCCTGTAAAATGGGGATTGAGACGGTGAGCCCCACGCGGGACGGGGACCGCGTCCAACCCGGCGCTTCTATCCACCCCGGCGCTTAGTACAGTGTCTGGCGCATAGTGAGCGCTTAACGACTACCATCGCTATGATCAGTACTATTTGCCAGTAGGTGGTGTGATTTCCTTCAGTTGAGGAATAGAAAGAAAGTTTCTCTTTAGTCACTGACTGGCAGGACTCAAGTCGGTGGGCGAGCCACCGGAGTCTCGGTTGCCATAAGTCCCTTCTGATTTGGGGCTAATCCCAGGAAAACTGCAGACACTACTAGATGTCCCAGCCCCTGGATCTCTTCCCAAACCTCACTCAAGTGTCCCGGCCCTGTTTCCTGTCTCTCTGCTCCCAGGCTCTTCCTCCTGCTCCGCCGTCTTGCTATCTGGCTGCCATTTCCTAGAAAGCAGGAACCTTCATCTACCTGCGGTTTTCGTCCCCCCCGGACAGTCAGAGGCGGCGGAGAGCGCTTTATTTAAATAGCGTTTGCCCGAAGGGGGGGAAAAGAAAGAAACCACAACGCAAAAACCCAACAGGAGCCCAGGGCATTCCCTAAATAGAAACAGATGCCCAGATGGACAATGGCCACAGAGATGACTCACCCTTTCCAGCCTCCTCCACCCCCACTGTCTTCTGACCTCCCCCGATCCAGAGAAATGGAGTCCAGATCCCAAACTCAGGCCAGGATAGCCAACCAAAAGTCCCAGGGAACGGGCCCGCGTTTTGGGAAAGCAGCGGGATCTAGTGGAAAGAGCACAGGCCTGGGAGTCAGAGGACCTGGATTCTAATCCCGGCTCCGCCACTTGCCTGCCTGAGTGAATTCGGGCGAATCTCTCCACTTCTAGTAATGTTGCTGTTGGTTAAGGGCTTACTATGTGCCGAGCACCGTTCTAAGCGCTGGGGTAGACCCAGGGGAATCGGGTTGTCCCACGTGGGGCTCACGGTCTTAATCCCCATTTTACAGAGGAGGTCACTGAGGCACCCAGAAGTGAAGTGACTTGCCCAAAGTCACACAGCTGACAGGTGGCAGAGCCGGGATTCGAACCCATGACCACCGACTCCAAAGCCCGTGCTCTTTCCATTGAGCCATGCTGCTTCTCCACTTCTCTGGACCTCTGTTTCCTCATCTGTAAAATGGGGATTCAGCACCTGCTCTCCCTTCTACTGAGACTGTGAGCCCCATGGGGGACAGGGATTTTGGCCAGTCTCATTACGCTGTACCTATTAATCGATCGATCGTGTTTATTGAGTGCTTACTCTGTGCGGAGCACTGTATATTATAAGAGAGTTGGTAGAGACTTCCCCTGCCCAGAAAGCCTAGTACAGTGTATGAAACATAATGGAAAGAGCCTGGGCTTGGGAATCAGAAAGATCTGTGTGCTCTTTGCTGTGTGACTTTGGACAAGTCACTTTGCTTCTCTGTCCTTCAGTTACCTCAGTTGGGAAGCAGCGTCCCAACTGTCCTTCAGCTGGGAAGCAGCGTGGCTCAGTGGAAAAGAGCCCGGGCTTCGGAGTCAGAGGTCATGAGTTCGACTCCCGGCTCTGCCACTTGGCAGCTGGGTGACTGTGGGCAGGTCACTTCACTTCTCTGGGCCTCAGTTCCCTCATCTGTAAAATGGGGATTACCTGTGAGCCTCACGTGGGACAACCTGATTCCCCTGTATCTACCCGAGCGCTTAGAACAGTGCTCTGCACATAGTGAGCGCTTAACAAATACCAACATTATTATTATTATTATTATTATTACCTCATCTGTGAAGACTGTGAGCCCCATGTGGGACGGGGACTATGTCCAACCTGATTACCTCCTATCTACCCCAGGGCTTAGAACAGTGCCTAGCACATAGTAAGCACTTAAATACCGTGATTTTTATTATTTTTCCATTACTTTTATTATTACCTTGGCCTAGTGGCTTGGGAGTCAGAGGTCGTGGGTTCTAATCCCGGCTCCGCCACTTGTCTGCTCCGTGACCTTGGGCACAGTAGCTTAACTGCTCTTTGCCTCAGTTACCTCATCTGTAAAATGGGGATTAAGACTGTGAGCCTCTTGTGGGACAGGGGCTGTGTTCATCCTAATTCTCTTGAATCTACCTCAGCACTTAGAACAGTGCTTGGCACATAGTAAGAGCTCAACAAATACCATAATTATTATTATTACTATCTTCATTTCTCAGTTCCCAGATTCCATCCGGGTGACGCTTCCTTGGGGGGGAGAGGGAGAGGGGAATTTGGGAGCCAGCTGGGGAAAATGTGGGACCGTTGAGGGTAAGGAAAATGCTGGTGACCCCCCCACGGCTAGGGCCCTCAGTCTAGCCTGCCGTCGAGGGGAGGGTTCTCCGTTTTTAAGGCTGGACCGGGTATCTTGAAGTTTTCTCCACCCAGCCGGCTGCCATCTGTTTTTGGTTATTAATTGGCAAAGTGATGTCTCAGATCGGTCAGAAGCCCAGTAGACTGAAAGTCTATGGTTTGGGGGGATTTGTGAGTGGGGGAAGATTAATTTAACCAGGCCCTTGGGAGAGATTTTTAGCTTGGAGCCTCTTCCTCCTCAGCATCACTGCCAAAACTGAGAAGGGGGCAGGAGGGGAAGGGTTTACCCAGGAGTGTGCGTGTGTGTTGGGGAGGGAAGGCTTAAATCCAGCCGGCTTCCAGAGCGGTGGCCCTGCTTGCCCCGATATAATACCGTCCTCGCTTGCTCTCTCGGCAGCCGTAAAGGTACTAACGGTCACGTCTCTGTTGGCGGAAAACTGCCGAAGACCTCCGCGGATGCTCAGTTAGTAACAGAGCGGTGTCCACTGCATTCATTCAATGGTATTTTTTGAGCGCTTACTATGTGCAGAGCACTGTACTAAGTGCTTGGAATGGACAAATCGGCAATAGAGACAGTCCCTGCCCTTCGACGGGCTTACGGTCTAATCGGCAGCAAAGCTTAGCTGGAAGGGGAATGGATGAAAGCAGGAGACCAGAAAAGCTGCCAAAAGGTGAGTTGAAGTGGGGAAACCATACACAAGAATGGCAGAAATCACATTTTAGGGCATCCACAGTCCAGTCTTGCCAGCATTGGGCTTGAACTGACCGATCCTTTTCTAGCTCAGTATCTTAACCAGCCACCTAATCTCTGCCCAAAGTGAGTTTTCCTTCCCCTTCCCCGTTTCTTTTTTTTCATGGTATTTGTTAAGCGCTTACTATGTGCTGGGCACTGTTGGAAGCCCTGGGGTAGATACAAGACCATCAGGTTGGACACAGTCCCTGTCCCACGTGGGGTTCCCAATCCCACTCCCTGTTCTATGGATGAAGTAACTGAGGCCCAGAGAAGTGAAGCGACTTGCCCGAGGTCACACAGCAGACGAGTGGCGGAGCCGGAATCAGAACCCAGGTCCTTCCGACTCCCAGGCCCCGGGCTCTGGATCTTAGTCCAACCCCTCCCCAGCTCTCCCTTCCCTGACCCTTGCCTGGGAAACCCTCAGTGACCCGGTCTTCTTTACGTGACCGTGGCCAGACCGAAGTATTCCGAGAAGGAAATGGCCAAAATGTTGACGTGTGAGTCACCGTGTGGGTCACTCTGACCTTCCATCTGTTGCTTCACAACCGAGTCCGGGTGGAGTCTCCTCACTATCTTCACTAGAACTTTCCCCAAGAAAACGTCATCCCCGCCCCCTCGCCCCTCCACCCCCTTTTTACGTTTCCTTGGGAGGCGGAAGACAACAACACAAAATGGAAGCAGACATTCGGTGGCAGGAGCTTAGGAGCCTGAGTTGGGGTCTTTCCAGTCATTAAATCAATCGATCCTATTTATGGAGTGCTCACCGTGGGCAGGGCACTGAACTGAACGCTTGTTAGAGGCCGATAAAACAGTCGATAGACACTTGCCCCGCCCACAGGGAGTTTACGGGAGAGGTGAAGACCTGTAATAATAACACTGGTGTCCGTTTAGGAACTTACTTTGGGTCAAACACTGTTCTAAGCGCTGGGGTAGATACGAGCTACATGGGTTGGACGTGGTCCGTGTCCCGCAGGGGGCTCCTGGTCTTAATCCCCATTTTACAGATGAGGTAACTGGAGGCACAGAGAAGTGAAGTGACATGTCCGAGGTCACACAGCAGACAAGTGGCAGAGCCAGGATCAGAACCCAAGTCCTCTGACTCCCGGGCCCGTGTTCTAAGCACCAGACGACACCGCTTCTCGTGGTTTACGTAGATGCGTATTCAAATGAACCTTCAGTTTTCTGTTTTCATTCCTGTACTGTATTGATAAACATTTTTATATCTGTTCCCATCATTAAAGTTAAGCTCCTCTTGGGCAGGGGACACTTGGCTTTGTTTCCCGATGCCTAGTAGAGTGTAAAGCAGTGTGGCTCTGTGGAAAGAGCACTGGCCTGGCAGTTAGAGGACCTGAGTTTTAATCCCGGCTCTGCCACTTGCCTGTTGGGTGACCTTGGCAAGGTACTTAACCGCTCGGTGTCTCAGTTTCCTCTTCTGTGAAATGAGGATTCAATCCCCGTTCTCTGCAAGGTACTTAATAATGTTGGTATTTGTTAGGCGCTTACTATGTGCAGAGCACTGTTCCAAGCGCTGGGGAGATACAGGGTCATCGGGTTGTCCCACTTGAGGCTCACAGTTAATCCCCATTTTACAGCTGAGGTAACTGAGGCACAGAGAAGTGAAGTGACTTGCCCACAGTCACACAGCTGACAAGGGGCAGAGGCAGGATTCGAACCCACGACCTCTGACTCCCAAGCCCGGGTTCTTTCCACTGAGCCACGCTACTTAACTGCCCAGTGCCTCCGTGTCCTCTTCTGTGAAATGAGGATTCAATCCCCGTTCTCCCTCCCCTTTAATTTGTGAGTCCCAGGTAGGACAGGGACTGTGTCCAATCCGATCGTATTGGATCTACTCCAGCAGCTAGTACAATGCTCGGCACATAGTAAGCACTTAACAAATACTACGGTTATTCTTATTATTTCACCTAGTGCGTGCTCGATAAATATCATTTCTAATATTACTATTCATCTGGGGAGATTTGTGCACCCAGATCAGTGTACACTAGAGGCACCCACAGGTCGGCACGCAAAAGATCGCAAACCGCTTTGCCGAGCCGGCCAGGCACTACGGCCTTCAGATGAATCTGGAGAAAATAAACGATGTCAGCTTTCATTAGGGAAGCCTTACGTAAACTAAAGTCTTCCCCGGCAACACAGAGCTAAAAACCATTAAGAAAAGTCTTCCGCACGATGATAGGCAAGAGAGTAAGAATAACGAATCAAGGCCGGTACGTCCTCCGGGAGACCGTCACGCAGAGTACGACGGCACTGCGGCCTTGGGTTTCGGATTATGCTAAAGATCTCAGAGCCGTCCAACCTCCTCTAAGACTGTGAGAGCCGAAACCCCCCTCCGTCCCCCTCCCGCCCCGCCCGGCCCGCAGCGAGCAATCTCATCAACATCATACGTAGGCCACTGTCAACCTCAAGGACCAGCTGTCGTCTTACGCTGCTGAGTGGTGTCTGACCCATAGCGACGCCATCGACGCATCTCTCCCAGAGCGCCCCACCGCCATCTGCAATCGTTCCGGTAGTGGATCCATGGAGTTTTCTTGGTAAAAATCCCGACGCGGTTCACCGTCGCCTCCTTCTGCGCAGCAAACCCGCGGCTCCTCCCTCGACTCTCCCCCGGGCCGCTGCTGCCCGGCACGGGGGAGTTTTGACTCGTAGCCGACGGCCTTCCGCTCGCTGGCCACTGCCCAAGCTAGGAATGGAGTGGACAGGCCTCCGCGTGACTCTCCCTCCCTCAGCCGAGACCGGGAGAGGACTGGGAACTCTCCAGGTGCCACCTTGAGAGGTGCAAGGGCCGGTATCCTTCGCAAAAGTGTACACGGGGATCTCCGCTCTAGCAATCAGCAGACCAGGGTTCTATCGGTCAATCAATCAATCAATCAGTGGTATTTAGCAAGCACTTAAAGTGTGCAGAGCTCTGTACTAACCACCTGGGAAAGGACATTGCAACAGAGTTGGTGGGTGCTATCCCTCCCCGCAGGGAGCTTACGGTCTAGTCTCCAGCATAGCCCCGGTTCTGCCCGGTCTGGCTTTGCCATCAGTAGAGCAGATTTCCGATCAGAGGATCATCTGTGGTGACAAAAATAATAATAATTGCGGTATTTGTGAAGCACTTAGTGTTTTGCAAGATGAACAGGCCCGACAGAAAATCTGAAAAAAAGCTAGCTAATGTGGGCTTTAAATACCCACTACAATGTAAGCTCAGTTTGGGCACGAAGCATGTCTCCTAACTCTGTTGTACCCTCCCAAGCGCGTAGTACAGTGTTCTTAACCTCTCTGTGGCTCAGTTACCTCATCTGCAAAATGGGGATTAAAACTGTGAGCCCCACGCGGGACATCTGATTACCTTGTAACTATCCCAGCGCATAGAACAGTGCTTGGAGACTCCAGCAGAAGAGTTTCACTGAACGAGAAGCAGCAATGCCCAGTGGATAGACCACGGCCTTGTAACTATCCCGGTGCTTAGAACAGTGCTTGGCATGTAGTAAGTGTTTAACAAATACCTTAATTATTATTATTAGTTTCTATCTACCCCAGCGCTTAACACAGTGCCTGGCACACGGGCAGGGAAAGTGTGTGACGTTACATCGTAGTCTCCCAAGCGCTTAGTATAGTGATTTGCACTCCGTAAGCATTCATTAAATAAGCATGAATTGAACGAGCATAGTAAGCTCTTCATAAATCCCATTAAAAGCAAAACTAACAAAAACAGTTGGGGACTATGTCCAACCTGATTAGTTAGAAGCCGTGTGGCCCACTGGAAAGAGCCCGGGCCCAGAAGTCAGAGGTCATGAGTTCTAATCCCCGCTCCCCCCCTTGGCAGCTGTGTGACTCTGGGCAAGTCACTTCACTTCTCTGGGCCTCAGTTACCTCATCTGTAACATGGGGATGAAGACTGTGAACCCCACGTGGGACAACCTGATCATCTTGTTTCCCCCCAGCGCTTAGAACAGGGCCTGGCACAGAGTAAGCGCTTAAAAAACACCATCATCATCATTATTATTACCGCAGGGCTTAATACTGTGTCTGGCTCACTGTAAGGGCTTAATAAACCTCGCTGAACACAAAACAAACAAAATAAGTCTTTAAACTATCTTCAGAGAAAAAAAAACAACACCCAAAACTACATCCACATTTGGAAAGCAGCGTGGCTCAGTGGAAAGAGACCGGGCTTGGGAGTCAGAGTCATGGGTTCGAATCCCGGCTCTGCCACTTGTCAGCTGTGCGACCGTGGGCAAGTCACTTCACTTCTCTGGACCTCAGTTCCCTCATCTGTAAAAGGGAGATTAACTGTGAGCCTCACGTGGGACAACCTGATTACCCTGTATCCTCCCCAGCGCTTAGAACATTGTGCTTACAGTAAGTGCTTAACATTATTATTATTATTCCACCCTCAGTGGCTCAGTGGAAAGAGCACGGGCTTGGGAGTCAGAGGTCATGGATTCGAATTCTGTCCCTGCCACTTGTCAGCCGTGTGACTGAGCAAGTCACTTCACTTCTCTGTGCCTCAGTTCCCTCATCTGTAAAATAGGGATGAAGACTGTGAGCCCCACGTGGGACAACCTGATGACCCTGTATCTATCCCAGCGCTTAGAACAGTGCTCTGCACCTAGTAAGCGCTTAACGAATACCAACATTACTATTATTATTTAAGGAGCAAGGACTAGCGGGGCCTTTGCGTAGGCGCAGTATTGGGCGCGGTCTCCGGGCGGGAGGAGCGCGGGAGGGAGGGGGATGCGCCCGGTCTGGTTGCTGGGGAGACGGCGCATGCGCGCCCCGCGATTGTTTGCCGTTGCCATGGGAACCCCGGCGGGGCTCGCCGCGTTGCCTAGGAGACGAGCGAGGACCAGGCCGGAGGAGCGACGCGGCGATGGCGTCCAAACCGCTGCCCGGGCTGCCCTTTCTGCCCGGCTTCTACTTCAACGACCCCACGGTGAGGCCCGCAAGCTCGGCTCCAGCCTGGGGGCTCCTCCTGGCCAGGGAATGTGCCTCTCATAGTGCTGTAGTGGACTCTCCCAAGCGCTTAGTACAGTGCTCTGCACATCGTAAGCGCTCCATAAATACAATCGAACTCTCCCAAGCGCTTAGTACAGTGCCCTGCACGCCGTAAGCGCTCCATAAATACAATCGAACTCTCCCATGCGCCTAGTACAGTGCTCTGCACACCGTAAGCACTCGATAAGTGTCTCAGTGGAAAGAGCCCGCGCTTCGGAGCCAGAGGTCATGGGTTCCACTCCCGGCCCTGCCACTTGTCAGCTCTGTGACTGTGGGCAAATCACTTCACTTCTCTGGGCCTCAGTGACCTCATCTGTAAAATGGGGATTAAAACTGTGAGCCCCACGTGGGACAATCCGATCACCGTGTATCCCCCCAGCGCTTAGAACCGTGCTTTGCACATAGTAAGCGCTTAACAAATACCACCCTTATTATTATTATTATTAAATACGATTGAATTCATTCATCCCTTCATTCAATTGTATTTACTGAGGGCTTATTGTGTGCAGAGCATTGAACTAAGCGTTTGGGAGAGTACAGGATAACATGAGACACATTCCCCGCCCACAACAAGCTCACAGACTAGAGGGGGAATGAATGAATGAATGAATGAATGAATGAATGAATGAATGAATGATTGACAGACCGAGCCCGGCTGTCCATCCTCCCTCCGCTCCCCCAAAACCCACTAGCTCCCACCCGACACCTCTTTACATTTTTTCCCTTCCTCTTCTCCCACTCCATTCTGCATCACCCTGACTTGGTCCCTTTATCCATCCCCCCTTCCAGCCCCACGGCACTTATGTCCGTAGCTGTCATTTATTTATTTACAATAATGTCTGTCTTCCCCTCTAGACTGTAAGCTCGTGGTGGGCAGGGACGGTGTCTGTTCATTCAATTCAATGAGTGGCTTACTGTATGCAGAGCACTGTGCTAAGCACTTGGGAGAGTCCAATAGAACAATAAACAGGCCCATCCCCTGCCCTCAGTGAGCTTAAAGTACTCACCCAAGTGCTTAGTAGTAACGGTAATAGTAATGATGGTATTTGTTAAGCACTTACTATGTGCCAAGCATCGTTCTAAGCGCTGGGGTAGATGCAAGGTCATGAGGCGGTCCCAGGTGGGACTCACAGTCTTAATCCCCATTTTCCGGGTGAGGTAACTGAGGCACAGAGAAGTTAAGTCACTCGCCCGAGGTCAGACAGCTGACAAGTGGTAGAGACGGGATTAGAACCCACCACCTCTGATTCCACAACCCGCACGGTGCCGCTGCTGCTTCCTAGTACAGTGCTCTGCTCACAGTAAGCGCTCAGTAAATATGATTGAACGATTGAAGGCACCAAGCCAAGCCCCTCGCACCCACCGCACCCCCGGGCCTCATCGAAATCCCTGGCGCCTCCTCCGTGGACCCCCCCCCCCCATTGAGTCCCGGCCTGCAACCCCCCCCAGAACCTCCCACTCCTGGGAGCCCCTCCGGCTCACTTCCAATTTCCCTTCCTCCTCTTCTTCCACTCCATCCTGCGTCGCCCTGACTTGCCTCCTTTATTCATTCCCCCTCCCAGCCCCACAGCATTTACGTCCACATCTGTAATTTATTTCTATCAATGCCTGTCTCCCTCTCTAGACTGTAAACTCGCTGTGGGCAGGGAATATATCTGTTCGTGGTGATATTGCAGTCCCCCACGTGCGTAGTACGTAGTCCAAACCGCTGCCCGGGCTGGCCTTACTACCCGGCTTCTATTTCAGCGACCCCACGCTGAGGCCAGCCAGCTCCACTCCAGCCCGTGAGCTCCTCCTGGGCAGGGATAGTGTCCGTCATATTGCTGTAGTGGACTCTCCCAAGCACTTAATAGAGTGCTCCGCACACTGTAAGCGCTCGATAAATATGATTGAATGATTACTGCACACGGTAAGCGCTCAATAAGTACAAATGAATGAACTCCCTTCTACTGTCATGCCCCTTGCCACCTGGCTCTGCCTCTTCCTCCCTGCATTCTTCCTCTCACCCTTGCCCCCTTGCCCATCACCACCAATCACCCTCAAACCCTTTCTCCTTATTCCGCACCCCTTGGATGCTCCAACCCGCTTCATCCAACTCCCAGAACTATACTACTACTAATAATATTGGTATTTGTTAGGCGCTTACTAGGTGCCGAGCACTGTTCTAAGCGCTGGGGGAGATACAGGGTCATCGGGTTGTCCCACGTGGGGCTCACACACTTTTAATCCCCATTTTACAGATGAGGGAACTGAGACACAGAGAAGTGAAGTGACTTGCCCACAGTCACACAGCTGACAAGTGCAGAGCCGGGAGTCCAACTCATGACCTCTGACTCCGAAGCCCGGGCTCTTTCCGCTGAGCCACACTGCTTCATTCATTCATTCATTCATTCGTATTTATCGAGCGTTTACGGTGTGCAAAGCACTGCACTGAGCGCTTGGGAGAGTACAGTAGAACAACAAACGGATACATTCCCTGCCCACAGCGAACTCACAGTCTAGAACTCTTTGGAACAGAGGATAAAAGAATTCCAAATGGATGTTTTCAGTCCACTTGTGAACAGTGAAAAGATCCACGGACGCGGCGGGTCTCGGCCCTTTAGATTCAAGAAAAAATTGTCCGTTTTAGGTGATTTCCACCGCTCCCGTAGCTAGGTGACGGGACACTTGGAAACTGGTTCAGTGGCAGTCTGGAGTTTTGATGGGCTGAGTGTTGACCTCTTAGCCCAGGCGTTGCTCCTGAGAGAACGCAGGATTATTCTGATTTTTCATTGGCAGGGCTTCCTGCCCAGAAATAGAAGGGTGGAGGACACTGCAGCAGCCTACATTTCTGCCATTCTTTGCGGCTGAAGTGGAGGGTGGGAGCATGTCGGTAATATCCACGAGTTACTAGAAGGAAACGTTTGAGATCTAGCAGAAAAAGCTAAGGATGTCAAAGCTCCGTTCATTCGATCGTATTTATTGAGCACTTACTGTGTGCCGAGCCCTGTGCTAAGCGCTTGGAAAGTACAGTTCGGCAGTGAAAAGAGACGATCCCTGCCCACGCCGGGCTTACAGTCTAAGGAGCAGCATGGAAAGAGTGGAAAGAGCAGGGGCTTGGGGCTTCTAATCCCGGCCCTGCCACTTAGCAGCTGTGTGACTTTGGGCAAGTCACTTGACTTCTCTGTGCCTCAGTTACCTCATCTGGAAAATGGGGTTTGAGACTGAGCCCCCCCCCCCCGTGGGATTACCTGATTACCTTGCCTCTATCCGTATCTGCCCCAGCGCTTAGAACAGTGCTTGGCACATAGTAAGCACTTAACAAATACCATCGTTATTATTATTAAGAAGGACGACACCCATGAGGGTAGATGTCAAAGAGAACAGCCCTCACTCTGTTTCTCCCAGCATCTTGTTGTCCCAGGATGAACTACGGGTCTGCCCCAGAAATGACATTTCTTATGGTTTTATGAATCCTGAAGCTGGAAAGGAGACAATTCACAGTCCCGATCAAATCACCTTTGGTGCGCGCTTTCTGCAACCCTCTCAACTGTGACCTGTTTTAATAATAATGGTATTTGTTAAGTGCTTACTATGCGCCAAACACTGTTCTAAGCTCTGGCACTGTTCTAGGCACTGTCACTGTCGCTGTTTTGGAACAAAGCTTAAAAAAATTCCATATTAATGTTTTCAGTCATCGCAAGCTAAATTTTATCGGGGAGGGTGTATAATATAATCCTAGTGTGGCTTTATAAATTAGATTAAAGTGGTAGACTCAGATCCTGAAGAAGCTATGTTTCGCTGCCATAAAAATGAGTCTCTCTCTTCGATTGACCCTGCATTTTTTTTTCAGGCTGCGGGTACCCATTACCTCCGGGTGCCTCGTGACCCGGGCATTTAAAAAGTCGGCGGATAGGTTACACGTATTATTTTTTCTCCCAAAAGAGCTAGTAATTAAAATTTTGGATTAGTGATCGGAGCTCTGGGTTTTATTTCCAGTTCGAGCACAGCCCTAACTAGTCACAAAACTCTTTCAAAGCTAAGTTCAGCCAGTCAGTCAGTCAATCGTATTCACTGAGCGCTTACTGGGCGCGGAGCACTGTACTGAGTGTTCGGGAGAGTATATGCCTGTCTCCCCCGATTAGACTGTAAGCCCGTCAAAGGGCAGGGACTGTATCTGTTGCCGATTTGTACGTTCCAAGCGCTTAGTACAGTGCTCTGCACAGAGTAAGCGCTCAATAAATACTATTGAATGAATGAACAGACACATTCCCTGCTCACAACGTGCTCACAGTCTCGAGTCCCCGTCTAATGGGCTGTACTTTCCCCGTGGAGGTGCTGTGAGGCTAAATATTCGAAGAAAAAATGCACTGGGTTCTCCAGAGGGAAAGCGGAGCAGTAAATTGAATATAAAACTGAAGGTTTGGGTTCAGGCCCAAAACAGACGCACAGCCAGCGGTGTTTTGTAACCGTCGAATTACCTCCTTCAGAAAACAGCCTTCCACCGCAGCCAGACGCTGGGCTTCAGGAAAGGCTACGCCTTTTCCCGACTTCCAACGGTGGGGATCGGCCGGGAGCGTCTCCACGTGAACCAGCTGTCCCAAGCTGAGCTGGATGAGTTGGCCAACAAGAGACCCACGCTAACCTATGGCCAACCCAAGCCGGCCCCACCTGCCGATTTCATCCCGGCCCACGTGGCCTTCGACAAAAAGGTACCGGGTCGGGATTTTACGGGCCCCCCCCCCCCCCCCACCGACCGCCCTCCCTCCTCCGGGCCCCGTGAGGCCCCTGGATCGCCGCCCCCAACCGCCGGCCGAAGCAGTCGTGATAAACTGCAGGTTTCAGAGGATACCGGGAGAAAAACTTTCAGATGCCTCAGGCCTTAGTCACTGACAGCTGAACTGTGGACTGAAAAGAGGCTTTCTTTAGTCAGGAAAAGGATTGCAGAAAATGGATGTCAGAAAGTCCCCACGGCCTTCTTGGGAACATTTCCCAGTTGTGGTTTCAAGAAAACACGGGCTTATACCGAGCTCCTCGGTTTGTAGTGTTCCAACCAGACTTATTTGCTCCACATTTCTCCTTTGGAAAAGCATTTGGAAAAAAACACCCAGGCGGGGCGAGAGACCCTGACCCTAAAGGGCCACAAAAATCCAGAATGAAAACAGTATTCTCCCCGTGATATTCTTCTCAGGTTAAGTTTCTGTAGCCTACTTGTAGAAACTAAAATACTTTCCTCCCTTTTTCCTGCAAAAATCCGAGTTAGAATCTTGAGTCTGTGAGTGAGAAAGAGCTGCCGATAATTGGAAGGATGGCCAAAACCCCAAATTTTCCTTTTCCAGATTAGCCATTTGTGCTCACCTTAACTTTTATGGGGGGAATCCGACCCCGGAGATCCTTTCTGGGCAAGGAAGGACCTTCAACTATTATGATTTTTTTATATCCTCAAAAGTATTCCTCCGCGATACTTAGACACGAGTATTCCTCCGAGATCTCATACACGAATCGAGGGGCTCTTTGAGCTACCCAACAGAAACATTCGATTTAGGTAAAGTGTAACTCACATCCTAGGTGGAAGACCAGCTGCCTTTGAACATTCCTTGATAAAAGCTGAATGTTTGACCCCGGGAGGGAAGTGAGAAGAGAGAGAAGAAACTGATAGCTGATGCTTTAATAGCTGAAACTTCTGCCTCTCACTGAGGGTGTTGGTTTTCAGATTTTAAGAAGCGAGCCTATCCTTACCTCTTGTTAATGAGAAGCGGGGTGGCCTAGTGGATAGAGCACGGGCCTGGGAGCCGGAAGGACCTAGGTTCTAATCCAGCTCTGCCTCTCGTCGGCTGTAAGACTTTGGGTAAGTCACTTCACTTCCCTGTGCCTCGGTTATCTCATCTGTAAAATGGGGGTAAGACTGTGAGCCCCACATGGGACGGGGACTGTGTCCAGCCTAATGACCTTGTATCTAACCCGATGCTTAGTACAGTGCCTGGCACATAGTAAGCTCTTGACACATAGCATAAAAAAATAAGGACCAATGATTCTATATTTTGGTCTGCCGGACTTTGGGATATTTACCCTGGTTTCCTCCCCAATTTCCACTGCCTTTTGATTTTTTTTTTACCCAATCTTAAGAAAATGGGTCCTGTTGCTCTCCAGCTAATCTACATTGTCACAATCTACTTAATTAGGGTTGATTGGATGTTATAATTATTATTATTATCATCATTATATTTTAAGCACTTGCTATATGTCAAAAACTGTCCTAAACTCTGGGTTAGATACAAATTAATCAGGCCCTGTCCTAAAATGGGGCTCCCAGTCTAAGGTCTCGTCTGGACTAGATCCCAGCATCTTCGGGGGGAAAGCTATAAGTGACACTGTTGATCGAGATCAAGGCCCCTATTTATGCTGAGTCTTTTTCCCGATAACAGGAAATTATTCTGAGATGAACCTGAGGCAGGTTTAATGTAGTGGGCTGCCTAGTCAGATCCAACATGCAAGACGTCCACCGGCTCTTCTCTTCCCCCTTATGATATGAGCGGGGGCTACGGGGCGCAGCCGATTCATTCTCATGCCAGGAAAGAGTGGCCTACTGTTATGAAAATGGGATCGGACAAAATGTCTTCCCTGTAGGAGCTGCCTTGAACCGAGCGAAGTGTGGAGCCTCATATTTTTCCTTCTCCCCTTCTCCCATCCTTGTTTCTGTATGTAACATTATCACATCGGCTTCGTCGTTAGGTATCATCCCCTTAATAATAGTTGAAGTGGTGAGCGACGTGAACAAAAGGCCTGCAATAAACTCCCGGGAAAGTGGCAGATGGCTGAATTTTAACGCCGTGTCTGCTTTTTGAAGTAGGCACCTTGGTCAACAACAAGGCTGCCGTAACGACTTTGCCTTGCTGTTTATCGTTGTTCCCCGTTGCGGAAGGTGATGGCGGTACCTAGTAGATCACCTCAAACTAAAGCTCTAATTGTTAATGGCACATCCAATCTTGGAACAATGAATCCTTAACATACTAAGAGGTAACCACCATACTACACTCTACCCCCATCCTCCGATTTTTTTCCTAACCCTAACCCTGGCTCTATTACAACTCTTCAGCCATTTATTTTTGCACAGATAGGGGCTAGAGCTCTAGTTTTATCACTTTAGAACAAACTGGGGGAAGCAGCTAAGCTACTAAGGGTGGGAAGTCGAGCAAGGAGGCGTTTGTAATTTTAGCCAGTGGGAGTTTGACTGGGGGAATAGAGAGAAAGGAGGATCCGAGGAAAAGTCCTGTTGAAGAATTGGTGGGTTTGGGGTTTGGATAGGGTGATGGGAATGAGTGAAATAGAAGAGCCAAGGAGGCCTCCAAGAATAGTATGAATCTTTGGGAATATTATGAGTCAGATCTACACTCATTTAAATAGACATCATTCCTGCCCCTAGGTGCCATTTCACCTAAATAAGGGAATTACTCGGTGCTTAATATGAAATGATAATTGTAGTATTTGTTAAACACTTACTATGTGCCGAGCACTGTTCAAAGCACTGGAGTAGATACGAGGTAGTCAGGTCGGACACAGCCCCACATGGGGCTCACGATTTTAATTCCCATTTTACAGTTGAGGTAACAGAGGCCCGGAGAAGTTAAGTCATTTGCCCAAGGTCACCCGGCGGACAAATGACAAAATCCTACAGGAGTTCCTCTTTCTTACGGGATTTCTGTGTGCTGCAGGTGTTGAAATTTGATGCCTACCTCCAAGAGGATGTCCCCCTGTCAACTGACGAACACTACAGGGTTCGTCAGATGGGCATCTACTATTTCCTAGAGGACGACAGCATGTCCGTCATGGAGCCCGCCGTGGAAAACTCTGGGTTTCTTCAGGGCAAATTCATCAAACGCCAGCGAGTGCCCAAGAATGACCGCGGGGACCATCATCACTGGAAAGATCTGAATCGAGGCATAAACATCACGATTTACGGCAAGACTTTCCGTATCGTCGACTGTGACCGGTTCACTGAGGTAAGTACTCGAAACGCCTCAGGCGAGCACTCGGTCACTGTGTATTTCCCTCAGGTGATGTTATGCTCCACGGCAAAGGGACTGTTTGGCAATTTTCAATTTATTTCATCTTTGGGAAGGGAAGGCTTAAAAATGGTCAATAATAATGGCATTTGTTAAGCGCTTGGCCTGTGGCAAGCACTGTGCTAGGGGCAGAGGTAGATATAGAATAATCAGATTGGAAACAGCTTCTATCACATGATCTTCACAGTCTGGGGAGGTGGGGGGAGAAAAGGTATTGAATCCCCCTTTTACAGATGAGGAAACGGAGATCCAGGGAAGTGAAGTGACTCGTCTCATGTAACACAGACAAGCGGCAGAGCCAGGATTAGAACCCAGGTCTCCCGACCCCCCACTATGCCACACTTCTCTTCCGAGTGGTCGTCGCCCCAGCACACTTGCCAGTATCTGGAGAATTTGGAGAGGGGTGGAGAAGAGCCACAGAACTGATTTAACAGGGTAGTCGGAGAAACCCTGGAGACGAGTTAAGATTGCTAAAGCGGTATATTTCTATTGATGATTTCCTTTGCGGGCACTAGTGATCGGGGAAGCAGCATGGCTAGTGGAAAGAGCGCGGACTAGGGATCAGAGGACCTGGGTTCTATTCCTGCCTCTGCCGTTTGCCTACCGTGTGACCTTAGGCAAGTCACCCTCTGCTCCTTCCCCCTTCCCCTCCCCTCAGCACTGTGCTCATTTTTATACATTACTTATTACCCTATTTATTTTGTTAATGAGGTGTCCATCCCCTTGATTCTATTTATCTTGATAACGTTGTCTTGTTTTCGTTTTGTTCTGGTTTGCTCTGCTGTCTGTCTCACCCCATTAGACTGTGAGCCTGTCGTTGGGCAAGGATTGTCTCTATCTGTTGCCGAATTGTACATTCCAAGCGATCAGTACAGTGCTCTGCACATGGTAAGCGCTCAATAAATACTACTGAATGAATGAATCTTTGAGAGAAGTAGCATGGCTTCCGGCCTTGGGAGTCAGAGGTCATGGGTTCGAATCCCCGCTCCGCCACTTGTCAGCTGTGCGACTTTGGGCAAGTCACTTCAACTTTGGGCAAGTCACTTCACTTCTCTGTGCCTCAGTTACCCCAGCTGTAAAATGGGGATTAAGACTGTGAGCCCCACGTGGGACAACCTGATCACCTCGCATCCTCCCCAGGGCTTAGAACGGTGCTGCGCACATAGTGAGCGCTTACAAATGCCATCATTAGTATTATTATTATCTTTGTGCCTCTTTCCTCTTCTGTAAAATGGGGATTCGATAGCCGTTCTCCCTCCTACTCACACAGTGAGCGCGTGTGGGACAGTGACTCTGTCCAATCTGCATGTACTGTATCTACTCTAGCGATCAGTACAGTGTCTGGCACATAGTAAGGGCTTAACAAATATCACTCACCCAGGGGCCTCTGTCCTTAGTTGGCAGACCACTTCTAGAGTGTAGGTTCTTTCAATAAGCTATTCATTCGTCTTCATTCCGTTGCCAGCAAGTGCTCCATCGGGCTGCATATGATGTGAAAGCGTGTCTGTCTAGAATTTACACCAGATAGAACGTTCCCTGGCCCGCCGTCAGCTGCCAACACCGTCACTGCCAACTTGCATTTACACCGAATTAGTATACTAGCCAGAAGAAACGCTACTGGGCCACGGATCCGTTCTCCCACCGCCCGACCAGGGTCCCTTTAAAGCAAGTTCCGCAGACCGGTGTTCGCTTCTTGAGTTTCGGAGAAAAGTAGCTACTTCAGGCACGAGAAGAATAAGGCCTGGTGAAAGACAGGCACAGAGGTAGCCAAACGGTGACCTGTGAGACATTCATTCATTCATTCGTTCATCCATTCAATTGCATTTATTGAGCGCTTACTGTGTGCAAAGCACTGTACTAAGTGCTTGGGAGAATGCAATATAACAAACACATTCCTGCCCACAATGAGCTCACAGTCTAGAGGGGGAGACAGACAATATAAATAGATAAATGAATAAATTACAGATATATACATATATATGCACGTATATATATATATATTGAGCCACATCCGGCTCAATAATAATAATAATAATATTCGTTAAGCGCTTACTATGTGCCAGGCACTGGACATACAGGCTAATCAGGTGGTCAGCCAATCCATGTCCCACGTGGGGCTCACAGTTGTAATCTCCATTTTCCAGATGAGGGAACTGAGGCACAGAGAAGTGAAGTGACTTGCCTAAGGTCACCCAGCAGACAAGTGGCAGAGCTGGGCTTAAAACCCAGGTCCTTCTGAATCCCAGGCCCATGGTCTAAGCACAAGCCCACACCGCTTGGCTCTTCTTCACTCACGGGGCACCACTGCTTTGGGGTTTATCGGTCGCATCTGCAGCGGACAGCCGTTCCGGCCGCTTTGGGGCAGGTGGAGGAACCGAGCGGGGGTGAGGATGGCAACGGGGGTGCCCAGGCTGGCCGGGAGCCGCTCCTTGCCCCATCCCAGCCACTTGCTCCAGCTGTCACTTTTTGCTTGACACGCCCACCCCCCCTCCCTCCCACTCAGGACCCCGCTCTCTGCCATCCTCCCTCCCGCCCGCCCGAATGCCCGCTTGACATTCCGATTCAAGAAACTGTCTTGGATCTCCAGTTCTCGGCCATGTTCCGTCTGAGGCTCGGCCACCTCTCGAATACTCTGGAGAAATGAATCTTCGCATGCACACGGGCGAGCCTGAAAACCAGAGACGATCTCTAATTTTACATCCTCCTTTTTAACCATCACTTGTCTCCTCATCCTTAAGAGCATTTAAAAGCAGAGCGCATAAGCAGTGTGGACTGGTGGACAGAGCACGGTCCCGGGAGTCAGAAGGGCCTGGGTTCTAATCCCTGCTCTGCCACTTGTCTGCTGTGTGACTTTGGGCAAGTGACTCCATTTTTCTGGGCCTCAGTGGCCTCATCTGTAAAATGGGGATTAAGACTGGGAGCCCCCATGGCCTTATCCAACCTTGTATCTATCTCAGCGATTACCCTGTATCTACCCCAGCGCTTAGAACGGTGCTCTGCACACAGTAAGCGCTTAAAAAATACCAACATTATGATTCACACATTGTAAGTGCTTAACAGTCGCCATAAAAAAATAGAAATCTTCAGATGAACAACCACAAAACTAGAGTGCCATAAAACTCATTACACGGAGAGTGTATGAGAGTTACGACAATCTCGTCATCATTAGAAAGTTTGCTGATCATGAAGAGTACCTAATCCACACATTCCATTAATTCTGTGTGTTCTCACCCTATACGAAAGCCTTCCGAAGTTGAAATGAAATATCAAGCTAAGTGAAATGAATACGAAGCCTTCCATAAGCAGGAAACAACCCCGCCTGCCCTCATTTTCGGTGCAAGTGAAGTTGCATAATGAGAGTCGACATGAGAGTCACTGTCTCCGTGAAACTGTCTTCAAGCCTAGCTGGGAATTGTACCAAAAATAGATTTATTTTTTTTTAGAGAGGGAAGTTGGGGATTTCGAGTGAGCGGCACACACCACCTATTGTCAGAGGAAGTTGACTTCCTCATTTATTTGAGCGATTCTTAAATCAGTCCAATACAAATCCGGTGTTTTAAAAGATTGGGGCATTTATTTGGCCAACTGTACGAATTTAATGATTTGAAACCAATAATATATAAATCATAGATATATAATCATCTTGTACCTACCCTAGTGCTTAGTATAATGTCTGGCACATAGTAAGCATTTAACAAACACCACTAAAAAAAAAAAAAAAGACCCTGCTAGGCTTGGTTCAAGACATAGAAGTAGGTAGGCACGGTCCCAGACAGGTTTGCATTCGCTGCGGCTTCCTGATAAATTTGGTCACTGTTACCCCTGGCGATTTTGCGGCTCTGCCACATGTCTGCTGTGTGACCTTGGGCAAGTCACTTAACTTCTCTGGACCTCAGTTACCTCATATGTAAAATGGGTATTAAGAGCGTGAGCTGCATGCGGGACAGGGACTGTGTTCAACCTGATGAACTCGTATCTACCCCAGCGCTTAGAACAGTGCTTGGCTCATAGTCAGCGCTTAACGAGTATCGTCATTATTCTTATTAGCAACATTTTAGAGGCTCAGCTTGATAAAGCATCAAACTCCATAATCGCATCAGTTATGTTGACGATGACGGTGGTGTTGGTGGTGGTAATTAATGGTTGCTACAGTGACTTCATTCAGATATAAACAATGTCTCAGATGTGGGGCAGATTTGGTATTATCATACTTTTATAGTCCAAGGAATAATAAATACCTCAATCATTATCTTAGATCTTTTACTAATTAAAATCATAAAGACTTGTCTAAGAACAGCTTCCATCATTTCCCAAAGCCCAAATCCAAGCTCCTGTCAAATTTCTGATTCTAAATCATGATCGATTCTTTTATTGCCGTTTAGTTTCTTGCCATCTTTAAAGGAGGAAGAATGCCTAATCCGACTGCAACACCCTCTTACCCCACCCAAAATAGTGAACACCAATACTGTGTTCACTACCTCTCATAGCAGAGTAGGAAGTACACGTATTTTCGCTTTCACAAACCTTTTGCAATATATTTCCAGAATGAAACTGAAGATCAGATGAAATTTAAAAGCAAAAACTCCACTCTTGTCAGTGGGGTTCTGAAAGTTTACTTGCCTTACTAAATTTCTGAACAGTTTCCTTAACCTGACCGATATTATTTTATTAATATAGCGTGCTGTACAAATTACACTACCCTTTTTTTAGCCTCATTCACATTACCGTTTGAAATAGGTTCCATATGTTATAGTCTAACTTGGCTTCCCAACGGTTTTGCACCTTTCCGGGTGAGATTGTAGACTGATAGAGTTTACTCCTGGATTGTCGGAGCTAGATTTCCATGTGGGATCGAAAGAAGTTCCCAAAGGTAATTCTGCCTGGGTCTTGTCTAAATCTCCCATTCCCTTTCAATTACTGAACTTGGGTGTCCTCTTACTTCACAGGTGATGCCTCTGGACCTTTACCATATTACCTAATTAATCAGTCAGTAAATCGGTGGTGTTTACTGAGGGTTTGCTGTGTGCAGAGCACTGGACTAAACACTGGGGAGAGTACGCCACGTCCGAGTTGGTAGACACGTTCCTTGCCCACATTTAAATGTCTCAAATCCATCCTGAGGCATTTAGTATTTGAAATGCCATTTTATAAATGCGGGAATTAGAGATTTAGCGGTGCATTATCCTGCAAATTAGAGGCAGAGCTGGTGGGGAGATTGGAAATTCTGAATCCTTGACCTAGGAATGACTGGAAATCCCCCTACTCGACCGTGCAAGGTCTGTTACTGGCCGTAGATTTCCACAAGCAATGATCATGCTGGCTTTTGAATGATTTAGGTGTTCTTGGAGAGTCAAGGAATTGAATTGAACCCACCGGAAAAAATGGCTTTCGATCCTTACACGGAGCGCCGGAAGCTGCCGCTCCGAAAGTACATCACTCCCTCGGATTTTGACCAATTCAAACAGTTTCTGGTCTTCGATAAAAAGGTACGTGAAGCTGGGGACTTTCTAGCGAGTCCCGCTCGTTGCCTGCCTGAGGGGCAGCCGCTGCTTTGGATCCTGGTGGATTTCGAAATGCCGCCCGTCGTAATAGAAACCACATCTCAGGGCACGGCCAGTTACCTGGAGTCCTTCAGGATTAGAGGCGGAGGAAATGTGCTAGTGTCAATTCAGAAGTAGCATTTGAAGGGTCGGGCTTGGTGGATTGACATTCCCGGGGTTTTGTTTGAAAGCTACAGGATCAGAGATGATTGGTTCAACAGATCCAATTCACGTCACCGAAAGTCGGCCCCGCGGAAGTCCAGAGAGAGGGATTTCTAAATGTAAGTCCCGAGACAGGTGCTTATCGTGCCAATCTACACAGGTAGGGTAAGATAAGTTCCCACTTTTCCTCTCCTCACCTCCCTGATCCAACTTTCAGAGAGCTGGGCTTCCCCTCACCTGTGGCCCAAAACTGGGAGAGGGAAGAGATTCTATGAGCTCTCCTACTGTGTTTCTAAACAACTTAAATGAGGAAATGAGGATTTATTCCATCTGTCAGAGACTGGAGCTGCAGTAAACTGGAGGTTACTCATAGTCGATCGATCAATTGGATTTACTGAGTGCCTACTGGGTGCAGAGCACTATACTAAGCACTTGGGAGAGTGCATTATAACAGAGTGGGTAGACCCGTTCTCTGCCCACAAGGAACTTGCTGTTTAGAGCACCATACTAAACACTTGAGTAGGCACAATACCAACAGTTCTGGAGTCTACTCTTATACTGGGGGGGGGGTGGGTTCGGTGACCCCAAGTGACCCCCCCAGTTAGGGGAGGGGGAGTTGGAAGGGAGATTTCTGCTTCCATCAGAGAAGGGCCAGCATAGGGAGAGCTGTCTACGTGCCCATCTGCTCTTCTCCCTCAAAGTATGGGAATACACTGACTGTTGTCAACACATGGCAGCCTCCTGTCTCTAATGGTGACCCCGTTCTCCACATCTGCATGAAGCGTGCATAGCAGACAGGCTCAGGAGACAGAAGACACGCCTGCAAAAAGTCACAGAACCATTCTTCCATGGGAATAATTTATTTCTATTAATGTCTGTCTCCCCCTCTAGACTGAAAGCTCCCTGTGGGCAGGGAATGAATCTGCCAACTCTGTTGCATGGTATTCTATCAACTGCTTAGTAGAGTGCTCTGCACACAGTAATTGCTCAAAATACACCCTGAATGATGGTGGTGTGGCAATTTTCTATCTCAGAGCTCCTGCCTCTCAATTACCTCACCTGACTTTACAGTGTCACTGTACCACAGGTAAAGGAGAGGTGTTATGATCTCCATTTTAGTCTAGGAAACTAAGCGGCTTGGTCTAGGTCACACAGCAAATGGTCATAAATCAGTGACAGAATCCAGATTAAAATAAGGAATTGGGTCTCCTGCCTCTTAGCCAACCTTGTTCCAGTCACTAGACGTCTCCCCGTGATTTCTGCCTGGGAGTCAGAGGGTCATGGTTTCTAATCCCGGCTCTGCCGCTTGTCTGCTCTGTGATCTTGGGCAAGTCACTTCACTTCTCTTTGCCTCAGTTACCTCGTCTGTAAAATGGGGAAAAAAACTGCGAGCCCCACGTGGGACAGGGACTGTGTGCGACCCGACTTGCTTGTGTCCACCCCAGCACTTAGTACGGGGTCTGGCGCACAGTAAGCGCTTAACAAATAACACGATTATGATTTCTGACAATGCTCACACCCTCCTTCCGGACACTATCCATCCTCGATTGACCTGATCCAATTCCCAAGGACGGGAGAGTGGGAAGCAGAGGCCAAGAACGGTAACATGGAGTTTTCCTCCTTTTGGTTTTGGTCTGTTGTCTAAAACACTCTTTGGGATTCCTCACAGGTCCTCCGATTCTTCTCCGTGTGGGATGACACGGAGAGCTTGTTTGGCGAGTGCCGGTCCTTCGTTATTCATTACTACCTGGCGGACAACACAGTGGAAATTCGGGAGGTCCATGAGCGGAATGATGGGAGAGATCCTTTCCCGGTGTTGATCAAGCGGCAGCGCCTGCCCAAGGTCCTGCTGGACAGCAAAGGTAAGAGTGGGTTTATTGGGGGCAGTTTCTTTGCTCTGTATGTGAGTCGTTTACGAAAGTAGCTTGGATCTTTAGCAATCAGTGGTATTTACTGAGTGCTTCCTGGGTACAGAGCACTCTACTAAGCACTTGGGAGAGTACACTATAAAAGAGTTGGTAGACACGTTCCCTGTCCACAACTAGCTTATGGTCTAGAGGGGGATAGAGACATTAATAGAAATAAATGAATGATAGCTAAGTACCCAAGTACTGTAGGGATGAGGGAAGGGGTGAATAAAGGGAGCAAATTCAAGTGCAAGGACGACGCAGAAGGGAGTGGCCAAAGAGGTAATGAGGGCTTAGTCAGGGAAGGCTTCTTGGAGGAGGTGTGTCTTCAATAAGGCTTTGCAGGTGGGGAGAGAGATGGGTTATAATGTTGGTATTTGTTAAGCGCTTACTATGTGCCGAGCACTGTTCTAAGCGCTGGGGTAGACACAGGGGAATCAGGTTGTCCCACGTGGGGCTCACAGTCTGCATCCCCATTTTACAGATGAGGGAACTGAGGCACCGAGAAGTTAAGTGACTTGCCCAAAGTCACACGGCTGACAAGTGACCGAGCCGAGATTCGAACCCATGACCTTTGACTCCAAAGCCCGTGCTCTTTCCACTGGGAGGGCATTCCAGGCCAGAGGCAGGATGTGGGTGAGAGGATGGAGGCAAGATAGACGAGATCGAAAGAGAGTGAGTAGGTTGGCATTAGAAGAGCAAAATGTGTGGCTGGTTTGCAGTAGAAAAGCAGTGAGGGGGCGAGGTGATTTTTCATTCATTCATTCACTTGAATTTATTGAGCACTTACTGGTTACAGAACACTGTACTAACCACTTGGGAGAGTACCATATAATAATAAACTGACACATTCCCTGCCCACAATGAGTTTACAGTATAGCGGGGAGACAGACATTAATATTAATAAATTACAGATATGCACTTAAGTATTGTGGGGCTGGGAGGGGGGATAAATAAAGGGAGCGAATCAGGGTGACGCAGAACGGAGTGGGAGAAGAAGAAAGGAGGGCTTAGTCCTCCTCTTGGAGGAGATGGGCCTTCAATAAAGCCTCGAAGTGGGGGAGAGTCACTGTCTGTCGCATTTGTGGAGGGAGGGTATTCCACGACAGAGGCAGGATGTGGGCAAGGAGTCGGCGGGGAGATAGAAGAGGGTCTCAAAATAGTTACTCGGACAATCTGATTGATCTCCTGGAGCCCGAGAGGGGGCTACCATATCCTCTTCTAATAATAATGATTGTGGAATTTGTAAAGTGTTTACTGTGTGCAAGCACTGTGCTAACTGCTGCAGTAGATGCAAAATAATCTGATCATATTTTATCTACCTCAGAGCAGAGTACCGGTGATTTGCTCTAAGTACTTAACCGGTAGCATGATTATTATTATCATAATAATTGTGGTATTTATTAAGTATGTACTATGTGTCATGCTGGGATGGACTCAAGGTAATCAGAGTGGAGCTCACAGGCTAAGTAGAAGGGAGAACAGGCATTGAATCTGCATTTTACAGATGAGGAAACTGAGGTGCAGTGAAGTTAAGTGACTGCCCAAGGTCACACAGCCGAGTGGCAGAGGTGGAATTAGAACCCTGGTCATCTGACTCCCAGGCTTGTGCTCTTTCCATTAGGCCACGCTACTCTCGACACCCGAGTGGAGAGAAAAAACAAGAAAGATTTCTTTGCCAAGCATGGCACTCTGAATTTTTTTCTGCCCCCTTAGAAGGTAATTAGCCAGGACCTAATATGTAGTTATTGAAGTCAAGAAAAGAGAATTGGCTTTCCAAGGGTATGGACTCTTACCTCATGTTTAGTCAGCCGTCTGACCCCAGAGCGCTGTGTCCCGTCAATCTAGATCATTTTTTTTAAATCATCTTTGCCTCCTCCATGCTTTGACTTGGTCTTTCTTATGAGTTTTTCTTTCCCGGAAGAGGAAAAAAAACTACCTTCCTGAACCTTGGATACTCCAGTATGTTTGGTCCTTTCCTTCACAGTTCAGCCGAGCAGCCGAAGCTGGAACAGACTGGGATGTTTTATTCGGGATTGATTTTTGTTTTAGGAATCCTTTTTCCTCTTGGTTCTGGAGAGACTTAGTACAGCCTCTCTTTAGATCCCACCAGCCATTGCTACCACAAAGAGGGGGTTAACTCCTAAAGGGGAGTTCTTTAGAACTAGATGATACCAATTTTCTGGGATTTTCTTGAGTTTATGCCTGAGTTCTAGGTTGTACATCTCCTCTCACGAAGGACCGGAGCAGCTTGGGGTTGGTTAGCAAGAATGAGATTCACAGTGGTACTTGGACTGGGGTCAGAAACCTTCCCAAAAACCAAGGTAGTGAGGTTCAAGAGAAGGATTTGATCTCAGGGAACTTTCGAGAAACCTCACATCTTAAAAGACTGAGGGCAGGTACAAGGAAGCAGCGTGGCCTAGTGGATAGAGCACGAGCTTGGGAGTCCAAAGGACCTGGGTTCTAATGCCAGCTCTGCCACTTGTGTGCTGTATGACCTTGGGCAATTTGCTTTAATTCTCTGTGCCTCAGTTCCCTCGTCTGTAAAATGGAGATTAAGACTGTGAGCCCCATGTGGGACATGAACTGAGTCCAGCTTGATTACCCTGTATCTACCCCAGCGCCTAAGACAGCGGCCGGCACAGAGTAAACACTTAACACATACCATAAAAAAATAAATGGGTCATGGTCCGAGGGAAGTGTCCGGTGAGGGAGGAGAATACTCCTGGAAAAGGAAGTTAAGTTTGCTGTGGGCAGGGAATGTGTCTACCAACTCTGTTATATTGGACTCTCTCAAGCTCCCACGTGCTCTGCACACAGTAATTGCTCAATTAATCTGTTCGATTCACTGATTGATAGTTCTCTGAGTTAGTGGCTAGAGTGTTTTCCATTTCCAAGAATCCCTCTCTGACCATTGGCCCTAGTCGGACCGGGCGGAGCCGTCTGTGCTTGGGGGCCCTGAAGCCTCAGAGCAGATCTGCACTGTTACCACCTCTTCCTCAGGGGAGGTAGGGGAGCCCAGTGGGGATAAACAACTCTGGATTATATACAGAATTGAATCGATAATAAGGCTAGTTGACTCTCTGCTTTGTTTATTTTCAGAACATATCCAGTTGTTGACAATTTCCCCCTTTATACCTTTTTTGTCCCCACGCTCCATCTTCCCTCCACCCCCGCTCTCGCTGTCCTTTCTTCCCCATCCCTTCTCTTCTCCTTTCTCTCTCCTGTCTCCCTCTTTTCCCTGCTCTCTCTCTCTCTTTTTCCTCCCTCCCTTCTCTTCTCTCCCCCTCCCCCCTTTCCTTTCATCTCTCTCTCTTCTTCCTCCCTCCCTTCTCTTCTCTCCCCCTCCCCCTCTT
This sequence comes from Ornithorhynchus anatinus, assembly GCF_004115215.2. Lineage (NCBI taxonomy): Eukaryota > Metazoa > Chordata > Mammalia > Monotremata > Ornithorhynchidae > Ornithorhynchus > Ornithorhynchus anatinus. The sequence goes on from NC_041749.1 coordinate 16,480,284, forward strand.
TCCTTTCGTCTCTCTGTCCTTTTCCCCTTCCCTTCCCCCCATTCCCCTTCTCCCCATCCTTTTTTCCTCACTTCCCTTCTGTCTCCCCTCTCCCTCCCATTCTTCCTTTTCCCTCTCCCCTCTTTCTTTTCTTCCCACCTTCCCTTCCCTCTTCCCTCTCTCCTCTCTCCCTCTTCCTTCCCACTCCCATCTTCTCTTTCCCTCACTGTCCTTTCTTCTCCTTCCCTTTCCTTATTTCTCCCTCTCCTTTCACCTCCCAGAGACCTTTCCTCGCTGCGTGCTGGAAATCTCCGACGCTGAAGTGCAGGAGTGGGTCACTGCCAAAGACTTTGTGGTGGGCCAGCCCATCACTCTCTTGGGACGCACCTTCTTCATCTATGACTGTGATGAGTTCACCCGGAGTTATTGCCGTGAACAGTTTGGGATTACCGATTTCCAGCCCGTTGATATGAGCCCTAAGGAGCCCGCGGTTCTGAAACAGGTCCTACACCCGAGCCCCTGGGTGTGATCAATTAATCAATGATATTTATCCAGCGCTTACTGTGTGCAGCACACTGCACTAAGCGCTTGGGAGAGTACAACGTAACAGACTTGGTAGATATGTTCCCTGCCCGCAACGAGCTTGCAGTCTAGAGGATGCATGCCTTTACTCCATAGATTGTGAACACGAGGTTCCTAAAATTCCAGAGCTCCAACTTCCAGATTGTTCTGCCTTCTTTGGTGTTATAAATCCAACAAGACTTTTGGCTGGTAGATGGAAGAGCAAAGAAATATTTGCCTCCTGGAGGCAACACTGATGGAACATTCCTTGCTATCATTATCTGTTCGAGCACTGATCAACACCATCTTCCTTCAGCCCTATACTAGGCCAAAAGCGACTCTGGTGTGAATGTCAGATCATGGTACTTTGAACAGTGAGAAATTAATCTGAAAAGAGCACTCCTTTAGGATACCACTAGACAAAATAGTTTATGAAGTTTCAGACAAAAGCAGAAATAGAGAATAATTTGTGCCATTCAACTATTTGGAGAGGATTTTTAAGAGCTCTAGATCTTTGTTTCATTGTATTTGTTAAGCTCTTACTTTGTGCCAGGCAACACACTAAGTGCTGGGAGAGATACGAGATTATCAATCCCTGTTCTGTTTAAGGGCTCGTAGTCTTGATCTCCAGATGAGGTAACTGAGGCACAGAGAAGTTAAGTGACTTGCCCAAGGTCACACAGCAGACAAGAGGTGGAGGCAGGATTAGAAACCAGGTCCTCCGACTGCCAGGCCTGTGCTCTTTCCAAAAGGCCATGCCGCTTCCCATCTCGCCAAGTATCAAGGCAGTGGCAATAGGTGGAAAAGACGCTGGATGAGGAGTTTATCAATGCTCGGTTACTCACTCCCAGTGGAAATGTTTAAGAAGTGTATTTCCCTTTTAGACCATGACTGGACATGCAAGGATGATTGCTAGTTTTCCAAGGCTCCCCTAGATATGTTTGTGCCTGGAACACTGGCATTTTGTTAAGCTAGAACCAGAGATCCTTACTGCTTTTCATTTTTCTCTAGGAATTACCTCCCTACAATGGCTACGGGCTCCTTGAAGATTCTATTCAGAATTGTTATTCCTTGATCCCAAAACCCCCCCAGAAGGATGTTATTAAGATGTTGGAGAATGATCATAAGGTGCTACGTTATCTGGTTAAACTGGTGAGGCTGATTTCCATAAATAAAGAATACTCGTTTAACCCCCTTTGTTCTAGCTTTGTGGTTTTCTCTCACTTTCATCACCCATGTTCCTGAAAGTCCTTCTTTAGGTTGGTCCACCACGATGGCCCCCAGTTTTAAGGGGCAGGAAATATAAATATTTCAAGCTTGACCTTTTGGGACAGTTCCCGGAGATGGGCTGTTTGCTAATGGGCATTTCAATCAATGCTATTTAATGAGAAATGAAAACTATAAGCGTTTTCTCATTGAGCTACCGTTTGGAGTCTATCCTGAAATCACGGACCTCCCATCCAGCTACAGTATTGGTTATGAGGCAGATAATTCCTCGAGGTGGATGATTAAGAAAGTGTCCTGGAAAAACTATCTATTTTTAAACAGGGAAAAGGGCTGAGCCTGGAGATCGTATACCCCAAAGGTGAAAACGTCAGTTATCAACGCTGCTGTATTGTCCTTTCCAAGTGCTCAGTACAGTGCTCTGCCCATTGTAAGCACTCAAAAAGTGCCCCTTTTGGAACTTTCTTTCTTGAAAGGCACATAAGGAGTTGCTGGGGGGAAACCTCGAAATCAAAGGCAAAGAGTTTTTGCTTGATGCCGAGGAAAATGGGGAGCTACTGGGGGTTTGTGAGGAGTGGAGGGGTTTGTCCTGAGCTAAAATGGTGACCATTTGGGTGGAGAGGAAGAGAGGGGCCTGGGAAGAACTGTGCAGAAAAAACAGGTGGGATTTTGAGGCCAATTGACCACTAGTGTAAAAAGACAGGAAGGAGTCAAAGCCGGTGCCAAGGTTTCAGGGATCTGGAGCGGGGACGATTGTGTTGTGGTGATGAGCCCGGGTCCAGACATGAAGACTTCATGACAGAGAACCTGAGGCTCATCAAAATAACACAACTAGCTATTTTCAGAACTCCTGCCGACCCTGTCCACCATGAGAAACGTATGGTTCTTTGGGTTAGAAACCTTCACTTGGAATCAATCGATCAAACGTATTTATTGAGCTGTGTACAGAGCACAGTACTAAGTGCTTGGGAGAGTACAACAGAATTGGTAGACACGTTCCCTGTCCACAACAAGCTTACAGTCTAGTCTACAGCTAAATCCCTCCCCCTTTTTATCACATATGACAGACCGCCACTCTCCCCACCTTCAAATGCCTTTCTAAAATTCCATCTCCAAGAAGCCTTTCCCAACTTAGCCCTCCTTTCCCCTATTCCCTCTCCTTTCTGTGTTGCTTATGCTCTGGAACCCTTAAACACTGATATTCACCCCATCCTCAACGCCCACCCCCGCAGCACTTATATACATATCTGTAATTTATTTTAATGTCCGACTCCCCTCTAGATTGTAAGCTCCTCCGTTGTACTCCCCTTAGCACTTAGTACAGTGCTCTGCACCCAGTAAACGTTCAATAAGTACCACCGAATGATTGACTGACTGATTGTATCGACCAACTTTGTGGTGTCGTATTCTCCCAAGTGCTCGGTACAGCAGTCTGCACACGGTAAGCACTCAATAAATACTACTGATGGATTCACCACTGAGAGATGGCAGAACCCCAGCAGACACTCCCCTACATCTGGCTGTTTCACGCCCCCACCTCAGTGAGATGAGGTAGAGGGGGGCAGAAAAATTAGGTGGAGAAGTGGGGTTTGGAAGGGGAGATGAAAAGTTAGGTTTCATTCATGTAAAATGCAGGTGCTGGTGGATGCATATATGGATCTGGACTAGGAGATAGAAGATTCCAGAAAAGGAGAGGATCAACTTGGCTCTCTCTGATGTTACAGTCCCTGCCCTCAGTCAGTGATATTTATTGAGTATTTACTGTGGGTTGAGTACTGTACTAGACACTTTGAAGTACAATAGAGTTGCTAGACAAGATCCCCATCTGCAAAATATCTGTTTCTCCTGCCGCCTTCTCTCCCTGTTCCTGGACCACCGTCTCACCCACCAAGCCAGTTCTATTCTCTTACATCGTGCCTGCCAGAAAATAGTAATTCTATCCTCCAACTTTATTTCCTTTTCTAGGTAATAGTAATGTCCTAGGTGCCTGGTCATTTTACAAGGAATTTAGTAGTAATTTGAAGATTTTTTTTTTAAGCGCGCCAGTGTATAGCAGTGTGAGTAGCACATCCGTGAGAATGAGTTTTCTAGACTGTGAGCCTGTCGTTAGGTAGATATTGTCTCTATCTGTTGCCGAAATGTACTTTCCAAGCACTTAGTACAGTTCTCTGCACACGGTAAGCGCTCAGTAAATACGATTGAATGAATGAATGAGTTGACATTGGCCGTATAGATACGTGACCCTAATGAAGCATTTCAAAGACAATATTGTGCCTTTCCAGCTCCGGTCATAGTTGCCACCAACTTTGACTCAGCAAAAGCCACTGCACTCCATTCTCGTCGTCACGCGCCTCGTTGACTTTCTCTTCTTTTTCCCCACTCCTCCCCGGCAGGAATCTCCAGTCCCCGAAGACAGGACACGCCGGTTCATTCTCTCGTTCTTCCTATCCAATGACACGATCAGCATCTACGAGCCGCCAGTGTGCAATTCCGGCATAATTGGAGGCCAATTCCTTGGCAAGACGAGAGTCCCGAAGCCGGGTTCCTCGGCGGACGACCCCTCCTACTTCGAGCCCGGCGATCTCTTCATTGGCGCTGTGGTCGAAAGTAGGTCTTCAGCCAGTTCTGCACTCTTGGCCGTTGTGGGCAGGGAACGTGTCTGTTATACCGTTATATTGTACTCTCCAAGTGCTTAGTACAGGGCTCTGTATGCAGTAAGTGCTCAATAAATACGATGGATTGGTTGATTGCCCTGGTTGGGGAGTTGAGGGAGTGAGGGTGGTGTGGCACCCTGAATGGGAAAAATTTCTAGGGGGCCGGGCCTTATTTCCATTAGACTTCTTGATTCTATTTCTTGCTATCTTGATTCTATTTATTGCTATTGTTTTTGTCTGTCCGTCTCCCCCGATTAGACTGTAAGCCCGTCAAAGGGCAGGGACTGTCTCTGTAACCGATTTGTACATTCCAAGCGCTTGGTACAGTGCTCTGCACATAGTCAGCGCTCAATACTATTGAATGAATGAATGAATTAGCGCTAGGGTCCCCCAGGTCTCCCACTTCTGCCTAGATTTAAAAAGAGTTCGTTTTTTGCACCAACAGCACTCCGACTAAGTCACTCTTCCATCTATTTTAAGCCTTAAATTGGAAAGATCCCCTGTAGATTGCAGGCAAATATACAGAGTTTCTTGCCTGTATGTCAAGCAGTCTGGGAAAACTTGGGTCAGGATTTTTTTAGTTATTGGCAGAGGGAAAGCCAAGCACCAATCGTATCTAAGGTCAATGTGATTTTCCTCATTTAAGTCCTTTAGCAACCCAGCAGGGAAGCAGTGTGGTCTAGAGGATAAAGCATGGGCCCGGGAGTCAGGAGGACCTGGGTTCTAATCCCAGCTCCTCCACTTATCTGCTGTGTGACCTTGAGCAAGTCATTAGCTGGCTGTGGCCAGGGACTGTGTGTCTTTATTGTTATATTGTAGTCCATGGCTCAGTGGAAAGAGCACGGGCTTGGGAGTGAGAGGTCATGGGTTCGAATCCCGGCTCTGCCGCTTGGCAGCTGTGTGACTGCGGGCGAGTCACTTTACTTCTCTGTGCCTCAGTTCCCTCGTCTGTAAAATGGGGATTAAGACTGTGAGCCTCACGTGGGACAAGCTGATTACCCTGTATCTAGCCCAGTGCTTAGAACAGTGCTTGGCACATAGTAAGCGCTTAACAAATACTAACATTATTATTACTCTCCCAAGCATTTAGTACAGTGCTCTGCACATAGTAAGTGCTCAATAAATACAAATGAATGAATTTCAGTTCTCTGCGTCTCAGTTACCTCACCTATAAAATAGGGATTAAAACTGTTAGCCCCATGTGGGACACTGGACTGTGTCCAACCTGATTAGTTTGCATCTACCCCAGCACTCAGTACATACAGTGTGTGGTATATAGTAAGCCCTTAACAAATACCATTAAAAAAAAACCAGGGCTCATAGAATCTCTTCCCTCTCCCAGTTTTTGGCCACAGGTTCATCATCGTCGATGCCGACGAGTATGTGCTGAATTACCTGGAAAGCAAGGCGAGCCTTTATCCTCCGGCAACGCTCAAGTCTCTCCGGGACCATTTCCGCCAACAGGAAGCCGTAGTGCAGGAAGCGGATAAGTATGCTTGTCGCTTTGGGGCACCTGTGGGCTTTGGAGATCCAAACCTGAAGACAGTTTGGCTTTTCCTTTTCCTCCGAGGGGTAGCTGGACTCACGTACAGGCCTGTGGGTGCACGTCAGGGCTGCTTGAGGTATCGGTCATGAAGTTCGCGGTTTAAGTGTTAATCGTCCAGCTGGGAGTCCCAGGACAGCCCTGGAGCTTTCTTGCTTGCACAACTGGCGTGTTTAGGGAGTCTGTTCCAGTAGGCCCAGCCTTACTACCTTGCAGATCGTCAGCTGCTTCCCCGGGCTTCAACTCCAGTCACCATTTGTGTCCTGAAGATTTACCAGAGAGAGGGAAAAGCAGCGAACTTAATTCCACAAGACTGGCTGCTCCACTGGACGTGATCCCAGATGTCCAAGCAGAAGGAGAAATTCCCATCCTCAGCCACAGCAAATGGCTGAATTCAAAATCCAGGCTTTGCTCAATCTGCCCACCACCCTCCTTTAAAATTAGCCACTAGGGAAAGTAGCCCTTTGCATTTTTAAAAGGTACTCTCTCTCCCAGTCTCTGTGACTCTGTGTGCGTGTCTCTCTTGTCTATTATGCATGTATGTCTGTGTGTCTCCAACCTCTTCTCCTTTTGACTTCTGCCCTGTTCGGTTAAGGCTTCTATCTCAACTATGCCGAGCCCTCTGTGGCCATTTAAAAACTACCAAGTCTCTTGCCCCATTCTGCCGCTTTAATCTCTAGCACGCCTGCCGTTGGCTAAAACTGCGCGGGGAAGACTTGGTGTCAGAGGCTCCCTGGGCGGAATGAATCAGAAGCACAGGGGCCTTGAAGACATTTCAATGTTTCTCCACTGGAAGGACCCCTCTCCTCCCCTCCGCCCTCCACCTCCTAAGAAGGGATCCACTAGGCAGGATTCACACTTCTTCAGAGGCCAGACAAGGCCAGGACCAGTGAATTTAGAATCTTGTTGCTGGTGAAGGCATCCTAAGACTGAGTTATCCAGTCCAAAATGGGTGGGAATATAGAGAAGGGGGAAACTGCCTGCTTTGTCAGGAAATAAATGATTTCACACCGGATAAGGGTAGGATGTTTCTAGAGTGCTCTAGGAAAAATATTCGGAGTCCAGAATGAAATCTGAGCTTTTAGCTTTTCCCTTTGGAGGATTAGTTCCCCCGTAAATGTTGCAGTGACTTTTACGGGAGATAAAGGCAGAGCCAGGGAGAGACTTGCCCTGTGTTCTTACCTGGGCTTGTAGAACCTTGGTCTCCTCTCACATTGCCCATAGCTGACAGGCCACCAGGCAGTAAAGCTGATTCCTCCCTTAGGGAACCCTCTTGAAATAAACCCAGACACTCAATTTGCTGTTCCTTTTCCAGTGGACCCTGCCTCGGTCCCGCCCCCAACAGCCAGCATAGTGGGTGTAACCCTAACTCCTCTAACTCTGCCATAGTCATTAACACCTGCTACAGTCCATCTGTAAATCGACTCCAACTGACTGCTGAAAGTCAAACACCCAGACAGTCTCTTGGCATTGGGAAAGAGTTCAGAACACTGGTGCAGGAGAGGAAATTTATTTTGTTAATGAGCTGTACACCCCCTCGATTCTATTTATTGCTATTGTTTCCGTCCCCCCCGATCAGACTGTAAGCCCATCAGCGGGCAGGGATTGTCGCTATCTGTTGCTGAATCGTACATTCCAAGCGCTTAGTACAGTGCTCTGCACATAGTAAGCGCTCAATAAATACTACTGAATGAAGGAGAGGGGCAATATTCACTCGGACACCCAATTTGATAACCCGCATCGAAGCTTCGTATTCGACATCCGCTACTGCGAGGAGTGGCCTGGGAGTCCTAACTTCCAGTTCCAGGACGGGGACTGGTGAAAGTGGAAAAGGAACTTTATTTCCTTAGAGGAAGTCGCCACGTTTGAAATTCTCCAATTCTAATTCACAGCCAACATAATCAACTAATCCAACCAAGGAGTTTAGAAAGACACTCGAGATGCACATCCGGTCAAGTAGGCAGAGAAATCCTGATGTCTGCATCTTACTGAAGAAAAGATCCATAAACGCCTGCGTGAATTCACCCACGTCCCGCCTCCAAACAGGATTTTCCCATTTCCAATTACCCCCATTTATTCATTCATTCTCTCTCTCCGCCCAGCCCGAGAATTTCAAACTGCTACACGCTAATCCAAACATTTATCATTTCTAACGATAATAATAACTGTGGTATTTGTTAAGCACTTACTGTGTGCCAGGCACTCTACTAAGCATTGGGGTGGATTTGTAGCAAATCAGGTTGGACCTGGTCCCTCTCCCAGTCTTCATCCCCATTTTACAGATGAGGTAACTGAGGCACAGAGAAGTGAAGCGACTTGCCCAAGGTCACGCACCAGACAAGTGGCAGAGCCGGATTAATGATAATAATAATAATGATGTTGGTATTTGTTAAGCGCTTACTACGTGCCGAGCACCGTTCTAAGCACTGGGGTAGATACGGGGTGATCAGGTTGTCCCAAGTGAGGGTCACAGTCTTAATCCCCATTTTACAGATGAGGGAACTGAGGCGCCGAGAAGTGAAGCGACTTGCCCAAGGTCGACAGCTGACAAGTGGCAGAGCCGGAATTCGAACCCATGACCTCTGACTCCCAAGCCCGGCCCCTTGCCACTGAGCCACGCTGACTTAATGTCTGTTGCCCCTCTAGACTGTAAGTTCCTTGTGGGCAGGGATCATGTTGTCTGCTGTATGACCTTGGACATGTCACGTCTCTGTGCCTCAGTGACCTCATCTGTAAAATGGGGATTAAGACTGTGAGCCCCACGTGGGACAGCATGATTATCTTGTGCACGCCCCGGTGCTCAGAACAATGCTTGGCAAACAAATACCACAGTTTATTATTATAACTTGACTGTATTGTACTTTCCCAAATGCTCTGCAAGCAGTAAGCACTCAATAAATACCAGTGATTGATTAATTGAGAGGGAAGAAGGCAGAATAGTTGGAAACTTTGGACTTCCAGTATCCCTTTGAAGGCTAAGGCTGGCCTTTCTGGGAAACGGTGCTACCCTGTTTCTGGCCATCCAGTACCCCTCAAAATGGCAAGAGGGCACCGGGACGGAAGTAATGTAAAACGGTCCGGAAGACCAACGCCTGGTCCTGGCCTTGGCTGGGCGGGGCGTGGGTGTAGACTGAGTGGGGCTCGGGCAGAGACTGGGTGGGGCGGGGATTGACTGGGCTGCATTTGGGCAGAGATTTGGTGAGGCTCGGAGACGAGGAGATGCTGGGACAGATTGGGCGGGGCCCGGCCTTACCCGCGCGGGGCTTGGGTAGAGATAAGGTGGTGCTTGGGCAGACTGGGCAGGGCTTGGCATTGGCTGGGCATGGGCTGGGCAGGGCTCGGTGGAAACAGGGTGGTGCTCGGGCAGATTGGGCAGGGCTTGGCGTTGGCTTGCCTTTGGCTGGTCCCTCTCCTCCCCACCCTCATCGCCTCCCGCCGGCGTGTTTCCCAAGGAGCAAAGTTGGCCCCGCCGTGGCGGCACCCCCCCATCCTAAGGCCGCTCCCGCAGCCACGAGCAGCGCCATCGGTGCCCATAGAGGGCTGGCCCTCGCTCCCGCCGCTCTGGCTCTTTGGGCCGGCAGATCCCGGTGGCCACGGGGGTGGCTCCTTTCAGCTCCTCGGCCTCCTGCCCTCTCCCGGGCTGGTGGGAGTCGACTTTTCACTCTTGCCTCCTGCACGGCGCTGAAATTCAGAGCGAGAGCCAGAGCCGCAAAACCTCCCTCTAAAAAGACGGCTCACTTCACGCAAAAAAGGTCAAAAAACCACACAGCATTACCGACTCACCGGCAACCTACTCACTAACAGTTAGGGGAATAGATTTGGTAGCTCACGGTACTGGTGAGTGACATAAACGCCGCTCTACGCACGTGTCCAAACTTCCACGGTGGACACCCTACCGGGGCTGACCTACCCTAGGCCCGAGCGTGTTACTCTTCCATCCCAGTTGTGGAATAATAATGATAATAATCATTATTTTTATTATCATTATGGTATTTAAGTGCTTACTATGCGCTAAGCGCTGCACAAAGAGCTGGGGTAGATACAAGATCATCGGATCCCCCCCATGGGCTTCCGAATTAATCCGAGTGGAGTACGGACTAATGGTCCAAGAGGTGGGGAAGACTAATGAGTAGTCCAACCGTGATATTTCAATTATTTGAACCAAAGTGATGGCTGTGGTAAACTCCTTGTGGGCAGGAAATGTGTCTACCACCTAGGTAGTGCTGCGTTGTCCCAAACGCTTTGTACAGTGCTCCGCACGCAGTAAGCGCCTAACAAATACCATTGATTGATTGATGAGGGTTAAGGACAAACAGCTGCTCTTTTTCATAATTACTGGTCAGAAGAGCTAAACTCACTGTGGTCAGGGAACACGTCTACCAACTCCGTTATACTGTCCTCTCCCAAGCGCTTAGCCCGGCGCGCTGCACAGAGTAAGCGCTCGGTCGACTCGAGTGATCTTTCACCATAAACTCCGCCGGGTAGGCTCGTCGATAGCCTTAGTCAGCCAGATGCGACCGGTCAAGAATAAATTCCGCGAGCAGTCATTTCCTTCCTTCCTCCACAGCCGTATGACTGCAGATAATCCAGACGAGAAGGAAATGGAAGTGCTAATAGGGCAGATTCAGGAGCAGCTCAAGCAACAGAACTATTTGCCTAAAAGCAGGATGCGAGAGGCATTCCTTTCCTACGACGAGGATGGATCTGGATACGTGGACAGAGACGTGTTCTTTGCCCTCTGCAATACGTTAAACGTGCCAATCAACAACTGCCTTATTAACCAGGTCAGCAGTAGGGACAGGCAGGACTCTCGCTGTGGGCAGGGATCACGTCTTCCCGATTCCGTTCGTATCGTATTCTCCCAAGCGCTCAGCGCGGTGCTCTGCACACGGTGTCTGCTCAATCTGTGGGTTGATTGGGAAGGTTGAGCCGGGCCCCGTCGCTCTTTTCTCCTAGGGACTTAAAGCGACGTGGCCAAGTGGAAAGATCACCAGGCGGGGAGTCCTAATCTCTGTTCTGCCTTGTGTCTGCTGGACGAGACGCTAACTTCTCTGGGCCTCAGTTTCCTCATCTGTAAAATGGGGATTCAATACCTGGTCTCCCTCTCCCCTAGACTGAGCCCTAGGTGGGACAGGGACTGGGTTGGATCTGATCACTTTACCCCCCGGGACTGTAAGCTCATCGTGAGCAGGGAATACGTCTACCAACTCTGTTCCGTTGTACTCTCCCAAGAGCTCAGTACAGTGTTTGGCACAATGTGAGTGCTCAAGAAGTACCATTGGTTGATTATGATGTAATTATCCCAGTTGGGCTAGGATGGAGGGGGACGTGGAGGCAACCCGTGCTCGCAGGTTGGGCTGAAGAATCCTTGCAGAATAATAATGGTATTTATTTTTTCATTCAACCGTACTTATTGAGCACGCACCCTGTGCAGAGCACCGTACTAAGCGCTTGGAAAGTACAGTTCGGCGACAAAGAGAGACGATCCCTACCCAACGAAGTGCTTGCTATGTGCCAAGCACTGGGCTAAGTGCTAGGGGACACGGAAGGTCATCAGACTGGACACAGTCCCTGGCTCATATGGGGCTTACCATCTAAGGAGGAGGAAGTAGGATTTAATCCCTCTTTTACGGATGAGGAAACTGAGGCCCAGAGAAGTGAAGTGACTTGCCTGAGATCACACAGCAGTTAAGTGGCAGAGCTGGGATTAGAACCCAGGTCCTCTGACTCTCAGGCCCGGGCTCTTTCCACAAGGCCACGCTGCTTCCCACGGAGGGACGGGGCTGGTCCAGGCAGGGGAGCCGAGAGGCTCACGATTTGGTCAGGTGTCCAAGTGGGAGCAATTAGCAACCCCAGCCCGTCCAGGAGATACCTGGCTCACCGACCGTGGGGGGCGCAGCGGGGTGGGAGGATAATCTACAACTCTGGGGTCTGGAGCGGGAAATCTCACGGTCCCTGGCTCTGCCCCTGAGGTGGAGGGAACCAAGGGGGCACCCCGATAGCTAGCCCTCCTCAGAGAAACAATAGGACACTCGGGAGCTAATTCCTCTGCCTAAGCCAATCGCTTACCCAGGGGGAAAGAAGCCAGTATGGGTTAAAACCCTTTCCCTGCAGCTCAGTGGGGCAACTCCGTGAACCATGCCATCCTACAGTCAGGGGGCATTTATTCGGCACTTACGATGCGGGAAGCAACGTAGCGAGGGCTGGAAAGAAAAGAAGACGATTCACTCTGACCCGGATAACTACACACGATGAACTTACAGTGCCTTATTCATCCCATCCTCAGTCCTACAGCAATTACGTGCCCGGGCATTTCCTCTGACCCGATCCTTAGCCCCAAGGGAATTCCATTCTAAGAGGGGGCAGGCAGAAGTCATTCCAATGTGTAGTTATCCTTAACCTAAATGACCGGGTCGCAGCCCGAAACGGGAACCCACGTCAGAGGTCTGGGTCCGAAGCAGCACGGGCTGAGCAGAGGCCCGGCAAGTCCCTGAAGTGCGGGCTGGGAACGAAGCCCTCCAAGTCAGGCGATACCTCGGTCTATGGTGCAGGGCTCCATTGCCGCCTCTCCTTCTCTTTGCTCTTTTTCAAGCATTTCTTAAAATGGTATTTGTTAAGTGCTTATTATGTGCCAGGCACTGAATTAAGCGATGGGGGAGATACAAGCTAGTCAGGTTGGTCAGGGTCCCTGTCCCACATGGGACTCACGACCTTAATCCCCATTTTGCAGATGAGGTCTCTGAGGCCCAGAGAAGCTGTGGGGGCGTGGTTTTTTTTTTTTAACTAAATGTTTACTGTGTGCCAAGCACTGTACTATGCTAATCAGGTTGAACACAGTCCCTGTCCCACACAGGGCTCACCATCTTAATCCCCGTTTTGCAGATGAGGTCCCTGAGGCCCAGAGAAGTGAAGTGACTTGCCTAAGGTCACACAGCAGACACACGGCAGAACCGGGATCAGAACCCAGGTCCTTCTGGTTCCCAGGCTGGTGCTCTCCCACTAGGCCACTAGGCTGCTTCTCCCCACTCACTCCCTTGGCAATCCCAACCACTCGTTCTTGGACGGTTCTTGCACGGGTCACCTGCTCTACTTGCTCTTTTCCAGCTAATCAGGCTGTGTTCCCGCGAAGACAAGATCAGTTACCACAACTTCACCCGAGCGTTCCCCGACTAACCCAGCCCCGGGAGGAAAGAAGACCCCCGCCAACGACCGAGCCTTGTGGAAACTCCCATTCCGCACACATCCTCACTTCTGGGAAGACTCCTCAGTGACATTTCCATTCGGCTGCACCGCTCGTGACTTCTCCAGACTTAAGCTGACTCGCGGGGCCTCAGTGGGTCATGTCTTTGGGTATGGGAAGTCAGCGCTTGGAGGAGCGATGAAATAAATTCCTTCAACCCTCCCTCCAGCACTCCTTTGACGGGTGTCCCCACCTCATCGTATGATCGTGTGTGCGTGTGTGGTGGGGGGGGGACGGCCTCTAAGCCTAATTCCCTAAAAACCGAAGAACTTTCCTCCAGGCCGGTCACCCCCAAACGGCTGCTTTTGGTACCCTGGAGGTGCCCCGCCCCCAGACTCTCCCTTGAGCTACTCTACTGGTCACAGGCCAGCGTCCTGTGCCCTGTGACTCCCCGGCACCTCGCTGTTCAGGAAAGCAAAGCAAATTCCCCCGCAGCTCTCCTAGAGGTCAAGGCCACCAGCCTAACCTCTGAGGGGCCGAGTGGGAATCCTCACATGCTTATTCTCTGAGAACCTCCCAGAAAGATGGAGCCGAAGCTGATAGGGTAAAGGTTGGGGGGTTTGTGAGTCTGTGTAAGTATCTTTTGGCATTTACGCGCTTACTCTATGCCAAGCACTGGCAGAAGCAGCACGGCCTAGTGGAAAGAGCACGGGCCTGGGAGTCAGAGGTCCTGGGTTCTAATCTGTCCCTCCTGCCGTGAGACCTTGGGCAAGTCACTACTCAATGCCTCAGCTACCTCATCCGTAAAACAGGGACGAAGCCTGTGAGCCCTCTGTGGGACAGAGACCGCGTCCAATCCGATTATCTTGCATCTACCCCAACGCTTAGAACAGTGCTTGGCGTGTGGTAGGCACTTAACAAGTACCATAATTATTATTATTATGGGGTAGGTAGAAGTTAGGTCTGGTTGGTCGGGTTGGACACAGTCCATGTCCCACTTGGGGTTTACAGATTTAATACCCATTTTGGGGGGACAGGGAAAGGGAGAGGGAGAGGAAGGGGTGGTTATGAGTGTGGGGGGTGGGAGAGAGAGGGAGAGAGAGGGAGAGGGAGGGAGAGGGGGAGAGGGGGAGAGAGAGAGGGGGAGGGAGGGAGGGGGAGGGAGAGAAAGGGAAAGAGGGAGAGAGGGAGAGAGGGAGAGAGGGAGAGAGGGAGAGAGGGAGAGAGGGAGAGAGGGAGAGAGAGAAGCCCCGGAGGCCACATCAGCCAAGCACAAACTCTGGTCCATGGCCCCAATGGGGCAGAGCAGCAGTAACCAAGGAAGGCGCATAGAATCACTTTTCCTACTGAACTGGCAATGTCCAAGCAACCGTGAAGTGCCTCTAATTCCCCTGCAGCAGACTCCAGAACCCTCAGTCTTCAAAAGCACCCGCCGGGCTGCTGCAGGGAGGCAGCCGAGGTCCACGCGGCCGTCGGTGAGACGTGAGCGTGAGGATCCCCCAGAGGGCATCCCTTGTACTCTTGCCCGCCGGGCCCGTGACGCCGAGGGGGCGTGCTCCGTCTCTGGCCCCAAGGCGTACGGAGCGAGAGCAGATGCCACCGGGTTACACCAGGCCTCCCGAGGAGACCCAATACGGCCACGATGTTTCGTTTGGTGTCCGGGGAAAGGCAAAAAGGCCATCGGTCCCTTACTGCCGGAGACTGGATCCCGAGCCCTCTGAAGCGTCCCGGAGCCAGGATCCCCACCATATGTTTGCCATTCCATTCCATGGGGTGGTTTCTGACAGCTGGTTGGCTCAGGGAGGGTGGAAACCAGACAAGAGGAAAACCGCCCTGGCGGGTAGCCTCGACGGGGACAGATGGGCACTGCCGCCCTTTCCACGAATACACGTGGAACCCATTTGCTCACAACCGTGCAGACATTTGCGGGACCCGGGTGTGTCTGCGTGTAAGTCACGGGAACCACTGGAGAAAAACACAAAGAGGAGCTAGTGAAGATCACGGGCTGGGTTGCGGTAACCTCCGTCAATCTCCCCCTAGAAAAATTAAATACGGACGCTCAAAGACTTCGGCCAACACGCATCAAGGAATGATACTCCGGAAGACCAGATGACTGAGTGATAATTCTATGCTTTTTATGCAGTTATTTCAGAAAATATTTTTGTGGGTCGTTTGTTTTCGAAACGCACACTAACAAAAATTCCATACAAAATGGTAGCTCGTTTTTAAACCGGACAGGGGAACAAAATACACGGAGAGGAATTCGGAAACGGCTCACCGAAAACGAAGACAAAAACAACACAAACCCTTTAACACTAAAGCATAAATACGGCAGGTACAAATTTTCCTTGAGATCCTTGTTGAAATTTGGTCCGCAAGACGAACGGGATGAAGGGGGGAAAGGAAGACGATGGGAGCCCATCGTACGTAAGGAGGGTGGTTCGGGGCCCCGGGAGGAGGGTGGAATGACCGCGCGCCGCTGTTGACCCCTCCTCACCCGATCTCCCGACCTTGCCCGGGTTCAATTTTGAGTCACCCGCTTGGGCTGAGACTTCGGAGCAAACGTTCTCTCCACCCCTCCCACAGATAGAAGAGGGAAGCCCGCAAAGTCTCAACATCCCTTAAGCCCCCCCCCCGACCCGAATGTTATCCCTTAAGCCCCCACCTCCCCTCCCTCCAGGGGCTTGGTTCAGATTCAAAAATGACTTACTAATGCCCCGTCGCGAGGAAGTATTCAACAAGTCCAAAAAAATAAAAATGAAAACGGTTTCTACAAAACGCTCCCGGTTCCGTCAGACTGCCGACGAGACCCGGAGCCTGGAGAGACCAACCAGAGAGAGAAAGGGTTTGGAGTCTCCCTGGGGTCCGGGATGGAGCGTCCCCCTCCAATCGATCCCAATCTCCCTCCCATTTTCAGGGTTTCGTCGTGGACAGGCCCACGTCGAGAACAGGTCCTGGGAGGGCTATTGCACACCCCGGGTGTGTGGGTGGGGGGGGAGATAACATAGACAACACTGAATTGAGAACTTCCAGAGCAGAGTTGTACGACACCGGGGGTCATCGGCTCGGCTCTCTCTGCAACGGGCAGCTGTGTTCGTGAGCGTCAACCCTCGGATCTGGAAGGAGGCAAAGCGTAAGAGCCAACACTTTGGGTTGAATTGAGGCAATCGATCCGGGAGAGAGAGGGGGTTCGGTAAGAGGTACAGTACTTCAGTCGGGAGAGGGCCCAGGGGGTGCGGGCGAGCCTGGGCTGTGGTTCTAGACCAGGAGCCGAGGGGAGGCAGAGAAAACGACGGACGCCAGCTGAACCCCACGCCGCCGAGCAGGCGTCGACCACCCTCTCCCGCCTCCCGACCGGGCCGTGACTGGGGACGGCCGAGCCCGGCCGCCGAAACGAGGGTCAAGGAAAACACAAAACTCTACGGGCTAAAATGCCAGAACTAAAACGAAGACAGAGGAACCGATGAGGCCCCCCCACCGAGACAGCCCGACCCGTTGACAAACCACCCCGCTCGGGTGTGACGTTCAAGGCTGCCCGGGGCCCACAGCCGGGCTCTCCGGCAGTGGATGGGGCCATCTGTACAGTACATATGTAAGAATACAAAGATATATGGCAATGTAAGGCACTTCCGATACAAAAAGGGTAACGATCTACTTGTGGGAATCACAAAACCGCTGTAAAGAAGCCGGGGAGAGGGGCCGCCTCCCCAGGCCGCAGGGTTCTGGGGAGTCTGAATTGCTTTTTCCGGTAGCCCTTTGGTTCCGGGTGCCACCCTTGTAGACGAGGCGGGTGGAAGGCTTGGGATGGTAGGGAGGGGCACGGGAGACG
This sequence comes from Ornithorhynchus anatinus, assembly GCF_004115215.2. Classification (NCBI taxonomy): domain Eukaryota; kingdom Metazoa; phylum Chordata; class Mammalia; order Monotremata; family Ornithorhynchidae; genus Ornithorhynchus; species Ornithorhynchus anatinus. Next base: position 16,497,254 of record NC_041749.1, read on the forward strand.
GTCACGCTCCGTTATAATCTGCTAGACGACAACTCCTTAAGGACGACGGTCGCGTCTTTACGTATTCTTTTGTAATCTACCACAGTAAGCGCTCAATAAATACCACTGGATTGATTGATGGGAGGGGAGATGAGAATATTCCATTTTTGCTGGTGATGGCTGGTTTCTATTGTGGGAATGGGAGGAGCTGGGTGTCGGGGGAGGAAGGGGCGGTAATCCAGGAAAGCGGAGGGAGGAGGGGAGGGGAGAAATAGACAGACAGCTAGATCCACGGGGGAGGGTTTGGAAGGGAGCCCGCTTCAAGCCTGAGGAAAAAGACTGAGATTATCCATCATCCGGCCTGAACCCATCACTGCCGGGCCACAAGGGGTTACTTTTTTGTTGTTGTTGGGGTTGTTTTTAAATGGTATTTATTCAGAGCTAACTGTGTGCCAGACAGCATACTAAGTGCTGGGGTAGAGATATGAGACAATCAGGATGGACCCAGGCCCCATCCCACATGGGGCTTACGGCCCAAATAAGGAGGAGAATAGAATAGGTATTTCCTCTGCCGGAAAACCGAGGCTCAGAGAAGCGACTTGCCCGAGGTCTCCCTGCGGGCAAGTGGCAAAGCTGGGATTCGAACCTAGGTCCTCTGACTCTTTCCACTGGGGCCAGGCTGCCTGCTACCAGGCACCTGGGGATGATCCTCTTGGCCCGACCAGGGGCAGGTCAGCCGACACTGTGTCGGGAAGAGGTTCCTCTCCTTTGACTAAAGCAACCCGCTGGAGAGGCGCTAGACCCAGAGGGATTCCGCTCAGAGGTAAATCTGCCAGGGTGGGATCTGGGGCCTCCTTGGTCAGCGAGGCCATTTCTCGGCCAGGGAACGCAGAGAATTCTCACTGCCTGCGCCAGCTAGGCGGGTGGGCACGGGTGCCACTGTAAACGATGGGAAGCAGCTCCTCCCCACCCTCGGCTCCCTCCCCTCTTTTTCTCTGTAACTACAGCGCAGCCGGGTCCTCCCACCCCCGCCCAGCCCTCTCCCCGGCGACTTACCGCGGCGCCACCGACCTGCCACAGCCACGCCTGGGGCCCAGCCGAAGATGCCCCATCGAAGCGCCGAAGTGACGCTCCCACGAGAGGGACCCGATGCCCCCGAGCTGCCCATCCCCGCCTGCCAAAGTGACGTCCAACCGCCCGTCCCGAATCCACCTACTCCGCTCTCCCTCTTCCCAAAGCGCCGTCAGCCAACGCAGAGTAAGGCACGAGAACCCAGGGTGGCGTCTGAGGTAGATTCAACCCTTATACTCCCGCCCCGGCGAGAGGGTGTTGGGAGGCGGAGGAGGGCGGGGGCCAGGTGTGTACCAGTGGCACTTGGCAGGTGGCGGGGCCCTTCCGTCTGGGACACGGGGTGAACGCATGGGATACAGGGAGCCTAACCACAACCGCTGCCGTGAATCAGGGCCAGCCGGCAGCGGATGTGGCCAAGAGATCCAACACCGGGAGGACAGAGGGGGTTCCTCCTGGTAGCCGGGGCAAATTGGGTTGCCCTCCTGGAAGCCGGGCAGAGGGGGCACCCTCCTGACAACTCGCCCATTCCACTTGGGCTGTGGCGGCTGAAATGAAGCAGCCCAGAAGCAGGCTGCCGCTGTGGGCTTGGGCTAAGATTTCTCTGGCCAAATGGCTGACACCCCAACCTCGATCTCTTCAGGCTGGGCCCTCATTCCTACACTTTCTGCCCACATCCCGACCCCGCCCTGACCCAGTTTCTGCCTACTCTTTCTCTGGAGAAAACCGAGTCGAAGTCATTCTCTGGGGTGTAGGGACCACACAGAGGTGTCCTGGGAACTCTGCGGAGGGGATAAAACCCAGGGCCCTGGTGAACCCGGAGTCAGGGCAAAGCTTCACTCTACCTCGGCACACAGCTGCCCCTCGCCCCGGCTTCTGGTAGGAAACGGGACTCTCTGCTGGCCGCGGGGCTGGAAAGGCAGGGGCGGGGACGGCGAGGCCGCGGCCGGGAGGCCGGTGGGGAGGTGGGACAAACGGCTGGCTCATCTGGGGGCCGTCTGGCAAGCGGCGGCCACTATCTCTCCTGAGGAGAATCCAGAGAGCCAGCTGTTGACGTCGCCCCAGGGCGTGGCTCAAACTAAACAGGACGCAGAAATGGCCCCCGTCCTTCCCTGAGACTGGCCAACTCCCGACCAGCTGCCCGGCTTGGGGTCCCGTGGACGAGCGCGAACGGGGAGCAGGAGGGGAGATGACCGACAGATACATCTCTTCTCTCCCTCCCACCCTGCACCCGCTTCGGAAGCCGATCCCGGCCCCTCTATCTCCGCCTCCTTCCCCAGCAGGAAACAGGAGGGCAGAGAGGAGGGAGGCGTTCCCTCTTTCCTTCCTTCCCTCCCTCCCCGACTCCCTTCTTCCCTCGGTCGAAAGGCGTCAGAGCGCCAGCCTGAAACGAAGCAAATGCTGGTGTCCCAGAGACGGCCACATCCCATTTGGCAGCTCGGATCCTCCTGTCAGGTCTCCTCCTTGAAGGACCTTCCAAGAGGCCGGCCGGGGTCAATTCCAGGAACGGGCCGGGGTTTTACCGGGGAGCCGGGCCTCTCAGCTTCCGGTCGGACGTGGCTGCTCGGAACCGGGGCTCGGGACCAAGACAACGTGCGGCGAGGGCCCCGAGGCCCGGAAGGGCATCGACACGGCCCGGAGGGGCAGGAGTACCGGGCGGTCCTGATGGGTCCCCGGGTCCGACGCAGAAGAAACCTAGTTACTAGGAAGAGCGGCTTCTAGGGGCTTCAGCACCCCCGCCCCACCGTCGGCCGCCCACGGCAGTCACGGCCGAGGATGGCGGAGGCTGTTCTGGGAGAGAGCCCCGAGGTCCGGGGTGGGCCAGAGTCCGGGAGGAAGAGCTGGTCCAGGGCCAAGCTGGACTCCTGAAGGGATGGAGACAAGCAGTGCCAACCGGTGTGTCTTTCTGTTTCCTGACGCACGTGGTCGAGGGCAGGACCGTGGCCGGGATCGGCCCGGGGAGGGGGGCAGGGGTTGCCCCCTCCCTGCCAGCCCAGCCCATTCTCTCCACCGGGGCTCTCACGGGCCGGGTGGTCTCCCGAGCTGTCCGAGGCGGGATTCATCGAGGATTCATCGACTGCTTGCCGCAGCATGGCTGGTAGTTTTAGTCCAGGAGGCCCCGGAGGGCTTGTCCGGGCCTGACGGGAAGCGGGCCTGGAGCCTCTCCCTGCCACCCCCACAGGGCGACCGGAGAGCAGAGGGGGGCCCGAGCCGGGGGCATCGAGGTTCCTTCGGGTGAGGTCCCCCCCCGCCCCCCCCCCCCGGCCAAACGTTACACAGAGAAAAGATTGCACAGTGATAAAAACACACCTGTGGAGAGAAGGGGAGAGGGAGGGGAAAAGAAACGGAAGAAAGGGGGTGGAGGGGCCAGGACTGAAAAAGAGCAAAGGCCAGAGGAGAGAGAGCGAGAGATCCCGGGCTTCTCTGTGATCCAGCCCAGAGGAATGGCAGGAAGGAGGCTCAGCGAGGAGAAGGAAAAGGAAAGGAGATTTTTGGTTTGATTGAAAACGGTTTATAAAAAAGAGGGGACGAAGAAAAGGAGGGAGAGGAAAACACGAAACCTGTCGAAGACGCATTTCAGCTGTCGGAGGAGGAGGAGGGCGTGGTGGCTTAGCCCCGGGACTCCTTCCTGGTGCCCGCTTCCACTCACGGGGCTTTGGCTTTAAGGAGACTTGAGCTTCTTGGTTCGGGGGGATGTTCCGTTCTCTGCTTTCATCACTCCGTTTTCATGGTAGCCTGAGAAGGAGACAGCACCCCACCCCCGCCCCCACAGTGTGTTGGCCAAAGGAAAGAGGGGCCCCAGTCTGGCTCAGCCAGCTCAGGGTCAGCGTGTGGATGGCAGGGGTGGGCGGCAGATCCCGGCAGGGGGCCGAACACCTTGAGCTTGCCCCGCCCGTGGCTGGTCCCCTACCCCGCAGACACCCCACTGGACCAAGCTGAGCGGGATGAGCTGGAACACGGCCTCCTTGCCGGGCCCAGTGGGCTCCGGTCCGGGTGGCGGCCACGGCAGGCCTCCGGGGTTCCCCGCTCGCAACGCCGTCTGCCTCTGGCTGCCCCGAAGATACCGGCCGGGCACTGGGGCTGGCCCAGAGCTTGTCAGCCTAATCTCATCTGGGATGTGTGAGGGCACAGGTCAGATGGGCTTGGCCTTCCAAACCCGGCATGGGGTTAGGGGCCGATTCCAGGGTCTCAGGAGCTCCGACTCCACCCGCTCCCCCGTCAAACCGAAGGGAAACCCCTCCCACTGCTACCGACTTTTCCCAGAACGTTCTCTGGGTGCCCAGGAGGTGCCCAGGCCAAGATGGCGGGGCGGGGGCCTGGAGGGAGACAGATAAGAGGGATCGGACATCTGGGAATCCCTGGTGGGTGCTTTTTTTTTTTTTTAACCGCTTACAGGTCTGAAGCCAAAGTGGCAGAAAGAGTCTCGTCCCCCAGGGCAGTGTCCCAGAGCCAAGCAGCGGGCAACGGCTCCCTGACCCCAATGCCAGATCCCGCCGGGCCGGACAGACGGCTCCGCCGACCGGCTACCGGGGAAGGACGGGGCACACTGGGCAGTGAAAACTCGGCAGAAGCTTTTCCTCTTTCCCCCTTCCCTCCCGGCAGACTGCGAGCCACATTTCATTCCAGAAGAGGAGGAGGAAAGCGCTGCTCTCCCCCTGGCCGGCGCCAACGAGGACGGGCGGTGGGCAGGGAAGCCACGCCGGGGCCCCTGGGGCGGGGTTGGCACAGCAGAGTTGGCTGGGCAGTGAGGAGAGCCGGGGGGGGGGAATGAGCCCGGCTCCAGGAGCCGCCACCCTGCCCCGACCTGCCAAAAGGACGCCCAGATGAGTCGGCATTGCTACCGCCCACGGACCGGCCCCTCACCCAGCCCCGTGCCGGCCGGGACCCGGCAGAGATCCGGGCATCCGGGGCTCGGGGGAGCTGGAGAGGCCGAGGCGGGAAGTTCTCCGTGCCGAGGCTCCGTCCTCTATGCCCGTTCCGGACGAGGTCAACCTCTGCCTACTGTGGTCGAGCTCACCCTCTGCCCTGGCACTCACCGGCTTCCCTCCTGAGGAACTTGGCCTGCTGTCGGGGGGGCACCGTGGGGGCAGCGGCTTTCTTCCTGGCGCTCTGCTCGTTCCAGTATTCCCGCCAGCGGCGCAGCTGGGAATGGATGAACCGCCACATCATCCAGGCCTGGGAGAGACACACCAGCAGCAGCACGCAGAGCCTGGGGCGGAGAGTGGGAGGGATGGAGGGAGAGGGAGAAGGAGAGGGAGACGGGGAGACGGAGAGGGAGCCAGGGCTCAGGGCTACGGCCAAGCCCGAGGAGCACTGTGGCTTAGTGGATAGAGCACGGGCCTGGGAGTCAAAGGACCTGGGTTCTAATCCCAGCTCCGCCACTCATCCGTTTTGGGGCCTTGGGCGAGTCACTTCACCTCTCTGGGCCTCACTTACCTCATCTGTAAAGTGGGGATTAAGCCTTTGAGCCCATATGGGTCAGGGACTGTGTCCAAACCGATTTACCTTGTAACCTCCGCAGTGCTTAGTACAGTGCCCGGCACATAGTGAGCTCCTAACGAATACCATTTGAAAAAAAAAATAGCCCAAGGCAAGGATCTTCAGGTCCACCCACAACTCCCTTCTCCCGCAGACCCAGCCCCGCCTCAGTGCAGGCCCTTTAAAAGGACTCCCCCGATATTCAACTATTAACGGAGAGAAACCATTTCTGGTTTTATTCCTAGCAGGGCACAGCTGCCTTGGTCCAGAGGAAACCGTCAATACAGGGTGGTATGTGGGAATCTGGGGCAGGGGAGGGTATCAAGGTTGGGCAGGCACAGACCATGGCAGGTGGGTGCAAACCTTGGTAGCCTGTTCACCACCCCCTAGCACTATGTCTACCAGGCTTGCGGTGATTCTGACAGGTCTTGGAGTCGGGACACGGCAGGGACTCATCAGTGAACTTACCAGGCTCGGTCGGGGGAGGTCCTGAAGAGCTCGTGGGCCGGGGTTTGGGGCCGGGGAAAGGGGAGATACACCGGTGTACCCACCAGGCTTGGTGGAGGGGGGCCTTGACAGCTTTTGGGTGGTGGGAGGGGGGTCATCCACATCAAGGGGCTCACCTGAAGAGCAAGGTGTTGAAATTTCCTCTCTCGGGGTCAAAGGTCTGGTCTTCTGCCCGAGCCAGGCCAAAGCCGATGGTCAGCACCGTGAGGGTGAGGGTGAAGAGGCGGGTGACCACGAACACCACCGCCCAGGCGTTAAACCTGCCCAAAGAGGGAGGAGAGGCGATTCCTTGGGGCGCGGGGGGGGGGGGGGTCCCAGAAGAGCCCGGACCCCCAAGCAGCCCCTCCCACTATCCCGGGAAAGCCACAGGACAGTCCAGGCTATGATGGGAAAGTACAATAGGCGTGGCTTAGTGGCACGAACCCGGGTTTGGGAGTCAGAGGACGTGGGTTCTAATCCTGACTCCTCCACTAGTCTGCTGTTGACCCTGCGCGAGCTGCTTAGCTTCTCTGTGCTTCAGCTAACTCAACTGTAAAATGGGGATTAACAGTAATAATAACAATAATAATTCTGGTATTTGTTAAGCACTACGTGACTGGCACTGTACTAAGCGTTGGGGTAGATATGATTTAATCAAATTGGACACAGTCCCTGTCCCCCGTGAGGCTCACAGTCTTCATCCCCATTTTACAGATGAGATAACTGAAGCACAGCCAAGTGAAGAGACTTCACCAAGGCCACTCAGCAGACGAGTGGCAGAGCCGGGATTAAGACTGTGAGCCCCACAAGGGACAACCTGGTTACCTTGTATCTACTCCAGTGCTGAGAACGGCGCTTGGCACAGAGTAAGCGCTTAACGAATACCGTTATTATTATCGTCATCACTAGGGAGGAGGTTGCTCGAGGCAACGAATCGCCTCCAGGGGAAGGGATCTCCCGGGAACCCGATGGATGGCCCTGCCCCAGCCGCCACATGGGTCCCCGACCCGCGGAACCAGCGAGGTATGTGTGTGTCTGTGTGTGCTGTGGAGGAGGGGAAGGCCCTGCCGGAACCACTTACAGCTTCTCGTTGTTCTCGTCGGTGAAGTGGAAGAGCCGGGCGGTGTGGAAGAAGAACTCGGCCACGTACTGCAGCAGCAGCAAGATCAGGGCCAGGCGGGTCAGGCTGCAGGACGGGACGGGGATGTCACGGCAGGCTCGGGACCTCCTGCCCGGGGCCCTCACACCCTCCTCCCCCCGGCCCCCACAGGCGCCCGCCTCCTTCACGTCGGTCTATAAGCGACTATGCAGGAGCGGGGTTGGGTCACCCGCTGCCCGGGCCAGGCCGGCCCTCACGGAGCCACTTACTTCAAGAGGTACGCGCCCGCTATGTGGACCAGGTAGAGGCAGATGTACTGGAGCTGACGGGGGATCTCCTCCTGGAAGAAAACCACCACGGGGTCACCTTCACCCCGGGATCGGCACCGGCGTCCCAGAGTTGGGGGGTGGAGACCCCAGCTGGCTCCGGCACCGTCCCCTAAGGAAAGGCCGAGGAGGGACCGGGGGCCGCCGGGGGAAAGGGATGGAGACCGGACACGGTCGTCGTCTGAACCGAAACCGGCACCATCCCAGTGCATCGAGCAGGACCTCCTCACCATAGCCTTTAAAGCAGTCAATCTCCTTGCCCCCTCCTACCTCACCTCTCCGTCGTTCTTCTACGACTCGGGCCGCACACTTCACTTCTCACCAATCGCCGACCCCTGGCCCACATCTTGCCTCTGGCCCGGAACGCCCTCCTTCCTCAAATCTGATGGACAATCGCTCTCCCCGGCTTCAAAGCCTTATTGAAGGCACATCTTTTCCAAGAGGACTGCCCTAAACCCCACTTTCCTCTTCTCCCATTCCCTTCTGCGTCACACTGAATTGCTGCTCTCTTTGTTCTTCCCCTTTTCCAGCCCCGCAGCACTTATGAACATATCTGTAATTTATTTATTTGTACTGATGTCTGTCTCCCTCTCCGGACTGTATGCTCATTGTGGGCAGGGAATGTGTCTGTTTATTGGTGCAGTGTATTCTCCCAAGCACTTAGTACAGTGCTCTGCACACTAAGCACTCAATAAATACAATTGCATGAACGAATGATCCCGTGAGTTGCCAACCCTAGCTCCCGGACGTCCCCAGTTTTATCACCCGCTTTAAAAAGAATACACACACTAGGACAGGAACGTGGCAGTGCCATGACCCGTACTATGCCCCTGGGGAGACTGGAAGGGCAGGTTTGGAAGCCAAAGGACAGGGCCTCGTTATGGGCAGGGAACACGTTGCGAATTCTGTTGTGCTGTACTCTCCCAAGGGCTCAGCACAGTGTTCTGCACCCAGGGGGCACTCAATACATACCATCGACTGATTGATTTACAGGAGACGGGCAGCTTCTACCTGCTGGTCGGCCTCCCTCTCCCGGAGGCCAGCCTCTCTCTCCTGTCATATCCTCCCGCCAGAGGATGGAGACCATGGGAGTTTGGGCTCCCTCTGTCTCCTCTCCCTCCCTCCCTAGGTGAGTGGGTAGAAGAAATACTCAAATCACTCACCTTGCGCACCTTCTGGAAGTAAAGCTCGGGCAGGGCGTGCAGCCAGTATGCCAGCTGACAAAGGTAGAAAAACTTCACCTGGAAGCTGGAAGACAAAGGCAAGAAGTTTCGGAGAGTCAAGCCCCATCTGTGACATCCCTGGATAAAGCAACTCTAGCTCAGGTTGTTTTCTTTTTAAATAGTACTCGCTAAGTGCTTACTATGTGCCAGGCACCGTACTAAACGCTGGGGTAGACACAAGCCGTATCCCACGTGGGGCTCACAGTCTTCATCCCCATTTTACAGATGAGGAATCTGAGGCCCAGAGAAGTGAAGTGACTTGCCCGAGGTCATCCAGCGGACAAGTGGCGGAGCAGGACTTAGAATCTAGGTCCTTCTGATTCCCAGGCCTGTGTCCTATCCACTAGGCCATACTGCTTCTCTTGGCCACGGTGATTGGCCGCAGGCGCTTGGAACAGGCACAGACACAGAAGCAGCGTGAACGGAGCAACGGACTGACAAGAAGATGGCGGCGGTTCCCTTTCGGGGCAAGATGGTGTTCCTGCTCGGCTCGGGTGGGCCCCTCCTCAAAGCCCCCCTCACAGGCCCTCCCCCGGGCTCTCCTGCCACACCCAGGAGAAGCAGCACGGGCCTGGGAGTCAGAAAGTCATGAGTTCTAATCCTGCATTGGCCGCTTTGGTGCGGGACCTTGGGCAAGTCACTTCGCTTCTCTGTGCCTCTCTTACCTCATCTGTAAAACGGGGATGGAGTCTGTGAACCCCAGGTGGGACAGGGACTGTGTCCAACCCAATTTGCTTGTATCCACCCCAGGACTGAGTAGAGTGCCTGGCATATAGTAAGTGCTTAAATACCATAATTATTATTATTATTACTGTTGGCTGGCTGTGACGCAGGGGCCAGGGAGGTGGAAGAGAGGACGGGCCAGCTGAGCCGGCCCCGGGGGTCCTACGGGCAGACAACGGCGGGATCCATTTTAGCACCTCGGCCTCTTTTCTCTTGGTCCACAAGGAAAGCTGCCATCGATCCGGCACTGAGAACTTGGGTTTAGCTGCAGGGCTGGCTGGGATGTGGACCGAATGCCCCTCTAATTTCCTCCCTGCCTGGGGATTCCCAAAGCACGGGCTTCCTTCCACGAAGCCTTTGGGGAAGACAGGGCCCACAGATCGAATTGTCTCTGACGATCCCCAGGGGCGAATGCACTGCGGGGAGAGACCTGCTGGCTGGCGAACAAGCCACCTCAGACCGAACCGGGCGAATACTTACGGGAGATAGACGTGAGGGTAGTTTTCCCAGAGGCTTCTCGGGTTTGATAAATATCCCTCCTGCAGTAGGAAAGAGAAGACAGCTCTTCGAGAACATTCTTGCCGGGATGCTGACAGGACCCCGGATCCAGTCCGGGGGCTGGTGGGAGCGGGTGGAAAGGGGCCAACGCAAGCCAAGGGGCAACCGCTGGGGTTGAGGGAGGGGATGGGCATCCTCCAGTTCCTCTCCCATCTAGGCCAAGGGGATCCTCTGGATCCCGTGAGGGAGGAGGTCAGATGGCCGTAATTACAGCCATAACCGTATTTAAGTGCTTACTCTGTGCTAAGCACCGGGCTAAGCACTTAGGTAGATACCCTACATGCAATCGGATCAGCCACAATCCCTGTCCCACACGGGGCTCCCAGCCTAAGAGGTTGAGAGAGCAAGTATTTTACCGATGAGGAAACCGAGGTCCAGAGAAGTTAAGCGACATGCCTCAGGTCACACAGCAGAGATGCAGTATGGCCTAGTGGACAGAGCACGGGCCTGGGATCTGGGTTCTAATACAGGGTCTGCCACTTGTCTGCCGTGAGATCTTAGGCAAGTCACTTGCCTCATCTGTAAAATGGGGATTGACTGTGAGCCTCCACGTGGGACACGGACTGTGTCCAACCTAACTGTCTCGTATCTACTCCAGCATTTAGTCCAGTGCCTGGCACACAGTAAACACTTAGTCAGAGGCTGTGGGTTCTAATTCCGGCTCCACCACTTGTCTGCTGTGTGACCTTGGGCAAGTCACTTAACTTCTCTGGACCTCAGTTTCCTCATCTGTAAAATGGAGATTGAGACTGTGAGCCACATGTGGGACAATGTTGTATTTACCTTGTATTTACCCCAGCACTTAGAACAGTGCTTGGCACGTAGTAAGCACTTAAATACCATATTAACAATAATAATAATAATAATAATAATAATTATTAACAAATACCACTAAAAAAAAGAAGTGGCAGAGTTGGTCTCCTAACTCAAGTCTCCTGACTTCCTAATCCTGTGGTCTTTCCACTAGGCCACAGTGCCTCAGCCTTCTGACTTAGACAAAGCAGAAGAAAGTGTGAAGCACGGCCAAGTGGCAAGAGCACCGGCTTGTGAGTCAGAGGACGTGGGTTCTAATCCTGCCTCCACCACTTGTCTGCTGTGAGACCTCGGGCAAGTCGTTTAACTTCTCTTCGCCTGTCACCTCAACTGTAAAATGGGGATTAAGACTGGGAGCCCCATGTGGGACAGGGGCTTTGTCCAACCTCATTACCTTGAATCTACCCCAGCAATTGTATGTATGTACCCCAGAACAGTGCTTGACACACAGTAAGCACTTAATAAATACTAAAATTACAATTATTAGTTAGACACCCAACTGGCCCCACCCATACTGGAAGATTTGGGGAAAGCAGGGGAGTCCCATTGAAGGGGAGGAAGTTAGATCTTGTTTTAGGATACTGAACTGGGTTGGAAACACCTCTGGGCTGGGGTGTGTCGGGCTCCGAAATGGGGCCCGGGGAGGGCTCTGTTGCAGTGGCCACTAGGGCAGTGAGAAGGCAAGCCCCCTCAGGGGCCCTCTGGCCCCCTCACGTGACCTCTAAATGGGTCTCTCATCACTCATTCATTCACTCAGTTGTATTTATTGAGCTCTCACATTTACGATACATCTGGGAAGCACCTTGGCCCGGTGGAAAGAGCTTGCTCCTGGGAGCCGACGGACCTGGGTTCTAGTCCCAGCTTTGCCTCTTGCCTGCTGTGTAACAACTTCTCTATCCTTCAGTCTCTTCGCCTCCCTCCTACTTACACTGTGAACCTCATGAGGGACAGAGACCCTGTCTGCCCTGATTTTTGATTCTAATGGTATTGGTCAAGCTCTTACTATGTGTTAGGCACTGTATCAAGCACTGGGGCAGACACGAGGCCTGACTGACCTGTATCTAACCCAGCACTCAGAAGAGCGCTTGACACAAAGTAAGCGCTTACCAAGTACTATAAAAAACAAACCAACCCCCCCGCCCCCCGCCCCCCAAACTTGGAGAAACAGGATGACGGTTGCATGCCAGGCTTACTTTTCCCTCAAATACCTCACCCCGGATCTACCCAAACCCTTCTTGAACCTCCTGTTGTTTTTGGCCCAAACAACTTCCTGTGTACCAAGTTCTTCAGGCTCCCCAAACACTATCTGAAGACTATTTGTTTCCATCTGTGGGTTTTGAACCTTTAACCCTCTCATCCATGCACTGAGGGATTAGATGAACAGCTCTATCTACTCCCTTCATGGTTCTGCAAACTTCAATCATGTCCCCTGAACTGCCTCCAGGGTCCCCCAAGACCCCAGTTCACAGTTCTCCTCCAGAGGGTGTTAATAATAAAAATAATAATAATAAAAAAAAAATAATAATGGTACTTGTTAAGCGTATACCATGCGCCAAGCGCCGTTCTGCGCACGGGGGTAGATACACGTTAATCAGGTTGGACGTAGTCCCTGTCCCGCATGGGGCTCACAGTAATAATACTAATGTTGGTATCTGTTAAGCGCTTACTGTGCGCCAAGCACTGTTCTGATACAAGGTAATCAGGTTGTCGCACGTGGGGCTCCTAGTCTTCGTCCCCATTTTACAGATGAGGTAACTGAGGCACAGAGAAGTTAAGTGACTTGCCCAAGGTCACACAGCAGACATGTGGTGGAGGTGAGATTAGAACCCAGGTCCTTTTGACTCCTAGGCCCCCGCTCTATCCACTAAGCCACGCTGCTTCTTATGGAGTTCCACTATGCTGACCAGGATGACAGCGTCTCCTCTCCCCTCCTTTTCCAGACCCAAGTCCAGTTTGTGTGTCCGTGGGTGTGCGCGGTGAGAGGGAAGGGAGGCACCCACACATACACAGACTCATCCTCTGGGTTGCCCTCCATCTCCCAGCCACCCAAATGACCGGCATCTCCACCCTCGTCACTAGCCCCACATGAGCCTTGACCGGGCATCACCCAGGACTGGCACGTCACCTGGGGGCCAGCCCTCGCCCTCCTTGCCAGAGTTTCAGAGCCAGAGTTTGGTAAATGAAGGGAGACCTCCTGCCTAATTGCCACGGCATTGCATTTTTCCAGAAAACCGGCACTCCTTGGCATGCTGGGAAAATCCAGAGGCGGCAAAACCGGGAGGATGAGGAAACTCAAAACGAAATCTGAAGCCCACGAGGCCTCTCTCCTGACAGGACTCCCGAGCTCAGCATTTGCTGACTCGAGAGACCACACGCCCTTTCGTGGGAAAGGAATTTTCGGCAGAGAGAAGGGCGGTCCAGCTCTCTGCCCACTGTCCACCGAGCCCTTGGCACCACGGCGGGCCGCCGGGATGTTGGGGGGGGGAGCGGGCCCGAGCCTGGGGCCCGGAGGCGGGAGACGGAACGAGGAGGAAAAATGACTCACTCGTTTGTTACGGAGCAGTCTTTTCCAGACGGCTGGCCAGGTCACTGCCTCAGTGCGGGTGTTTGTGCGTCCACTGATCCTAAAGGGTCGTTCCCGCAGTTGGCCGTCCTCTCAGATACGTTCAACGCATAGGGGCCAGTCCTGTACTTCCCTCCCTAACACCGCCACCCTCCCACTCAACTTGGGGCTGGAGAGATCGGTCCACCAACCTGGCTCGGTCTTGTCCGGTGCTCTTGAGGAGATTTCTCTCCCTCTGACCTATAAAGTGGCAATCCCTCTGGCTAGCCATAATGCCCAGTGGAAACTTCTCTAGCCACACCCTTTCTTGCTCCAGTGCCCTTCCCTCCCTGACCCCCTGACCCCCACTGGTGCCTCCAGATGGGAAAAACAACAATCTGACTTGAATTTAGCAGGGGGTCTTCATGGGAATCAGGCAAGCTGGAGGCAGTGTGGTAAAAAGCACATAGGAAGCAGCGTGGACTACTGGAAAGAGCCTGGGACTCAGAGGACCTGGGTTCTAATCTGTGAGGATGATAGTCAAATCTACCTCTCCAGCCCTGATCTCTCTCCCGCTCTGCAGTCTCACATTTCCTCCTGCCTTCAAGACATTGCTACTTGGATGTCCTCCCGTCACCTCAGGCTTAAAACGTCCAAAACAGGATTCCTTATCTTCCCCTTCCCAAACCCCGTCCCCCCCCCCCCCGATTTTTCCATCACCGTCGATGGCACCACAATCCTTCCCGACTCACAAGCCCATAACCTTGGCGTTATCCTTGACTCCTCCCTCTCACTCAACCCACATATCCAATCCATCACTACATCCCGTCGGTCCCACCTTCACAACGTCGCTAAAATCCGCCCTTTCCTCTCCATCCAAACTGTTACCGCGTTAATATAATCACTCAACCTGTCCGGCCCGGATTACTGCATCAGCCTCCTTGCTGACCTCCTAGCCTCCTGTCTCTCCCCACTCCAGCCCATACTTCGTTCTGCTGCCCGGATCACTCTACAAAACCGTTTCAGGACACGTTTCCCCACTCCTCAAGAAACTCCAGGAGTCGCCCATCCATCTCCGCATCAAACAGAAACTCCTCACCACTGGCTTTAAAGCGGCCCATCACCTTGCCCCCTCCTACCTCACCTCGTGACTCTCCTACTACAACCCGGCCCGCACACTTTACTCCTCTAATTCTAACCTTCTCGCTGTGCCTCGATCTCATCTATTTGGCTGCCGACTCCTTGCCCACATCCTGCCTCAAATCTCCCTGTTCAGAGCCTTATTGAAGACCCACCTCCTCCCAGAGGCCTTCCCTGACTAAGCCCCCCTTTCCCTCTTCTCCTTCGCCCTTCTGCATCGCTTGACTTGCTCCCTTTGTTCATTCCCCCCTCCCAGCTCCACAGCACTTACGTACATATCTGTTATTTATTTATTTATATTAATTCTGTCTCCCCCTCTAGACAGTAAGCGCACTGTGGGCAGGGAAAGTGTGCTGTGTTTATTGTGGCACCGTACTCTCCCAAGTGCTCAGTACAGTGCTCTGCACCCGGTAAGCACTCAGTAAATACGACTGAATGCTTGTATGAATAATCCTGGCTCCACCACATGTCTGCCATGTGACCTTGGACACGCCACTTTCACTTCTTGGTGCCTCAGTTCCCCTGTCTGTAAAATGGAGATTAAATCCTCCTCCTTCCAATTCATTCAGTCAATCGTATTTATTGAGCGCTTACTGTGTGCAGAGCACTGTACTAAGCGCTCGGAAAGTACGATTCGGCAACAGAGACAACCCCTGCCCAACGACGGGCTCGCAGTCTAGAAGGAGGGAGACAGACTTCAAAACAAGTAGACGGGCATCGATAGCATCAATATAAATACATAGAATTATAGATATATACACATTATTAATAAAATAAATAGAATAATAAATATGTACATATATACACAAGTGCTGTGGGGCGGGGAGGAGTTAAGGGCAGATGGAGGGAGTCGGGGCAATGGGAAGGGGAGGAGGAGCAGAGGAGAAGGGGGGCTTAGTCTGGGAAGGCCTCCTGGAGGAGGTGAGCTTCCAGTAGGGGACTGTGAGTCCCATGTGGGACAAGGATTCTGTCCAACCTGATTATCTTCTATCTACCACAGCGCTTAGGCCAGTGTTTGACACATAGCAAGCGCTTAACAAAGACCATAAAAAAAAAAAAAGAAAAGAAACAGACCTGAGAGGCTCCTTTGAATAAACAGAAACACAAAACCGAAAGCTCTAAGCCAGACTGTAAGCTCGCTGTGGGCAGGGGCTGTGTCTGTTTATTGTTGTATTGTACTTTTCCAAGCGCTTAGTACAGTGCTCTGCACACAGTAAACGCTCAATATAAACGATTGAATGAATGAAAGTTGCCGGGACCACAAGGGGAAAAACAATTTGAAAGGGGGAAGGGGACTCGGGAGGGGGATCGCCGTGACCGACATCCTCCCTCGTCTTTAGCCGAGGGTCCGGCTACGACGGACCGGGGCAGGTTTTCTAAAGTGCCGGTCATTCCTCGGAGCGAGTCGCCCCGGCACGGTCCGGGTCGCCCTGTGGCTCCCCGAGATCCAGCGATTTGTCTCCTTTGACCCGTGGGGTCTGTCCTATCGGGAGACAAGCCAGGTGGCCGTCCGCCTCTCTCCCTGAAACGTCTGTGCCTTAATTATCTTCCCTCTCATAAAGATAAAACCTTAGTCCTTCCCTTCTAGGACAGGGGACGAGGGGAATAAGGAACTCTGCTCTCTTGTACTGTGCTCTCCCAAGTGCTCAGTACAGTGCTCTGTAATAATAAGCGCTCAATAAATTCAACTGACACTGATCAACATGTCAGGCCATGCAGGAAGCATGGGGACAAGGTTTTGAGAGCCGGGTACACTCCAGAGGTGAGTGAGTGAGAAGCAGTGCGGCGCAGTGGAAAGAGCATGGGCCTGTGAGTCAGGGGACCTGGGTTCTAATCCCAGCTCCGCCGCTTGTCTGCTGAGACCTTGGGCAAATTCCCTTTATGTTCTGTGTCTCAGGGACCTCATCTGTAAAATGGGGATTAAGATCCCACTCTGCCACTTGTCAGCTGTGTGACTGTGGGCAAGTCACTTCGCTTCTCTGTGCCTCAGTTCCCTCATCTGCAAAATGGGGATGAAGACTGTGAGCCTCACGTGGGACCACCTGATGACCCCGTATCTAGCCCAGACCTTAGAACAGTGCTCTGCACATAGTAAGAGCTTAACAAATGCCAACATTATGATTATGTGGGACATGAGTTGTGTCCCACTGGATCAGCGTGTATCTACCCCAGCGCTTAGTACGGTGCCTGGCACAAAGTAAGCACTTAACAAATACCACTAAGGGGAAAAAAAAAAGTAGGAACTTTCACCCGGTATAAACAGCCCTCCCCTCCAACTCTCCGGGGCAGCAGGAAGTCCAAGGGACAGAGTCCCGGTCCTGTGGTCACGGGGCTGGCGGCAGAATCGCTTGACTCCCTGAAGCATTCGGGCTCCTAATCGAGACATCCCACAAAGTAGCCAGCTGGTGTGAGGAAGGCTCGGAGCATGCGACAGGCCTGCCCCTCTCTGTTCGGCCCCAGAATAGGACGGGGCTGTTGTCAGGACCGACAAGCAAAGCTGGCAATTACCTGCTTCGGCTCCAGCCTGCAGCTGGAGGGCATCATTTGCATGAGACAAGCAGCGTGGTTTCGTGGAAAGAGTCTGGGAGTCAGAGGTGGTGGGTTCTAATCCCGGCTCCGCCACTTGTCAGCTGGGTGACTTTGGGCAAGTCACTTAACTTCCCTGGGCCTCAGTTCCCTCAGCTGTAAAATGGGGACTGTGAGCCCCACGTGGGACAATCTGATTACCTTGTATCTCCTCCAGCTCTTAGAAGAGTTTGGCACAGAGGACGCGCTCAACAAATACCGTCATTATCATCCCCTGTCCAGACAAAGAGCCCGTTGTTGGGCAGGGATCGTCTCTATCTGTTGCTGAATTGTACATTCCAAGCGCTTAGTATGGTGCTCTGCACCCAGTAAGCGCTCAATAAATACAATTGAATGAATGAATGAATGAATCTAGGGGGAAACCGACCCCCCTTATTCAGATCTGACCTCAGGGAGGAAGCTCAGACAGCTAAAAGTTCTCCTCACCCAGGGACTGCATTCTCTAGAATATAAATTCGTCATGGGGAGGGAACTTGTCTACCAAGTCTGTTCTTCTATTGTACTCTCTCAAGTGCTCAATACAGTCCTGGATCTCCCTGGTCTCCTCCAGGAAGCCTTCCCTGACTGAGCCCTCCTCTCCTCTTCTCCCACTCCCTTCTGCGCAGCTCTCACTTGCTTCTTCATTCATCCTCCCTCCCATCCTCACAGCACATATGCGTATATCTTTCTATAGCTGTAATTTATTTATTTATATTAAGGTCTGTCTCCCCCTCTAGACTGTGAGCTCGTTGTGGGCAGGAATGTGTCTGTTATATTATACTCTCCCAAGTGCTTAGTACAGTGCTTTGCCCACATTAAGTGCTCAATAAATACGGTAGAATAAATGAATCAATGAAAGTGCCATTGTACTCTCCCAAGAGCTTAGTACAGTGCTTCTCCCACAGTACGTGCTCAATAAATACGATCGAATAAATAAATCAGTGAAAGTGAGCCAAGGGAAAGGAGCAGCTAAGGAGGGAAGACACACACTCTGTTCAAAAAGGGAGGGGGAAAAGGAAAGACGTGAGTTTCCTTAAACTGTTGCAAAGCCCAATGTCTGGAGGTCTCTCAAGGAAGTTTCTAGCTCCCAGGCACACTACAGTGCCCTTAACAGCCCTACACACTGGACTCCCAAGCACTTAGTAAAGTGCTCTGCACACAGTAAGCCCTCGATAAATACGACTGACTGCCTGACTGACTCCCGGGGGTTTGAGGCTTTTCTCCTCTCTCATCATTTCTACCAGTCATTTAGCACGGCCGCCCACCTATTTGGGAGATGGGTGGTTTGGAACGATTTTCCTCATTTCACTGATCGGGAGAAACAAGGCTCGGAGAGGTTGAGTGACTTGCTTAGCGTCACCGAGCAAGGGAGGGGCCGATTTTGAGCGCTGAGGTTCCAGGCCCTGGCTGAGCTCTCCGAGTCGTTGTCCAGATTGGAGAAGAGGCAGTGCTTGGATCCTTAACTTCCCTCAACCTTGAGGTGCCCAACACAGAGCTCCTTATCTGCCCTCCCAAACCCTGTCCTCTCCTTAACTTTCCCACCACTGTGGACGGCACAACCATCCTTCCCGTCTCATAAGCCCGCAATCTTGGTGTCATCCTTGACTCTGCTGGGTCATTCACCCCACACACGCAATCTGTCACCAAAGCCTGCCGCTCTCCCCTTCACAACATCACCAAGCTCCACCCTCTCCTCTCCATCCAAACCACTATCTTGTTGGTACTATCTCTCATCATTTCCCGACTGGATTACTGCATCAGCCGCCTTTCTGACCTTCCAGCCTCCTGTCTCTCCCCACTTCGGTCCACGCTTCACTCTGCTGCCCGGATTATCTTCCTACAGAAATGCTCTGGGCACGTCACCCCCCCCACCCCCCCACCCCCCGCCCCCAAATCTCCAGTGGTTGCCTATCGACCTCTGTATCAAGCAAAAACTCCTCACTACTGGCTTCAAAGCATTCCATCACCTTGCCCCCTCCTACCTCACCTCCCTTCTCTCCTCCTACATCCCAGCCCCCACACTCCGCTCCTCTGGGGCTAACCTAACTGTGCCTCATTCTCGCCTGTTTCACCGTCGACCCCTGGCCCACGTCCCGCCTCTGGCCTGGAACGCCCTCCCTCCTCAAATCCGCCAAACAATCGCACTTCCCCCTTTCAAAGCCCCACTGAAGGCTCATCTCCTCCGGGAGGCCCGCCCAGGCTAAGCGCCCCATTTCCTCAGCTTCCCCCTCCCCTCCGCATCGCCCCGACCACGGCACTACCTATCCCCACACCGCGCCACTGCACTTGAGCATATATATGTACACATCTGTAATCCTATTTATTTATTTATATTAATGCCTGCTTGTTTTGACGTGTACATATCTATAATTCTATTTATTTATATTGATGTCTGTTTACTTGTTTTGATGTCGGTCTCCCCCGCTTCTAGACTAAGCCCGGTGTGGGTGGGGATTGTCTCTCTTTATTGCCGAACTGTACTTTCCGAGCGCCTAATACATTGCTCTGCACACAGTAAGCGCTCAATAAATGCGACTGAATGGTGTCCCCAGAAAAGGGGGCACCAAATGCTCAAGTCCAGTGGCCCCGCGGCACCTCTTGATCCAGTCCCGGCCCCCAGGCGAGCCGGCAAGGCTCGGCCATATTAAAAGGCCTCACAACGGGGAAAAGACCACCTTCCTTCCCCGACAAAGAGCCACCGACGTCTCACCATCACAACTATGTAGAAGCACCAGACCGAGGAGCTGAGATGAAAGGCTACCAGCTGCCCAGATTCATTGAACTTGCTGTGTTTGATCTTGGAGAGATGAAGCCGCCTGTTGATTTTCTACAGCAAGGAAAAAACAAAAACAGAACTTACTCACCGCCCACCCACTCGCACCCCCCATCTCAGGGAGGAAATCCCAATTAATTCCCCCCACGGTCGCTGCCCCAGGGGACGGCTCTGTGGCCAGCTTCCACGGGCCACCGTGCCGGGCTTCAGAGAAGCAGAGCGGAAGCCGCCAAGAGGCTGAAACGTGCTTTCTCGACGTTCCTCTTTCAGACTCCGTTGAGCCTTTCAGAGCGACTGAGGGTGGGGACTTCAGAGCATTTGGAAAGAAAAAGCAAGAGAGCAGCGGCAAGGGGCCAGAAGCCAAGCTTAGTTCCTCATCTCAGGGACGATGACGCGTGACTCCGGCTGACTTCGAGGGACACGATTCACAAAAGAGTTGCCACAACACCGAGGGAGAGGGGGAATCATTCGATCGTAATTACTGAATGCATACTGCGTCGCAGAGCATTGTACCGGGAGTTTGGGAGAGTACAAGATAATAAAGTCGGTAGACACATTCCCTGCCCACAGTGAGTTCACAGTCCAGAGGGGGAGACAGGCATTAGCAGAAATAAATTACGGATACAAACCCAAGTGCAGCGGGGCTGAGGGAGGGGTGAATGAAAGAAACAAATCCAAAGCAAGGGCAATGCAGAAGGGAGGGGGAGAAGAGGAAATGAGGGTTTAGTCAGGGAGGGCCTCTTGGAGGAGATGGGCCTTCGGTAAGGCTTGGAAGGCGGGGAGAGTAATTGTCTGTCGGATATGAAGAGGGAGGGTGCTCCAGGCCAGAGGCGGGATTTGGGCGAGGGGTCGGCGGTGAGACAGGCGAGATCGAGGGACAGTGAGTAGGTTGGCATTAGAGGAGCGAAGTGCGCGGGCTGGACTGTAGTCGGAAAGCAGCGAGGTGAGGTAGGAGGGGGCGAGGCGATCGAGGGTTTTAAAGTCGATGGTGAGAAGTTTCTGTTGGATAATAATAATAACGTCGGTATTTGTTAAGCGCTTACTGTGTGCAGAGCACTGTTCTAAGCGCAAGGTAAATGCGGGAAGCCCGAAGCGGGACCCGGCTCTGAGCCGAAGAGAAGCACGAGGTTCCGGCATCCCCCCGATTCGGGGTCCCGGGGGAGCCACTCACATCCAGGATGTATTCCTGTACCACGGCGTGCAGGATGATGGCGATGAAGATGTAGAAAAGGATGGTGACCAGATCCTTCAGCCCGTAGTGATACTGAACCGTCTCACTGTCTGGGGAGGGAACAGTAACGATAATGAGTAATAATTAGGGTAGTCGTTAAGTCAGTCAGTCGTATTTATTCAGCTCTGCCACTTGTCTGCTGTGTGACCTTGGGCAAGTCGCTTAACTTCTCTGGGCCTCATCTGGAAAATGGGGATTGAAAAAGGTGAGCTCCACATGGGACAATCTGATTACCCTGTATCTATCCCAGCGCTGAGAACAATGCTTGGCACATAGTAAGTGCTTAACAAATACCATCATTATTATCATTATTAAGCGCTCACTATGTGGAGAGCACTGTACTAAGCACTTGGGAGCATGCAATAAAACACAACAGACACATTCCCTGCCCATAATGAGCTGACAGGCTAAAGGACTGTTAAGCGCTTACTATGTGGCCCCTCTAGACAATAATAATAATAATAATAATAATAATAATAATGTTGGTATTTGTTAAGCGCTTACTATGTGCAGAGCACTGTTCTAAGCGCTGGGGTAGACACAGGGGAATCAGGTTGTCCCACGTGGGGCTCACAGTCTTAGTCCCCATTTTACAGATGAGGTAACTGAGGCACAGAGAAGTGAAGTGACTCGCCCACAGTCACACAGCTGACAAGTGGCAGAGCCGGGATTCGAACCCATGACCTATGACTCCAAAGCCCGTTCTCTTTCCACTGAGCCACGCTGCTTCTCACTGTCAGCTCATTGTGGACGGACATGACGGTAGGCATGTTCTACCAACTCTGTTATAGCGTACTCTCCTAAGCGGTTAGTATAGTGCTCTTCATGCAGTGAGAGATCAATAAATACCACTGATGGACTGATCGCCAAACACAGTTCTAAGAGCTGGTGTAGATGCAAGTTAATCAGGTTGGACAGAGTCCCTGTCCCAAGGGACTCAGAGTCTAACTAGGAGGGAGTAGGCCTGAATGCCCACTTTGCAGATGAGGTAACCGAGGCACAGAGAAGTTAAATGACTTGCCCAAGGTCATACGGCAGACAAGGGGCGGAGCCGGGATTAGAACCGAGGTCCTCTGACTCCCGGCCTGGCTCCAAACTAAAGCAGCATGGCCTAGTGAAAAGAGCACAGGCCTGGGAGCCAGCGGACCTGATTTCTAATCCTGCTCCACCACTTGTCTTCTGTGTGACCGTGGGAGAATCACTTAACTTCTCCGTGCCTCAGTCTCTTCACCTGTCCAATGGGGATTCAATACCTGATCATCCTCCTACTTAGCCTGTGAGCTCTGTACGGCGCAGAGACTGTCTTTCCTAATTATCTCGTATCTACTCCGGTTCATAACGCAGTGCCTGGCACATATTAAATGCTTAACAGATATCACCATTTTATCATTATTATTATTATTGTTATCATTTTTCTAGCATTGTACTAACTGCTGGGGCAGAGACACAATCAGCTCAGACACGGTCCCAGTCTCACATGAGGCTAACTGTTTGAGAGAGTGGGAGATTAGGGATCTAATTCCTGTTTTACAGATGAGGATGCCGAGGCCCAGAGATGTTAAATGACGTAGTCGAAGCCACACGGCAGACTGGTGAGCTTGTTGCGGGCAGGGAACACATCTGCCTACTCTGCTGCATTGTACTCTCCTACGTGCTCAGTATGGTACTCTGCAAACAATAAGCGTTCAATAAATACCGTGCACTGACTGATTGAAGTAGCAGAATCAGGATTGGAACTCAGGTCCCTTACGATCAAGACCCACGCTCTGTCCACTAGGCACTGAAGGCAAACCTAATCATCACATATCCTCAATTCCATTTTCCAACTCGCCAGTCAAGACACTCCATAGGGCTGAGAACTGTATGGTACTGTGCAGTCTGATAATAATGATAATCACTAATAACTGTGGCATTTATTAGGCACTCTTTGCCAAGCACTGTATTAATAATAATAATAATAATGTCGGTATTTGTTAAGCGCTTACTATGTGCAGAGCACTATTCTAAGAGCTGGGGGATATGCAGGGTAATCAGGTTGCCCAACGGGAGGCTCCCAGGCTGCAGAGAAGCAGCGTGGCTCAGTGGAAAGAGCATGGGCTTTGGAGTCAGGGCTCATGAGTTCGAATCCCGGCTCTGCCACTTGTCGGCTGTGTGACTGTGGGCGAGTCACTTAACTTCTCTGTGCCTCAGTTCCCTCATCTGTAAAATGGGGATTAAGACTGTGAGCCCCACGTGGGACAACCTGATTCCCCTATGTCTACCCCAGCGCTTAGAACAGTGCTCGGCACATAGTAAGCGCTTAACAAATACCAACATTATTATTATTATTCTTAATCCCCATTTTCCAGATGAGGTCACTGAGGCACAGAGAAGTGAAGCGACTCGCCTACAGTCACACAGCTGACAAGCGGCAGAGCCGGGATTAGAACCCATGACCTCTGACTCCCAAGCCCAGACTCTTTCCACTGAGCCATGCTATATTAAGCGCTGTGGGGTAGACACAGTACATGCAGAGTATATGCAGTCCCTGTCCCAAGCACTCAGTTCAGTGCTCTGCACACGGTATGTCTAAGTATCAATCAGTCATACTTAGTGAGCGCCTACTGAGTGCGAGCACTGTCCTAAGCACTTGGGAGTGTACAATATAACAGCTGCCTGAAAATAAGATGCTTGCTGACTTGTCCCCGGGTCTTCTCAAATACTTCTTCCCTCGAGACCGTAAGCTCCATATGGGCAGTGAAATTCTCTGTTGATTCCGCTGTAGAGTGCCCTGCACATAGTAAGCGCTCAATAAATACCACTGATTGATCGATAGGACAGTAACCTGACAGCTGTAGAGCTGTCAGGGTCACCCCGGCCATGACCTGTGACCTTCTCCACTTTATAGGGATTTTTCCCTACTGTTTCCAGTTCCCCAAGTAAGAGTCAATTCTCTAAGTATTGAGAGCAGCGTGGCTCAGTGGAAAGGGCCCGGGCTTCGGAGTCAGAGGTCATGGGTTCGAATCCCGGCTCCGCCACTTTCATTCATTCAATAGTATTTATTGAGCGCTTACTATGTGCAGAGCACTGTACTAAGCGCTTGGGATGAACAAGTCGGCAACAGATAGAGACGGTCCCTGCCGTTTGACGGGCTTACGGTCTGATCGGGGGAGACGGACAGACGAGAACGATGGCGATAAACAGCGTCAAGGGGAAGAACATCACTTGTCAGCTGTGTGACTGTGGGCGAGTCCCTTAACTTCTCTGGGCCTCAGTGACCTCATCTGTAAAATGGGGATTAACTGTGAGCCTCCCGTGGGACGACCTGATGACCCTGTATCTCCCCCAGCGCTTAGAACAGTTCTGCCCAGAGTAAGCGCTTAACAAATACCAACATTATTAAGTACCACAGAACGCACAACTCCGCTCCTTGACTTCACGCAACTTTCAAAAACCCACTTCGGCCATCTTCTTCTTCTAGTCTCGTCTCCCACTCTCCCACCATCAAGAGGTGACCCATCGTTGGCCATCTTTCCACCCCCATCCAGCAGCTTGTCTTTCTTCTTGGATGGGGGGGCGGGAGGAGCAGATCTTTTTTTTTTTTTTTTGCTCCTCCTCCTCCTTTCCCTGTTCCCGTCTCCGTCTTGCAGTCAGTACCTCCTCCCTCACTTCTGCTTTCCTGATTTTGGCCCTTCATAAGCGTGCTTTGTCTCGTTCTCCTCCTCCTCGGGGGAGTTGGCCCCATTCCCACTTTCTGTGGTTTGCCCCCTAGCCTTTCAGGCTTTTAAAGTTCTGGATTTAGCCAACTTGGCATCTTGCTGGCCTTTCCGAGCTTCCTATTCACTGCCACGTCCTGCGGTGGCTGAACCGTTTATTCCACGCTGGGGCTTTCGGGGACTGCAGTTTTCGGCTTCCTTCCTACGAGATCTTGCCGCCCCAGCCCCTTAATGTGTTGAAATCTGCCTTTCTTCAAGTTCGCTTTCTTTATCTGACTGGCTTCTCTCCTTCCTTCCCTTAGGCTCCTCGTCATCTTGTGGTTGCCTGCCGCCCAGGGTTTCTGCAAAAAGTGGAATTCTGTCCTTTCTCCTTCCCTGATGGGAAGCGGGTTGAGAAGGGAAGCAGCAAGGCGGGTAGAGCACGGGCCTGGGAGGCAGGAAGAACTGGGTTCTAATCCCGACACTGCCACTCGTCTGTTCTGTGACCTCGGGCGAGTCACTTCACTTCTCCCTGCCTCAGTCACCTTATCTGTAAAACGGGGATGACGACTGCGAGCCCTCTGTGGGGCTGGGACTGCGTCCAACCCGATTAGCTTGTATCTACCCCAGGGCTTAGTACAGTGCTTGGCACAGAGTAGGCGCTTAACAAATACCATGGAAAAAAACAAAGAAAAAAGACTAAGGTTTCTCTATTTACTCTGCTCGCGTGAGTGGCTCTGGCCCTCGGGCCCGGCAGACGGACCCCGGGCCAGGTTTTCTGGAAGTGAAACCGAGGGTACACGCTTCGGTTTGCGAGCACCTGTCCCATCCCGCGGACTCTCTGCACAGGTAGAACCAGCGTGGGAGCTTCCGTCCCTTCCGGTCACCGGTTCCGAGCCGCCCCTTAGGCAAGGGGATTCCTGCCTCTCCTACTCTCCGTCTCTCCTTCCTCGCCCATCAGCCCCAACTTCCCTCCCTGCCCTGCCCAAGCCCCGCACTCCTTCCCCGCTCCGCCTCGGGTCTGCTTTGCCTACCTCCGGAGAGCCCGTCAGAGTGGAAGTCAGTCAGTCGATCGTCTTTATTGAGAGCTTACTGTGTGTGGAGCAATGGCGTAGAGGATAGAGCCCGGGAGTCAGAAGGTCACGGGTTCTAATCTTGGTTCCGCTACTTGTCTGCTGTGCGACCTTGAGCAAGTCACTTCACTTATCTGGGTCTCAGTTACCTCGTTTGTAAAATGGGGATGGAGATCGTGAGCCCCACGTAGGACAGGGGACTGTGTCCAACCCGATTTGCTTATATCCACCCCAGCGCTTAATACAGTGCCTGGAACATAGTAAGTGCTTAGCAAATAACATTATTATGCTTATTACATTATTATGCTCGGGAGAGTACAATACAGCAGTAAACAGACTCATTCCCCGCCCAGATGAGTTTACAGTCTGGCCCTGAGAGGCCTGAGGAATGGGATCTGGTGCCCTACCTAGGAAGGGTCACGTTAACCCTTTTGCCACCCATTCTGGGGATAACGCCGCCATATTAAAAAAATATATAAAGTATTGGAACTAAGCGAGCCGGGTGAAGTGTGGCAGCATCATTTCCCCACCTTCCGGCGGCCTCTTTTTCTACGGCAGTCGTGTTCTCTAAGCCAAGAAAAACCAAAAGGGCGGTCCTGTGTGTTAAACACATGGTCCCTAACCTGTGCAGACAGGGAAGCTCCCTCCCCTAGATATCCATTAGCCCGCCAGTTCCTCGAGGGCAGCAGGGATAATAATAATAATAATAATAATGTTGGTATTTGTTAAGCGCTTACTATGTGCCGAGCACTGTTCTAAGCGCTGGGGTAGACATAGGGGAATCAGGTTGTCCCACGTGGGGCTCACAGTCTTAATCCCCATTTTACAGATGAGGGAACTGAGGCACGGAGAAGTTAAGTGACTTGCCCACAGTCACACAGCCGACAAGTGGCAGAGCTGGGATTCGAACTCATGAGCCCTGACTCCAAAGCCCGTGCTCTTTCCACTGAGCCACACTGCTTTGTGGTATGTTCTCAAGCACCCACGATGAAGACAAGCATACAGATGAAGACGGTGGCCTGCACCTTTCCATTTGGCCACATTTCCAGCAGCTCTCAAGTAGAAAACAGCCTTCTGATGACTGTGTATAAAAACCAACCCCTGGAAAAGCTCACTTACCCCCTCTTTGATACTTCTGGTATTCATTCCATAGTATTTATTGAGCCCCTACTATGTGCAGAGCCCCGTACTAAGCGCTTGGAATGTACAATTCATTCACGCCATAGGGGCAAGACTGTCTGAAAGTTGGAGGTCTAGGAACAGGCCCCGGATTTCTCCTCAGGAGAGAAGGGGCTGCCATTTCCACTGGCTACCCACTTCTTTTCTTTCCCTTCTGACAAACACCACGAGTCCTTCGGTTTGATGTTTCAATCTTTAAATAATTAATAATGATAGTGGCATCTGTTAAGCGCCTACTGTTTGCCAAGCACTCTACTAACCCCTGTGGTAGCCACAATGCAATCGGATAGGACACAGTCCCAGCCCACAAAAGGCTCACAGTCTGTGGGACACAATTTTTTTTTTCTTTTTCTTATGATTTTGTTAAGTGCTTTCTATGAGCCGGGCACTGTACTAAGCGCTGGGGTGGGTACAAGCTAATCAGCTTGGACACAGTCCATGTCCCATACGGGGCTCACAGTCTTAATCCCTATTTTACAGATGAGATAACTGAGGCACAGAGAGGTTAAATGACTTGTCCAAGGTGACCCAAGCGGCAAGTGGCAGAACTGGGATTGGAACCCAGGTCCTGTGCTCATTCCAGGCTGCTTTCTGTCCAGGATTCCACGAAAACTAAGTGGCCCAAGCAAAAGCAGACACTTTAACATCTGAACTCCTTATAGGCCCCACAAACAGCCAAGGAAGAGTGGTTAGGCTGGATGAGAATTGTTAAAGAATCCAAATTCCAAACTCCCTTGACTGCTGAGTTCAATCCTTCTTCAGATATAACATTAAATAGGGATTTTACTAAGTTTCACTGGGGATTTCCTTTGGCTGTATAGGTATGAAGGGGTGAGGAGACCAAAGCCCATCACTTCTGCCAGAAACAGAATGAATAGTAGGAGAGGGCTGAGGCAGCCGGGGTAAGAACTTCATTATTGGTGACCAGAAATTAAATATCGTCCCCGACAAACATACAAACACATCCCTCCTCTCGTCCCCTCTCTTTCCCTCCTTCCCTCCTCTCCACAGACTATGAACCCTTGAGGAGATAGAATTTCAATGTCCATTTTTTAGCCTGTTGTTTCAGACTTCCAAGTTTTCCCCAATCACTTTCTCACTTACCCTCCCTCTCTCCCCTCCGTCTCCTCCGGGTCTCCCTTCCCAGCAGTCTGGGTTTGCTTTTCCCACCCAAGTGGTTATTATCAGTCTGCCAAGTCCCAAATTCATAGCTCCAGGTGGAGGAGAAAAAACCCAGCCCATTTCCTGCATAAGGGATGAACTGCCCGGAGAAACGATGTGACCTAGAGCTTGGGCCTGGAAGGCAGAGGACGGGGGTTCTAATCCCGGCTCTGTTGCACGTCTGCTGTATAACCTTGAGCATGTCACTTCCCGCCTCTAGGCCTCAATTACCTCACCTGTAAAATAGGGATTAAAAATATGAGCTCACTGTGGGCCAGGGACTGTGTCCAACCTGATTAACTCCTGATTAACTTGATCTACCCTAGCACTTGTTAGAATAGTGCTTGGCACATAGTAAGTGCTTAACAAGTACCATAATTATTTATTATTATTATTCTCTGGGGACTGGGGAATAGGCAGCCCCAGGGGTGAGAGAAGCAGCGTGGCGCAGTGGAAAGAGCCTGGGCTTCGGAATCAGAGGTCACGGGTTTGACTCCCGGCTCTGCCACTTGTCAGCTGTGTGACTGTGGGCAAGTCACTTAACTTCTCTGTGCCTCAGTCACCTCGTCTGTAAAATGGGGATTAACTGTGAGCCTCAAGTGGGACGACCTGATTCCCCTGTATCTACCCCAGCGCTTAGAACAGTGCTCGGCACATAGTAAGCGCTTAACAAATACCAACATTATTATTATTATATTTGTGACAGGAACACTGGATCCCAACAAAACAGAAAGGGGAGCAAGCTACTAGCAGGAGCCAAAGTCATCATCATCATTACGGTATTCATTAAAACGCTTACTATGTGTCAAACACTGTTTAAAGCCCCGGGGTAGATACAAGATGATGAGGTTGGACACAGCCCCCGTCCCACATAGGGTTCACGGTCTTAATCCCCATTTTACAGATGAGGGAACTGCGGCTCAGAAACGTTAAATGACCACGGTCACACAGCAGAGCTGGAATTAGACCGCGCTCTCTGCTGGGTCCCCCAGGCTGTTCGGTCCCTGACTACTTTTAAATGTTTTAAAAATCCGAGATTAACAGAGCTGTTATTGTGATGGAAAGTTTCCCATGAGAAGCTTATTTTCCCCCTCCCAGTACAGTACGGTATTTACAACTCAAACATTGTGGCCTTGGGCTCTTGCTGAAGGGATCCAAAATGAAAAGGGCCAGTCTGCTGCCATTGTCCCCATCGTGTTTACCCTTCCGCGGACAAACAGACAAGCAGAGCGCTTCGGGGTAGGGAGGTGCGGGGAGAAGAAAAACAAAAATAACCTCTTGAATATTAAAGAAAAGTAGGTACCCACGGCAACTCGGAAGTGGTGAGTCTGAATCTGGTGTCTGATCGCTTGGCTCTAAGCACTGACCAGAGCTAGGCCCTGTTCACGTGGTGGTGGGTAAGGGGGATCTTGGCTCTCTAGGCTGTTTTTCTGAGGGAACCAGGCATTTTCTTTTTGACAGAGATGGCTTTTCTTGTAAACTTGTTGTGGGCCGGGGGCGGGGGGAGGGGGGGGACGGGGGGGGGGTCCGTCTACCAACTCCCTTGTACTTTCCCCAGCGCTTAGCACGCATTAAATGCTCAATAAATACCAGTGATTGACTGCTCTTGCCACTGCTGTAGGGTCGAGTCGAGACATTGGTCAAATCAGGCCACGCCAAAGGTGCGGTGGAAAAGATTACGGGAATGGAATTAAGCCGGTCCAGCGGAATAACTCCAGAAACACCCAGTGAAGAGAAATGGAGTGAGTGGACGGGAGACTAGCAGCCGAAATGTTGTAGGGCAGGTCAGAGTTCTGTTCTGTGACCTTAGGCAAGTCACTTAACTTCTCTCTGCCTTGTTTACCTCCTCTGTAAAATGGGGATTAAGACTGTGAAGCCCCACATGAGACGTGGACTCTATCTGACCTGATTAATTTGTATCTACCCCAGCACATAAACAGCGCCTGGCACATAGTAAGCGTTTAACCCATAACCATCAAATACAGACAAAAGACAAAACCTGAACTATTAGGGACACTTGCCGGGCAATTACCGGTTTTTAAAGGCAGGAAGGAGCTCAGGGGAGGGAGGAGAAGCAGCGTAGCCTAGAGGATAGAGCACGGGCTTGGGAGACAGAAAGACCTGGGTTCTGATCCCGGCTGGGCCACTTTTCTGCTGGGTGAATTTGGGCAAGTCATCGGAGAAGCAGCGTGGCTCAGTGAAAAGAGCGTGGGCTTCGGAATCAGAGGTCATGGGTTCGACTCCCGGCTCTGCCACCTGTCAGCTGTGTGCCTGTGGGCGAGTCACTTCACTTCTCTGTGCCTCAGTTACCTCAACTGGAAAATGGGGATTATCTGTGAGCCTCACGTGGGACAAACTGATTACCCTGTATCTGCCCCAGCGCTTAGAACAGTGCTCTGCACATAGTAAGCGCTTAACAAATACCAACATTATTTCACTTCTCTGAGCCTCAGTTTCCTCATCTCTAAAGTAGGAATTAAATCCTACCGATTTAGACTGTGAGCTTCACGGGGGAGAGGGACTGGATCCATCTGATGATCTCGTACCTTCCCCAGCACTTAGAACAGTGCTTCACACATAGCAAGTGCTTAACGAATCCCATAAAAACAAGTAAGAAAAACCCTCTGTAATTGTACTTTCGCCGAGCATTTGATTCAATGCTCTGCACACAGTAAGTGCTCAATAAATATGACTGATCGACAGATTGATGGATCTCCACTTCAGGGCTGGCCCTGCAACGGGCGTAACAACTGGAAGCTAGACTGTAGGCTCATTATGGGCAGGGAATACGCCCATTATATTGCTATACTGAACTCTCCCAAGAGTTTAGTACGGGCGCCCTGCACACTCTAAGCACTCAGTAAATACGTCCGACTGAGGGACGGGACAGGCTTTTCTTCTTCAACGAAAAGTTCGCGGTAATCAGCATGATGTAGTGGCTAGAGCACGGGCTTGGGAGTCAGAAGGTCGAGGGCTCTGATCCCGGCGCCACCGCTTTGTCTGCTGTGTGACCTTGGGCAGGTCACTTCCCTTCTCTGTGCCTCAGCTGTCTCATCTGTAAAATGGGGATTGAGACTGTGAGCCCCATGTGGGACAGGGACTGGGTCCAACCTAAGTTGTATCTACCCCAGCGCTTAACACACAGCACACACAGTAAGGGCTAAACAAACTTCATAATAATGAAATATAAAGAGATTGTGCGAGCACGCCCGGGATTATAACCACTCACAACATGTGCCTTCTGGGGATACATCCTGGGCTACTTGCTGACTTACCCTACTATGACTAATCCTTGCAGGAAGTCAATTCCCACCACACCTCCTCCTCCTCCTCCTCCCCCTCCAGGCACTCTGTTCCCTACCTCCTGAGCAGTATGAGAGAAGCAGCATCCCTCAGTGGATAGAGCACAGGCCCGGGAGCCAGAAGGACCTGGGTTCTAATCCCAGCTCCATCAGACGTCTGCTGTGGGCAAGTCACTTAACTTCTCTGGGCCTCAGTTACCTCATCTGTCACATGGGGATTCAGGGTGTGAGCCTCATGTGGGACGGGGACTGTGTCCAAACTGAGTAACTTGCATGTAGCCTAGTGCTTAGAAGAGCGCTTGGCACATAACGAGCTCTTGACAAGCACCATCTCCTCCTACTCTCTCTTCCCAGCACTTTTCCCGCTCCCCTGGCTCAGCGTGTCGGTCCCCTGACCCACCACATTGCCACACTTCCTCTTTCCAGTGGTCCTTGCCATGATCCCCGTTCAAGCTGCCCCTCTTCCTGCTGAGGGTCCTGCCTCTTCTCTCCAAACCCAGCTACGGAAATGGCTAAGAAGCAGCGTGGCCTAGTGGATAGAGCAAGGGCCTGGGAGTCAGAAGGACCTGGGTTCTAATTCCCATTCTGCCACGTTTCTGCTATGTGACCTTGGGTAAGTCACTTCACTTCTCTGTGCCTCGGTTCCCTCATCTGTAAAATGGGGATGAAGACAGTGAGCCCCATGTGGGAATGTGTCCGACCCAATTATCTTGAATCTACCCCAGTGCTTAGTACAGGGTCTGGCACAAATACTGAAGAGCTTAACAAATACTACAATTACTGTTACTATTATATGGCGAAAAGGTCAGGTCCGGGAAAGACGGAGGTCACGGGGTCGGCTGCGGGCGTCAGCACGCTCCCTCCCCCATTTCCCCTTCTGGCTCGTTATGGCCGGCCGGGGTGGGAAGGTGAGGCTACACCCTTTGCAGGCAAAGAGAAAGGGGAATAGGATAGCAGAGCTGGCACCTGCGCTCACATCTGCAGTAGCAACTGTTGCTATAATTAAAGTTCAAAGAAAAGAAAATAGAAGTCTTAGAGGTAAGTAAAAAAAAAAAAAGAAAAAAAGAAAATGACAATGTAATTCCTCCCCGTTCCTTCCCGTCACTCTACCGGTGGTATCTTTGAATTCCCACTGATTTATTGAGTGTTCTAATGCTATTGCCCCACAACAAGAGGTTCTTTAAGAACCTCAGTTCCATCCCCTTTTTGTAAATGGGGCCTCAGAGCCTGAAAGGCTAAGGGTCCTGAAAACCCGCACCAGGGTGTCAGAAGAAGGGGTTCTCTCCTGAGCCCCAGCTTGATCCTGGAACGGGGCCCTTCCCCCTGGCTCAGGCTGCCTTCCTCAAATCACCCAATCAATCAATAGTATTTACTGAGCGTTTACAGAGTGCACAATACTGTACTAAGCCCTTGGGCGAATACAGCACAACAATTTAACGGACACATTCCCTGCCCACAACAAGCTTATAGTTTAGGGGGGAGACATACACTAACATAAATAAATCATTGGTACGTACATAGGTGCCGTGGGGCTGAGCGCGATGGTGAATAAAGGGAGCAAGTCAGGATGACGGAGAAGGGAGTGGGAGAGAAGCCACAAACCTTCCACTTTTGTCACTGCTAACTGGAAGGCAGGCAACGACACTCAGCTACAAGTTGATACCTTTCTGGTCCATTTTCCTGTCTCTAACATTGGTCAATAAGAGATGCTTCAGGGGAAGGAACTGAAAGCCACAGAAAGCCCCTAAAGGTGCTGGTCCTGGCCTGAATGACTCTGAGCCGGTGGTCTGCTTATCGGCGGGGGCTTCGGGGCAACCCAGCTACTGTTTGCGTGTGCACGGCTTCTTCTCTTCGAGAAGCAGTGTAGACTAATGGATTGAGCACAGGCTCGGGAGTCAGAAGGACCTGGGTTCTAATCCCAGATCATTTACTTTGTCTGCTGTGTGACCCTGGGCAAGTCACTCCATTTCCCTTTGCCCCAGTTCCCTCGGTTGTAAAATGGGATTAAGACTGTGAGTCTCATGTGGGACATGGACTGTGCTCAACCTGATTACCTTGTATCGACTCCAGCACTCAGTATAGTGCCTGGCACATAGTAAGCATTTAACAAATACCATTAAAAAAGAGTTCAAATATCCAGAAGAACCATGGGACTGCGACTATTGAATGGGGTTGGTGAGAGAGGGAAAGAAGAAGGGAAGAAGGGAGGATGGGAAGGAGGGAGAAGGAGGGAGAGAAGGAAGGAGTAAGGGAGGGAAAGAGAAGTAAGGGAGGAAAGGAGAGAGTAAGGAAGGGAAGGAGAAAGCAAAAGAGGGAAGGAGAAGTAAGGGAGGAAAGGAGACAGTAAGGAAGGGAAGGAGAAAGCAAGGAAGGGAAGGAGAAAGCAAGAAAGGGAAGGAGAAAGCAAGAAAGGGAAGGAGAAAGCAAGGAAGGGAAGGAGAAAGCAAGGAAGGGAAGGAGAAAGCAAGGAAGGGAAGGAGAAAGCAAGGAAGGGAAGGAGAAAGCAAGGAAGGGAAGGAGAGAAGGGAGGGAAAGAGAGGGAAAGAAAGAAAGGGAGGGAGAGAGGGGTGAAAAGGGGCCAGCAAAGGTTAACAGCTATTGAGAGGTGAGGTCTTTTCTTACCTGTGGTGGGCATGCTAATATTATACTGAGGTAAAATAAATAGGAAGGCAGTCTTCGCCGTGACCTGTGGAAAGGAACAACAGAAAAAAGCTTAGCTTTTTAATTCACATCGGTCACAGCAAACATGAAGCAGCGGGAGACTCCTCCTGAGTTTCCGGCACTGCCCTGATGCCGAGGTGGTCATTTTTCTCGGACCCCAGCCCCACCTGCTAAGAAGCAACCCGGGCCGGCGTCACCCGTCCGAATCCCGCTCTCTGAGCAGAAAGGCA
Organism: Ornithorhynchus anatinus; assembly: GCF_004115215.2. NCBI lineage: Eukaryota > Metazoa > Chordata > Mammalia > Monotremata > Ornithorhynchidae > Ornithorhynchus > Ornithorhynchus anatinus. Next base: position 16,531,539 of record NC_041749.1, read on the forward strand.
CTTCAAGTCCAGGGCATCCAAGCATTCCCTACTCTCGTGTTGGGGGTCTGAACCTGCCAGGAGGGCTGAGAGATCACCCAGGCCTGGGCTCACGTGACCCTGACACCCTCTAAGGGCTAAGCTTTCACTCTCTGCCGGTCGATGCTTCTTGCTGAAGTACCCGAGGGCTCAGATCCCCCAAGTTTACGTTTCTTAGTTCTGCCATCTTCCTACACCTCGGACCAGGGCCGGACCTGGGCGACGCCCGGGAAGACTGGGTCACGAACAGTGCTCCAGGTGCAACTCAAGCCTCCCAGAACCTCTCTGGGCAAGGGGTGAGTCTAGACTGGGCCTCCTAGGCCTGTTGTGACTCAAAGGACGGGGCTTAACACAGGCCGAGAGTTCGATAAATCAGAATCGATGGTGTCACAGCGCCTTCCCCTCGGCTCTTTGAGATACCAGCCCTTTCCCTTCCTCGTCCCCATCCGCAAGGTTGAATCATCACCTCTATCCACTTTCCGTTTCATCCCCTAAATCCCAGTGAACGCTCTTACTGGGGACTCCCTACTGGCCCCCAAAGCATGCCCTGAAGGGAAGGGGGGAGGAATCGGGCGGGAAGCAAAGAGGTGGTGCGGGGGGGGGGGGGGGGGGAGCGGACTGGGAGGAGAAAACCCAGTCTTGAATTCTCTCACCAATCCTGGGTATTGAGAAGGCGACTTGACCGCAACACGCGACCACGCAGGGACCCTCAGAGCACAAACTTTAACCACACGAAACCCAGCGGCCCAGCTGCTAATCTCGGGTCTCGGTGTGGGGGAGGAGGAGAAAAGAAGAGAAAAGCCCATATGGAATGGGAAAAACTCAATTTTCTGCCACCCTGTTAGCCGTTTCCAAGCGCACAGTTCAGACCCTGAGACGGTGGATAATAAGCTAAAATTATTGCGTCATACCACGGATAATTATGATAAAAACAAGCACCACAATGAAAACTCCCTCTCTTACCGTGGAAGAGAAGGGAGCCAAGATCCCCAAATAGGTCTCCCCGCCTTAGTCCCCCCCACCCAGGGGGTGGAAAGCTCTGTTACCCCAGGATGGGGGCTGGAGGAGGTGGAAGGAGAAGAAACAGTGTGGCAATGTGGATAGAGCATGTGCTTGGGAGTCAGAAGGCCATGGGGTCTCATCCCGGCTCTGCCACTTGTCTGCTGTGTGACCTTGGGCAAGTCACTTCATTTCTGTCCCTCAGTTTCCTCACCAGTAAAATGGGGATTAAGACCGCGAACCCCACGTGGGGTAGGGATGTGTCCAACCTGATTAGCTTGTTCCTACTCCGGTGCTTGGAACAGTGCCTGGCACATAGTAAGTGCTTAACAAATGCCATAAACAAGAACAACAGCAAGACCCAAAAGGAGAAAGGAAAAGGTGTCAAATCCAGGGAGAACGCACCAATTCTGCCACTCCAATGAACCCCACCTTCCCAGGGAGCCCACCCCTCCTTAGGAATGCCACCCCAGTGAGCCTGGACAATCAGACACCAATGGGCTCCCACGGGTTGCCAGGCCAGGAGCTCTTCGGGAACAAAAAAATCAAGCTGTAGACTAATGAGAGACCTTAATAAACCCCCAAAACATAATCTAGCCCTCGTGCCGACCCCCTTCAGATTCCGGATCTCTCCCCCCAACACCGGTGACATCGACGTGCCATTCTTCCTCAAAGGAAAAGCCCCTCGATGTTCCGAGTTGGGCTGAGCCTAACCTGCCCCCAAATACCCCGGCTGGAAGAGTGCAACCCTATCTCTGAGCCCGCTTCAATCTAAAAGTGGCCCGATTTGGGGGAGGGATGGACTGGGGCGGGAGGCGGCTTGGAAAATCGGCTGGAGCAGTTCTTTGGTCTCAGAGCCGGAGACTCGATACATTAAGAGAAAAAAAGAAATTTCAACCCCAGGACATTTGAGGTCTTCACTCTGGAAACACTTGCCAGCTCTCTTACGCCAGCAGAGCCAGTGACACTAAACAGGCTTTGATCTCTGGGGCTCCGTCCAACGGTATTCATCCCAAACAATGAGGCTTCCACTGTTTCATTTGGGAGGCTTCCAGAACACAACCGATCTCTCTGTTAGAGACTCTTCTCCATAGCCGGCTTTCCTGATAGGCTGGCTTCGCTCCACGCCTTCATCCCATCAATCTCCCTCTGGCGACCCTGAGCCCTACGGTGCCAGGGGTCGGGGGCCGGGGAGGTAGGGTCGCGGGAGAGGGCCGGGAGTCGGGGGGAGAGCGTGAGCCGCGGAAGCCACTAGGCATTCAGCCTGGATTCAGTAGCTGGTCCCCGGGTCCCACGTCACACGGCTCACTTCCTAAGTAATAATAATAATAATGGTATTTATTAAGCGCTTACTATGTGCCAAGCATTGTTCTGAGCACTGGGGTAGGTACAAGGTAATCGGTTTGTCCCATGTGGGGCTCACAGTTTTAATCCCCCTTTTACAGATGAGGTAACTGAGGCATGGAGAAGTTAACTGGCTTCTCCAGTTCACACAGGTCACACAGCAGACAAATGTTGAAGCTGGGATTAGAACCCATGACCTCTGACTCCCAAGCCTCTGCTCTTTCCACTAAGCCATACTGCTTCTCTACCACGCAAATACCATAATAACAATAATAATAATAGTGGTATTTGTTAAGCACTTACTGTGTGCCAAGCACCGTACTACACGCTGGGGTGGATATAAGCAAATCGGATTGGACACGATCCCTGTCCCACGTGGGGCTCACAGTCTCAATCCCCATTTTCCAGGTGCGGTAACTGAGGCACAGAGAAGTAAAGTGACTTGCCCAAGGTCAACCAGCAGACATATAGCGGAGCTGAGATTAGAACCCATGACCTTCTGACTCCCAGGCCCGTGCTCTAGCCATTACACCATGTTGCTTGATAATAAGCTCCCTCTGGGCAGGGAATATTTACGGATATACTGTGGGGCTGGGGTGAGTATTAGCGTGGCTCAGTGGAAAGAGCCTGGGCTTGGGAGTCAGAGGTCATGGGTTCGAAACCCAGCTTAGCCACTGGTCAGCTGTGTGACTTTGGGCAAGTCACTTAACTTCTTTGTTCCTCAGTTACCCCGTCTGTAAAATGGGGATTAAGACTGTGAGCCCCACATGGGACAACCTGATCACCTTGTATCTTCCCCAGCGCTTAGAACAGGGCTTTGCACATAATAAGCGCTTAACAAATGCCATCATCATTATTATTAAAGTGCTTAAGGAAACGTGTCCGCTCATTCCGTTGTATTGTTTTCTCCCGGGCACTTAGTACAGTGCTCTGCACATAGTAAGCGCTCATTAAATACCATAGTCAAGTGCTTAGCTGATGCAGAGCGGAGGGTGGAGAGGGGAAAATAAGTGGTTCAGGAAGGGAAGGCCGCTATGACGAGATGTGATTTTTAGGAGGGTTTTGAAGGCCTGGAGACTGGCGGAATGTCGGATATGAAGGGGGAGGGAATTCCAGGCCCGAGGGAGAACTTGGGCAAGGGTCTTGGTGGTGGGGCAGATAAAATTGAGGTATAGCGAGTAAATTGGTGTTGGGAGCGGAATGTGCAGGTTTGGGTTGTAGCAGGAGATAAGGAAGGTTTCGTAGGAGGGAAAGAACTGCCCGGATGCCTTAAAGCCGATGGAATCTGTTGGATGCTGGGGTGGATGGGCAACCAGTGGAGATTTGTGAGGAGTGGGGCGATATGGATGAAATGGCTTTTCAGAAATATTATCCTGGAAGCTGAGTGAAGTGTGGACTGGAGAGGGGAAGAGATAGGGTGCAGTGAGATCAGTGAGGATGCTGACACCGTAATTGAGGTGGGAAAAGAGTGCTTGGATCGGCCCGGATGGAGAGAAAAGGGGGGATTCTAGAGATGTTTTGAAGGTTGAACTGACAGGATTTGGGAGGAATATGTGGGCTGAAAGAGACAGAGATGGGTCGAGGATGATGCCGAGGAAAAGGGCTTGCGAGGATGTTGTCTACAGTGATGGGAAAATCAGGCAGAGGCCAGGGTTGGGATGGGAAGGTGAGGTGTTTGTGTTTGCTGTCCCTTGGGGAAACGTTTCCATGGCTGGAGGGGGGGGTTTCAGGTTTCAATTTGTTGCCTCTCTCCTCCCCGTGTGACCCTTTGACAGCGACAGGCTTTGAAAAGCCGGACTCTACCTCCTTTGCCCTCTGTGAGGACCTCTCATGGCCGCCGCCTCCCCAGACGCTCTAACTGTCTTGCATTTTTTAGGTCAGACATCAGGACGGCTTTAAAAATGCTTTCTCTGCCTTCTTAGGCATCTCCTCTTTTAGCCAAATAAGGAGTACAGGGTTTGCTAGGAAGAGCCTGAAATCAGACATTCTGATCTGACGTGCCCACCTCCAAGCAGCTAACCACCGCCTCACTACTTCAGGGGGAGAGGAAGCCGGTATCGACGCTGCCCTCCAAACTCAGTCACTCCTTCCTCTAATGCTCGGTCCAAGGGCTGCAGTGGTGGGATTTTTTTCAGATTTTTAAAGACAGCCACGCTTCAGACCTGAAGAGTGAGGGACGAATCTCTGGATGAATCGTAACCCTTCCCCACACCCCGCTGAGGGATAGGGATAAGGTGCTTTTATCTGCCGTCCAGACAGAGAAACTGAAGCCCAGCGCTTAGTACTTAATAATAATAATAATAATGTTGGTATCTGTTAAGCGCTTACCATGTGCAGAGCACTGTTCTAAGCGCTGGGGTAGATACAGGGTAATCAGGTTGTCCCATGTACTTGTGAGAAGCAGTGTGGCTTAGTGGATAGGGTACGGGCCTGGAGCTAACAAAGACCTGAGTTCTAATCCCAGCTCTGTGCATGTCTGCTGTGTGACCCTGGGCAAATCACTGTATATCTGTAATTTATCTATCTATTTTAATGTCTGTCTCCCCCTCTAGACTGTGAGCTCGTTGTGGGCAGGGACAATGTCTGTTTGTTGTAATAGTGTCCTCTCCCAATGCTTCTACGGTGCTCTGCATACAATAAGTGCTCAATAAATATGAATGAATTGAACGAACTTCTCTGGGACTCAGTTCCCTCACCTGTACAATGGGGATTAAGATTATGAGCCCCATGTGGGATAGGGACTGTGTCCAACCTGATTAACTTCTATCTACCCCAGCACTTAGAACAGTGCTTGGCACATAGTAAACGCTTACCAAGTACCATTACTATTATTTCAGTTTTTGGCCCACGGTAAGGGCTTAAATACCATTATCATCACGCCCAGAAAGAGCAAATGGCTCAGCTAAAAATTCTCAAACACCTGCTCCCATTCACTTACCCCGACCCGCTCCATCATTCCTCGGCAGAAAGTCAAGAGGACCCAAGAGGGAAATGGAGGAAATCAAAACGACTATTTTTCTTTGTGGCACGACCAGCTGAGCTATGCACACCTGGGCTTGCTGACGGTGACACCTGTGCCGAGAGAGGCATGGGAAGGTGAAAAACATCAGCCCGGTGCCCTGTCGGGGGGCTCACTCCTGGGAGGGTAGAGTGAGCTCTTACTGTGTGCAGAGCTCTTTACTGAGCGTTTGGGAGAGAATACACCGAGAGGGATTAGACATTGTCTCTCTCCTTCGTAGGGGCTCACTGCAGCCCTTCCTAATTTTACCCCACAACAGCTTTGTTTTGTTTTTTTTAATGTTATTTGTTAAGAGCTTATTCTGTGTCAAGCACTGTTTTAAGGGCTGGAGTAGGCGAGATAAGCTGGTTGGACAGGGTCCCTGTCCCACACAGTGCTTACAGTCTAAACTCGAAAGGAGAAGGATTTAATCCCCATTTTCCAGATGAGGCACAGAGAAGTTAAATGACCTGCCCGAGGTCACCCAGCAGACAAGTGGTCCTTTGACTCCGGGGCCTGTGTTCTCTCCACAAGGCTACTCTGCTTCTGTCACATTTCCTTCTTCGGAGACACTCAGTGAAGAGGGTGGAACGTGGAATCCCTATAGACCATCGTGACTAACAATTAAGGAATCCATTTTCCTCATAACTCTCACATGGGGTAGCAAGCTTCGCATGATGCAGAGAGTCTTTACTGTGGAGGGTGCTTTCCTCTTTTTTTACCTTATTTTCAGTCAGCTAAATAGCCATAACATGATTTCTCTCCTTCCTGTATCACCTATGCCCTCGAGTCTTCACCCTCTAAAACCCTCATCCTATCCCACCCCACCCACAGCATTCATAAATACATCTTCCTACCCAATCAGTTATATTTACTAAGTGCCTGAGTGCAGAGCACTGTACTAAGCACTTGGGAGTGTACTGTATAACAGAACTGATAGACACGTTCTCCGCCCACAGAAAACTTACACTCTCTGCTCGGTTGCGTCTTGCTACCTGGATTCTATTTTGGTCTCTCTGTCCACCACTTGATGGAAAGCTTCTTGAGGGCAGGGATATCTACTAATTCTTTTATCCTCCCCCAAGTGCTTAGTACAGAGTTCTGCCCGGAGTCAGACCTCAATAAATGCTATTATTGAACTGATTAAAACCGTCCCCCTGCAAAACCGTTTTGCATCTTTTAGCTGAGGCCTCGATCGGGGAAGTTTCAGTTCCCTCAGCAAATGGCCAAGTCGCATTCCTCTGGTAGGAAGCGTTCACAATGCCAAAGCTGTTTTTCAACCCTCCAAGACAGCTATGTCATTTTATTAAACACCCTGAGGGTGTTAACAGGAATTTACTTCTACCCATCTTCTGCACTTGTGTATAGATGTATATTCAGTGGTTCGTTTAACAATTTATTCTGCAAATATTTGTATATTTGTCTCCTCTGTTACAGTGTAAACTCCTTACAGGCAGGGAACATGATCTGGGCTTCTGTTGTACTTTCCAAATGCCCAGTACCATGCATTGCCAGATGGGCGTTCTCTCAACAGCATTATTATTATTATTATTACTCCATCCTACTACTCTCCTGAGAGTAGTACAGTCCCACCACTATAAACGAGATGGTAAATGCTAATTAAAAATGCCTTTTCAGGTTTACTGTTTCTGTATATTCCCTATCTGGATGCCAGAACAGGAGGGGGATCCTGAAGATGGTGGATGAGAACATATACTTTGGAGACAAACCTGGGGTTAGATTGTCGATAAGAACCTTAATTTGGCCAGCTGGGATCTTGACTTCATTATTTCTTATCGACTCCAGCATTGTCTCGACTTAGCTTTTAAAGCTCCAGAAACATTGAAAATGTTTGTTGGTGTCTCTAGGAGCCTAACACACTAGCCACTTAATAATAATAATAATAATAATTTGTAGTATTTGTGTTAAGTGCTTACTACGTGCCAGGCACTGTACTAAGTACTGGGGTAGATACAATCAAATCGGGTTGGACACACTGATTAGAATGTGAGCCCGTCATTGGGCAGGGATTGTCTCTATCTGTTGCCGAATTGTACGTTCCAAGCGCTTAGTACAGTGCTCTGCACATAGTAAGAGCTCAATAAATATTACTGAATGAATGAATCCCTGTCCCACATGGGACTCACAGTCTCAATCCCCATTTTACAGAGGAGGTCAGTGAAGCCCAGAGAAATGCAGTGAATTGCCCAAAGTCACAAAGCAAGACAAGTGGCAGAGGTAGGATTAGAACTCATGACCTTCTAACTCCCAAGCCCCTGCTCTATCCATTCCGCTATGTGTGTGAATTCCTAGACGGGGCAGGGGCCACATTTGTTTTGCTAGCCTTTTTTCTGCCCTCGAGAGCCTAGTTCATGTTACGTGAGGATGACGAGCTGATTCAGTGGGGCGAAGGGAGCCAAGGAGATTAACGCTCGCACCTTCCAGTTTCCAGGTGGAAAACAGGAGACTGCATGAAGAAATTCAGGATCCTCTTGCAAGTCGAGAAGAAAACTTCCTGCTCTAGCAACAACAAAGGGCAGAGTTTCCAGGAAAATGTGCCACATACAGTCTACTCTATTAAATCACCGGGATTAGAGCAGAGACAAAACACCAGTCCGTTTCCTCGGCATTCTGGCCCCTAACAAAACTTGAACTCTATTCTTTTAATGTGGGCTATTAAGAAATAGGAGGGAGGTCAATAATAATGATAAGAATGATGATGATGATGAAAATTATTGTTCATCAATCAATTGTAGTTATTGAGAAGCAGCAGAGTGTAGTGGGAAACAGCATGGTGGCCTGGGAGCCAGAAGGTCATGGGTTCTAATTCCGACTCCATCACTTGTCTGCTGTGTGACCTTTGGCACGTCACTTCGCTTCTCTGGGCCTCAGTTACCTCAGCTGTAAAATGGGGATTGAGACTGTGAACTCCCCCAGGGGCAGGGACCGCGTCCAACTCGATCTGCTTGTATCCACCTCAGTCAGCGCTTAGTACAGTGCCTAGTACATAGAAGTGCTTCACAAATATCACAGTTATTACTGAGCACTTACTATGTGCGCAGCACTATACGAAGAGCTTGGGAGAATACAAAACACCAGAGTTGACGGGCGTGTTCCCTGTCCCCAGTTAGCTTACAGTCCAGGGACAAGCTCTGTGCCAAGCACTGTACTAAGCACTAGAGCAGATACAAGATAGTGAGATCCCTGACTCACCTGAGACTAATAAGCAGTGTAGCCTCCTGGACAGAGCACGGGCCTGGGAGTCGGGAGGACCTGGGTTCTAATCCTGGCTCCACCACTGTCTGCTGTGTGACCTTGGGCAAGTTACTTTCCTCCTCAGTGCTTAAGTTACCTTTTCTGTAAAATGGGAATTCAGACCGTAAGCCCCCGTGGGTCACGGACTGGATCCAACCTGATTCGTTTGTATCTACCCTGGCGCTTACCTGGAGCACACGGTAAGCACTTAATAAATATCGTAGAAAACTAAACTAAAAAGAAAAAAAAGGGGCATTTATTAAGCACTTACTCCGTGTGCCAAGCATTGTACTAAGCACAGGGGAAGATCCAAGCTAATCAGATCGGACACAGTTCCCGTCCCACACGTGGCCCAGAGACCGAGGGGCCCAGGAGAGAGAAGATGACAGGCCAGTGCACTGTTTTACACAGATTGCAATTGAAGACTGAAATGATGAGGATGTTGGTATTTGTTAAGCGCTTACTATGTGCAGAGCACTGTTCTAAGCGCTGGGGTAGATACAGGGTAATCACGTTGTCCCACGTGAGGCTCACCGTTAATCCCCATTTTACAGATGAGGTAACTGAGGCCCAGAGAAGTGAAGTGACTTGCTCACAGTCACACAGCTGACAAGTGGCAGAGCTGGGATTTGAACCCACGACCTGTGACTTCCAAGCCCTTGCTCTTTCCACTGAGCCACGCTGCTTCTCATATGACCTCCCTCCTGAGGGCTCAGAGGATGCAAGGGTGAAAAGAGAGCAACCTATGAGCTGAGAGAGAGATTTCCCCTACTTGTCCCTCTCCTGGACACTGGGGAAAAGCCTTCTCTACCCAGACCAGGCACGAGGGTCCATACAGTCAAGGGCTCTGCCATATGTCTGCTGTGTGACCCTGGGCAAGCCAATTCACTTCTCTGGGCCTCGGTTACCTCAGCTGTAAAATGGGGACGAGTGTGAGCCCCGTGTGGGACAGGGACTGTCTCTATTTGTTGTGGCATTGTACTTTCCAAGCACTCGGTACAGTGTTCTGCATGCAGGAAGCGCTCAATAAATATGATTGAATGAATGCACAAACCTGATTAACTTGTATCTACCCTGGTGCTTGGAAGAGGGCTTGGCACACAGTAAGAGCTTAACAAACACCATCGTCATTCATTCATTCATTCATTCAATAGTCCCTCTAATACACATCGTAGACACAGAAATGCTTTCCCACTCACTGGGGGGGCTCAAACTCTAGACCCTCCACTTTGTGGGAACCCCATTTCAGAGGTCACAAGAGACTGTTACCCCTAGACTGTAAATTCACTGTGGGTGGGGAATGTGTCTGTTATATTATACTCTCCCAAGCGCTTAGTACAGCACCGTGCACGTAGCGAGCGCTCAATAAATAGGATTGACTGGGTGGGAGCCTCACCGCCTGAACACCTGGGCTCCGCAGGCTTCTTCTACTGGCCTGGGTCCCCTGGCTCAGGTCGCAGATCACAAGAGAAACGGGGAAAGAAGCTGCAGATTTCCCCACTGCCCCCATTCTCCTTTCATTCGTTCATTCAATCGTATTTACTGAGCGCTTACCGCGGGCAAAACACTGTACTAAGCGCTTGGGAGAATGCCATAAAACAAGAGACACATTCCGGCTTATAACAAAAGCACTGTACTCAGCATTTGGGAGAGTGCAACATAACAACAAACGGACACATTCCTGCCTACAGCCAGCTCACAGTCTAGAGGGGGAGACAGGCATTAACATACATAATAATAATATTAATAATTATGGTATCTGTTAAGCACTTACTATGTGCAAGGCACTGTACTTAGCACTGGGGTGGATACGAGCAAATCAGGTTGGACACAGTCCCTGTCCCACGTGGGGCTCACAGTCTCAATCCCCATTTTACCGATGAGGAAACTGAGGCCCAGAAAAGTAAAGTGATTTGCCCAAGGTCGCATAGCAGATAAATCGCAGAGCCGGGATTAGAACCCATGACCTAATAAATAAATAGATGAAACAGATTCCTCCCTGACTCCAACCATCCCACTGAGGCCCAGACCCCCGAGGGACCCTTACGTGGGACAGTGGAAATCGTTACCTCTCCAGTCCAATTATTCTGAGCCGCTGGGCTTTTCTAAATCAAAGGAACTGGACGACTAACACAGGTTTGGCATAAGGCAATCACGGCCTGGAACCAGTGAACTAGCCAAAGAAAAAGATGTCCTAAGGAGAAAGGAAAGTATGACGCCTAACTTCTAAACAGCACCAGGCATTCACCTCTAGCCAAGCCATAGTTTGTAAAGCCTTACCTGGCCAACGTGCTATTAACAGAGCCCACTCTGTGTAGCTTATTGTTTCGCGCGATCAAATTTATCAAGCATCTACTTCGCGCCAAGCATGTTCTGGGTGCTTGGGAGAAAACGATAAAAGAAATGGCCCTGCCTTTGAGGAGCTCACAATCTAATGAAGCTCAGCGACCGAATCGAGCCTTGGTTCTCATTCCCAAAGCAAAAAGTATTTACTTCTTAATCGATCATTCAACGTTATTTACTGAGAGTTTACTGTGCGCAGAGCGCTGTACTAAGCGCTTGGAAGAGTACGATACAACAGAGTTGGTAGGCGCACTCCCTGTCCGTAACGACCTTACAATCTAAGGGGGGGGAGGCATTAAGTAGGTGAATAATTTATACTATTTAATTTATAGATATGTACATTTAAGTGCTGTGGGGCTGAGGATGGGGTGGATACCAAATGTCCAAAGCTCCCAGATAGAGATAATAATACTGTTGGTATTTGTTAAGCGCTTACTAGGTGCAGAGCACTGTTCTAAGCGCTGGGGGAAATACAGGGTCATCAGGGTGTCCCACGTGAGGCTCACAGTTAATCCCCATTTTACCGATGAGGTAACTGAGGCACCGAGAAGTTAAATGACTTGCCCACAGTCACGTAGCTGACAAGTGGCAGAGCTGGGATATGAACCCATGACCTCCGACTCCCAAGCCCGTGCTCTTTCCACTGAACCACACAGAGATGGCACAGAAGGGAGAGGGGGATGAGGAAGTGAAGGATTAATCGGGAAAGGCCCCTCAGAAGCCAGTCAATCGCATTTATAGAGCGCTTTCTTTGCGCGGAGCACTGTGCTTGGAAGAGTACGATACAACGGGAAACAGACACATTCCCTGCCCGCAACGAGCTTACAGTCTAGAGGGGGAGACTACCATTAATATAAATACGACCTCAATCAGGCTTGGAAGTGGAGAGAGCAGCGGTCGGGCCTATATGGAGGGGGACAGAGGGAGGACGTGGAAAAGGAGTCGGTGGTGAGATAGGTGAGATCGGAGCACAGTGAGCAAGCTTACTCATTCTGAACGCATTTCTGCTTTCCCTCTAACAAAGTGACCAAAGGTCAGCATTCAGGATCAACTTAAGTGATTTTTACACCAACGAGAGACTTCAGAGTCTCAGCTCCATCAGCAGGGTTGTCAACCCTTCCAGAACAGACTGCATTGCTATCCGATTCTGCAAGAGTCCTGCCTGATAGGGAAGCTCACTGTGGGCAGGGAATGTGTCTGCTTATTGTTATACGGTACTCTCCCAAGCCCTGCACATAGTAAGTGCTCAATAAATGAAAAAGAAGAAAGGAGAAGGAAAAAGAAAGGAGGAAGGAGGAAGGAGGACAAAGAAGGAGGAAGGAGGAGAAAGAAGGAAGGAGGAAGGAGAAAGGAAGAGAAAGAAGGAAGGAAGAAGGAAGGAAGGAAGAGGAAGGAGGGAGGGAGAGGAAGGAGGAGGAAGGGGAAGGAAGAGAAAGAAGGAAGGAGGAGGAAGAGGAAGAAGGAGAACACAGCTGGCTTTAAGCTCCTCCTCTAGTCCATAATAATAATAATGATGGTGATGATATTTGTTAAGCACTTACTATGTTCTAAGCACTGGGGAAGATACCAGGCAATCAGGTTGATCCACGTGGGGCTCACAGTCTTAACCTCCATTTTACAAATGAGGTAACTGAGGCACAGAGAAGTGAAGCGATTTGCCCAAAGTCACACAGCTGACAAGTGGCGGAGCCAGGATTAGAACCCATGACCTCGGACTCCCAAGCCCTTGCTCTTTCCACTAAGCCACACGGCTTCTCTAGCTCCTTGTTAGGAGAGATCATGTCTACCCATTCTGTCTCCCAGGCACTCAGTACAGTGCTCTGCACACCGTTATGTGCTCAATATGTATCACTGATGAATTGATATTTCCTCCGAGAGACCTGAACTACATCATTTGCACAAATGCTCAGGATTCTTCCATTTTCTTGCCCACACCATAAAGCTCAAAGTCTTCCACTCTTTGCAATCCAACCACCGTAAATGTTTTCTTAAGAGAGAAGTCAGTCAATTTTTCCCCAGCTCTGATCTTCAATCAGTAGGACTGATGCTGGTCCACTCTGCGCCCGGCACTGTACGAAGCGCTTGGGAGAATACAATCCAGTGAGCAGGCCTGATTCCTGCCTCAAAGAGTTTACAATCTAGCTGGGGGAGAGTCATTCAAGTAATTTACAGATAGTTGGAAGAACGAAATGGGGACGCGTATATGAGTCGGGGCTTCAGTAATAGGGTCTCTACACGTAAGCTCGCTGTGGGCAGGGACTGTATCTGTTTATCGTTGTATTGTTCTCATCCAAGTGCTTAGTACAGTGCTTTGAACACAGTAAGCGCTCAATAAATACGACTGAATGAATGAAAGTATGTAAAATTGGAAGACAAAGGCTTCAGGGAATTGTGAGTACACAAGTGCAGCCGTGGCAGAGAATGTTAAAGCCGTGGTTTGGGGAAATATCATTTGGGGGAGATCAGAAATTAATCCCGGAAGTCTTCCTGGAGGAGATGGGCTTTCAGGAAGGCTTTGAAGGTGGGGAGAGTGGGGGACAGTCAGATCTGAAGTGGGGGGAGGGCATGAGCAAAAGTTTGGTGGAAGGTGAGAGAAAAACGAGGCCCAGTAAGTCGGCTTGGGAGGAACAAAGATTGGGAGCCGGGGTGCAGTGGGAGAAGAGAGTAGATATGTAGGAGGGAGGGACCTGATTGAGATCTTCGAGGTGAAATTGTCCAGACGGCAATTTCCTGTTGACGGGGCTAGCGACAGACCTGGTGTAATTAGAGGTGCTGATCAAGAGTTCTATTTATGCCCCACTGGAGTCTCCTGCATTCCCTAAGTGCTGGGAGACGGAAAATCTAGAGCCCTGGGAGAGGAAAGGAGTTCGAAGTGGTCCTTGAATATTGCGTGAATAAGTCATGACACCTCCACTATAGGGGGCCATTTTGAGGAGCAAAGCGGGGATGGGGGGAAAAGAAAGGGGAGGTTCTGAGAATCAGGGTGGAAGCCACTTAGGGCAGGTGGCCAAAAGTCACATGGTTCTCAAAAACCATGGTGTGGCTAAAGAATACCCACCGCTGGATCTGGGCTACTTCGGAGGTGTGGCCTCCCCACCGTCTCCCTCTCCCAGCCGGTCCTGAGAGGGGAAACCGGAAAAAGAACCAGATATGGGGAGAGCCTAAATGTCTTTGCTAACAGGTTGAAGAACTGTGAGTCCCACGTGGGACGGGGACCGTGTCTAACCCAACTGACTAGTATCCACCCTAGCGCTTAGAAGAGTGCCTGGCACGTAATAAGCGTAGAGCAAAATACCACAATTACTATTAAAAGACATTTAAGGGCTCCAAGAAAAATCTCGAGGGCTATATAAGATGGAGGAGGAGGGTTGCACTATCGTAACGCTACTGACTGAGAAACTTTTCAGAGCACACTCAGCAAATGAAAGGCAATCACTTTGGATTAGACAAGCGGCGTGTCCTAGCGGAAAGAGCTTGGGCCTGGGTGTCAGAGGACCTGGGTTCTGATCCCGGCTCCACCGCTTGCCTGTTGCGTGAACTTGGGGAAATTGCTGTACTGCTTTGTGCCTCAGTTTACTCATCTGTGAAACGAGGATTCAATATCTGTTCACCCTCCCACTTAGACCGTGAGCCCTTTGTGGGACAGGGACTGCGTCCAAACTCATGTACCTGCCAAGCACATACCGAGTGCTTAACCAATCCCATGGTCATCATTATTATTATTACTATTAGTTACACTCTCAGTGAAGCCCTAGGGTTGGTTTCTGGTGGACACCGTACTGACCCCAATCCCTGTCCCGGGTTGGGAGAGGAGGTGGGGGAGGAGGAGGGAAGAGGACCTGAATCCCCATTACACAGATGAGAAAACAGAGGCACAGAGAAGTGAATAGACTTGCTCAAGATCATTCAGCAGACAAGTGGCAGAGCTGGGATTCAATTAATTTCAATTCAGTCTTATTTACTGAGTGCAAAGCACCTTGCTAAGAACTTGGGAGAAGACAATATAACAATAAACAGGCATATCCCCTGTCCACAAGGAGCTTACGGCCTAGAGGGGAAGACAGACATTCATATAAATAAATGGCAGATATGTCTGTAAGTGCCCTGGGGTTGTGAGGAGGGGATGAATGAAGGCAGTATATCAGGGTGATGCAGAGGGGAGAGGGAGAAGAGGAAAGGAGGGCTTAGTCAGAGAAGCCTCTAAACCCAGGTCCTCTTGGCTCCAAGGCCTGCGCTCTTTCCGTAGGCCATGCTACTTATCTTGTTTGCATCTATCCCAGACTAAAGCTCTTTATTTTCCATTACCCAAGTCTCAAGCTCTTTCCACTAAGCTGCGCTGCTTCTCATGAGTTCCAATCTGAGCTCCTCCATCTGTTGGCTGTGTGGCCCTGGGCAAGTGACTTCATTCCTTCATTCATTCGTATTTATTGAGCCCTTACTGTGTGCACAGCACACTTCTCTGTGCCTCAGCTACGTCGTCTGTAAAATGGGGATTGAGACTGTGAGCCCCATTGTGGGACGGGGATTGAGTCCAATCGGATGATCTTGTATCTAACCCAGGGTTTAGAAAAGCGCCTGGCACATAGTAAGCGCTTAACAAATACCGTAAGTATTGTAATTACCACCACATTTTACCTGTCAAGCCAGAGTGGGCAGGAAAAACAATCCCACAGGTTTTACTGAGTGAAGTGGTTTTCCTCCACTGGTTCTGGGAGACGACGCCTATTTTCATTTGTGCTTCGCTCCAAGAATGGAGGTTAAAAAGGATCTCCCCGTCAGCGGAGTCAAAGAACTAAAGGACCGTGGCTTCCCCCTTCCCGGGAGAGAGGACACCTGGGGGTGTCGTATTCAAACAAAAAAGACCACATCTCCAGGATTTGGCTTCTTCTCTATCTCGTGCGGCCCAGCTGTTTGCTGAAATCCTATGTCCCTGTAAACACCCTGCACCAGCTGGGGCTTGCGATCTGTAGCGCTGGATGCCAACTGTGCCAGCTGGCAACCTGGGGAGGGGTCAGGTTGAAGGAATGGGTAATGAGGGAGTGGGTGGGAGGCCAGCGACTGTTTATACAAAGGGGGGTTTTCGCCAGGGTCAGGAAAACACTGGCAAGGGGGACCTCTCAAAAGGCCTTGGATAGGATGGACTTCGCACGGCCAAAGGCTGCTTGCTTCATTTCTTTTTTTCTGTTTTTTAAATCAAAGCCTTGGTCCAAATCACCCTCCCCTCGTCACCTCCCAAACCAATTCCACACAGGCCTCTGAAAGATCTGCAGGCCGCAGCTTGCCTCAAATCAGGAGCCCGCGGATGTCCCATCTTGACGAGCCGAAATAGGGATTGCTCCCGTGCAAATCCAGGCCCCGTGAGGACAGCCAACCCCGCCGCCTGTCAGCAATGGGCAATTAGCCACGAAAAAACGAGGCAGAACCACATCAGGTCAAACCACCTACCGAACGGGCTCGCCCTCCGGGCCCCAACCAAAGTCACTCGACGGAAGGGAAGCGATCGTGGCCATCATGGACTACTCGATGTACTGGCCTCAGTTACCTCATCTGGAAAATGGGGATGAAGACAGCGATCCCTAATCGGGACAGGGACTGTGTTCAACCCTATCTGCTTGTAGCCACCTGAGTGCTTAGTACATACAGTGCCTGGCACGTAGTTGTTGCTTAACAAATACCATAATTATTATTATTATTCTCTGAGCCTGTTACCTCATCTGTAAAATGGGATACAGAGCAAGGAGTCTTGGAAAATGGAACCAGGAAGCAATATAAGAATTATGACCCACAAGAGGCTGTAGCTGCCCTAGTGTTGTTTTGGAATAATAATAATTATGGCATTTAAGTGCTTACTATGTGCCAGGCACTGTACTAAGCTCTGGAATAGATACAAGCGAATCGGGTTGGACACAGTCCGTGCCCAACATGGGGCTCACAGGCTTCCTCCTCATTTTACAGATAACTGAGGCCCAGAGACATGAAATGATTTGCCCAAGGTCACGCAGTAGGCAAGTGGCGGAGCCGGGATTAGAACCCGGGTCCTTCTAACTCCCAGGCCCGTGCTCTAGCCACTAGGCCATGCTGCTTTTCTGTAGGAAGACATGAAGGAAGTCGCAGGCACTTCTGGATGCCTCACCTGCTAGCAGGGGCAGTGTGACTCGGTGGTTAGGGTATATAGACCTGGGATTCAGAGGACCTGGATTCCAACTGCGGCTCCTCCGCTCCTCTGCTGGGAGATCTCGGGCAAGTCACTTAACTTCTCTAGGTCTCCATTTCCTCACCTGAAAATTGGCATTCAACACCTGTCCTCCCGCCTGCTTAGACTGTAAGCCCCATGTGAGACGGGGACTGAGTCTGATGTGATTATCTTGTACCTACTCCCAACATTTAGTACAGTGCTTGGCACACGGTAGAGCGCTTAACAAATACCACAGTTATTATTATCATTATCACCACTGGATTCCTGCTAGTGAATTGAAATCTAATTCAATATCTAAATCTAGTTAAATCTAATCTAAAAACTCTACATTGAAAAAGGGAGGTAGTATGGCCCTGTGGGAAGAGAAGGGGATTGGGAGTCCCAAGCACTTAGTACAGTGCTCTGCACACGGTAAGCGCTCAATAAATATAACTGAATGAATGAATAACAACCAGAACAATCTTCCTGGCTCGTGCTGGTCCGGAGGCCATCGAGGGGAATTGTACTTGAAGCGGACCCAAGATTATTTTTCCAACTCGATACCCTGAATAACCCCCCCGGCCTGCCCACCTTGAAGTTGCCAGGCTTGCGATGCCACGCTTATTGCATCAGAATTCCCACCATCTCCAAACCTTTCTCCCTTTCCCGCTGCCAAACTAGCTTTTTTTGGACAGAGCATGGGCCAGCAGTGTGACCGACTGAAGAGAGCAGGGCCCAGCGAGTCAGAGTACCCCGGTTCTAATCACGCCTCCGACACTTAATAAAAATGATTACGGTATTTGTTAACTGCTTACTATGTTCCAGGCACTGCACTAAGCACTTGTATACTGTGTGACCTTGGGCAAGTCAGAAGCCGCACGGTGTAGGAGACAGTGCCCGGGCCTGGGAGACAGAAGGACCTGGGTTCTAATCCCGGCTCTGCCACTTGTCTGCTGTGTGGCCTTGGGCAGGCCGCTTTGCTTCTCTGGGCCTCAGTTGCCTCATCTGGAAAATAGGGATGAAGACTGTGATCCCTATCCAGGACGGGGACTGTGTTCAACTCTATTTGCTCGTATCCACCTGATTGCTTAGTACAGTGCCTGGCACACAGTAAGCATTTAAAAAATACTGTAATTAACAATATTATTATTCTTTGAGGCTCAGTTATCTCATCTGTAAAATGGGAATTAATACTGTGAGCCTCTTGTGAGATATAGAGCGTGTAAATCCTGATTAGCTTTTCTCTACCCCAGCGCCTGAAAACAGTGCCTGGCACACAGTAAGCACTTACCAAATACCATAAAACAAAATGTGCATGTGAACACAAAAAGGGAAAGAGGAAAAGAGGAAGAGAAAGAGCAAGCTGATCTGCAAGTCCAAAGATGACACACTGTTTAACCAGATGTGGAAACTGTCGGTTTTGTGGCCTAGAGGATAGAGCACGGGCCTGGGAGTCAGAAGGACCTGGGTTCTAATCCCAACTTCACCACAGGTCTGCTTTTTGAATTTGGGCAAATCACCTCACTTCTCTGTTTCTCACCTGCAAAATGGGGATCAAGACTGTCAACCTCATGTGGACAGGGACTATATCCAACCTGATTAGCTTTTATCTACCCCAGCACTTAGTATAGTGCCTAGCACATAGTAAGTGCTTAATATTTTTTTTTAAACCCTCCCACTTCGTAAGCTGCTTTAAATGATGTCAGAACCTCCACTGGCTCCTTCTGAGGAATCCCTTTTGTTCTTTTCTTTTAGGATGTAGGTTAAGGGAAGAGCTTTGTCATTTCCCGAACTTCATGTGAGAGGATTGCTGAAAAGATAGGTGGGAGTCTATACAGTTATCATTAAATATTACAGTGAAATAGACCCCAGCTTGGGTCCTTACAGTCCTCTAGACTGTAAGCTTGTTACGGGCAGGGAACGTGTCTGCTAATTCTGTTGCATTATGCTCTCCCAGAGCCCTTTGTTGGTTGGGTAGGGATTGTCTCTGTTGCCAAATTTTACTTTCCAGGTGCTTAGTACAGTGCCCTGCACACAATAAGTGCTCAATAAATACGAATGAATGAATGCTCTGCACACAGTAAGCGCTCAATAAACACCACTGACCGATTGATTCATTGATTAAAAGGCATGAACGTGGCCAGTTCACTGGTCAGACTTCCAAGTAATAGCAAATAAAACCGTCTTCAAATATGTAGGACTTTATAAAATATGGTCCTCTGCCACAAAAAACATTTGTGCCATGACACAGGAATTTGAAACTCACTGGGCTTAAAACCCAAATTCCATAGGATCTGTTTGCTCATTTTTTTAAATCTGTTTAAAGTACAAATCAGTTTAATACCAAGTACTGACCTTTTTGTGCGTTGCCACACAAATGAGTACACAGATGGAGGTGTGGACGCGTGTGTGTGGGGGAGGCGGGAGGCGGATTGTCAGCCATGCAGTACGTGGCTTTTCCTCTCCCCTCCCAGCAGCGGTGGTGTTTCGGTTCTGTGTGATTCCCGTAAACCATTTAGAACCTCAATTGTAATCTGTGTGTGCTGCTTTTTTGGTTGTTGTTGTTTTAAGAACTTTTTGAAGTCTGCTGTTCTCTTTGGGGCTCTTGCTCCTTTCAGACCACAGAACAGAGCGGTTTCATTTCCGATTTGGGTCGATTCTGATTCCAGTTTCTCTAGCTTTAGGTTGAGCTCTCTGGGTTAATTCACAAAATGATTTTAATCTCCCTCCCCCTCCCTCCGATGGTTCCTTTGGAAAGGCCTGGGGAGAGCAGTGCTTCCATTTATAAGGAACAGAAACCACAAGCGTAAATGGCTTGAGCAGGGGTCTGCATGGACTAGCCCTAAGCTTGGGCAGCACTAAGCACACCTGGTAGTGCCACCCCAAAGTCTCCCCCACACCCCATTTTAGGAATTTCTGACAAGAGTTGTTACTGTCCTTTGTGGCTTTGTCCTTGCACAGTTTTCTCCTCTAAAAGGCAAGCTCCTTTTATAAAAAAAAAAAAGTATTTGTTAAGCTCTTACTATATGTCAGGCACCGTACTAAGCACTGAGGTAGATACAAAATGATCAAGTTGGACACAGTTCCTGTCCCGCATGGGGCTCACGGTATTAAACTGCATTTTACAGATGAGGTAACTGAGGCACAGAGAAGTGAAGTGACTTGCCCAAATGTCACTCCCCTTCTTAAACAACTCCAGTGGTTGCCTATCAACCTCCGCTCCAAACAAAAACTCCTCACTCTAGGCTTCGAGGCTCTCCATCCCCTTGCCCCTTCCTACCTCTCCTCCCTTCTCTCTTTCTACCGCCCACCCCGCACGCTCCGCTCCTCCGCCGCCCGCCTCCTCGCCGTCCCCCGGTCTCGCCCATCCCGCCGTCGACCCCCGGGCCGTCCCGGAACGCCCTCCCTCCTCACCTCCTCCAAACCGATTCTCTTCCCCTCTTCGAAACCCTACTTAAAACTCACCTCCTCCGAGAGGCCTTCCCAGGCTGAGCTCCTCTTCTCCCTCTACTCCCTCTACCACCCCCCCTTCACCTCTCCGCAGCTAAACCCTCTTTTCCCCCCTTTCCCTCTGCTCCTCCCCCTCTCCCTTCCCACCCCCTCGGCACCGTACTCGTCCGCTCGACTGTATATATTTTCATTACCCTATTTATTTTGTTAAGGAAATGTACATCGCCTCGATTCTATTTAGTCGCCATCGTTTTTACGAGATGTTCTTCCCCTCGACTCTATTTATCGCCATCGTTCTCGTCTGTCCGTCTCCCCCGATCAGACCGTCAGCCCGTCAAACGGCAGGGACTGTCTCTATCTGTTGCCGACTTGTTCACTCCAAGCGCTTAGTACAGTGCTCTGCACATAGTAAGCGCTCAATAAATACTATTGAATGAACAAAGCAGACAAGAGGCAGAGCTGGGAATAGAACCCCGGTCCTTCGACTCCCAGGCTCGTGCTCTATCCACTAGGCCACGCTGCTTCCCTTGCGGGCAGGGAACGTGTCGACCAGCTCTGTTACACTGTCTCCCAAGTACTTAGTACAGTGCTTTGCACACAGTATGGGTTCAATAACTCCCATCAGTGGGCAGGGATTGTCTCTCTCTGTTGCCGAATTGTACATTCCAAGCGTTTAGTACAGTGCTCTGCACGCAGTAAGCACTCAATAAATACTATTGAATGAATTGAATGAATGAATAACCACCACTGATTGATTGACACTTGGCCTGCCGGGACTAGAACGTGGAACAGTCCCAGGAGTTCAGGAGCTTCCTGCACCCATATTGTCAAATCCCCCACCTAGTAGACTGAATTAGATTTGGGCATCCCTTTGAAGGTCACGGAGTCGATCAATCTACCAATCAATCGTATTTATTGAGCACTTACTGTGTGCACAGCAGTGTACTAAGCATTTGGGAGAGTACAATATAACAATCAACAGACACAATCCCTGCCCACAATGAGCTTCCAGTCTAGAGGGGGAGACTGACATTTGTAGAAATAAAGAAATTACGGATATGGACATACATGCTGTGGAGCTGAGGGAGGGGTGAATTTAGGAAGCGAATCCAAGTGCAAGGACAATACAGAAGGGAGTGGGAGAAGAGGAAAGGAGGGTGCAGTCAGGGCAGGCCTCTTGGAGGAGATGGGCCTTCAGTAAGGCTTTGAAGGCAGGGAGAGTCACTGTCTGTTGGATATGAAGAGGGAGGGCGTTCCAGGCCAGAAGCAGGAGATGGGCGAGGGGTGGGCAGCGAAATAGAGGAGATCGAGGTACAGTGAATAGGTTGGCATTAGAAGAGCGCATTGTGCGGGCTGGGTTGTTGTAGGAGACCAGCAAAGTGAGATTGGAAGGGGCAAAGTGATTGAATCCCAGACGTTGCAGGCTTTTACCTTGAGGACAAAGGTCTGATCTGCCAAGCGGCGTGGCCTAGTGGATAGAGCACAGTCAGAAGGACTTGGGTTCGAATCCCTGCTCCGTATGTGTCTGCTGTGTGACCTTGGGCAAATGACTTCACTTCTCTGGGCCTCAGTTACCTCATCTGTAAAATGAGGATTAAACCTGTGAGCCCGATGTGGGGCATGGACTGTGTTCAATCTGACTACCTCACATCTACCCAAGCACTCGGAACACTGCCTGGACCATAGTAATCACTTAAATACCATTAAAAATATAAAATAACTCAATTCCATGCAGAATGCTCTGAGAAAAAATTCCCCTAGCCTAGAGGAGCCGCACACGGTAGCAAAAGTGGCCCCCAAATCCCCTTCTCTCTTTGGCCCTCAGGGGTTGGCTTGTGGTTGCCTGACCAAAAAAAGCTCCAGAAGAGGAGCCAAAATGCAGTTCACAAACCATGTCACAGTCCCTGGCGACACCTTCTTCCAAATGTATTCAGCGACGGATTACTTTGTAAATCCATGAAAAGGCCGGCTTCTGCCTGTCTCATTATACATTCACCGCCTTCCCCACAACCCTAAGTACGGAGCTGACACTCCTTGGCCATGTCTGCTCTTCCTCGATTCACAGGGGTCCCGCTAGACTCCTCCAAGTCCGGGATAGAGTCTTCTAACTCTAACGTACTCCCTGAGGCGTTCAGTACACGGGGCAGGTACTCAAATGACCGTCCGATTGAGGAGATATTTGAGAACCATCACTGAAATCGTGCTGAGCCAGCATCCGGGAAACAGCACGGCCTATTGGCTTGAGCCCGGGTCTAGGAGTCAGAAGGTCATGGGTTTCAATCCCGGCTCCGCCACTTTTCTGCTGTGTGACCTCGGGAGAGTCACTTCACTACTCTGGGCCTCAGCTATCTCATCTGTAAAATGGGGATTGAGACTGTCAGCCCAACGTGCGACAGGGACTGTGCTCAACTTGATTTGCCTGTATCCACTCCAGTGCTTAGTACAGTGACTGGAACAGAGTAAATGCTTAACAAATATATTATTTCTATTATTATCACCATCAGTGGTCTGTGTAGAGAGATAAATCTGGGCTTGGGGCTTAGTGAAATCAGGGATCAGGAGGGGCCTGCTTCTCCCTTCGAGCACACTGGGGAAGGGTAAAAAAAAAAAATGGAATTTGTTAAGCGCTTACAATGTGCAGGCACTGTACTAAACGCTGGGGTTGGATACAAGCAAATCGGGATGGACACAGTCCCTGTCCCATGTGGGGCTCGCAGTCTCGATCCCCATTTTACAGATGAGGTAACTGAGGCCCAGAGGAGTGAAGTGACTCGCCCAGGGTCAGACAGCAGACAAGACTGCGAGCCCACTGTTGGGAAGGGATTGTCCATCTGTTGCTGAACTGTACTTTCCAAGCGCTTAACACAGTGCTCTGCACACAGTAAGCATTCAATAAATACAATTGAGTGAATGAATGAAAGTGGCGGAACCAGGATTAGCATCCATGACCTTCCGATTCCCGGGCCCGTGTTCTATCGACTACGTCGCGCTGCTTCTCTAAGAGTATGTGCATGACTTTTCAATTCCTTTGCCCAAGTCCTCATCATTTCCGGGAGACCAACTGTACAATTCCACTGCGGGAGAAGTATGGGGACCCAAAATAGAAAATGAACCAGAAAAAACAATGGGAAGAGGAAGTCAAGCAGGCCCACGAGCCCCAGGGAGAGGGAGCAGGTAAGGGGGAGATTGTTCACTGACTGAACTGAAAATCCACTCAGAAGAGAAGTCGGTGGAGACAAGGCAGAAGGTGACCTGATGCTGAATTCGCATCCCAGGTAGGGCCAGAGACAATAGGGGGGGTTTGAGATTTTGGCCCCGGAATACAGGGAATGAAAGAAGAAATCCTCTGGTCCCCCCTTATCCACCACCAAGCCTGGATGGTTCATTTTAGACTGTAAGCTTGTTACGGGCCGCTTGTAATGCTGTACTCTACGCTCCCGAGCACTAAGCTCTGCACATAGTAAATGCGCAATAAATACCACTTGTTGGTAGGAGAGAGTTTGGGGGAACAGGGGGATGAGGCCAGGATAGATCGATTAGGGTGCCAAGAGCCCTTATCTGGACCTCTAAGACTATATGAGCTAGAGGGAGCTGCTGGTTTGTCCCCAGGGCTCCTGGGCTGGATGTGAGAGGAACACCCACCAATAATAATAATAATGGTGGTATTTGTTAAGCGCTTCCTACGTGTCAGGCACTGTACTAGATAGAAGGACATCGGGTTGGACACAGTCCCTGTCCCACAAGGGGCTCACAGTTTTAATCTCTATTTTACAGATGAGTTACCTGAGGTACAAAGAAGTGACTTGTCCAAAGTCACATGGCAGACAAGTGGGGACCCGGGATTAGGGCGCAGCCCCTTCTGACTCCCAGGCCCGGGCTCTCTCCACTAGGCCAAGCCGCCAAAAGGACCTTCTAGTCCCGTCCAGGAGCTCGAGGGGTGCAAATCAACAGAACTGGGGAGCTGCAGGCAGCCAACAGGGAGCCAGCTAAGTGCAATGGCCATTTTGGCTCTTCTTCCTGCCCCTTCTGGCTCTACAGTCACCTGACCAGCCCCCAAATCCACGGGGACCAGACGCATAGCTTTGCTTCCCAACGGCCAATTCCATGGGAGCGATGGCTCCCTTCAGCTCCGGGGAACTGGTCCTTCTACTTGAGGGAAAGTTCCAGAAACATCATGAGTAGGGCCGAAATCTGAGACATGGCTGCTCCCTCCCTTCTGGGAATGGCTCAAGCTGGATCAGGCAGACGTGGACCTCACAACCACGTGGCTCAGTGGAAAGAGCCCGGGCTTAGGAGTCAGAGGTCGTGGGTTCTCATCTGTCAGCAGTGTGACTGTGGGCAAGTCTCTTAACTTCTCTGTGCTTCAGTTACCTCATCTGTAAAATGGGGATGAAGACCGTGAGCCTCACGTGGGACAACCTGATTACCCTGTATCTACCCAGCACTTAGAACAGTGCTCGGCACATAATAAGCGCTTAACAAATACCAACATCATTATTATTATTATTAACCAGACCAATATTCGGTCTACTGACTTCCACACTGCCGTGTCCACCTCCCCAAATCCCCTCAGCAATCTGATAGGTGGGAAAGAGAGGCCCAAACTATTATCCCCCTCGTAACCAGACCCAGATCCACTTCTCCTAGGACTGCGCTCATTTTGGGCCGAGGTCTCCAGCACAGGCCCGGCCACGCAGCACTTGAAGGTCCGAGTCGGCTCCATAATCTTTAAGGCCTCACTTCCATACAACACAATAATAACGCGTTCTTTGTGCAGTTGTTCTGCAAGAAACATCCTTTAATCATTACAGCAGCAGAGAATCAAAGTAGCTGGCCCAGCTGGTGAAAAGAGGCTCAGAAATTTCCCCCATCACATCTCTCTTTTTCCGAGGTTCTCGAATGACTCTCTGACACTGCCTCGGAGCTCAATTACCAGGAGAATCGTGGCTAGAAAGGCGGGTGACCGTAGGCCTTCCTCTCTACCGGCCATAAAGAAACCCACATGTCTCCTCCCAAGGCCCCAGACCGGGCAAGAAAACACGTCCTTCAGAGAGAATTCATCAAGCCCCACATCTCTCCTCCGCTTTCCAACCCGAGTCAGGCATCGCCATCCTGGCTTCCGGACAAACGCAAAGCCGGCATCCTCCTGGGTTGCAGCGTGCTCACTGGTAGGAAGAGTTGAAAATAAACAACCCCCTATTTTTTTCACCTGGGGCCTCGGTATCACAAACCCGAACATCAAATTTGAGGCGGATAAACTATTTTCGAAGGGCCCCGAGCGAGGCCGGGTGACGAAACCACAGAAGCAATTTCAAAACGACAAGTCCGGATATTCACGACCAACTTCTGCATCAGGGCAAGATGTCCAGACCCCTTTGATAGATAAGGAAATTAAGGTGGAGAGATGAAATGATTTAGCCTAGAGCAAAGAGCAAATAAGTGTGTGGGGGGCGGGGGAAGAGCGGGATGGGAAACAGAGACAAAAGCCCAGATCCCCTAGGTCTTCTTCCAGCCTTCTATCCATCAGGCCATGGGCTCCCCATCGTTTTTGGTTTGTTTTTTTCTTTTTCCTTCAGCGGTAAACCACTTAGAATGCTCAAACGGAGTGAGCCGGCCACATCAAACTCTGTGGTGAGCCACATTGAAATAAAGCAGGAGCTGGACTTTCTAGTAGGCTCAGCATTATCGGGCGGGGAGGGGGCAAGCAGAGGGTGACGGGAGCAACTGAGGAGAGCTCTTCCCTGAGCACTGAACCACACTCAGTACAGGCCTCGGAAGCTCCAGGTGGGAAGACCGACGAGGTCCTCGCTGCCTCTGACTCTGCAGCCTCCCTTGGAAAATTTGCACAGTCCGAGCAGAAAACTCTCATGGAAAAGAGACGCCCAAGCAGATGGGCACGGACCGTTTTCCAGTTCAATTATTTCCAGTCCTTCTGAGAAGACTTTCCCTCCATCCGCGGGACACAAAACCACACAGACGCGCTGGGAAAGCAGTGGGGCGAGTGGAAAGAGCACGGACCTGGGAGTCAGAGGACCTGGGTTCTAATTCCGGCTCCGCCACTTGGGAGGTGTAGACCTTGGGCAGGTCGCTTAATTTCTCTGGGCCTCAGTTACCACATCTGTAAAATGGGGCTTAGGACTGTGAGCCCCACGTGGCACATGGATCGTGTTTAACCTGATTCCCTTGTATCTACTCCAGCGCTTAGTACAGTGCCTGGCACATAGTAAGCGCTTAACGAATATCATATTAAAAAAACAACAAAACCAGACAAGCTTTCCTTGCCTAACCAGGTCGAAAGTTCAGCGCCTACAAATTCAGACAGGAGACTGAAAGTGCTTCAGCCCACAAGTGCCAGACCTGAGAAGTGTGATTCTGCTCCAAGACCGGCCGGAGGAATTCTTCTTGGCAGGAACTGGGGCATTGTAATCGGGCCCCAGTGATTTCCTGAATGGTTGCATGAAGGGCAGGTCTAACTCAGAGTTCTGCTAGCCGCTTCTCAGCGGAGCACCGAACTTCATGAGAAGGAGCAACAGAGCAGTTACATCCTTGGCAGCGGGAGACTCTCGAGCCTCTGGCTTGGAGAAAGCAAATTTCCACAAATTTATTATATATTGTTTATTTATTTACATCAATGTCAGTCTCCCCCTCTAAGCCGTAAGCTCGTGGCGGGCAGGGAACTTGTCTGCTAACTCCGTTGCAATGAACTCTCCCAAGCGCTTAGAATAGCATTCTGTACACAGTAAGAGCTCAATAATTACCACTTGGGATGATGATTGATGATAATTTCTTCCGTGACCCCCAAGGAGGAAAGAGAGGCTTGCATAAGTGATCTCCCCTCTGGTGATTCCTCTCATCTATAACTTTTTTTTTTAACGGTATTCGTTAAGTGCTTATTATGCAATAGACACGGTACTAAGCGCTGGGGTAGATACAAGCTAATCAGGCTGGTCACAGACCATTTCCCTCATGGGGCTCGCAGTCTTAATCCCCACTTTACGCATGAAGTAACAGGCACAGGGAAGTGAAGTGACTTGCCCAAGGTCACAGAGTAGACAAGTGGCCGCTCTGGGATTAGAACCCAGGTCCTTCTGACTCCCAGGCCCGGGCTCTATCCACCAGGCCACACTGCTTCTCTAGCTCTAAGGACTGATGGGCTGAAGGCAAATATCTGGCAGAGCGGAAAAGAGAAGACAGTTCGACCACATCCTAAGGTTTCAGGGACTCTCCAAGCGAGTCGTTCTTTCAATCTTAGCGCTTACTGTGTGCACAACACTGTACTGAGCGCTTAGGTAAGTGGGCTTGAGCCTACCGGTACTGGCAGCAGAAGGCACTGCTCGGCCCATCTCGGGACCTCATCCCTCCGACCCTAATGATCGAGGGAACTTTTTGAAAGGAGGATCCCGGGCAAAACCCCTCCCCACCGACTCCGTTTAACAGGTCTGGCTGTTCTCGTCAACGTAGTGTCCTCCAGGTATAAAGTCTGACCAGATATTTTGCCACTATGGAGGGCTAAAGTGATTGGCAAGAACAAAGGAATTCTAAATGGCAGAGAGGCAACAGAGTGAGACAATAGACTGGTTCCCTAAGGTGCATGGACTCTAAAAGTATCTCCCCCAGGGCTCTCCCGTTGAGCCACCTGGGCAAAACCAGATTCCTTTCCAAGATACATCCCCTCTCCACTTATCTCTATGGAACAACCAGGTCCCACAAGCTTTTCAATCCATTCATTCGTTCGACTGTATTTATCGAGCGGTTACTGTGTGCAGAGGACTGTACTAAGCGCTTGGGAGAGTACAATATAACAATACAAACACACATTCCCTGATCACAATGAGCTACAGTCTAGAAGGAGAGACAGGCATTCATATAAATAAATAAATTATAGATATGTATATAAGTGCCGTGGGGCTGGAGGGGGGGGGGGGGATGAATAAAGGGAGCGAGTCAGGGTGACGCAGAAAGGAGTGGGAGAAGAGGAAAGGAGGGCTCAGGGAAGGCTTTTGGGAGAAGATGTGCCTTCATTCATTCATTCTTTCATTCAGTCAGTCATATTTACTGAGCGCTTACTGTGTGCAGAGCACTGTACTAAGCGCTTGGGAGAGTACAATACAACAATAAACGGACCCATTCCCTGCATGTGGACCTAAGTGCTGTCGGTCTGGGAGGGGGGAAGAGCAAAGGGAGCAAGTCAGGGCGACGCAGAAGGGAGTGGGAGTTGAGGAAAAGTGGGGTTTAGTCTGGGAAGGCCTCTTGGAGGAGATGGGCCTTCAGTAAGGCTTTGGGCTGGGGGGAGTAATTGTCTGTCAGATTTGAGGAGGGAGGGTGTTCCAGACCAGAGGCAGGATGTGGGTAAGGAGTCAGCGGGCGAGACAGATGAGATCGAGTTGGAGGGTTGGGGAAGTGGATGTGCTGGCAGAAAGTATACTGAGGCACGAGAATTTGGCATTAGTTCAAAGATGCTGGGGTCAACTCCCTGGATGTGGAGGGTTTTTTTAGCCACGTGATTGAGCTCCTTCCCGGGCACGTCTTTTGATCTATCTTGCTGTCGTGTTCTGCTCCCCTGCCCCAAGACTCTGGAGGGTTCTTGGAGGCCGGCAGAGAGCAGCTGAATGGGACGGGCAAGGGCGGGAAAGCTCAGAGGACGATTTGCAGGAATCAACATAACTCGGTGGAAAGAGCACGGGCCTGGGAGTCAGAGGCTCTACACCATGTGCCGGCTGTGTGACCTCAAAGTCACAAAGTCAGAGAAGCAGTGTGGCTCAGTGGAAAGAGCATGGGCTTTGGAGTCAGAGGTCATGAGTTTGAATCCCAGCTCTGCCACTTGTCAGCTGTGTGACTGTGGGCATGTCACTTCACTTCTCTGTGCCTCAGTTACCTCATCTGGAAAATGGGGATTAAGACTGGGCGCCCCACGTGGGACAATCTGATTCCCCTGTGTCTACCCCAGCGCTTAGAACAGTGCTCTGCACATAGTAAGCGCTTAACAAATGCCAACATTATTAACATTATTATTTCACAGGGCCTCGGCTTCCACATCTATAAAATGGGGAGGCGGTACCCGTTCTCCATCCCCCTTAGACCGTGAGCCCCAGGTGGGCCAGGGACTACGGCCGACTTGATTATATTGAATCTACTCCAGAGCTCAGTACAGTGCTCGTCACAGAGTAAGCGCTTAACATATACCAATATCACAGCTCCCAGGCTGGTTCTGGAGTGGGACTACTGTTTCCAGTTGGCCCAAAAGGGTTACTCCGTTGTACCCCGGGACTCCCCGCAGACCCGGATCTGGTGTGGAGAGCTAAGTTTCCTCATGCAGATTTGGAACTTTCCACTAGAAAAATCATATAAAAAAGTACACCCTGACCTATGCAGATCCCATCTCTGTCGGGCCGGGGTTCATTCAATCCCCCCTTCCCCCTCTCTGATGTAGGTTTTTGAACTGAAAAATACGACTAATTATCTGAACCGGTGGCTGGCTTTGGAGAATCATTAACAATAATGACTGTAAAGAGCTTTGTGAAAATCCAGCAACAGAAGGAGCAGAAAGCCTCCCAAAATGACCCCACCATCCAGCCCACAAACAAGGCTGAACCGACTCACCCCTTTAAGGAGGATTAGAGCTCTCCTCGGGAGGTGGGCTGGGGAAAGTGCGTAAAGGAAAAGGGAAGAACGCCAGGTTCGGAGGTGTGTTGGCTCTTCGGACTCTAGGGAGGGAAATTAGAGGGGAAAACTCTCGAAACAAAAAAAGAGCACTCCGATAAGGAGGCATGTCGCTTCCTTGGCTAACTAGCGGTCCCGAAGGACTCGTAGGCCGTTGGAGCCCAGTGACAGAGGGAAGTTTCCCGGGTGACTTTAGGCCCGATTTTCCCAAGAGCACGCACCCCTGGCCGCTGCCAGGAAAGGACGCCGATCCTCGGGGGTTGAGAGGGTCGGCTCCCTCCTCGAGAGGCCGGGAGCATGAGAAGCCTCGGCCCATCACTCCAGCTCGGCAGGAAAGGGACCGACCGTGAATTCGTGCCTGAAGGAGAGGTGTTTTCACCATGGCTACCGGTCCCTTTCTGGAAACAGCAAGGGCTGTGGCTCCGGCTGCTCCCATTGGAAGGCCCGACCCCGACGGGTTCCCCGCGGGGTGAGGGTTGGGAAGGATGGAGGTCCGGGAAGCAGGAGGAGCAGAGACGTCGTACCTCCGGGTAGCCCCGCTGGGCCATTCCCATTACCCAAGTAATAAGCCGGGGGCAGGGCTAGGCTATTTTTTCTCCGGCCCGCTCATCGGGTGGGTGTCCTGATGGTGTGGAGAGTGGTCACGCCACATCTGAGTCCGTGAGCCCGTCATTGGGTAGAGATTGTCTCCATCTGTTGCCGAATTGTCCTTTCCAAGCGCTTAGTACAGTGTGGTCTGTCTCCCCCGATTAGACTGTAAGCCTGTCTTTGGGCAGGGATTGTCTCTATCTGTTGCCAAACTGCCCATTCCAAGCGCTTAGTAAAGTGCTCTGCACATAGGAAGCGCTCAATAAATACTATTGAATGAATGAATGAAAAGTCAGCGCTCAATAAATAGGATGGAATGAATGAACCTCGATCGTATCAGGGAAGTGACAGACGCTTAAGTCGGCTTACCCTGAAGGGATGGGGAAGGAAGGGAGAATGGTTTGGAGAACTGGGATCTTTCGCCTCGAATTCTGGCTCTAACGAATCCAGTCAGACAGCTGAAGCATCGACCTCCCGCTGCCAGCTTCCAAGCTTAAAGGTTCACTATCTGGGGGGGGGGGGACCCACCCACCCCTCTTAAACCAGAGACAGAAGCAGACGTTAACCACAAGGGTTAAGACCGGCCTTCCCAGCCTGACCCTTGGACGCCCAAGCTCTCCGGGGCGGCGCGAGGCCGGGTGCTCATGAAAGGAGCCCGGAGAGGTTTACTGAGAAGGAAGGGGCAGACTCGGGAGAAGGCCGATGATCCAAACCGTCCGCTTATGCGAACCGGGACTAACTCCGAAATCAACCAACCAGCGGTATTTATCCATTTTTTGCGGGGGGAGAAGAGATTCGAAAAGGCCGGGGAAAGGTTTTGGTCCTAACTGGTCCTAGAAAAGTGGCGTTGCCCAGCGGTTACAGCACGGGCCTGGGCGTCAGAAGGACCTGTGTTCTAATACCGGCTCCACCACTTGTCTGCTGTGTGACCGTGGGGAAGTCATTTAACCTCTCTGGGTCTCAGTTATCTCACCTGTAAAATGGGGATTAAGACTGGGAGCCCCATGTGGGACAGGGACTGGGTTCAACCTGATTAGCCGGTGTCCACCCCAGCACTTAGAACAGGGTCTGGCACGTAGTAAGCACTTAAACAAATACCATTAAAAAAATGGATTTGATCCTCTAAACTGGCTCTCAGGCCGAATAACTTCAGACGAGGAACTTTCTATTGAGTACGTACATGTGTGTGTGAATTACATACATACAGGTACACATCACCGTATGCTCCGTAGGTTTAAATATTTCATTGTCAGGAATCAATCAATCTTGCTGTCAGTCCCAGGGAAGAAAAGAAACTCTAATTCCCTCCTCTCCCCGCCCCTCTGCTCTAAAACAATCAGTTAGGAAGAGGAAAACAACCACCACCCCCTACCTCACCAAGGCATAAAACCCACAAGTATCAGGAGTCGAGAAAGGAGCACAGGAGGAGTACACAGTATGAGCAAAGTTGCCTGCTATTTCCAGAATATGTAAGCGAGCCAGCTGGGGTTTAGGACTTTAGAGAAAATTACTTTTTAAAAAGAAAATAAAAAAGTTCCTGTCCCGTGAAAAGGACAGGGTTAAGACGGAGGGGGCCGAGATGCTTCCCTGCCATTCATGGAGCAAAGCGGGTGGGGATGTCTGGGAGGGGGGATTCATATTCATATTCACTCATATTCTCTCTTTCCTTCTATGTGTTCTTGCCTGCCTCTCCCCCGTCCGCCTCAGTTTGAAACGTGGCAGTGAGCAGGACAGCTGAAAAGGAAGGGGAAGGGGGGGGGGGGGGGAGGCTGTTTTCAAATTACACGCCCACCCCACAATCCTGACCACAGACATGTACATACAGACACACACACACAATCACACACACACAGAGGTGTTTGCAAGCCCAGACTCCGCAGAAAGGGACCCGACTACAGGGCCAAGTTGTTCAGCAGAAATCTCCTCCGCCTCCTGGGAAAGCAGAGTAAAGAAAGAGAAAGCTAGAAAGGAGGGGGGGAAAAAAAAGCTCCACATTCCTAACATTTTTTTTTTTTTTTTTAGCTAAGTGCTGTGCCGGAAAGATCCCACTCTACTCCAAGCAGTCACAGAGGAGGAAAAAAGTCCGGGTTTGGGGGGGGGAAACTCCACTCTCGCCCCTCCACCCGGCCCCCTACCTCCGTTAGCAAGGAACAACCAAAGCCCAAAGGGTCGAAAAGGATTTTCAGGGTCTCGGGGGAAACGGCCTCGCCCCTCTCTGCTCCCACCCCTCAAAAAGGGCCTTTCCCCCAGTCATCAATCCCTGCTCGTGGCTAGACTGAGCGCTGGAGACTCTGGGGCGTCGGGAAGGTCGGGGAGAGTGGGATGGAAAGGGCATTTATCTGAGAACTGGAGTGTGGCCAGCAAGGAGGAAAGCGGGGTGGGAGACAAGGCCGAGTAAGATAAAGAGGAGGGGATTACTATGCAAGACTGCACCTGCCTCCTGGAGGGGGGAGGGAGGAAAGGGGCAAAGTCCTTTGTGGGAAGAAGAATAATCGAGTTTTCACGTTCCTTTTTCTCAATGAAAGAATCTCGATCTGGCACCCAGTCAGAAATTTGAGAGTGACATCCGCTTCGCCCACCCAACTACCCTTTTCTCTCATTTCCAAGAGAAAATGAAAACGGCTGGGACTTGTCCCTCTTCCTCTCTCACCTCTGTACCCTTCCCTTCCAACCCACAACGTCTAGCCTGGGAGACGGCGGGGGGCGGGGGGCGGTGCGGGAGGAGAGAGCCCTCCCGGCTCTTCCCCGCCCCGGGCGCAGCCCCCAGCACAGCACTGTCATCCGGGGGGCCCACCCAGCTCAGACCCGTTCCCCCAAAGAGACACGTGGCGCGGTCCGTGTCTGAAGAGGATAAGAGCCAAGACACAGCTTTTCTCCCAAGTCAAAACTGCATCAAGGACCCGACGCCCGAGTCTGTCTCTGAAGGTCTGAACGCGGACAGGAAATCCAAACATCTGCGATCCCTCCCTCTAGAGAAAGGCAGAAAAGTTCCTGATGACCCTTGAGTCCTAACGTAAAAGATCGTTTCCGCGGCCGCCGCCGCCTTCCCTACACCAGGTGGACGCAGGCGAGAAAATGACGACTGAAGACTCCCTGAACGCAAGGGAACGATTTCCGTTGGGCTTCTTCTTCGGCAATGGCCTGGGAGCCGTCTACGTCGAAGGGGAGCCTCCCGGGACAACGGCCAGGGCGGTTTTTAGCCACCGGCCCAACCGAGGCCACACCTCACCCTGCCCTAGAGAAATACCCAACGGCGACGGCTTACGACCGCCCGCCGGTCGATTCGCCTCCGAGGCCCCCGCACACCACCCGAAAGCGGCATCTCCGTAGGACGGCGGTTTCCAGCTCCGGCCCCATCCCGGTCGGC
This sequence comes from Ornithorhynchus anatinus, assembly GCF_004115215.2. Taxonomy (NCBI): domain Eukaryota; kingdom Metazoa; phylum Chordata; class Mammalia; order Monotremata; family Ornithorhynchidae; genus Ornithorhynchus; species Ornithorhynchus anatinus. The sequence goes on from NC_041749.1 coordinate 16,565,736, forward strand.
CGGCCCTAACCAAAGCTGCCCCGTGTTTCACCCAGGGGTTCGGACAACCGAGGAGGTGAATGTCGGGACCGGACGCCCAGACGGGCTCTGTGCAGACAGCCACGGGGCGGGGTTCCCAGGGCTTCCCGCTGGAAGGCCTACATCCCGTTTCCTGGAAACGGTCATCGCTGCCCCAAGGATACAACAGCAGCAGCAGCAGCAGCACCTCTGAATGTGCCATCTCTACACCAAACAGGCACACACCCTCATTCGCATACGCTGTGCGCCACAGGCGGCGTGTTCCTTCATAAGCGAAGGGCCAGGTCAAGTTGTCAAGTTTTACTGAACAAATTTCGTTGACTGCTGCAGTTCAACAACCAGTTCAGGAGACAAAACCCTAAAATACGAAATCACACACACACACACACACATATAGACAAGTCACTTAACTTCTCTGTGCCTCAGTCCCCTCATCTGTAAAATGGGGATGAGAACTATGAGCCCCACGTGGGACAACCTGATTCCCTGGTATCCACCCCGGCGCTTAGCACATAGTAAGCGCTTAACAAATACCGTAATTATTACTATATAACCCAAACACCACCATGGAGACAAAACCTATTGATGCTCTTCTGATGGGTGGGATTATTCTAATGACGGAATCTAGGAGGGCAAAAGGGAAACCAAAGTAAAAAGGAATCAATTACCCTCAACTGGAATCGAAACCTTTTCTCACGAAAGGTTCTGCTCGATTTCCAACCCTATTTCCCCATCTAGTTTGGAAGATGGCACCCCCAAGAGCATAGGGCTCTAATGTACCATCGGGCCCGGGTTCATTCATTCAACCGCATTTCTTGAGCGCTCACTGGGTGCAGAGCACTGCACTAAGCGCCGGGAAAGTACAATTCAGCAACAAATAGAGCCCATCCCTGCCCACGACGGGCTCGCGCTGACTCGGAGAAGTGAGAACGCCGCTCCGCCAACACCCCCTCACGCCAGTCAGCCCCGTCACCTGACGGGACCAAGCGGCGGCCCGCAGGCGGAGGAAGTAAAAGGACGGGGAAGAGTTGGTGGCTTGGAAAACTCTCCACCTCTCCGGGGAGGAAACCCCGATCCTCGGCGGCTCCGGCCAGTGATCACACCTCATCTGTAAAGCCGGGGGTGAAGCCTGGGAGCCCCACGTGGGGCAACCTGATTACCTCGTATCTCGTATCTACCCCCAGCGCTTAGAAAAGCGCTTGGCACGCGGTAAGCGCTTAACAAATACCCTCATTATTCATTATTATCCTTATTATCAGGTGGGACGGGAGAAGGGGGACAAGGCCGCACGCAATTCGGGAGAAAGGGATGGTGGAAGGGCAAGTGGGAAAGAAGGAAGCAGGGTGGAGATGGAGGAGGATGGAACCGGGAGTCAGGGGGTGGGGAGAGGATGAGATAATAATTGCGGCATTTGTTAAACGCTTTCTAGGCGACAGGCGCCGTACTAAGCGCTGGGGTGGCCACATTGCAATGGGGGGAGAGAGGATAGGACTGTTGAGGGTGGGGAGAGGATGGGATAATAACTGCGGTATTTGTTAAGCGCCTGCGATGTATCAGGCACCGTACTGAGTGCTGGCGTGGCTACACTGGTTGGGGAAGGGGATGGGATCACGGAGGGGCAGGAGGCATTGAGATTATTGGAGGGGATGGATTACCGGGCAAAGGGATGAGATTATGGGGGGAGAAGATGGATCATTGGGAGAGAGGGGAGAGACTACTGGGGGGGGAAGGGGACGAGACTATTGGGGGGAAGGGGACGAGACTACTGGGGGGGAAGGGGACGAGACTACTGGGGGGGAAGGGGACGAGACTACTGGGGGGGGGAAGGGGACGAGACTACTGGGGGGGAAGGGGACGAGACTACTGGGGGGGAGGGGACGAGACTACTGGGGGGGGGAAGGGGACGAGACTACTGGGGGGGAAGGGGACGAGACTACGGGGGGGGAAGGGGACGAGACTACTGGGGGGGGGAAGGGGACGAGACTACTGGGGGGGGAAGGGGATGAGACTACTAGGGGGGAAGGGGATGAGACTACTAGGGGGGAAGGGGACGAGACTACTGGGGGGGAAGGGGACGAGACTACTGGGGGGAAGGGGATGAGACTACTGGGGGGAAGGGGATGAGACTACTGGGGGGGAAGGGGATAAGACTACTAGGGGGGAAGGGGATAAGACTACTAGGGGGGAAGGGGATGAGACTATTGGGGGGAAGGGGATGAGACTATTGGGGGGAAGGGGATGAGACTATTGGGGGGAAGGGGATGAGACTACTGGGGGGAAGGGGATGAGACTACTGGGGGGGAAGGGGACGAGACTACTGGGGGGGGAAGGGGATGAGACTACTGGGGGGGAGGGGATGAGACTACTGGGGGGGAAGGGGACGAGACTACTGGGGGGGGAAGGGGATGAGTACTGGGGGAAAGGGGATGAGACTACTAGGGGGAAGGGGATGGACTATTGAGGATGGAGAGAGGAGGGGATTATTAGAGGGGTGAGGAAGGGATGATTGAGGGGGAGAGGATGGGTTATTGGGGATGCGGAAAGAAGGGAATTATTGGCGGGGGGGAGAGGAGGCAATGAGATTACTGGGGGGAAAGGGATGGGATTACTGGGGGGATGAGGGTGAGATTACTGGGGGTGATGGAGGTGAGATTACTGGGGGGGGGAGGGGATAGAGGTGAGATTACTGGGGGGGATGGGGGTGAGATTACTGGGGGGGGATGGGGGTGAGATTACTGGGGAGGGGATGGGGGTGAGATTACTGGGAGGGTGGAGGGAGAGAAAGGATTATTGGGGTTGATGGGAGGGGAGGGGGAGGGATGAGCGAGGATGAGTGGGGGGAGAGGGGGAGAAGGGGAGCAGCGCAGGGGAAGGCGGACCCCCGGACCCCCCGGACCCCCCGGACCCCCCGGACCCCCCCTCCCCGGGCCGGCTCCCCGCGGGGTCGGGGTGGGTCTGACCTCGAACATGAGCGCGATGAGGACGCAGAGCACCAGGCAGAAGCCGATGTCGGCGTGGTTGTGGATGACGAACTCCTGGCTGAACAGCGGGTAACTTTTGGTCCTCCGCCGGAACGCCATGGCCGCCCGCCCCCGCGGCGGCAGGGACCGGCTGGACGGGAGGGAGGAAGGACCGACGGAAAGAAAAAAAGAAGGAAGGAAGCAAGGAAGCAAGGAAGCAAGGACGGACGCCGCCGCCGCCGCCGCCGCCCCGCTTCCCAGACCCGAAAACTTGGGGTCGGGCGCCGGACCTTCCCCGCCCAGCGCGGCCCGCAGCCGCCGCCGCCGCCGCCGCCGCCGCGCGACAACTTGCCCCGCCCCGCACACGGCGCCCGCGGGCCCGGCCCCGCCCCCGGGCCCCGCCCACCGCACGCAGGGCCACGCCCCCCGCCCGGGATAGGCCCGCCGCACCCCCGGGCCCCGCCCGCCGGCCAATCCCCGCCCACAAACCGGGCCCCGCCCACCGCACGCGCTGGCCCCGCCCACCCACCCGGGATAGGCCCGCCGCCACCCCGGGCCCCGCCCACCGAACCGGGCCCCGCCCCCCCGGCCGGCCAATCCCCGCCCAGCGCTCCGACGAGCCCCGCCCCCAACCCGGGCCCCGCCCACCCCCCAGCCGGGCCCCGCCCCACCGATCCGGGATAGGCCCGTCGCAGCCACAGGCTCCGCCCACCAAATCGGGACACGCCCACTAGCCGGCCAATCCCCGCCCGCTGAACCATGGCACGCCCATCATCCAACCAGGCCCCGCCCACCGACCCGGGATAGGCCCGTCGCTCTCCCAGGCCCCGCCCACAAACCTTGGCCCCGCCCCGCCGATCCGGGATAGGCCCCGCCCACCGGCCCAGGACGGGCTCGTCGCTCACAGGCCCCGCCCGCCGCACCTACAGGCCCCGCCCACTAAACCGAGACCCGCCCACAATTCGGCCAAGCCCCGCCCACCGACCCAGGACTGGCCCCCCCCAAGCCCGCCGGGCCCCGCCCACCAGCCAGCCAATCACCGTCCACTGCACCGACAAGCCCCGCCCATCATCATCATCATCATCATCATCTTGGTATGTGCTAAGCGTTCACTCTGTGCGCAGCACTGTGGTGAGCGCTGGGGGACGTACAGGCTCATCAGGTGGTCCCACGTGGGGCTCACCGTTTTTACTCCCCGTTTTCCCAGCTGAGGGCCCCCGAGAAGCGAAGCGACTCGTCCAAGGTCACCCGGCAGACAAGGGGCGGAGGCGGGATTCGAACCCACGACCTCTGCCTCCGGCCCCTCCCTTTCCTTCCCCTCCCTGCCCTAGCTCCCTCCCACTGCCGGCGCTGCAGTCCTCTGGCGTTCCGCCCGCCCGTCGCCCCTGAATGATCGTATTTAGTAAACGCTGACTGTGCGGAGCACTGATCTGAGCGCTCGGGAAAGCGCAAGAATGGTCTATATTAAGCACCTCCCACGTGCCAGGCACTGCGCTAAGCGATCGGGGTGCACACGGTCCTTGCCCCACGTGGGGCTCCCGGTCTCCATGCCCATTTCACAGATGAGGGAACTGAGGCACACAGAAGGGAAGTGAAACTGGCACCTCTTCCCGGCCCCTCACCTCCTCCGGGAGGCCTTCCCGGCCTGAGCTTCCCCTCTTCCTCTGCTCCTCCTCCCCTCCCCGTCGCCCCGATTCCCTCCCTCCGCTCTGGCCTCGTCCCCGTCCCACGGCGCTTGTGTAAACGCGTACATGTTTATTCCGTTTATTTTATTCATGATGTGTCTATATCTATAATTCTATTCATTTAATAATAATAATAATGATACTGTTGGTACCCGTTACGCGCTTACTATGTGCCGAGCACTGCTCTAAGCGCTGGGGGAGACACAGGGGGATCGGGTTGTCCCACGTGAGGCTCACGGTCTTCATCCCCGTTTTCCAGATGAGGGAACTGAGGCCCAGAGGAGGGAAGTGACTCGCCCACAGTCCCACAGCTGACAAGGGGCAGAGCCGGGAGTCGAACTCATGACCTCTGACTCCCCAGCCCGGGCTCTTCCCACTGAGCCACGCGTTATTTCTATTGATCGACGCCTGTCTACTACGTTTTCCTCTGTTGTCCGTCTCCCCCTTCTCGACCGCGAGCCCGTCGTTGGGTAGGGATCGTCTCTATCTGTTGCCGAATTCTGCTTTCCAAGCGCTTAGGACAGTGCTCCGCACACAGTAAGCGCTCAATAAAGGCGATCGGACGAATGAATGGACAAGCGGTGGAGCGGAGATTAGAACCCGTGACCTTCTGACTCCCAGGCCCCGGCCTCAGCCGCTCCGCCGTGCCGCTTCCCTACAATATAGCGATAAAGAGTGGGAAGCCCTGCCCCAGACGAGTCTGGGGTGGACGCGGAGGTGGCGGAGACAGACATCGGTACGAACTGATATCGATAAAATCAATAAAATGGCAGATATATCGATAAGTGCTGTGCGGAGCGGGGCGGGGGGGGAAGAGGAAAGGGAGCAAGTCAGGAATGAATGTTGGTATTTGTTAAACGCTCACTATGTGCAGAGCACTGTCCTAAGCGCCGGGGAGGGGGGGGGGATACAGGGTCATCAGGTTGTCCCTCGTGAGGCTCACGGTCTTCATCCCCATTTTACAGATGAGCGGGGCTTTGGGGTCACAGGTCACGGGTTCGAATCCCCGCTCGGCCACGTGTGACTCTGGGCAAGTCACCTCACTTCTCGGTGCCTCAGTGACCTCATCTGGAAAATGGGGATGAAGACCGTGAGCCCCACGGGGGACAGCCTGATTCCCCTGTGTCTCCCCCAGCGCTTAGAACGGTGCTCGGCCCGTAGTGAGCGCTTCACAGATACCACCGTCATTATTATTATTATCTACCCCAGCGCTTAGAACGGTGCTCGGCCCATAGTGAGCGCTTAACAGATGCCAACGTTATTATCATTAACTGAGGCGCAGAGAAGTGAAGTGACTTGCCCCCAGTCACACAGCTGACAAGTGGCGGAGCCGGGAAGGGGTAGAAGGGAGGGGGAGATGAGGAAAAGTGGCGTTTAGTCCGGGAAGGCCCGGCTATAGAAGAGGCTGAAGTCTCCCTCTCTTCGGATTCATCCTAAAGGGCCGGACTCCTTGGAGGCCCGGAGTCACCTCCTTGTAATAATTTTGGTATTTATTAAGCGCTTACTATGCGCCAGGCCCCGTACTAGGCGCTGGGGATGGAGGCAGGTAAATCGGGTCGGACGCAGTCCCTGTAATAATAACGTTGGTATTCGTTAAGCGCTTACTCGGTGCAGAGCACTGTTCTAAGCGCTGGGGGAGATACAGGGTCATGAGGCGGTCCCACTTGGGGCTCACGGTCTCCATCCCCATTTTCCAGGTGAGGGAACTGAGGCCCAGAAGAGTGAAGTGACTTTGCCCAGGGTCAGATGGGAGGCAAATGGTGGAGCCAGGATCAGGTGAGGTGTCTATATAATAATGTTGGTATTTGTTAAGCGCTTACTCTGTGCAGAGCACTGTTCTAAGCACTGGCGCAGATGCGGGGTCATCGGGTCGTCCCAGGTGAGGCTCCCAGTTAACCCCCGTTTTACAGCTGAGGTCACTGAGGCCCAGAGAAGTGAGGTGACTTGCCCACAGTCACCCAGCTGACGAGTGGCAGAGCCGGGATTCGGATCTATGATTCTATTCACCTTGATGGTAATGATGCCTGACTGCTTGTTTGGTTTTGTTGTCCGTCTCCCCCGTTTAGACCGTGAGCCCGTCATCGGGCAGGGATCGTCTCTATCTGTTGCCCAGTTGTCCATTCCAAGCGCTTAGTCCATTGCTCTGCACACAGTAAGCGCTCAGTAAATACTATTGAATGAATGAGTGAACAGTAAGCGCCCAATAAATACGATTGAATGAATGAATGAAGGAATGAACCCCTCACCTTTTGACTCCCAGGCCTGTGCTCTATCCACTACACCATGCTGCTTCTGAGCAGTCTGTAGAGAAGCGGCGCGGCTCAGTGGAAAGAGTCCGGGCTTGGGAGTCAGAGGTCGTGGGTTCGAATCCCCGTTCCGCCGCTTGTCAGCTGGGTGACTTTGGGCAGGTCACAACTTCTCTGGGCCTCGGTGACCTCATCTGTAAAGTGGGGATGAAGACTGTGAGCCCCATGTGGGACAACCTGATGACCCTGTATCTACCCCCGCGCTTAGAACAGTGCTCTGCACAGAGTAAGCGCTTAACGAATACCATCATTATCATTATTATTATTTATTGAGCGCTTACTGTATGCAGAGCACTACGCTGAGCAGTAGGGAGAGTACAAGTTAACATTAAAAAAGACGCGTTCCCATAGAGAGGCAGCGTGGCTCAGTGGAAAGAGCTCGGGCTTGGGAGTCAGAGGTCATGGGTCCGTATCCCGGCTCGGCCACTTGTCAGCCGTGTGACTGCGGGCGAATCACTTCACTTCTCTGTGCCTCAGCGACCTCATCTGTAAAATGGGGATTAACTGTGAGCCTCACGTGGGACGACCCGATGACCCCGTTTCTCCCCCAGCGCTTAGAACAGTGCTCGGCACATAGTAAGCGCTTAAACAAACACCAACCTTGCATATCTATGATTCTGCTCGTCTTGATGATATCTACGCCGGACCGCTTGTTTCGTTTTGTTCTCTTCGGCTTTGCCGTCTGTCTCCCCGGTTTAGACCTTGAGCCCGTCATCGGGCAGAGATTGTCTCTATCTGTTGCCCAGTCGTCCATTCCAAGCGCTCAGTCCAGCGCTCTGCACATAGTAAGCGCTCAATACGTACGATTGAATGATTGAACGAATGCTTACGGGTGGTCCTAACCAGAAAAAATTAATGCACCTGAGAGAAAGGTGCAGAGAGACGTCAATCCAGAGAAGTAGTGTGGCCTAGTGGATCCAGTTCGGGCCTGGGAGTCAGGAGGACCTGGGTTCCAATCCCCGTGTATCTGCTGGGTGGTCCTGGGCAAGTCACTCGACTTGTCCGTGTCTTCGTTTCCTCAACTTTAAAATGGGGATTGAGAGCGTTCGCCCCATGTGGGAAATGGACTGTGACCAACCTGATTAGCTTGTATCTACTCCGGCACTTAGTACAATGCCTGGCACACAGTGAGCGCTTAGCAAATGCCATGGTTTTTTTTTTAAAAAAAATCTACTATTTCTACTCCGTGGTCACGGGTTCGAATCCCGGCTCTGCCGCTTGTCAGCTGTGTGACTGTGGGCGAGTCACTTATCTTCTCTGTGCCTCAGTTACTTCATCTGTAAAATGGGGATGAAGACTGTGAGCCTCCCGTGGGACAACCCGATGACCCTGTATCTCCCCCAGCGCTTAGAAAAGTGCTCTGCACATAGTAAGCGCTTAACAAATACCAACATCATTATTACAATATTCTTACTTCTTGGGAAACATACAGTTGATACAATTTGAATCATAGGTGATTTGGAAGAACTTCTGATTACCCACGTGAAGCACCTGAGAAAAAGGGGGGAGAGACACAAAGCTATTATTTTTACTTCTTGGGAAATACACAGTTGGTGGGCAATATTTTAATCACAAGTGATTTGGGAGAAATTTTGATTTCTCGTGTTTCTGTGTCAAGCAGGTAACCTTGACCTTTTAGCCTTTAACTCCCCAGCTTTACTTTCGGGTGAACGGAGGGAAGCATCTGTTTAATAAAGTTCATACTAAAGTTACGGATTTGGAATTGAACGTCCCACTGTCTCAAGCAGCAGCGGGGAGGAGGGGAGAACGGCTAGGGACCTTCTGGCCCTTTTGGTGTTTGAGTCAATTAACAGTTCCCAAATGACTTAACGGTCGGGATTCCCAGAGTAAACAATTTCCCTTCTCTCCCCAGTGAAGAACATCTGGCTCTGGACTGAAAGATGACTCTGTTTCCTTCCAGGGGTGTGAGGGAAGAGATAAAATCCACCGCATACCGCCGAGACCTTTCTGAACCGTTTCGATCAGGCGATCGTATCTATTGAGCGTTACTGTGTGCAGAGCACCGTCCTGAGCGCTTGAGAGAGTACAGGATGATAGAGTTGGTAGATCCAACCCCTGCTTGGAATGACCCGACGGTCCAGAGGGCGGGAGACAGACTTCAGTAGAAATAAATGAATCACGGGTATGGACCTAAGTGCTGCGGGGCGGAGGGAGAGGTGAATAAACGGTGCAAATCAAAGTGCAAGGGCCCAAATAATAATAATGATAGCATCTGTTAAGCACTTACGACGCGCCGAGCACTGTTCTAAACACCGGACATGCAGAAGGGAGTGAGAGGAGAGGAGAGGAGGGCTTAGGAAATGACGGGTTTGTGTGATATCTGCCTCCGCTTAGGCTCTCTCTGAAGGATTGGTCATTGTTTGTAACCCTTATCTTTTCCCCCCGTCATGAACTGCTAGATGCCATTGCTCAAAATGACAACCTATATCAGAACTGCGGCAACCAAGGTTGGCCTGTCTGCTGTTGCGGTTTCTCGGCCGTCAATAATAACTGCGCCGCCCTCGAGGCTCTCCTCTGGGAAGTTGGGAGAGCAGGATGAATGGGCCGAGAGAGATCATACCTTTTAATAATAACAACTCATCACGTCCAGCTAGTACCTTCCTTTAAAAAAAAAAAAAATCACCCCAAAGCTTTGGCAGAAAGGACTCTTTTTTAACCTCCACTTCTTATGGCTCTGTTCAACTCTTTAACCGCCACTTACTATGGCTCTATTCATCTCATTTGATCGATCGGGAAACCACAATCCGGGAAGGTGAAGACGCTCGTCAGAGGTCAAAATGCGAGTTAGGATCAGAACTGGAAACCGAAGCCAAGACGGTTGACTTTCCGTCCGGGGTTCTAGCCACGGGACTGAACTTCCTCTTTTTTAGTTTGATTTTTGGGCCGTTTTTCTTTTGCTGGAGATAGAGTGCTGTTACGCGACACTATGTCAAATGTCCCTGTGATGGATGTGTGTCCTTGGAATGGAAAAAGATGGAGCCGGCAGACTCTCTCTCCTACCTGTTCTCTCCTCCCTCCTTCATCTTCAAAGTATATAATAAGTTGGTATTTGTTAAGCGCTTACTATATGCTTCAGCAGAACAGAACAGTATATGCTTCTGACATGATTAAAATGACCGTTAATGAGGAGGGGTCGACTGGAAAATTTTGTCACTCAGGTGATTTCCTACCTCTGATGCCGTTTTGACACAAGGTAGAAATTTCACTCTGATTTTCTCAGTAAGGCCTTTATCGTTTCTCTTGTGCATCTTTGCAGGAGAGGCACAGTAAAACTCTGAAATAATAATCATAATTATAATACCATAACTTCATCCTCTTGACGGAGCACACCGTTGTCTGGAGTCCTGCCTGCCCATTCCTTGAATCAAAATAATGTTGGTATTTGTTAAGCGCTTACTGTGTGCCGAGCGCTGTTCTAAGCGCTGGGGTAGACACAGGGGAATCAGGTTGCCCCACGTGGGGCTCCCCGTCTTAATCCCCATTTTCCAGATGAGGGAACTGAGGCACAGAGAAGTTAAGTGACTTGCCCAAAGTCACACAGCTGACAGGTGGCCGGGCCGGGTTTCGAACCCATGACCTCTGACTCCAAAGCCCGGGCTCTTTCCACTGAGCCACGCTGCTTCTCTAGAATGTGTAAAAATAGAATGTGATTTCATCAAACCACCAAAATCTTAGCAGATGCTACAAGAATATGCTGAGAAATGACTTTTCACTTGCCTTTTTGTTTGGTTTTTTTTTTTTTTTTTTGCGATGTACCGGTTTTGGCCATCGGTAAAAATCTCGTTATCAGATGAATTCTATACAGCCTGACATTTCAGACTATCTGGTGAGTGGCTCTCGGATTCAGGTGGATTCAGCTTAAATGATCCATGTAGCCTCCTTAAGGGAAACTCTCTCTTTTCCATTTTGACTCTCCCCTCCCCATGATTCTTCTCTTCAGTGCTACCATTTTTCAATACTTCTTTTCCCTGCCCACAGTTCTCTCCAGAAACGTTCTTGCCTTTACAGCCGCCCGTAGCCGGTGCTTGAGCAAAAGGCATTTTGTCTTGTCCCATGCACTGTCCTGTGTATTGTCCTAGGTTTTCATTCACCCCTCCCTCAGCCTGACAGCACTTATGTATATATCCGCAATTTCTTTACTTCTGTTAATGTCCGTCTCCACCTCTAGACTGCAGGTTTGTCGTGGGCAGGGATCTTGTTATATTTTACTCTCCCAAGCGCCGAATCCAGCGCTCTGCAGACAGTTAGCGCTCGATAGATTTTCTCGGAAACACGGCCCAAGCCCGTCCCAACTCCCTCACTTCGAGTCCCTTCTTTCGGTCCCTTTGGGATTGTTGCTCTCCACGGATGGACACAGATGACCTTTCCCCAGGTGGTCAGCCGGTTGCTTCCCTCCATTAAAATCCCCCCCTCTGCCCATTACTTGACATCCAAATAGAATCAAAACAGAGAAGCAGCATGGCAGAGTGGATAGAGCCCGGGCCTGGGAGTCAGAAGGTCGTGGGCTCTAATCCTGTCTGCCGTGTGACCTCGGGCAAGTCGCTTCCCCTTCTCTGGGCCTCAGTTACGTCATCTGTAAAATGGGGAGCGAGACCCTGAGCCCCACGCGGGACAGGGACTGCGTCCAATCCGATTGCTCGTATTCACCCCAGCGCTTAGCACTGTGCCTGGCACATATTAAGCACTTTAAAAATACCACCATTATTATTATTATCATTATTGTTAATTGTGGGATTTGTGAAGCGCATACTGCGTGCCAAGCACTGGGCTGAGCCCTGGGGTAGAAACAGTGTAATCAGATCAGATACAGTCCCTGTTGCACATGGGGATCATAGTGCAAGGAGGGGAGGGAGAAGTGATAATAATGTTGGTATCTGTTAAGCGCTTACTATGTGCAGAGCACTGTTCTAAGCGCTGGGGGAGATACAGGGTGATCAGGTTGTCCCACGTGAGGCTCACGGTCTTCATCCCCATTTTCCAGATGAGGGAACCGAGGCACAGAGAAGTGAAGCGACTCGCCCACAGTCACACAGCTGACAAGTGGCAGGGCCGGGATTCGAACTCATGGCCTCCGACTCCCAAGCCCGGGCTCTTTCCACTGAGCCGCGCCGCTTCTCTGAGCCACGCTGATATCGAATCCCCATTTTCCAGTTGAGGAAACTGAGCGCAGAGCATTTAGGTGACTTGCCCAAGGTCACTCCCGTCTCCCGAGCCCCGTGCTCTTTCCATTAGACCCCGCTGCTTCTCCGGGTGGGAACTCAGATGTCTTCAAGGGAAGGACAGCCGGGCAGAGAGAAAGACTACTAAATATTTCGGGCAAGTCTGGAGATAAGCAGAGAGGAGACCCCATTTATTCGATGTACATCGCCTTGAGTCTATGTATTTGCTATTGTTTTAATGAGATGTTCATCCCCTTGATCCTATGTATTGCTATTGTTTTTGTCGGTCCGTCTCCCCCGATTAGACCGGAAGCCCATCAAAGGGACCGTCTCAATCTGTTACCGGTCTGTATATTCCAAGCGCTCGGTACGGTGCTCTGCACATGGTAAGCGCTCAATAAATACTGTGAATGAATGAATGAATGAATAAGCTGCAAGACTCTTCCCCCGAAACCGCTCCTCCGGGAGAACGCAGGGGAAGACGTGAGAAATGATTTTCAATCTCCAGAGAAGGAGACTTCCAGTCATGCCCTGGAGGAGGAAGAGGAGGAGGGGGCCAGAAGAGAAGGTTCCTGGAGTCCCAGAAAGGGCGGAGGTGGCTTGGGCTTAGCCCTTCGGAACGCCTGCTGGCATCTGGCATCTGGCTGGGAAACAAACTGGGCAGAAACCACCAACAGAGCAACAGCTGGTGAATCAGCTGGGTTGAGTTGGCGTCAGCACTGTTTCCGCCGTATTCCGTTGGATCGTACCTTATATGGACTCGTGCAGAGTTTGCCCAAGAGGCCTCCCGGATGATTCTCCTCAGGGTTCTCGGAGAACTGCCTTTGTTATTAGTCATAATAATAGCAGTACTAGTCAAGCGCTTACTAGGTGCCGGGCACTGGACTAAGCGCCGGGGTGGATACAAACAGATCCGGTCGGACTCACGGGGCTCACGTTCTTCATCCCCCGTTCTACAGGTGAGGTAACCGAGGCACAAAGCAGTGAAACGGCTGGCCCGAGGCCACACAGCGGACAGGTGGCGGAGCTGGGATTAGAACCCGTGATCTTCTTCTGACTCCCGGATCGGTGCTCCAATAATAATTATAACGTTGGTATTTGTTGAGCGCTCACTGTGTGCCGAACGCCGTTCTAAGCGCCGGGGCAGATACAGGGTCATCAGGTTGTCCCACGTGAGGCTCACAGTCTTAAATCTCCATTTTACAGATGAGGTCACTGAGGCACAGAGGAGTGAAGTGACTTGCCCGAGGTCACGCAGCAGACAAGTGGCGGAGCCGGGATTAGAACCCACGACCTCCGACTCCTCAGCCGGGGCTCTTTCCACTGAGCCACGCTGCTTTTCCGGAGCCAAGGCCCCGGGGTGCAAGCAGCCCCTGGAAGGGGGTGGTTAAACCAGAGAAGGCGGGTCAGTGGGCAAACGTCCAGGGCAGGATGCGAGAGGACGGGAGCCGCCCCCTCCCAACTAGGCAAGGTGGAGGAGATCTGGAAGAAAAATAAAATTCTGGGGACGGGGAACAGAGGGGTGGCGGAACCAGCACTCCCTGACATCTGGGTTTTCTCGCACCTCGAGCACGGGCCTGGGAGTCAGAAGGTCATGGGTTCTAGTTCCGGCTCCGTCACTTCTAATAATAATAATAATGTTGGTATTTGTTAAGCGCTTACTACGTGCAGAGCACCGTTCTGAGCGCTGGGGCAGATACAGGGTAATCAGTTTGTCCCACGTGAGGCTCACAGATAACCCCCATTTTACAGATGAGGTAACTGAGGCACAGAGAAGTGAAATGACTCGCCCACAGTCACACAGCTGACAAGCGGCGGGGCCGGGAGTCGAACCCATGACCTCCGCTTCCGAAGCCCACGCTCTTTTCACTGAGCCACACTGCTTCACTTCTCTGTGGTGTCAACTCGGGCCTCATTTCTCTGGGCCTCAGCGACCTCATCTGTAAAATGGGGATCGAGACTGTGAGCCCCACGTGGGACAGGGACTGCGTCCAACCCGATTTGCTTGTACCCTCCCCGGCGCTTAGTACAGTGCCTGGTACATAGTAAGCACTCCTGTGAGCCCGTTGTTGGGCGGGGACTGTCTCTATCTGTTGCCGAATTGTACTTTCCAAGCGCTGAGTACAGTGCTCTGCACGCGGTAAGGGCTCTATAAATACGATTGAATGAATGAATGAATGGTGCAGTCTGATCTGTAAAATGGGGATTAATAATAATGTTGGCATTTGTTAAGCGCTTGCTATGGGCAGAGCACTGTTCTAAGCGCTGGGGTAGATACAGGGTAATCAGGTTGTCCCACAGGAGGCTCACAGTCTTAATCCCCGTTTTCCAGATGAGGTTACTGAGGCACAGAGAAGTGAAACGACTTGCCCACAGTCACACAGCTGACAAGTGGCGGAGCCGGGATGATCAAGACTGTGACCCCGGTGTGGGATAACCTGATAACCTTATATCCCCCCGTCCCCGTGCTTAGAACAATAAGCGGTTAACAAATACCGTCATTATTATCCCCTAGTAAGTGCTTAAAAAAAATCAAATTATTATTATCATTACTTTAATTATTGTTGTTCGCCTCTGAGGCAAATGCACAGTCAGCCCGGGTGGATCCGGAGAGTCGCAGGGCTCAGAAACCGAAGGAAAAGCCCCAGGTGTCCTGGAGCTCGGACGTGGCGTTTCTCACCCGGAGGTCACGGAGGCTGCCTGGCACCAGCTCAGTCCCAGGGACGCTCTGCCCAGAGGGAAGCCGAATAAAGATCCGTGGCGGAGGCTACGCTCTCGGAGACGCAGCCCAGTCGCTGTTTCTCCAAGCTGGGTTGGTTAGAACCGCCCCTCTGAGCGGGGACCAAGGACGCTAGAAGATAAAAATTCGCGGCTTGGAGGCCCTGGAAATAGGAGCTGATGTCGAGTCGTAATTAAAAGCGCGGCGTGGCCTACTGGGAGTCAGAAAGACCTGGGTTCCAATCCCAGCTCCGCCACTTGTCTGCCGGGTGGCCTTGGGCGAGTCACTTCGCTTCTCTGGGCCTCAGTTCTCCTCTGTAAAATGAGGATCGAGACGGTGAGCCCCCCCCCCCCGTGGGGCAACCTGATAACCTCGTAATCACCCCAGCGCTTAGAACAGTGCTTGGCACGTAGTAAGTGCTTAATCATAAGGATGGTATTTGTCAAGTGCTTATTATGCGCCGAGCACTGTTTTAAGCACGGGGGTGGATACAAGGTAATCACGTTGCCCCACGAGGGGCTCACGGTCTTCTTCCCCATTTAACAGAGGAGGTAACTGAGGCCCAGAGAGGTAAAGTGACTTTCCCAAAGTCACACGGCTGACAAATGGCGGAGTCGGGATTAGAACCCGCGACCTCGGACTCCCAAGTCCGTGCGCTTCCCACTAAGCCACGCTGCTTCTCTACAGATACGATCGTTATTATAAGCAGCGTGGCTTAGTGGAAAGCTGGGATTCTTATTAATGATAATAATGATGATGATGGTATGTGTAGAGAAGCATTCATTCATTCATTCAATAGTATTTATTGAGCGCTTACTATGTGCAGAGCACTGTACTAAGCGCTTGGAACGGACAAATCGGCAACAGATAGAGACAGTCCCCGCCCACTGACGGGCTTACGGTCTAATCGGGGGAGACGGACGAAAACGATAGAATCAAGGGGATGAACATCTCGTGGCTTAGTGGAAAGCTGGGATTATTATTAATTCTATTATTATTAATAATAATGATAATGATAATAATAATCCCAGCTTTCCACTAAGCCATGCTGCTTCTCTACAAATACCATCATCATCATTATTATTATTAATAATGATACTAATCCCAGCTCGGCCACTTGTCTGCTGTGTGACCTTGGGTAAGTCACTTCACTACTCTGTGCCTCGGTTAACCTCATCTGGAAAATGGGGGTGAAGACTGTGAGCCTCATGTGGGACAGAGACTGTGTCCGACGCCATTAGCTTGTATCTACCCCAGTGTTTAGTTCAGTGCCTGGCACACAGTCCCCCGATTAGACCGTAAGCCCGTCTAAGGGCAGGGACCGTCCCTATCTGTTACCGATCTGTCCATTCCAAGCGCTTAGTCCAGTGCTCTGCACATAGTAAGCGCTCAATAAATACTCCCGAATGAGTAGTCAGCCCTGAACAAATACCATTTAAAGAAACAAAAAGCGTTCAGTGCCGGAGTGGGCTAGGAAGGGGATTCTGGTGCGTTTTGACATTTTCCACTGAGCGGATGTTAGATCTACAATATCCGGAGGATCAGCGTCTTCTATTTGGGATTCGACTGTCTAGGCCCAGCGACAGGGTGGTCGTACGGCCTGAATGATTTCAGATTTCCTGCCACCGGTCCCCGTCGCTCAGCTTCCGGCGAATCCGCCCTCAGTTCTTCACAGTGCCGGGGAGGAACTGAGAATGGGAACTGGGAGAAAAGGCCTGCTCTGCCTCCACGCTCTCCTGCGCCTCCCATTTGTCAGAGCCCAAGATCGTTTTCTTTGCCAGCTGCATGATAATGTTGGGATTTGTTGAGCGCTTACTAGGTGCAGAGCACCGCTTCTAAGCGCTGGGGGAGATACGGGGTCATCGGGTTGTCCCACGGGAGGCTCACGGTCTTCATCCCCATTTCACGGACGGGGGAACCGAGGCCCAGAGAAGTGAAGTGACTCGCCCACAGTCACACAGCTGACAAGTGGCAGAGCCGGAAGTCGAACCCAGGGCCTCTGACTCCCCAGCCCGGGCTCTTTCCACTGAGCCACGCTGTATGTGTTCCCTGAGCTTAGGAACCACTTCTGGCCCTGCCAGGGCAAGCAGTAAATAGGGCTGCAAACGTCCCTGTTCTTGTCCCTTGCTGGAATTCAGTTCTCTTCCCTGAAATCGATCATATTTATTGAGAACGTACCACGCGCAGAGTACTGTACTAAGCGCTTGGGCGAGTACAGTATAACGGAGTGGGTAGACACATTCCCTGCCCACAACAAACTTACAGTCTAGAGAGGGGAGACAGATAGCACTATCACTAAAGAAATTACGGACCTGTGAAGCAGCGTGGCTCAGGGGAAAGAGCCCGGGCTTGGGAGTCCGCGGCCATGGGTTCGAATCCCAGCTCCGCCGCTTGTCAGCTGTGTGACCTTGGGCAAGTCACTTCACTTCTCTGGGCCTCGGTTCCCTCATCTGTAAAATGGGGATGAAGACCGTGAGCCCCACGGGGGACCGCCTAATTCCCCTGTATCTATCCCAGCGCTTAGAACAGTGCTGGGCACGTCGTAAGCGCTTGACAAGTACCAACACTGTTATTTGTACGCAAGTGCTGAGGGGGTTGAGGGAGGGGCGAATCGAGGGGGGCGCGAATCAAAGTCACAGAGGAGGGAGCGGGAGAAGAGGAAATGAGGGCTTAGTCAGGGAAGGCCTCTTGGAGGAGGTGTGTCTTCAATAAGGCTCTGAAAGGAGGGAGAGCGATCATCTGTCGGGTCCGTCTCCCCCGATTAGACCGTAAGCCCGTCAGTGGGCGGGGACTGTCTCTATCTGTTGCCGAATTGTCCGTTCCAAGCGCTTAGTACAGTGCTCTGCACCTAGTAAGCGCTCGATAGATACTATTGAATGAATGAATGTGAGGAGGGAGAGCCGGGTGCTTCACGCCAGAGGCCATGTGAGAGGTCACTGGCGAGATAGACGAGATCGAGGTCCAGTGAGTAGGTTGGCATTAGAGGAGCGAAGCGTGCGGGCTGGGTTGCGGTAATAACGACGATGATGACAATAGTAACTGTGGTATTTGTTAAGTGCTTACGAGGTGCCGGGCTCTGTACTAAGCGCCGGGGCGGATGCAAGCAAATCGGGTTGGACACAGTCCCTGACCCACACAGGGCTCACGGTCTCCATCCCCGTTTTCCAGATGAGGGAACTGAGGCCCGGAGAAGTGAAGTTGACATGCCGGAGGTCACACGGCGGACAAGTGGGGGAGCCGGGATTAGGAGATGGAGCCGGGATTAGAAGGAGATAAGTAGAAGAGCAGGGAGGAAAGGTAGGCGGAAGGGGATAACGTGATCGATGGCTTTAAGGTTCTGAAAACAGATCGCCGCAGGCGTCCCCTTCCCAGATGGCCAGGGGGAGGGGAGGGTGGGTGCCAGATGTTTTTGGTGAAGTTCTGGAGGATCAGGATCAGCTTGGGATAAGAAGGCCTCAGGGCGCACCACCAGGGGAGGGGTGTCTGATGCATCTAGGGGTGGTCCAGGTGGCCGGTGGCCACCAGGCTGTTGAAAACCAGACTATCCGGTAATAATAATAATAATGATATTTGTTAAGAGCTGACTATTTGCCAAGCGCTGCTCCAAGCACTGGGGGAGATACAGGAAGATCGGGTTGTCCCAGGTGGGGCTCACAGGCTTAATCCCCATTTTAATAATCCTGTTAAGCGCTTACCACGTACGAGGCGCTCACTCTAGGCGTTGCAGATGAGGTAATCGAGGCGCAGAGAAGTCAAGTGATTTGCCCAGAGTCACGCAGCTGACAAGTGGCAGAGCCGAGATTAGAACCCACAACTTCTGACTCCCAATCCCATGCTCTTGCCACGCTGTTTCTTTCCTAATGCCTATCCGGTCCCCCCTCCCCGGTGCAGTCCCCGGCCCTGCCGGCAGTGCTTAGAGCAGTGCCTGGCACATAGTAGGCGCCTAACGAATACCACTGTTATTACTGTAAGCCCGTCAATGGTCAGGGATCGTCTCTATCTGTTGCCGAATTGTACATTCCAAGCGCTTAGTAATAATAATAATAATCATTATGTTGGTATTCGTTAAGCGCCTACTAGGTGCCGAGCACCGTTCTAAGCGCTGGGGGAGATACAGGGTAGCCAGGTTGTCCCACGTGGGGCCCGCACACTTTTAATCCCCATTTTACAGACGAGGGAGCTGAGGCCCAGAGAAGTGAAGTGACTCGCCCACAGTCACACAGCTGACAAGTGGCAGAGCCGGGAGTGGAACTCGTGACCTCTGACTCCGAAGCCCGGGCTCTTTCCACTGAGCCACGCTGCTTCTCCGGTGCTCTGCGCGTAGTAAGTGCTCAATAAATACCATCGAATGAATTCTTCTTATTATCCTCTCCAGGCTCCCCCCGGCAGACGGAGCCAAGGAGAGGTGAGCCACCTCCGGCAGGAAATGAAGAGCTGGGGGTGGCCCGGGGGGGCAGGGATGGACTTGTTTTTCCCAACTGAACAGCGGCCGCACCGTCTTGGGGAGTGAGCTTTAGACTTAGGTTGGGAAATCGGCCTCCCTCCTCCTCCCCGGGGTCCCCAGGCTCCCCCCTCCACCCCCTCGTTAGGTAAACGGTTTACTGGAAGGGGCTGTGGAGCCGCCAGCTGACACACGCACACACACACAAACACTGCCCGCCCAGGGCTCAAAGGCCTTGTGAGGGGCAAGTGGCTGTGGAGAGGCCAGCTGACACACACATATGAACACACGACAGCACACCCCGTCCCTCCCCTCCGTCCCCGGCCTCGCGAGGGGCGCCGTGACCTCTCCACCCGGGTCCCTCCTGGAGCTTGGCCCACGCCGTCAGGACGAGCGGAGGTCGGACGATCGGATTCTACCCCGCCCGGAACTTTCCCGAGAAACTTACTTGCCTTGTCGTAACGATAGGGATGGATAAAAGTAATAAGAAGAATGACTGTGGTATTTGTTAAGGGCTTACTACGGGCAGGGCTGGGGGAGATGCGAGCATTCATTCATTCAATAGTATTTATTGAGCGCTTACTATGTGCAGAGCACTGCACTAAGCGCTTGGAACGAACAAGTCGGCAACAGACAGAGGCGGTCCCTGCCGTTCGACGGGCTTACGGTCTGATCGGGGGAGACGCACGGAGGAGAACGACGGCGATAAATAGAGTCGGGGGAAGAACATCTCGTAAAAACAATGGCAACTAAATCGAATCAAGAAGCAAGAGGCAAATCAGGTGGGACCCAGTTCCTGTCCCACGTGCGGCTCACGGTCTTAATCCCCATTTTATGAGGGGAGGCACAGAGAAGTTGAGCGACTTTTTACTTTTATTTTGTTAATGAGATGTACATCGCCTTGATTCTATTTACTTGCTAGTGTTTTAATGAGCTGTTCATCCCCTCGATTCTATTTATTGCTATTGTTCTTGTCTGTCCGTCTCCCCCGATTAGACAGGGGCCGTCTCCGTCTGTTGCCGACCGGTCCGTTCCAAGCGCTCGGTACAGTGCTCTGCACATAGTAGACGCTCAATAAATACTATTGAATGAATGAACGAGTGACTTGCCCGAGTTCACACAGCAGACAAGTGGCAGAGCCAGGATTAATAATAATAATAATAATAATAACAATTACGGTATTTGTTAAACGCTTACATGTGCCAAGCACCATAGCGGTAGCGATGGCATTTGTTAAGCGCTTACTATGTGCAAAGCACTGTTCTAAGCGCTGAAGGGATACAAGGTGATCAGGTTGTCCCGCGAGGGACGCACGGTCTTCCTCCCCATTTTACAGATGAGGGAACTGAGGCCCAGAGAAGTTAAGTGGCTTGCCCAAGGTCACACAGCTGACAAGTGGCAGAGCTGGGATTAGACTATACTAAGCGCTGGGGTAGATACAAGGTAATCAGATTGTCGCACGGATTAGAACCCAGGTCCTTCTGACTCCCATGATCTATCCAGCAGGCCATGCTGCTTCTGCTTGTTGTGGGCGGGGAACACGCCTGTTGTCTCGTTGTACTCTCCCAAGCGCTTAGTACAGTGCTCTGCACGCAGTAAGCTCTCAATAAATCCGATCGAAAGAATGAATGGAGTCTGCAGGTCCAACCAAGCTTGGGCTGCGCCTCGTGGAGTGAGATTCCATAAAACCGGCGGCTTCGACATCCAGAGGGAGAGCGAGACGAATCAGCATTTACCGCTCCCCGAACCAGAGTTTCGGCTGAGCGTCCCTCGGCGTCCGCCACCCTCGGGTAGGAAGACAGCCAAGGGTCAAGACGTCCAGACCGACTCTCCCCGTGGTGCCGGAAGAAAGCGGAAGAACCTCTCTCCGATCTTCCGCTCTCATCCGGGACCACAGAAAGCGCGGTCGGCCAAGCTTCCCGAAGGAACCTGGAACGATTGCGAATCATCCGTATCTTCCCGGCAGCCTCCAGTTCATTTTTCACGGCATTTTTCGACGGCGCTATGGTTCGAGAGGCCCGAGAATGGAGGGAGATAGGGTAGGGAAGAGCATTCTCTAGTGCAGATCCTTAAAAATGAAGCAACGATAAAATAAATCCTTTCCAGCTATTTTCAAGGTGCCTCGATCTTGTAGAATGCCCTGGATGGTTTTTCGATCTGAAACCCTTCAGCATTAACAATGCAACCACTACAGGCAGAGCTGAGACTAGAGAAGCAGCGGGGCTCAGTGGAAAGAGCCCGGGCTTGGGAGTCAGAGGTCATGGGTTCGAATCCCCGTTCCGCCACTTATCGGCTGTGTGACTTTGGACAGGTAGTCGCTTCACTTCTCTGTGCCTCAGTTCCCTCCTCTGTAAAATGGGGATTAAGACTGTGAGCCCCACTTGGGATAACCTGATCACCTTGTATCCCCCCCAGCTCTTAGAATAGTGCTTTGCATATAGTGAGCACTTAACAAATACCATCATCATTATCATTATGATCAGCTTCTGGTTTCCTGCGCTAAATGCAATCTTGAAGCGGCATGGCCCAGCGGAAAGAGAACGGGCCGGAGAGTCAGAAGGACCTGGCGACTAAACCGGCTCCTCCACTTATCTGCTGTGTGACCTAGGGCTAGTCACTTAACTTCTCTGTGCCTCACTTCCCTCATCCCAACTCCACAGCACTTATGTACGTATCTGTAATTTACCTGTATCGATGTCTGCCTCCCCTCCTCCAGACTGCAAGCTCATTCTGATCTGGGGCTGTCTAGTATTGTGGTGTACTCTCCCAAGCGCTTAGTACAGTGCTCTGCACACACTAAGTGCTCAAGAAATGATTGACTAGTAAGCGTTCGATAAATATGATTGAATCGGCAAAATGGGGATTTGATACTGTCCTTCTGCCTGTGAGCCCCATGTGGGACAGATCTCACCTCAACCCCTGCTCTTAGTACAGCGCTTGGCACATAGTAAATGCTTAATAGCACAATTATTATTATCGTTACTCTTATTAGAAGCCAGGGATCCTGATTCTCACAACTGTGTTTATCCCCCTGGCCCCAGAGCAGAGCTTGGCTAATACACACAGGCTTTACTGAAATCATCTAGCTACTCCTCAACTCCAGGGTTACTACCTTTAAACCCGGTGGGCATTAATGCTATCCCAGCAATGTTTGAAAATTGAATTCTTCCCCTAGCAAGGTAGATAAGTTTTTTATTATTATTATTTTAGTAGTAGTAAGCTCATTGGAGGCAGGAATGTGTCTATTCATTGTTATATCGTACTCTTCCAAATGCCTAGTACGGCGCTCTGCACGCAGTAGATCAATGTGACTGGACGAATAATAATAACCGTGGTGTCTGTTAAGCACTCACGATGCGACAAGCCCTGTGCAAAGCACCGGGATAGGCACAAGACCGTCAGATCAGACACGGCGCCTCTCGCACAGGGTAGGTTCTGTAGAGACTGCAATTGCTGGTGTTTGTGACTTGTTTCGTTGTTTTGCTCTGCCGTCTGTCTCCCCCGATTAGACTGCGAGCCCGTCACCGGGCAGGGACCGTCTCTACCTGTTGCCGACTTGCTCATTCCAAGCGCTTAGTCCAGTGCTCTGCACATAGTAAGCGCTCAATAAATACTATTGAATGAATGAACGAATGACTGTCGCAGATTTACAGTCCTCTAGACCGTAAGCTCCCCTGGGGCAGGGAAAGGGACTGCTTGATGTATCGTCCCCTCCCAAGCGCTTAGTACAGTGCTCTGAACACAGGAAGCGCTCCCTACGTACGAGTGAATATGGAAGTCGACATTTTACAGTTTCCATCCGAAGTCCCCTTGGCCGAGAGAAGCGAGTTGAGCTTTCCTCTAGCCCACAACCCTAGACATCCCTGCGCTAAAGGCAGTCGTAGCCCGCCTTGGCTAAAAGCAGCCCTTCAGAGTGCCAGAGCTGAATGGGCAGTTCGAAATGCCTGGGTACGAGAAGTTGGAGGAGGGCTGACCCTCGCTGTTTCGTTTCGATCAATCAATCCGCTTTACTGAGCGCTCGCTGGGCGCAGGGCACTGTACTGGGCGCTTAGGAGAGTACAATATAACCGAACTGGTAGACACGTCCTCTGCCCGCAACGAGCTTCTGGTCTCAGTCTGGAACCTCGTAACTTTCGTCACCCCTCACGAGGGGCACGGAGTCAAGGTCTGTTTACCGTGCTGTGAAAGGAGATCCTCCGCCGAGCGCGAGATACCAGGTGGTCGGTCGTATTTATTGCGCGCTTTAACGTGCGCAGAACCTCCCTACTCCCAGCTCTGCCGCTTGTCAGCTGTGTGACTGTGGGCAAGTCACTTCACTTCTCTGTGCCTCACTTACCTCAGCTGTAAAATGGAGATGAAGACTGTGAGCCTCACGTGGGACAACCTGATGACCCTGGATCTACCCCAGCGCTTAGAACAGTGCTCTGCACATAGTAAGTGCTTAACAAATACCGACATTATTATTATTATTACCTACTCCTTTATCCTCAGGGCTTGGTACAGTGGTCCGCACACAGTAAGCCCTTGATAAATACCATTGATTGATTGATTGATTGATTGATTGATTGATTGAAGAAACCCCAGACTCAGTCTAAGGGTCAGACACAGGACCCACCTTTCTTTCCAGCCTTGGATTTCGGAGGAAGGTGGGTTGGAGATGGGACACGGGAGAGGGGAGGTGCAGAGAGAGAGAAGCAGTGAGGACGGAGTCAGCTTTGCTCCTCTCGATCCCGGCAGGCCTCTGGACTGAACTCCACCTGTGCATTATGAAGTTATACGAAAGGAGCTGCTCGGAACCTCTGAAAAGCTAATATGAAAGTCACCGTTGTGCACTATAACGATCACGTTACCAATCACAAGACTGTTGCTTAATTTTTATTAAAGTTATTTAAAGCATAACATCACAATGTTAACTAAATGAGAAATTCCAATACGCTGAGTTCTGCAGGAGTTTGCTGAAGTAGAAGTTTGTTCTGCTGTGATAGTGGGGTGGTTTTTTTTCCAATTTAGTGAAGAATTTATTCAATCTCACAGAGTTTCTAGGTCCCAACGTCTCTGTGACTGGCCCAAGACTCATCCCTTATTTACCCGGGGTCAGTCCGTTCTGAATACTTCTTATTTTTTTTACAGTTAAGCGTTTACTTTGTGTCAAACATTGTTGTAATCACTGGGCTGGATACAATCAAATGGGTTTTATGCAGTCCCTGTCTCACAAGGGGCTCACAGTCTAAGGAGGAGGGAGAACAGATCTGTGGCACAGAGAAGTTGGGACTGGTCACTTAACCTCTCTGGGCCTCAGTTTCCTCATCTTTAAAATGGGGATTGAAATACCAGCTCTCTGTCTCTTTTAGATTATGCACCCCACTTGGGACAGGAGCTGTGTCCGATCTGATTGTTTTTTCATCCATCCAAGGCTTACCTCAGTGTTTAGGCACATAACAGGTGTTCAATACAATAATAACTACTATTATTACCATCATTATTATTTTGCCGGTGGTGAAAAAATACAATCTACTTATTTATCTCTTTCAGCATCTTGCAATGATACAGTGGCTTGTCAAAGTTCAGTGAAGTTCTCACCGGAAAAGAATTCCTCTGAATGAGACGTGGGATTTGGGGGTTTTTTTAGTGGTATTTGTTAAGCGCTTACTATATACCAGGTACTGTACTAAGATCTGGGGTAGATACAAGCTAGTCAGGTTGGACACAGTCCATGTCCCACACAGAGCTCAAGTCAAGGCCCATGTTTTCTATCCTGCTGCCTCTTGGTGATCTCATTAACAACTGCATCATCATTAGAAACAGTGTGGCTCAGTGGAAAGAGCCCGGGCTTGGGAGTCAGAGGTCATGGGTTCTAATCCTGGCTCCGCCACTTGTCAGCTGTGTGACTTTGAGCAAGTCACTTCACTTCTCTGTGCCTCAGTTCCCTCATCTGTAAAACGGGGATTCAGACTGTGAGCCCCATGTGGGACAACCTGATCACCTCGTATCTATCAGTGCTTAGAACGGTCCTTGGCACATGGTAAGCACTTAACAAATACCATAACAATAATTATTATTATTATCCATTAGTTGCCTCTTCAGTTCAACAACTGTGATTATCTGTTACCCAGGGGTTACCTCCATGCCTTGAAAATCTAACTGACTCAGACTCAAGATTTATTCACTGTGGATCTTGATAATCCCCCCACTCTCGGCCCTATAGCACTTCTCTACTTACCTGCAATTTATTTATTCAATGTCTGTCTCCCCCTCCCCCTAAGCTCCTCGTAGGCAGAGAACATGTCTATGAACTCTGCTGTACTGTACTCTCCCAAGCGCTTAGTTCAGTGCTCTGCACACGGTGAGTGCTCAATAAATACCACTGATTGATTGGATTACTTCATGGTAACCCAAGTTGGGAGGAGGTCACTGATTTACCAGTGGGGTCAAGCAGTGAGAAGCAGTGGTCCTGGGAGTCAGAAGGACCTGGGTTCTAGTCCCAGCTCTGTCACGTGTCTGTTTTGTGACCGTGGGCAAGTCACTTCACTCCTCTGTGCCTCGTTACCTCATCTGTAAAATGGGGATTAAGACGGTGAGCCCCATGTGGGACTGGGACTGGGTCCAACCCGATTAGTCTGTACCTACCCCGGTGCTTAGAACGGTGACTGGCATATAGTAAGTGCTTAGCAAATACCATAAAAGAAAATAATAATTGTATCCTCAGAGCTGTTGTAATCCAGCGTCACCCAATATTTACTATCTGTAAAATAGAATGGCACGAATTATGGGATGACTATATCCTGAGGTACACCTGAATCAGAAAACAGACAAATGGGTTAGTTGCAAAAAGCCAGAGAGGCAGTGTGGCCTAGTGGAAAGAACCGGGGCCTGGGAGTCAGAGGGCCTCGGTTCTCATCCTGGCTCTGCCAGTTGGTTGCTGTGTGCCTTGGGCGAGTCACTTAACTTCTCCGTGTCTCAGTTCTCTAAAATGGGGAATCCAGTAACTGTTCTCCCTCCTACTTAGACTGCCAGCCCCATGTGGGACAGAACTCTATCCAACCTGATTAACCTGCAATTACCCCAGCACTTACAACAGTGCTTGACACACTGTAAGCACTTCAATAGAATCATAATAATGAAAATAACCCCTTGGACATTGCTGAGGAAGAGAACGGAAGCCTCCCCTCAGAGGCCCATCCGAAGACTTCGGTGGTCACCCTCACCCCCAGGTTCAGGCCCTTTTTCGTTAGGGTCTGCGGGAACTGGATTCCCGCAGAAACCTTTCAACGAGACAGTTCGAAAAGAAACACCACGGCAGCAATCTGTGAACTAGTGATATTTCCAGGAATGACATTTCACAGCAAAGAAAATCCAACTACTGCCTCATTGTAAATGATTTAAACATGCGGTTTTCAGAGTAACACCAAATAACTGGAAGGCGATGTTTTCATTATTATTGCTATTGGTTTTATTTTCTCAGTATTTAGCACTAAAAATGATACCTTTGCATATTTATATATGTATATACCTTTGTATATATATATGTGTGTATATAAAACACATGTGTGAATATATTTATATGTAAATATCGTCTTTCGCTCTCTACACACATAAACACACACACCCTCTCTCTCCCTCTCTCACATTTCCAAGCTCTCTGAGTGTCGGAGAAGTTTGGAAGGACAAAGGGACTGAAATGGACCACCTTTCTGGGGCTGACATAGATTTTAAGTATCCACATATCAATCTAGCCTTAAATCTTTTATCTGTCTCCCTTTTTAGATTGGAAACTCTGTGAGGACAAAGGATTCTGACTCCTACCCCTTACTGTGGCACTCTCCTAAGCCCTTAGTTCAGTCACTGATATTTACCGAGTGCTTGCCGCACGTGGAACACTGTACTAAGCAACTGGGAGGGTACACGACTACAGAGTTGATACACACAGTCCCTGCCCACAATGAGCTTAGAGTTTAGTTCAGCGTGCTGCACTCAGTGGACCCCCACAGATGGATTGAACCCACGGGATGGGCCCGTAGCCTAAAGAGTCGAAGGGCGGAGGTTAGGAGCTCCCCTGAACAAAAACGCAGATATGGGTACCGTGGGGCGGGTTCCTGGGGGTGTGTCGGAGGGAGTCAGAGGTCGTGGGTTCTAATCCCGGCTCCGCCGCTCGTCAGCTGTGTGACTTTGAGCAAGTCACTTAACTTCTCTGTGCCTCAGTTCCCTCATCTGGAATATGGGGATTAAGACTGTGAGCCCCACGTGGGACAACCTGACTACCTTGTATCTACCCCAGAATATAAAACAGTCCTTGGCACATAGTAAGCTCTTCGCCTTGATTCTATTTAGTTGCCACTGTTTTTACGAAATGTTCTTCCCCTCGACGCTGTTTATTGCCATTGTTCTTGTCTGTCCGTCTCCCCCGATCAGACCGTAAGCCCGTCAAACGGCAGGGACCGTCTCTATCTGTTGCCGACTTGTTCATCCCAAGCGCTTAGTACAGTGCTCTGCACATAGTAAGCGCTCAATAAATACTATTGAATGAATGAATGAAAGCTCTTAACAAATACCATCATTTTCAGCGCTTAGAACAGTGCCTGGCACATAGTAAGTGCTTAACAAAGTTAATTATGATTATAAATGATATACTGTTACATCAGAACTTTGTAGTCTCAGTTCCCTCTTAATGTGGTCACATAGCACAAGATTATATTATTACTAATAATAACAACAATGACGATATTTATTCAGAGCTTAGTGACCGCCAAACCCTGTACTAAGCACTAAACACTACCCTAACCCCCTCCCACCTCACCTCACTGCTCCCCTACTACAACCCAGCCCGCACATTTCGCTCCTCTAATGCCGTCCTATTCACTATACCTCGATCTCATCTGTCTCGGACCTCTTGCCCACCTCCTGCTTCTGGCCTGGAACGCCCTCCCTCTTCATCTCTGACAGAAGATTACTCTCCCGCACTTCAAAGCCATACTGAAGGCTTTCAACTCCTCTAAGAGGCCTTCCCTGACTAAACCCTCTTTTCCTCTTCTTCCACTCCCTTCTGCATCGCCCTGATTTGCTCCCCTTATTCATCCTCCCTCCCAGCCCCTCGGCACTTAAGTACATATCTGTTATTTCTTCATATTAATGTCTGTTTCCCCCTCAAGACCGTCGGCTCACTGTGGGCAGGGAATGTGTCAGTTATATTGTATTCTCCCATGTGTTTAGTACAGTGCTCTGCACACAGTAAGCACTCCATAAGTACAAATGATCGATTGAAATCCCATTTTACAGATGAGGAAACTGAGGCAGGGAGAAGTGACTTACCCAAGGTCACAGAGCGGGCAAGTGGGAGAGCCGGGATTAGAACCCACATTCTCTGACTCCCGCCCCGCTCTCTTTCCACTTAGGCCACGCCACTTCTCTGATTGTTGTTTCGCTCTTCTCCCCGGATTCCTTGCACCATGAGCTCTCATCAGTGAGGTCTCCTAAACCGTTAAGGCGGAAAACCAACAGCTAAAAAAGGTCAAGGACAACTCAAACACCCTGCCCTGGAAAATGCCCTCTGCTTGCACTTGAAGGATTCAGTAGAAGGATTATCCTTAAGCAACATAACTAAAGGAGGTTGACTCCTTTCTGATGGTCTGGAATTGTTGAGCTGTAATCCTTTGCAGAAACAGGGGCATGGAGTAGATGACCTTTCTTGATAGCCCTTAGCTGAGGGCCCCGGGAATGGTCTTTTGCTCTAGAAACCTTCGGACTCTTAAGCGGCGTCAAAAAGCTCCAGGCATCTCCGCTGGGGAAAGGTACTATCTTGGCGGAGATGATTTGGACACCGCAGGGCCTGGCTTCAGAGCTGGTATTAATTTGACAGCTACAGACCCGTGTTGAAAGTACCTTGAGTTGTGTACGAAGAGAGCGGAGATGGAAGATTTGACCTTCTCTCCACACTCTTTTCTTTCACGATGACTGAGTCCCGGGTCAAGCTGCAGGAGAACCAAAGTTCCAAAGCCCAGGGTTATCGTAAGGCTTTATTTTAAAATCTAGACAACTTTAGGTCCGGGGTAAGGTAAACTACCTGCACCTACGCCTCCATAAAAATGAAGACACAAAAATATATTGCCATTAACAAAAAAGGCACCGCAAGTTTAAGTACCGGCCTTTTGAAAAATGACGGGGGGTTGCTCCAAGTAGGAAAGGGGGAAAAACAATCTAAAAATGCAATTTATTCATCTGGACCGTGAAAAGAGACCGCCTAAGCTGGAGCTGCTGACTCCACTCAGGAAACAACTGCTTTCCCAACGATTGCGGTGGAATGTCAGAATTTGACCCGCTGAACCTTCCGAGCGGACTTGATAAACTGTAAATTCCAATGGAGCGTCATGTATGAAAGACTCTCCCAGTTACCACTGTCATTTCAAGAGACAGAACACAGTGCCCGACATTACCATCAAGCCTCGGGAAATACAATGTTCTCTTGTTCGAAAGAAAAAAAATAAGCTTGTTCCCCATCTCTATTTCCTCTCTCCCTCCACTCCAGCTGTCTCCTCCCCATTCTTATTATCTCCATCCCTAAATTAGGCAGTGTGGTGTTGATTTCAATAGAAAGGAAAAGCTGTTCCCTCTGTTTCTACATTCAGTGCAGGGAAGGCAGGGGAGGGGGAGACAATGCTGGTGACTTCTTCACGGCCAACTTTAAATATCAGAAAACCACCGGGACGAGCAACCAAAGTTTTCCTAGCACCGGGATCCTGCTTTCCTGAGACATACACAGTCTAGGGTGGGTGCTCTGTATCTCCCGACTTCTGAGAGAGTGATCTTTTGAAGTGCTTTTTTTTCCATCAGCCTCCCTACCTGCTTAAACATGAGCCAGATTTCTCTTTAAAAAGGCCTTTTCTGAGAGAGTGGTCAGATTCTAACTCCTCCCCGCCACAGCGATGGGGAATCTAGGTGAAGGAGAACGTTGTTCCCGGTGGCTGCGTGATCGAAAGGCTCCCTCTCAGATAGGCAGGGAGGAGACCAGGAAGTCATCGAGCTCCTGTGAAAAATTTACATCTTCATGGATTTAAATATTGTTGTATCGTGCTCTCCCAAGCTCCTCCTTCAGACTGTCAGCTTCCTGTGGGCGGGGAACGCCGACTCTGCCTCGTTGAACTCTCCCAAGCACTCAGTATAGTGCTCTGCACACAGTAAGTGCTCAAAAAATACCATCGAAAGACTGAATGACTTAGTACATCGCTCTGCACACAGTAAGTCTCCGTAAATACCACCGATTGAAGGGAACCGTAATTCCCTCGGCAAACACGACCGCCATCAAATCACGGAGGTGATCCTGGAGCACCCAGACTAAAAGCCGATAAAAACCGCGGGTGTTAGGGTTTCCAACATCCTCTAGGCAGTCCGAATTGTGGGAGCCATGGGAAGCGTTTGATTCCCAGAATATCATTCATCATAATCACACGTGAACACATGAATCACGGCTGAACTCCTTCATCAGTGGGGTTTTCAAATATAAAGGACCGCAGCAATACTTAGAATACGGAGGACTACTCTATATGTGTATGTTTAGTGGTCCTTTAGAACACAAGGTGATGGGTGTAGAGAAACCCCTGCGAATGAGGTCTTGTACTCTCCCAGACGCTTAGTACAGTGCTCTGCACGTAGTAAGCGCTCAGCACATGCCATAAGTGATCGCCTGAATGAATGAATGAGGTGTAACCACGAATACCGTCTGCGCCCATGGGTGAAAGTTTGTCAACAACACCCGGCCGTCTGGGTTTTCCTGGGGATGGAGGAGGTTGGGGCTGCTGGCCAGCTACTGAGGAGGCCAGGCTGTGGCCACTGACGACCGGCGACGGCAGGAAGTAGGGACGGGGCCCGCTGCTGCCACTCAAATCAGCCACTCAATTGTATTTAATGAGCGCTTACTGCGTGCAGAGCACTGTACCGAGTGCTTGGGCGAGTACAGTATAACAGAGTTGGCAGGCACATTCGCTGCCCACAGTGAACACGTCTCTGTGGATCCAGGAAAACGGACAACAAAAAAATCCCTATTTGCCAAAGGACTACAGTATTGTATTCTCGAGACTGTAAGCTCGTTATGGGCAGGGATCGTGTCCACCCGTTCTGTTGTACTCTCCCGAGTGCTTAGTACAGGGTTCTGCACTTGCTAAGCGTTCAATAAATACCACTGATTGTAGAAAAATGAGCTCGTATGAATGCGTGCATATAAACCTGTTCATATAACTATAGTTACCTATCTACAGAAATAGAGCTGGGTAGAGAGAGGCAGACACGTCTTCCTTGTGTACTGACCACCGTGAAAGGAGGTGGGAGTGACTGATTGTTTGGTCTTTCATTCCCAGGTGGAGGGGTGGGATGGATGTGAAGGGATCCAAGACCCTAAGGTGGGCAGGAATTTCGCAATTCCAACCAACATCCTTTCCGTATTAATAGAGATCATCCCGCGTTTGGCTTTCAGAAGAGCACGCTTTTTTCTCGTTTCGGTCTCTCCCTCCAATCGCAGCCCCGCTTGGAAGCTTGAGATTTCGGGGTAGACGTGAAGCACGGCTCCTCCCCGGTGTCCAGTGCGCCATTCTCCGAAGACTCCCGAGCCCCCACTGATCCAAGATGGCACCCCTCAACCCTAAAGAGCCCTTCCTGCGAAGCGTCCGCGGACGGTGCGGGCAAGGCGCGCCCGCCGCCCTCCCCCAGATCCGTACTGCGTCTCCAGCTGCCGACTGAGGCCCGGCCCAGTATCGGGCTCACACCGGCCAGGGAGACCGGAGACGTCCCGGGGTCTGCCCCCGACCCGGCCCGGCTGGCCTCCTCGGGGCCCGGTGCGGCCGGGGTAGGCCCCGGCGACGGTTTGCCGCCCCAGCGGGGAGACCCGCTCCCCTCCGTCGCGGCGGGGTAGTAAAACGTGGCGCTCTCCCGCCCCTGCTCGGCTCCCGCTCGGCCGCCGCGGCTCTCCGCGTCGTCACTCCTCCCAGCTGGCCGGGGTGGGTCTCGGCCCGCCTCTCCTCCCTCACGATTCCGCTCGCTCACCAAGAAGCCCCCTGTCGACCCTTGGGTGCCCCTCTCCTTCACGGGACGTTCGCGGTCGGACGGCCGTGCGTCCGGGGTAGCCGTGTTGTCGTCCCGGCTGCCGGGAAGGGTGAGGTAACTTGAAGCGTCCAACCGTCCTCCTTTGGTTTCTGGGCTGTCCTGGGCTTCTGAGGCTTTCCCTGCGCTCCCCTGGGCTACTGGTCCATTTCTATGAGGGCCAGAAAAGCCCATCTCTGAATCCGAAAGCCGTGGGTCCCGATCTTGATTTACTCCCCGGGTGGCTAGAAAAACATCGCCGATGCCGCCCTCTCCAAAGGCTGCATTGATTTTGGACACGTCTCCCGTTTTCAAGGCCAGCCTCACGAAGAGCCAGTGGTGGTGGGTTCCGAGACCCTCCTCCCCCGAAGGGAGACTCCGTGACTTTTCAACTGACGTGCCCCAGGGAGACATGGAGCAGTTCCTCGGGGACGTTGCGTGGCCTCGCCCCCCCCAAGGATGGAGTCTCGAAGCTTTCCTCGGACCGACCGGCCGACGGGAAAGAAGGCCCTTTCCTGGAAACGTCCCGAGACTTCCCTCGGAAACGCTGCCGGATTTCTGTGGATTTGGGGTGTAGCAGGCTGTAGTAAATGATCAGGGAGGCACAGCCTAAAATAGAAAAGAGAATATATGTGTTTGTTTTTCCAAGTTCCACCTAGTCCCTTTGGGATGCAGGATTAAATAGTCCCAAGAACACTGTTTAGGACAGCGGACGAACCACTAGAAGCAGCGTGGCCTAGTGGAGAGCACGGGCCTGGGACTCACGAGGACCCGGGTTCTAATCCCGGCTCCGTCACTTCTCTGCCGCGTGACCTCGGGCAAGTCACTTCATTTCTCTGTGCCTCCGTGACCTCATCTGTAAAATGCAGATTGAGGCTGAGCCCCATGTGGGACGCGGACCGCGTCCCGATTAGCTGGTATCTACCTCAGAACGTGGTGCAGTGGCAAGAGCCCGGGCTTTGGAGTCAGCGGTCTTGGGTTCGAATTCCAGATCTGCCACTTGTCAGCTGTGTGACTGTGGGCAAGTCACTTCACTTCTCTGTGCCTCAGTTCCCTCATCTGTTAAATGGGGATTAAGACTGTGAGCCCCACGTGGGACCTGATTCCCCTGTGTTTACCCCAGCGCTTCGAACAGTGCTCTGCACGCAGTAAGCACTTAACAAATACCAACATTATTAAGTTAGAACGGTGCTTGACACATAGTAAGCGCTTAACATATTCCATTGTTATTAGTCAGTTGTCTAGGAGCAGAAGTGGCCCGCAGGGTTAGCAAGCCTCAGTTCCATCATTGAAACAACTTGTTCTTTCGATTTCTCCCCATGAAGGCTCTGCAGCAGCCTGGCATTCTTTCCAGATTTATTTAAAAACAACAAAATGTGGAGGGGGTTTCCCACCTGCTGGGATCCAGCCTTTGAGGATGACCTCGGGGACATAACTGCCAGGAAAAATGTGTTTACAGTTGACAAGTCTCCTCACCCGGGGCAACGGCCTCCACTCAGAAGACACCCACCAAAACAATTGTTAATGGATTTTAGGAGACAAAACCCTAATAAAAACACAGAGATTGCACGCTCAGTAGGAAGTCTGGCAGGGGATCTTTAAAATTAATAATAATAGTAACAGCTGTGGTATTTGTTAAGCGCTTACTAAGTGCCAGGCGCTGCACCGAGCGCTGGGGTGGATACGAGCAAGTCGGGTCGGACACGGTCCCTGTCCCACGTGGGGCTCACAGTCTCAATCCCCATTTTACGGATGAGGTCACTGGGGCCCGGAGAAGTGAAGTGACTTGCCCAAGGTCACACAGCACCCAAGTGGCAGAGTCAGGATTAGAACCCATGACTCTCTGACTCCCAAGCCCGTGCTCTCTCCACCACGTCATGCTGCTTCTCCTATTAAAGACTCATCTTGGCTGTTGAATTCTGAAGCCAAGTTGGAAAGTTCTAAGGACCAAAGTTCACCCCACACGGTGTACGTTTGTTATGGGCAGGAAACATGCCCGTTAATTCTGTTGTATTCTCTTCTCCCAAGCGCCTGGTACGGTGTTCTGCACATAGTAAGTGCTCAATAAATCCCTGTGATTGATTGACAGAAGGGTGTCCACTGGACACGACTCAGTTCATTGAGAGAATTAATCGATTAGACCGTAAGCCCGTCACTGGGCAGGGATCGTCTCTATCTGTTGCCGAATTGTACATTCCAAGCGCTTAGTACAGTGCTCTGCACATAGTAAGCGCTCAAGAAATACTATTGAACGAATTAATTGCTAAAATACGGAGAACTTTGGGACCAACAATAACCCATGCTTAGATGTTGCATGTGGCTACTGTGGCTTTGGGCATCAGAAATCAAAGGAGCCTCTATTAATATTTATCAAAATCAAATCAAAAGTCAACATCTCCAATAGAACTGTCCCGGGCACTTTATTTCAGTTAGTGAAACGACCCAGTAAAGTTTGCTGCTAAGATGGTTTACGGCTTTACGTCTCGAAGGGGATGTAGTCATTCTTGGCAGAAGAGTCCTTACGGCATTCCGTGGATGCTTCTGGTTTTTCCTCTCTTCCCTAACTCCTCTGCTTTTCCCTCTTAAGCACTGTTTCTCCCTCCGAGTGACATCAGTGAAACAACCGGGCCAGCTCCGAGAGCTACGTGTCGTTCCGATCTATCTGGGGTAACGAAACACCCTGATTTCTCTGAGGGTGAAATTTAGAATACAAGAGCGCGTGGTTTCCTCCCCGTGACCTGAGGGGTCTGCCTCAGGAGAGAAGAGCACGGGCCAGGAATTTGGCAGAACGACATTGTAAGCGCCTAAAAAATACCATACTGAGGGGTCTGCCTCAGGAGAGAAAAGCGTGGGCCAGGAATTTGGCAGAACGACATTGTAGGCGCCTAAAAGATACCATAAATAGCTAATGAGCTTTTAAAAAGATGGACTTCATCGAGGAAAGTGGTAGCCACTTCACCCTTCCCATCCAGAGATGGAGCTGAGCTTAGTGCTGTTTACAGTCTTGTCTGACGTAGTCAAGTGGGAATCTCGCTACAGCACCCCTCACTCTCACCATCCCCAGACATGAAAGCGACCACAGGCAAGAGTTTCACGCTGTCTGTGACGGAGGCCTAAATTCCAGTCACGGCAGGCAGGCTTAAAGTGAGCAAACCTGATCCGGCTCAGGAATGTTGCTTCCTCACCGATACTTCGTCTCCTTTTCTCAACTCCTGCTCTATCTCCCGGTGAATGGACAATTAACACGCGGACTCCGTGACACCTGAGAGGGAAGGCAGCCTCGTCTAATTCCTCGCCCTCTGCCCGAGCCAACGTTTCTAATAATGATAATGACGATGATGGTGTTTGTTAAGCGTTTGTGATGCGCCGGGCGCCGTGCTAAGCGCTGGGGTGGAGACAAGCAAATCGGGGTGGACACGGTCCCCGTCCCATGTCGGGCTCACGGTCTCAATCCCCGTTTTACAGATGAGGTAAGTGAGGCCCAGAGAAGCGAAGTGCCCGAGGTTACGCAGAGGACAGGTGGAGGAGCCAGGATTAGAACTCATGACCTTCTGACTCCCAGGCCTGCCCTCTACCATGCCGTTTCTATCAGTTGCTGCCTGGGGCAACTCCCCAGGTTCACTGGCGGCCCAAGAAAATCCAAGCTGGTGGTTGGGAAGGGCACAGAACCCTTGGGCACTAGGTAGTCACCCCACCTTCAGGTCGGCCCCACCACTTAGGTGCGTAATTCCCAGACCGAGCCCCCCCCCCCCCAGCCTCTGCTCCTCCTCCCCTCCCCATCGCCCCGACTCCCTCCCTCTTCTCCACCCCCTTCCCCGCCTCACGGCACTTGTGTATATATGTCCATATTTATTATTCTGTTTATTTTCTTAAGGATGATATCTATAATTCTATTTATTTAGATTGATGCGATTGATGCCTGTCTACTTGTTTTTGTCGTCAGTCTCCCTCCCTTCTAGACCGTGAGCCCGTTGTTGGGCAGGAATTGTCTCTATCTGTTGCCGAACTGTACTTTCCAAGCGCCTAGTAGAGTGCTCTGCACACAGTAAGCGCTCAATAAATACGACTGAATGAATGAATGCGTGGACACCGTTTATTTACATAAGTGTCTGTCTCCCCCTCCAGGCTGTGAGCTCACTGTGGACAAGGAACGCGTCTATCGACTCTGTTACAGTGGGCGCGCCCAAGGGCTTAGTACAGTGTTCTGCACACAGTAAGTGCTCAAGAAGCAGCATGGCTTAGCGGAAAGACCACCGGCGCGGGAGTCGGAAGTCGTGGGTTCTAATCCCGGCTCCGCCACTTGTCGGCCCTGTGACTCTGGCCAAGTCGCTTCACTTCTCTATGCTTCACTTCTCTGTAAAATGGGGATGAAGACCGTGAGCCCCGCGCGGGACAACCTGATCACCTTGTATCTACCCCAGCGCTTAGAACAGTCCTTGGCACATAGTAAGCGCTTAACAAATACCATCATCATCAATGCGATTGAATAAATGAATGAATGCCTTCGATGGATCTTACCTATGACAAATCCAGACAGGACGACCGCCGTTACCCACCCGCCGCGCCAGGACGTCCCCCGGAGGAGGTCCGTGGCCAGAAGCAAAAGGACGACGTTCTCTATTAACATCACCTGTGGCACCAACGGGAAGAGTCGCCGTTAATTATCACGCCTGCTTTCTGTCGGAGTGCGTTCCTCCTGATCTAGAGTGGTAAACCGTAATTAGCCCCTGTGAACACAAACACCCCTCTCAGGGTGGCACCTGGAGAGTCCCCGGTCCTCTACCAGTCTCGACTCCGGGAGGGAGAGTCGAGCAGAGGCCTGTCCGTTCCATTCCCAGCTCGGGCAGTGGCTAGCGGTTGGAAGGCCATCGGCTACAAGTCAAAACTCCCCCGTGCTGGGCAGCAGCGGGACGGGAGAGAGTCGAGGGTGGAGACTCAGGTTTGCTACGTGGAAGGAGGCGACTGTAAACCGCTTCCGTATTTCTACCAAGGAAACTCTCTGGATCCACTACGGGAACGACTGCAGGTGGAAGGCGGGGCGTTCTAGGAGTGATGCGTCCGTGGCGTCGCTGTGGATCAGAAACGACTCGACGGCATAAGAGAAGACCCTCCCAGGCATTCAGTACGGCGCCCCGAAACAGCGATCGATGAACGCGATCGACTGACGTCTTATCCATCAATGAGTCAAGCAGTCGATGGTATTTATCGAGTGCTTACATTGTTCGAAGCACCGTACTAGGTGCACGAGAGAGTACATATACCGGGTTTCGTAGATATGTTCCCCGTTCACGAGGAGCTTACAGTCTAGTGGAGGAGACATGCATTAAAATGAGTAATGGTCCGTAACACAAACAGGCAATTCTTCCCTTTCCAGCTCACAGACTGCTTTCCCCTGCTGGTGCTCCCTGAGCGCTTGTGATTAGAGACCTTCACCTCTTCCCAATTTTCCTTCCCCTGGAGGTTCGTCTAATTTTGAGTTCGTTGGCAATATAACTAGGGGTTGTAGTTACGGCTCCAGATCTCTTATAGCCTCGACGATGGTTTTTACTAAGTGCTTTCGCCCTGGGTAGGGAGCGTGTCTACCAACTCTGCTCGATTATACTCTCCCAAGCACTTAGTTTAGTGCTCAGTACATGGCTAGCGCTCAATAAATACAATTGATTGATTGCCTCCCTTTTCTCATCGGTAAAATGGGGAACAAGACTGCGAGCCCCACGTGGGACAGGGACCGTGTCCAACCCGATTTGCTTGTATCCACCCCAGCGCTTAGTTTGGTGCCTGGCACTCAGTAAGCGTTGACAAATACCATCATAATGATTATTATGATGGACCGTCCTGAGAATTGGGATAGACACTAGATAATCAGATTGGACAGTCCCTGTCTCACTTGGGGCTTACAGTCTAAGGGAGAGAGAGAGAAAAGAAAACAGGCATTTAATGTTGGTATTTGTTAATGTTGGTATGTGTTAAGCGCTTACTATGTGTCGAGCACTGTTCTAAGCGCTGGGGTAGACACAGGGGAATCAGGTCGTCCCACGTGGGGCTCCCAGTCTCAATCCCCATTTGACAGATGAGGGAACTGAGGCACCGAGAAGTGAAGCGACTTGCCCAAAGTCACACGGCCGACAAGTGGCCGAGCCGGGACTCGAACCCATGTCCTCCGACTCCAAAGCCCGGGCTCTTTCCACTGAGCCACGCTGCTTCTCTAATTTAATTCAGTTTCCTTCTCTGAAGCACAGAGAAACGAAGTAACTTGCCCGAGGTCGCCCAGCTAAACGGAGGGCCCGAGGTAGCAAAGACTAGACCCTCCCCTGGTCCAAAAATCTACAGCCCGGCCCAACCTGAACAGAGCGTCGGGCCAGAACACCCACATCTGGCTACTGGTGGTCTGGGGAGGAAAGGGGCCAGACTTCATCTAGGTTCAGGAATGCGTTCTTGCATGCTGGATTTTCCAGTAGGGCCGCAGGGGCGAGAATTCTCAAAACATCACGTCTGGATGACAGGTCCCCGAGAGATCCAGGAATCTCCCCCTCCCATATGAACTTTTTAAGAGAGAGGAACCAGTAGCACCTGAAAGCCCCACTTAACTCCCTGAAAAGGGGGCACCTACGTTTTCCGTAAGAGGTTGCCGAGGGCAAACTATCCTGCGCCTGTCAAGTTGGACGGATCCCAAATAAAAGTTCAAACCCCAGCACCGTCTCCTCCCTGTTCGTCGGAGGAAACCGACCCGGCGCACGATAACACAAGCAAACGGTTGAGTTTCCGTAAGGGACACGCCAGGAATGTTAGAGTCGGGGGACTGATGCCCCCTTCCAGCGGCCTTTGAGTCGGGGTAAATGCTTCGAGCTCAGCCCGGGGGGACGGCGCCTTTAAGAAAACGCGGCCCGCGATCTGTAACGGGGAGAAGCCGGCCGTCAGGAAACCGTCTCAGAAACCACCGCGGCAACAGGGAGTACGATTTATGGCTTCAGAAATCCTAAAGAACACACGGCTGGGCCAATCGAAACACGGCTAGGTCTACACGCCCGTCTGGAAGGGAAAAGCTAACATTTACCCTGCTCAACCTTTGGAGCCTAAGCAGTGTGAGGCAGATCTGTTCCAGGATCTGGCAGTGAAGGGGAAAAACTTTCTGTCACGGACTCGCATCCAAATATCTTGGAGCCGTTGCAAGGCGTTCTATGTCCCGCGATGACGATAATCCTAATAACAACTGTACTTGGTAAGCACTTACTGTGCACCAAGCACTGTACTAAGCGCCGGGGGAGGCACGGGATCATCAGGTCCTACGACGGGCCCACGCTCTAAGTGGGAGGGAGAACGGGTATCGAATCCCATTCTGCAGATGAGGGAACTGAGGCACAGAAAAGCTAAGCAACTCGCCCAAGGTCACACAACGGCGGAGACGGGATTAGAATCCAGGTCCTCCGGCTTCTAGGCCCGGGCTCTTTCCCCTAGGCCGTGCGGCTTCTAGGCTGCAATAGGTGCACGGGTTGCGTTTTCCCTAAAAAACGGTGACGGCTCATACGCCTGTAACAGAATCAGCCTCTGCTGTGAAGGGGATGCCCTTCCGAGAGTGGAAACAAAACCGGCAGAGGTGGGGGAAAGATTAAATAAAAGAGATAAATGAGGATACGGTGGCTCTTGTTGAACAGAAATCCAGCAAGAGACGGATTCTTCATTAAGGAGACAGATCATTTCCACGCTTTAATGTGTAGTCACCGGCCCTGGCCGGGTATCCCCTTTCCATCAGCTCAGTCCGTACGCCGACGGGACGGGATTCCGGTTCTCAGAACCTAGTGTTCCACCCGGGAACGGGATCACGCCCCAACCGAGTCGGCTTTCAAGATCTCCCTGACTAGAGCGGATTCGAAAAA
Organism: Ornithorhynchus anatinus; assembly: GCF_004115215.2. Lineage (NCBI taxonomy): Eukaryota > Metazoa > Chordata > Mammalia > Monotremata > Ornithorhynchidae > Ornithorhynchus > Ornithorhynchus anatinus. The sequence continues at coordinate 16,605,981 of NC_041749.1, forward strand.
GGAGGTGAGACACGTCCATTTTGATGGTGCCGGTTTCCCACCCCCTTGGGCATCTCGTCCGCTCACGGAGACTATTCAGAGACGAGCTTGATTCTTCTGGGGACCCGCTGGCTGAATCGCTGCGGGAATCCAGATTTTCTATCCGCCCAGGCAGACAGAGGCAATCCTAACTCAACGTGCCGATCAGACCGCTCGGTTAAATGTTCAGTTCTGTTGTTGCTTTGATATTTGTTGAACGCTACGTGCCGAGCACCGTACTGAGCGCTGGGGTCGACACAGGATAATGAGGTAACGGGTTTGGACGCGGTCCCCGTCCCACACTGGGGCTCGCGGTTTAAGTAGGAGGGAGTGGGAGTGAATTTCCACTGTATGGATAAGCAGTGGGATTTAGTGGATTTTGCTCCTGGGAGCCAGGAGGACCTGGGTTCTAATCCTGACTTGGCCAGGTGTCTGCTGTGTGTGATCTTAGGCAATTCTCTTAACTTTTCTGGGCCTCAGTTACCTCATCTGTAGAATGGGGATTAAGACTGGGAGCCCCGCGTGGCTCAGGGACTGTGTCCAACCTGATTAGCCTGTGTGGCGTGGCTTAGTGGAAAGAGCCCGGGCTTGGGAGTCGGAGGTTGTGGGTTCTAATCCCGCCCCCGCCACTTATCAGCTGTTTGACTTTGGACAAGTCACTTCACCGTGTCGCAGTTACGCCATCCGTAAAATGGGGATTAAGACTGTGTGCCCCGCGTGGGACAACCTGATGACCCTCTATCTCCCCCAGCGCTTAGAACAGTGCTTGGCACATAGTAAGCGCTTAACAAATGCCATCATTATTATCCACCCCAAAGCTTAGAACAGTGCTTTGCACATAGTAAGCACTTAACAAGCACTATTATTATTATTAGATGAGGTGACTGAGGCCCAGAGAAGTTAAGTGTCCGGCCCAAGGTCACACCGCACACAAGTGGCGGAGCCGGGATTAGAACCCAGGAGCTTCCGACGCGCGGGCCCATGTCCTTTCCACTAGGCCACACTGCTTCTCAGCCAGGATTCCCCCACCGGCCCCTCCCCGCAATCCCGACGGCTGTGGAATAGAAACCGATCTTACAGAAAATCCAGGAGCTGAATAATAATAATAATAATAATAATAATAATAATAATGCACTTACTGGGTGCCAAGCACTGTACTAAACGCCGGAACCCGACGGGTCAAAAGCCGGGTAATGGCACGGCTTCGTTCTACTCACTCACAGGCTCTCGACCTCTCTCTTCCACCGCAGCTGAGAGAAACGCAGGCCCCGGGAGAACTGGGCCCTCCCACCGCGGCCGAGGAACTCTCTGCCTGCCCCCAAACAGGCTCTGCGCATCCTTGTCCCTTTAATATTTTAGGGTTTCCGACGTGTCCGCTTCTGGTGCTCCCCACCTTCCCCCTACACCGTCATTCGTTATTATGATGTTATCTGTTAAGCGCTTACTATGTGCAAAGCACCGTTCTAAGCGCTGGGGTTGATTCAGGTAATCAGTTTGTCCCACGTGGGGCTCACAGTCTTCATTCCCATTTTACAGATGAGGTCACTGAGGGCCAGAGAAGTGAAGTGACTCGCCCAAAGTCACACAGCTGATGAGGGGCGGAGCCGGGATTAGAACCCGTGACCTCTGACTCCCAAGCCCGGGCTCTTTCCACTGAGCCGCGCTGCTTCTCTGTGAGTGCATCTCACATTCATAGCCGTGAGCCCTTCGAGGGACAGGATCTGGGCCCAGTTCCCACCTGTTGACTCCCAGAGCTTAGGAAAGTGTTCGGCACACGGAAAGCGTTTGCTAAATACTTGTACTCCTGCTTCGACAGTATTTACTGAGCGCTTACCACGTGCAGAGCACTGTACTAAGCGCTTGGAATGTACAATTCGGCAACAGATAGAGACGATCCCTGCCCAGTGACGGGCTCACAGTCTCAACGACAGCTTCTACTACAGCGCCCTCAGAGTGAGGCAAATGGCCATCCTGGGAGGCCAACTGTGTGGCGTGGCTCAGTGGCAGGAGCCCGGGCTTGGGAGCCAGAGGTCACGGGTTCGAATCCCGGCTCTGCCACCTGTCAGCTGGGTGACTGTGGGCAAGTCATTTAACTTCTCTGCGCCTCAGTTACCTCATCTGTAAAACGGGGATTCACTGTGAGCCTCACATGGCGCAACCTGACGACCCTGTATCTCCCCCAGCGCTTAGAACAGTGCTCTGCACATAGGAAGCGCTTAACAGATACCAACATTAGTATTATTAACTGTGGTCCATTCAATCCTATTTATTGAGCGCTTACTGTGTGCAGAGCACTGTGGTGGCATAGAGAGGTCTCCGGTGCCATGGCGGTGGGACTCACCCAGAGGCCCGTGATGTAGATGATTTATTTATATTACGTCTGTTTGCCCCTCTAGACTTTAAGCTCGGCGAGGGCGGGGAACGTATGTACCGCCTCTGTTATACCGTGTGCTACCAAGCGCTTAGTACAGTCCTCCGCATACAGGAAGCGCTCGGGTGATGATGATGATGATGATGATGGTTCCAGCCCCCTGACTGGCCCTCTCCGAGTCGTCCGGTTCTGAGAAGCAGCGTGGCCCAATAGATAGAGGCTGGACCTGGGAGACAGAACTACCCGTGCTCTAATCCCCACTCTGCCACTTGTCTGCTGTGTGACTTTGGACGAGTCATTTCGCTTCTCTGGGCCTCGGTTACCTCATCTGTAAAATGGGGATTGAGACTGGGACAAGGACTGCGTTGGACCCGATTCGCTTGTCTCTACGCCAACGCTTAGTTCAGTGCCTGGCATATAGTAAGCGCTTAACAAATGTCTTTAAAAACGAAAAAAGGCAAACGATGCTGATTTCCCCACTTCAAATCAGCACGCTCGCTTTGCTCTTCTAACGCCACACTGCTCACTGTACCTCGATCTCGCCTGTCTCACAGCTGACCCTCGCCCTTGTCCTGCCTCTGGCCTGTCCCTCCCCCTTCAGATCCGACAGACCACCCACTCTCCCCCCTTTCAAAGCCATATTAAAATCACATCTCCTCCGAGAAGATTTCTCCGATTACGTCCTCATTTCCCCTTCTCCCTCTCCCTTCTCCATCTGCCCTGAGCTTGCATTTCCGTCCTTTCTTCGCCACACAGCACGTATGTACCATTATTCATTTTAATGCCTGTCTCCTCCACTGGACTCTAAGCTCCTTGTGGGCAGGGAACATGGCGACCAAATCTGGTATAGCTACTCTCCGAAGCATTTTGAACAAAGTAAGCACTCAGTGATTCACTGATGGATAAGACGACGGTCGATCGCATTTATCGAGCGCTGTTTCGGGGTGCAGAGCGCTGAACTGAATGCTCGAGACAGTCTCGTCTACGCCGTCGAGCCGTTTCCGACCCATAGCAACACCACCGACACATCTCTCCCAGAACGCCCCGCCCTCCACCTGCAATCGTTCCGGTAGTGGATCCAGAGAGTTTTCTTGGTAAAAAATCCAGAAGGGATTGACCCTCCCTCCCGTAGCCGAGACTGGTAGAGAACTGGAAACTCTCCAGGTGCCATCCTGAGAGGGGTTTGGGAAAGTACAGCTGAGCCCCTTTCCCTCCCCCTCCCATTCATTCATTCAATAGTATTTATTGAGCACTTACTATGTGCAGAGCACCCCCCTCCCCTCAGCACTGTGCTCGTTTGTATACATTATTTATTACCCTATTTATTTTGTCAATGAGGTGTCCATCCCCTTGATTCTATTTATCTTGATGAGGTTGTCTTGTTTTTGTTTCGTTCTGTCCGGCTCCGCCGTCTCTCTCCCCCGATTAGACCGCGAGCCCGTCGCCGGGCGGGGGTCGTCTCTATCTGTTGCTATACTGTACATTCCAAGCGCTTAAAACAGTGCTCTGCACATAGTAAGCGCTCGATAAATACTACTGAATGAATGAACAATATAAGCGACACATTCCCCGCTCACGGCGAGTGAGGGTAGGCGAGGGCAAGTGAGCTCTGCTTTTCTAGTCAGGCGCAAGGGGACCTGTGGCCGCCACCCAAACGAGTGTCTTGGGGATCTGCCCAACCTCTCCGCACGTCCGCTCCGCGTGAAGACATCCCCCCTCAGAGGAACCCAAGCGTCCCCGGATCCGCATCCCTGCCCGGCCACCCTGAAGGCCGAGGAGAAGGGAAAGGACCACTTGCCAGGTAGAACGTGACGAGCCTGTTTCTGGAGGGGCTGGCCCAGAGATTCACGTAGCAGAAGACCAACAGGGCTCCGGCGAGCGGGTTGAACAGCCTCCGGGACCAAGTGCCGGCGACGATGTCGCTCTGCTGAGCCACGAGCCAGAAGGTCATCCCCAACCAGTGGCCCCCTGGTTGGCAAAGAGGGCGAAGAGGTCACCAGCCCCTTTCGGGAAGTGGACAGACGGAAATCGCATTTGAAACCGATGCTCCTCACATCGGGTTAACGATAGTGACGACTGTGGTACTCGTTACGGTAGGTCACCCCCTCGGGGGCTCACGTGGGGCTCGCAGCCTAAGTAGGAGGGAGAACAGGGATTGGATCCCCATCTTATAGAGGAGGAAACTGAGGCCTAGAGAAGTCAGGTGACTTGACCAAGGTCACGCAGCAGGCAAGTGGCGGAGCCGGGATTACGAGGAGCAGCGGGGTCTAGCGGATCGCGCACGGGCCTGGGAGTCGGAAGGACCTGGGTTCCGACATCGGCTCCGCCACAGGTCTGCTGCGTGTCTTTTCGCTTCTCCGTGCCTCAGTTACCTCATCTATAAAATGGGGATTGATAATAATAATAATGATAATAATAATGTTAGTATTTGTTAAGCGCTTACTATGTGCAGAGCACTGTTCTAGGCGCTGGGGGAGATACAGGATGATCGGGTCGTCCCACGTGAGGCTCACAGTCTTCATCCCCTTTTTACAGATGAGGTCACTGAGGCCCGGAGAACTGAAGTGACTTGCCCACAGTCACCCAGCTGACAAGTGGCGGAGCAGGGATTCGAACCCATGACCTCTGGCTCCCGAGCCCGGGCTCTTGTCACTGAGCCACTCTGGGACTGTGTCCAATCTGGTTAGCTTGTATAATAATAATAATAATAATAATAATAATGTTGGTATTTGTTAAGCGCTTACTGTGTGCCGAGCACTGTTCTAAGCGCTAGGGTAGACACAGGGGAATCAGGTTGTCCCACGTGGGCTTCACAGTCTTAATCCCCGTTTTACAGATGAGGGAACTGAGGCGCAGAGACGTGAAGTGACTCGCCCACAGTCACACGGCTGACAAGTGGCCGAGCCGGGATTCGAACCCATGACCTCTGACTCCAAAGCCCATGCTCCTTCCACTGAGCCACGCGGCTTCTTCTTCGCTGCTTGTATGTACCCCAGGGCTTAGAACAGTGTTCGATACATAGTGAGAGCTTAACGGATACTATTAGAACCAAGGTCTCCTATCTCCCAGGCACCGCGCCTCCCACTAGGCATTAAAAATGATATTCTTGGCCCCAGAAGTACGTGTGTCTGCACGTCCGCTTCCCTGGCTCTGTGGGCGTCCATCTCCCGGGCTTTGGGTGTGTCTGAGCCTCGCACTCCTTCCCCGCGTGGCATCCCCCACGAATCCTACCCCAGTCTGTCCCAAGTTGGCATCCTCGTGCCCCGTTATTTCAGCCTCCCAAGAGTAACTTCTCAATCCTAGTTTTACGGTTAGAGCTCAGAAGGGTCTCCAGTTTCCCTTCGGAAAAGCAAGTGACAAATTACAGATGAGGAAACTGAGGCGCGGTTTCCGAAAAGCAAATGAAAAGTTATAGATGAGGAAACTGAGGCCTAGAGAAGTCAAGTGACTTAATAATAATGATGATGGTGTTTATTAAGCGCTTACTGTGTGCCAAGCGCAGTTCTAAGTGCTGGGGTAGATACAGAATAATCAGGTCGTCCCACGAGGGGCTCTCAGTCTTCATCCCCATTTTACAGATGAGGTCACTGAGGCAACAGAGAAGCGAAGTGACTCGCCGAAAGTCACGCAGCTCACAAGTGGCGGGGCCGGGTTAATAATAATGTTGGTATTTGTTCAGCGCTTACTATGTGCCGAGCACTGTTCTAAGCGCTGGGGTAGTTACAGAGTAATCGGGTTGTCCCACGTGAGGCTCACAGTTAATCCCCATTTTACAGAGGAGGTCACTGAGGCCCAGAGAAGTGAAGTGACTTGCCCACGGTCACACGGCTGACAAGTGGCAGAGGCGGGATTCGAACCTATGACCTCCGACTCCCAAGCCCGGGCTCTTTCCACTGAGCCACGCTGCTTCCCTTGACCGAGGTCACGCAGCAGGCAAGTGGCGGAGCCGGGATTACGAGGAGCAGCGCGGCCCAGCGGATACGAGCCCGGGCCTGGGAGTCGGAAGGACGTGGGTTCCGATCTCGGCTCCGCCACATGTCCTCTGTGTGACCTCGGGCGAGCCGCTTCCCTTCTCTGGGCTTCAGATACCTCATCTATAAAATGGGGATTAAGACTGTGAGCCCCACGGGGGACGGGGACTAAAACTAAAACAGTGTGGCAGAGTGGAAAGAGCACGGGCTTGGGTGGCGGAGGACATGGGTTCGAATCCCGGCTCTGCCACTGATCAGCTGTGTGACTTTGGGCAAGGTCACTTGACCTTTCGGTGCCGCAGCTCCCTCATCTGTTAAATGGGGATGAAGACAGTGAGCCTCACCTGGGACAACCCGATCACCTTGTATCTCCCCCAGCGCTTAGAACGGTGCTCTGCACATAGTAAGCGCTTAACAAATACCAACATTATTATCATTACATTGCCCAGTTATTGAGACTGGGCTCTTCAGCCTGAGTGTTGAAGCTTTTCCTTTAAAAACCACATAGGAACTCCCTGCTTCCACCTCCTCCCCACCCGGCAAAAAACGAGCCAGGGAATAGGCTCTGCTGAGACTGTACCTCGCTGTGGGCGGGGAATGTGTCCGTTTATTGTTATACTGGACTCTCCCGAGCGCTTAGTACAGTGCTCTGCACCCAGCAAGTGCTCAATAAATACGGTTGACTGACTGCCCGACTTCCATTCTCAGTGGACGGTGATTTGGCCTCCGGTACAAAGTGTGTGGACGTTTTCGATTCAGGATCTGGACTTGGGGGGTGGGGGCGGGAGGTGGACTTGTAGGGCACCAAACCAGGTACCAAAGAATCAGTCAGGGCCACATCTTTAAACCTAGGCTGGTAAGGCAGTCGGTCATTTACTAAGCGCCCTGCCGGGGCGCCAGCCATTATAGGGAGGGCCCGGGGAACAGCACCGTGGTAGACTAGTGGGCCAGTCTGTGCCCATGGCTATGGAGGTGACCCTGGGTGTAATAATCAGAAGTATAATTAATGATAATTGTGCTACTTGTTAAGCGCTTACTATGTGTCAGACACCGTACTAAGCGCTGGGGTGGAGACGAGGAAATCGGCTGATCCCTGGCCCACGTGGGGCTCACGGTCTTAATCCCCAGTTTACAGATGAGGGAACTGAGGCCCGGAGAAGTGAAGTGACTCGTCCGAGGACAACGGCAGACAAGTGGGGGAGCCGGGATTAGAACCCATGACCTTGCCCCTGGGCCACTAAAATAATAATAACAATAATGGCGGTATTTGTTTAGCGCTTCCTATGTGCCAAGCACCGTACTAAGCGCTGGGGCAGATACAAGGTAATCAGGTTGTCCCACGTGGGGCTCGCCGTCTTCATCCCCATTTTTTACAGATGGGGCCACTGAGGCACAGAGAAGTTATCCGAGGCCAACGGCGGACAAGTGGGGGAGCCGGGATTAGACCCCATGACCTTGCCACTGGGCCACTAAAATAATAATAACAATAATGATGGTATTTGGTAAGCGCTTACTATGTGCCGAGCACTGTTCTCAGATACGTGGCTGGGTGGAAAGAGCCCGGGCTTCGGAGTCAGAGGTCACGAGTTCGACTCCCGGCTCTGCCACTTGTCAGCTGTGTGACCGTGGGCGAGTCACTTCACTTCTCTGGGCCTCAGTTCCCTCATCTGTAAAATGGGGATTCACTGTGAGCCTCACCTGGGACGACCCGATCACCCTGTATCTCCCCCAGCGCTCAGAACGGTGCTCGGCACATAGCAAGCGCTGAACAAATACCAACATTATTATTATCCCGCAAGGTAATCAGGTGGTCCCGCGTGGGGCTCACCGTCTTCATCCCCATTTTTTACAGATGAGGCCACTGAGGCACAGAGGAGTGAAGTGGCTTGCCCACGGTCGCACAGCAAGCAGCTGAGAGGCGGAGCATCCCACTCTCGCCCCGGCCCCGTCCCCATCCCCGCCCCATCCTCCTGGTGCCCCTGTCGTCCCTCTCCTGCTCCTGCTCCTCCCCCTGCCCCTCTGCCCCCCTGCTCCTCCCGAGGCTTTGCCCCTCCTGCCCCTCCGCTTCCCCCCCCCCGTGCCGTCCTCCTGCCTCTGCTCCGCTCGTCCTGCGCTTCCCTCTGCTCCTCCCTCTCCTGCTCTTCCTCCTGCTCCTGCCCCTCCCGGTGCTCTGCTCCTCCTGGGCTTCCCCCTCCTGCTCCTCCCCCTCCTGCTCCTCCTCCTCTTGCTCCTCCTCCCCCGGTTCCTCCTCCGGTTCCTCTATTTCCTCCCCCCGCCCCCCTTCTCCTCCTGCTCCTCCCGGTGCTCTCCTCCGATCCTGCTCCTCCCCGTGCTCTCCTCCTGCCTCTGCCAGCGCTCTTCTCCTCCCTGTGCTTCCCCCTTCTGCTTCTCCTCCTGCTCCTCCCCGTGCTCTTCTCCTCCAGTTCTTCCCTCTCCTGCTCCTCTGATCCTGCTCCTCCCCGTGCTCTCCTCCTGCCTCTGCCAGCGCTCTTCTCCTCCTGTGCTTCCCTCTTCTGCTTCTCCTCCTGCTCCTCTTCTAACCCTGCTCTTCTCTTGTTCTTCCCTCTCCTGCTCCCCTGATCCTGCTCCTCCCGGTGCTTTCCTCCTCCTCCTGCCCCTCTCCTCCTCCCCGTGCTCTCCTCCCGCCCCTGCCAGTGCTCTTCTCCTCTTCTTTCCCCCTTCTGCTCCACCTCCCGGTGCTTTCCTCTCCTCCTCCCTCTCTTGCTCCTCCTGGAGCTCGTCTCCTCCTGCTCCTCCCGGTGCTTTCCTCCTCCTCCTCCCTCTCCCGCTCCTCCCCGTGCTCTCCTCCCGGCCCTGCCGGCGCTCTTCTCCTCCTGTTCTTTCCCCCTTCTGCCCCACCTCCAGGTGCTTTCCTCCTCCTCCTCCTCCTCCCTCTCTTACCCTTCCCGATGCTCTTCTCCTCCTGCTCTTCCCTCTTCTGCTCCTCCTCCTGTTCCTCTGGTGCTCTCCTCTTCCCTCTCCTGCTTCTCTAATCCTGCTCCTCCTCCCTCCTCCTGCTCCTCCCGGTGCTTTCCCCCTCCTCCTGCCCCTCTCCTCCTCCCCGTGCTCTCCTCCCGGCCCTGCCAGTGCTCTTCTCCTCCTCTTCCTTCCCCCTTCTGCTCCACCTCCCGGTGCTTTCTCCCTCCTCCCCCTCTCCTCCTCCCTGTGCTCTTCTCCTCCTCTTCTTTCCCCCTTCTGCTCGACCTCCCGCTGCTTTCCTCCTCCTCCCTCTCTTGCTCCTCCTGTTCCTCCCGGTGCTCTCCTCCTCCCTCCTCCTGCTCCTCCCAGTGCTTTCCCCCTCCTGCCCCTCTCCTCCTCTCCGTGCTCTCCTCCCGGCCCTGCCAGTGCTCTTCTCCTCCTCTTCTTTCCCCCTTCTGCCCCACCTCCTGGCGTTTTCTCCCTCCTCCTCCCTCTCTTGCTCCTCCCGGTGCTCTTCTCCTGCTCTTCACTCTTCTGCTCCTTCTCCTGTTCCTCTGGTGCTCTCCTCTTCCCTCTCCTGCTTCTCTAATCCTGCTCCTCCTCCCTCCTCCTCCTCCTCCTCCTCCTCCCAGTGCTTTCCCCCTCCTGCCCCTCTCCTCCTCCCCGTGCTCTCCTCCAGGCCCTGCCAGTACTCTTCTCCTCCTCTTCTTTCCCCCTTCTGCTCCACCTCCCACTGCTTCGCTCCTCCTCCTCCTCCTCCCCCCGGTGCTCTTCTCCTCCTGCTCTTCCCTCTTCTACCCCTCCTCCTGCTCCTCCCGGTGCTTTCCTCCTCCTCCCTCTCCCGCTCCTCCCCGTGCTCTCCTCCCGGCCCTGCCGGTGCTCTTCTCCTCCTGTTCTTTCCCCCTTCTGCCCCATCTCCAGGTGCTTTCCTCCTCCTCCTCCTCCTCCTCCTCCTCCCTCTCTTGCCCCTCCCGGTGCTCTTCTCCTCCTGCTCTTCCCTCTTTTGCTGCTCCTCCTGTTCCTGCCGGTGCTCTCCGCCTCCCTCTCCTTCTCTTCTAATCCTGCTCCTCCTGTTGCCCTGCCCTTCCCGGTGCTGTCCTCCTCCTGCCCCCTCCTCCTCCCCATGCTCTTCTCCTCCTGTCCTTCCCTCATCCGTTCCACCTCCCGGTGCTCTCCCCCTCCTCCTTCCTATCCTGATCCTCCTCCTCCTCCTCTTGGTGCTGGCCTCCGACTCCTGCTCCTCCTCCTCCCTCTCTTGCTTTTCCTGGTGTCCTTGCCGCGCATTAATCAAACACATTTATTGAGCGCTTACTCGGTGCAGAGCGCCGCATTGAGTGCTTGGGGGAGCGCGGCCTAGCGCGGTTGGTCTACGCTCTCCCTGCCCGCAAGAATCCCAGAAGGGGAGACGGGCGTTTTCAAATGAATAAACGACCGATAGGCACGTATGGGCCGTGGGGCTGAGGAGGGTCGACTGAATCCAAATCCGTGCGCTAGGGTGATGCAGAAGGGAGCGGGGGAAGATGAAGCGGCCCGGCCGAGTGGCAAGAGCACGAGCTTGGGAGCCGAGGTCGTGGGTCCTAATCCCGGCTCTGCCGCTTGTCTGCTGATCCGGGCCTCGGTTACTTCCTCTGTAAAAATAATGACGATGTTGGTATCTGTTAAGCGCTTACTATGTGCCGAGCGCCGGGGGAGATACGGGGGAAATCGGGTTGTCCCAGGTGAGGCTCACGGTCTTCATCCCCATTTTACGGATGAGGGAACTGAGGCGCTGAGAAGTTAAGTGACTTGCCCGCGGTCACACGGCCGAAAAGGGAGATTAAACGATGCGAGCCGCACGTGGGACGATCTGATGACCCTGTATCTGCCCCAGCGCTTAGAACGGTGCCCGGCGCATAGTAAACGCTTAACGGAGGCCCCTTTTTTTTATTATTATGGTATTTAAGCGCTTACTATGTGCCAGGCACTGTAGTAAGCACTGGGGTAGCTAAAAGCAAATCCGGTTGGACACAGTCCCCGTTCCCCTTATGGGGCTGCTCACAGTCTCGACCCCCATTTTACAGATGAGGGAACTGAGGCGCAGTGGAGTGACTCGCCCAAGGTCACACTGCTGCAGACGAGCGGAGGAGCCGGGATTAGAACCCACGACCTTCTGACTCCCAGGCCCGCGCTCGGTCCTCGACGCCGTGCCGCTTCTCTAAGCGGGCTTAGGTGAGGAACCCTGTATCCCCCCGAGCGCTTAGAACGATGCTTCGCACATAGTAAGCGCTTAGCAAATACCACCATTATTATTATTATCAAGACCTCTTGGAGTAGGTGCGCTTTTAATAAGTCTTTGAAGGTGGGGACGGTGATTATCTTTTGGATATAAAGAAGGAGGTACTTCCGGGCCAGAGGCAGGAGCTGGATGAGGGGTTGGCAACAAGATAGATGAGATCGAAGTACAGTGAGTAGGTTGGCATTAGAGGAGTGGTGAGGGTGCTGGGTTGGAGTCATAATAATCATGGTATTTGTTAAGCGTTTACTATGTGCCGAGCACCGGCCTAACCCCCGGGATAGCTACAGGTTAATCAGATCGTCCCACATGGGGCTCGCATTTTTTTAAAGCCCCATTTTTGGAGATGAGGTAACTGAGGCTCCGAGAAGTCAAGTGACTTTCCCAAGGTCACACAGCGGACAAGTGGCGGAGCCGGGATCAGAACCCACGACCTCTGACTCCCAAGCCCGGGCTCTTGCCACTGAGCCACGTTGCCCCTTTAGGAAATCAGTGAGGTGAGACAGGAGGAGGCAGGGTGACTGAGTGATTTAAAGCCCGTGGTGAGGAGTTTCTGTTTGATGCCCAAGTGTTGGGAGTGGCCCACTGGATTTTCTTGAAGAGTGGAGAAACACGGATCGGAAGGATCGGTAGAAAAATGATCGGGGCAACGGGGTGAAGGAGCAAGAGGAGCCGGGGGAGAGGTCCCGGAGGAGACTGAATCGGTAATCCGGGTGGGTTAGGATAAGCGTTCGGCTCAACGGGGTAGCAATTCGGGGGACTGGGAGAAGACGGATCTTGGCGATGCCGTGAACGCTTGAACTGACAGGATTTGCTAACGCCGAGTACGTGGGTTGAATGAGAGATGAGTCGAGGATAATGCCGAGGTTGGAGGCCGCAGAGAGAGGGAGAGTGAAGGTGCCGTCTACGGCGATGGGAGAGTCGGGGGGAGGTCGGGTTTAGGTGGGAAGAGGAGCTCTGTTTTAGATTTTTCTGTGGTGTCAGCGGGACATCGTAACGTTGGTATCTGTTAAGCGCTTACTATGTGCAGAGCACGTTCGAAGCGCTGGGATAGATCCAGGGTCGTCGGGTCGTCCCACGTGAGGCTCACAGTTAATCCCCATTTTGCAGGTGAGGTCACTGAGGCCCAGAGAAGCGAAGCGACTCGCCCACCGTCACCCGGCTGCCAGGCGGCAGAGGCGGAATTCGAACCCATGACCTCTGACTCCCAAGCCCGGGCTCTTTCCACTGAGCCACGCTGCTTCTCTTATTTTGTTTTATTTTATTTTGTTGCATTATTTTATTATTATCTTGTTAATGAGATGTACATCACCTTGATTCTATTTGCTAGTGTTTTAATGAGATGTTCATCCCCTCGATTCTAGTTATTGCTATCGTCCTTGTCCGTCTCCCCCGATTAGACCGTAAGCCCGTCAGAGGGCAGGGACCGTCTCTATCTGTTACCGATTTGCCCATTCCAAGCGCTTGGTCCAGTGCTCTGCACATAGTAAGCGCTCAATAAATACTAATGAATGAATGAATGAGACGGGGATTAAGACCGGGAGCCCCACGTAGGACAACCTGATTACCTTGTACCTACCCCAGCGCTTAGGACCGTGCTCGGCACATAGTAGGCGCTTAACAAATACCAACATGGGAGTCAGAGGTCAAGGGTTCGAAACCCGGCTCTGCCGCTTGGCAGCCGGGTGACCGTGGGCAAGTCACTTCACTTCTCTGGGCCTCAGTGACCTCATCTGTGAAAAGGGGGATTAAAACTGTGAGCCCCGCGTGGGACAAGCTTGATCACCCTGTGTCTACCCCAGCGCTTAGAACAGTGCTCTGCACATAGTAAGCGCTTAAATACCAATATTATTCTAAATATTATTATTACCTCCTTGTGGCCCAGACATCATTCAGTGTGTATGTTACTGCGGGAGTCCAGAAGAGGGCACGCTTGGTCAGCCGTGCCACATGGCCGGGGCATCTCCTGCCCAGCTCTGCCCAGAATTGGGGCTGGGGGAGAAGGGGGTGGGACCCGGGGGGGGGGATGAAGGGGACACTGAATGGCTCTTATTTGCTTCTGGGAGGCTGCGCATCCACATCTCCGGACCGTCCGGCCCTCGGCCGACCCGGCTGGGGGAGGCCAAAGAGGCAGGAGGACAAGGGGGTGGCCCGAACGGCAGCTGAAAGCCGGGGACTCGGCTGCTAGAATGGAGGGGTGTAGGATGAGGGGAGGGGGCTGAGGGGTTGCCCCGTTCATAATCATAATAATGGTATTTGTTAAGTGCTTACCATGCGCAAAGCACTGTTCTAGGTGCTGGGGGAGGGGGGATACAAGGTGATTAGGTTGTCCCAAGTGGGGCTCACAGTCTTAATCCGCATTTTCCAGATGAGGGAATTGAGGCACAGAGAAATGAAGTGACTTGCCCAAAGTCACACAGCTGACGAGCGGCGGAGCCGGGATTAGAACCTGTGACTGTTGCCGACTTGTTCATCCCAAGCGCTTAGTACAGTGCTCTGCACATAGTAAGCGCTCAATAAATACTATTGAATGAAAAGCCCGGGCTCTTTCCACTGAGCCACACTGTTTCTCATTAGAGAAGCAGCACGGCACAGTGGATAGAGCACTGGCCTGGGAGTCGGAAGGTCGCGGGTCCTAATCCCGGCTCCCCCACTTGTCTGCTGTGGGAACGTGGGCGTGTGGCTTCACTTCTCCCGGCCTCGCTTACCTCATCTGTAAAATGGGGATAGAGACTGTGAGCCCCATACGGGACCGGGACTGTGTCCAACTCCATTTGCCTCTATCCACTACGGTGCCTGGCACAGAGTAAACACTTAAATACCATCATTATTATTTTTAATCTCTTCTTTTCTCCCTCTCCCTTCTTCCCATTCCCTCTGTCCCTCCTCTCTTCTCTCCCCAGGGTTTACAGCTGTCCTGAAAGCTGGTGGGGAAGGAATGAGGAGAGGAAGAACCTCATTTATTTTAGAATCTGTCTCCTCCTGCTAGATTGTAAACTCCTTCAAAGGAGAGATCATATCTACCAACTCTACTGTAATAATAATAATAGGGATGGTATTTGTTAAGCACTTACTATGTGCCAGACATTGTACTAAGCGCTGGGGTAGATACAGAATGATCAGGTTGGAGACAGTCCCTGTCCCACATGGGGCTCACGGTCTTGATCCCCATTTTACAGATGAGAAGACTGAGTCCCAGAGAAGTGACTTTCCCAGGGTCACACAGAAGACGAGTGGCAGACCTGGGACTAGAACAATAATAACAATAATAATGATGTTGGTATTTGTTAAGCGCCTACTATGTGCCGAGCACTGTTCTAAGCGCTGGGGTAGACACAGGGGAATCAGGATGCCCCACGTGGGGCTCCCAGTCTTAATCCCCATTTTCCTGATGAGGTAACTGAGGCCCAGAGAAGTTAAGTGACTTGCCCACAGTCACACAGCTGACAAGTGGCAGAGCCGGGATTCGAACTCATGACCTCTGACTCCAAAGCCCGTGCTCTTTCCACTGAGCCACGCTGCTTCTCTATCCCACGTCATCCGACTTTTTCCACCCGCCCTTGCTTTTTCCACTAGGCCACACTGCTCTTAATTGTACTCTCCTAATGTTCTTCACGGAGTATGCACTCAATAAATGCCCTTGATTAATTGATTGGAGAAAAGATAATAGTGATGATAATGGCATGTGTTAAGTGCTTACTCTGTGCCAAGCACTGAGGGAGATACCAGGTTATCAGCTTGTCCCACGTGGGGTTCACAGTCTTCATCCCCATTTTCCAGATGAGGTGACTGAGGCCCAGAGAAGCCGAGCGATTTGCCCAAAGTCACACGGCTGACGGGTGGCGGAGCTGGGATTAGAACCCACGACCTTTGACTTCCAAGCCCCGTGCTCTTTCCACCGAGCCACGCTGCTTCCGACGAAGCAGCAGAAGGAGCTGAAGGTGGCAGAAGCGTTTCGCTCGCCCCTCCCCACCCACTTGGGCGACAATTCCCTCGGCGGGAGGAGGCAGGTCTTAGCCGGAGAGGGAGGAGGACGAAGCAGTGCGGCCTAGTGGATAGACCACCGGGCTGGCAGTCAGAAGGACCTGAGTTCTGATTACAACTTGGCCACTTCTCTGCCGTGTAAATCACCTCACTGCTCCGTGCCGCAGTCACCTCATCTGTAAAATGGGGTTAAGGGCTGCGAATCCCACGCGAGACATGGACTGTGCCCAACCCGATTCGCTCGGAGCTGCCGCGGTGCTTAGGACAGAGCCTGGCACCTAGTGAGCGCTTGACAAACGGCGTAAAAGAGCAGAATTATGAGCCTCCTAGAGGGATCACGTCCGCACACAGAGGGTGCTCGGTAAATCCCACGGATTGATGGATGGTCAAATTCCCACCAGATCTTTGCGTAGCGTTCTGCGTATGGTAAACACTTCAGTGCTATCAGGACCGTTCTTACGGCTATTCCCCTCTCAGGATGGGGTTTCCAGTCCTCTACCGGTCTCGGCTACGGAAGGGAGAGTCAAGCAGAGGCTTGTCCATTCCATTCCTAGCTTGGCTAGCCGGGGGAAGGCCACCCGCTACGAGTCCCAACTCCCCCGTGCCGGGCAGCGGCGGCACGGGAGAGGGTCGAGGGCGGAGGTTCGGGTTGACCGCGCGGAAGGCGACCGCTTCCGGACGTTTCCCAGGAAAACTCTCTGGATCCACTACCGGAACGATTGCGGATGGAGAGCGCGGCGGCCTGGGAGAGACGTGTCCGCGGTGTCCCGGCCCTGGGAGGGAGGGTCGAGCAGAGGAATACCCTCTCCGTTCCTAGCTCGGCCGGCGACTAGCGAGTGGAAGCCGATGGCTTTAAATGACAGTGTCAGACAGTGACCTTCGTCTGGATAAAGAAAAGACTTCTAAGAAAGAGGTAGCCGTTGTTTTACGGCAAGGGGTTTGACCAAAAGGAGTTAGAGGCAGAGGAGCGGCCCGGGATCTCTTGCGGTCCCTTTCCGCTCTCTGATTCCGGCAATGCTTCCAGGTCATGACCGTCTTCTAGCACCGGCTTGTGTATCCCCTCGCATCCCAGCTTCCGCTCCAGCCTAGTGGTAATGTTATGGTCACTTAGGGGATAAAAGAAAATCCTGGTATTAACTATGGTTGTGGTATCTGGAGTTTTTTTCTACAAAGACGTTCAGGCCACGCGGTGGTTGCCCGTCCGCCCCCGCATCACCAACAGAAACTTCTCATCATCCACTTCCAAGCACTCATTCGCCTCGCCCCCTCCTACTTCACGTCACTTCTCTCCTGCTACAATCCAGCCCGCACACTTTGCTCCTCTAAATGCTAACCTTCTCACTTTACCACCGTCTCGTCTGTCTCGCCGCCGGCCTCTCGCCCGTGTCCCGCCTCTGGCCTGGAACACCTTCCCGCCTCGTAACTCTCCCCTCCCTTCAGAGCCTTATGGAAGGCACATCTCTTCCAAGAGGCCTTCCCTGATTTACCCCTCTTTGCCGCTTCTCCCATTCCCTTCTGCGTCACCCTGACTTGCTCCCTTTATTCATCACCCCCTCCCAGCCCCACAGCGGTTACATACATATCAGTAATTTTATTTATTTCTATTCATGTTTCTCTCCCCCTCTAGACTGTCAGTTCTTTATGGGCAGGGAAAGTGTCTGTTATATTCATTCATTCAATAGTATTTATTGAGCGCTTACTATGCGCAGAGCACTGTACTAAGCGCTTGGAATGGACAAATGGGCGACAGATACAGTCCCTGCCCTTTGACGGGCTTACGGTCTAATTGGGGGAGACAGACAGACAGACAAAATAGTAAATACTAATGAATGAATGAATGAATATGGTACTCGTCCAAGCGTTCTGCACACAGGCAGCACTCAAATATGATTGACTGACTGAGGCTGCTCTGGGAATACAGATGCGGGGCCTCTCGTGTACCAAATGGGAGAAGAGAGGATGCTGGGGGTCAGTTGGCGGGAAACATTCGGAGGTCGGGCGGGCTGGCCGTTGTTGACTCGTGTGGGCAGCCCGAAGTCTCGTGACCTTAGGACCCCGGCAGTGTCCACCTTCCCCATTATTAAGAGGGAAGGTCCTGCTAACGGGGGCAAGGGGAGCCGAGGGGCTGGGTCACTCAGCGCGTAACAGGTGCCACGATTATCAAGATAAGCGCTCCGCTGTTCTGAACAAGAAACCAGAACAGGGAAACCCATTTCGGATCAACACCCTCTTGGAAAAAGAAGGCTGACCCCATCCATTCATTCATCAATTCAATCATTTTTATCGAGTGCTTATTGTGGGCGGCACCCTGAACTAAGTGCTCGGGAGGGTACAATACAACAATAAGCAGACACATTCCCTGCCCACAGGCTTACGGTCCAGAGCCGGGGAGACAGACATTAATATGAGTAAATAAATTACAGATACGTACATAAGTGCTGTGGGTCTGGGAGGGGGGGAAGGAGGAAGGGAGTAAAGCAAGATGACGCAGAAGGGAGTGGGAGAAGAGGAAAGGGGAGCTTAGTCGAGGAAGGCCTCTTGGAGGAGATGTGCTTCCAAGAAGGCTTTGAAGCGGGGGAGAGGAATTGTCTGTCAGAGGAGGGAGGGAGTTTCAGGCCAGAAGCAGGACGTGGGCGAGAGGTCGGCCGCAAGCTAGGCGGGATGGAAGTCCGGTGAGAAAGTGAGCATTAGAGGAGCGAAGCTCGCGGGCTGGGTTGTAGTAAGAGAGTGGCGAGGTGAGGCAGGAGGGGCCAAAGTGATCGAGTGCTTTAAAACCAAAGATGAGGAGTTTTTGTTTGATGCAGAGGTGGATGGGCGACCACTGGAAGTTTCTGAGGAGCGGGGAGACACGTCCTGAACGTTTTAGGAGAAGGATGATCCAGGCGGCAGAGCGAAGCGTGGATTGGAGTGGGGAGAGCCAGAAGGCCGGAAGGTCAGCAAGGAGCTTGATGAAGCGATCCGGGGGGATAGGATGAGCGATTGCATTAAAATGGTAGCAGTTTGGATGGAGAGGAAAGGGCGGATTTTAGCGAGGTCGTGAAGGGGGGACCGACGGGATCGAATGCTTGGGTTGAACGAGAGAGAGGAGTCGAAGGAAATGCCAAGGTTACGGGCTTGTGAGACGGGAAGGGTGGTGGCGCCGTCTACAGTGACGGGAAAGTCACGGGGAGGACAGGATTTGGGCGGGAAGATAAGGAGCTCTGTTTTGGGCACGTTAAGCTTGAGGCGAGGGGAGGCCATCCAAGTGATCGTGCGACCCACGTGACCCAGTCGTAATAATGATGATTATGATAGTGTTTATAAGGGTGTTTGCAATCACCGTGGCCCTGCTTCATCCGCCCACAAATAACTCCGGTCCCACGGCCTCGGTCTGACTGGTTCTTCCTCCTCCGAGGGCCCGGAGAGCGGAGGCGACTTGCGCCATTTGGAAATCAGCTACTGGGAAGTGGTCCGGAGACCAGCCGAGGGAGTCTTGATTGTCCGTGCGGCCCGGAGGATCTCCTCCGCTTGGTCTCCGGAACCGTCTCCGGGACCTTCTCGGTCCCCTCGGCCTGATCCGTGACTCACCACCGGGGCGGGGAGACGGGCGGCTGAAGAGGAAAAACCAGCTGGGGAAGAAATTGGAGAAGAAGATGCTAATGGAGGCGGGTGACTGGGATGGGGAGTTTGGATCTGCCTTTGAAAGTCTTGGTCATCCCGCTCTTATAAATTTTTTATTTCTATTAATGTCTGCCTCCCCTCTAGACTGCAAGCTCCTTGTGGACAGGGAACACGCCCGCCAACTCTCTTTATTGTGTCTGCGCATAGTGAGCACTCAACGGATAGCATTCAAAACGGTGCGCCAAGCACTGTACTAAGCACTGGGGTAGATAAAAGCAAATCTGGTGTAATAATAATAATAATGCTGGTATTTGTTAAGCGCCTACTATGTGCAGAGCACTGTTCTAAGCGCTGGGATATACAGGGTGATCAGGTTGTCCCACATGAGGCTCACAGTCTTATTCCCCATTTTTACAGATGAGGGAACGGAGGCACAAAGAAGTGAAGGTATTTGTCGAGCAGTTACTATATGCCCAGCAATGTACAGAACGCCGGGGTGGATCAAAGTTAATCAGCTGGACACCGTCCATGCCCCGCGTGGGGCTCAAGGTGAATCTCCACGAGGTAACTGAGGGACAGAGAAGCTAAGTGACTTGCCCAAGGTCACACAGCAGACAAGTGGTGGAACCGGGATTAAAACCCACGTCCTTCCGACTCCCGGGTCTGTGCTCTATCCGCTAGGCCGTGCTGCTTCTCTATTGATGCTGGTGATGAACTCTGGACAGTGAGGTGACCACGTGTCCCCAACGGGACGGGATGGTCATGTTTTCGGGGGCGCTCCCCACCATCCGTTCATTCAATCGTATTTATCGAGCGCTTGCTGTGTGCAGAGCACAGTACAACAATAATAATAATAATGTCGGTATTTGTTAAGCGCTTACTATGTGCAGAGCACTGTTCTAAGAGATGGGGTAGACACGGGGGAATCAGGTTGTCCCACGTGGGGCTCACAGTCTTCATCCCCATTTTACAGATGAGGTAACCGAGGCACAGAGAAGTGAAGTGACTTGCCCACAGTCACACACCTGACAAGTGGCAGATCCGGGATTCGAACCCATGACCTCCGACTCCAAAGCCCGTGCTCTTTCCGCTGAGCCACGCTGCTTCTCTATAAGCGGACACATTCCCTGCCCTCGGCAAGCTTACGGTCTAGAGGACTGTAACAAGTAAAAAGGACTGTAACTTATCGTCTGGAGGACTGCCAACCTTGGGATAATCATGCAGTAATAATCGCTGTGGTGTGTGTTAGCTACTTCTTATGTACCCCACACCGTATTAAGCATCAGATACAAGATAATCAGGCCAGACACAGTCCCTGTCCCACATAGACTCGCGCTCTAAGGGTGAGGACAGGTATTTCATTCCCATTTTACAGATGAGGAAACTGAGGCCCAGAGCAGTTAAGTGAGTTGCCCCAGGTCACACAGCAGACAAGTGGTGAAGATGGGAATAGAATCCAGGCCCTTCCGACTCAGAGGTTTGTGCTCTATCCACTAGAGAAGGAGCGTGGCTCAGTGGAAAGAACCTGGGCTTGGGAGACAGAGGTCATGGGTTCGAAGCCCAGCTCTGCCACTTGCCAGCTGGGTGACTGTGGGCCAGTCACTTCACTTCTCTGGGCCTCAGTTACCTCATCTGGAAAATGGGGATTAACCGTGAGCCTCACGTGGGACAACCCGATTCCCCTGTATCTACCCCAGCGCTTAGAACAGTGCTCTGCGCATAGTAAGCGCTTAACAGATACCAACGTTATGAGACCTTGCTGCCTCTCACCTCTTAAGCACTTAGTACAGTGTTTTGCCACGTGTCTGCCACGTGTCCCGTCTCTGCTACATGTCTGCTGTGTGACTTGGCCAAGTCACTTCACTTCTCTGTGCCTCAGTTATCTGTAAAAGGGGGGTTGGGACTGCAAGCCCCACACGGGATAGTGACTGTGACCAACTCGATTTGCTTATATCCACCCCGGCGCTTAGCACAGTGAGTACGCTGAAGCAACTCGGCTTAGCGGAAAGAGCCCGGGCCTGGGAGTCAGAGGTCGTGAGTTCTAATCCCGCCTCTGCCGCTTGCCAGCTGTGCGATTTGGGGCAAGTCACTTAACTTCTCTGTGCCTCGATTACCTCATCTATAAAATGGGGATTAAGACTGTGAGCGCCACATGGAGCGACCTGATTACCTTGCATCTACCCCAGTGCTTAGGACAGTGCTTGGCACATAGTAAACGCTTAACAAATGCCATCGTCATTATTATTATTACAGTGCCTGTCGCCTAGTAAGCGCTTAACAAATACCATTATTATTATTTTTATCATTTGCACGTAGTAAGTGCTCAAAAATATGACTGACTGAACCTCTTCTCTTGCCGGGTGCTGTCCATGCCTCATCGCCTTCTGGTGCCCGTCGCCCCACCGCCGAACTCCAGATTGGGGGGCACAGATGAGCTGGATTTCCAGAGCCCGGCCATGCAGAGCATTTGCCCGGCTGTTCATTGCTCACTCTGGTTTTCAGCGGGGTCATTTACGGGTGGATTCAGTTGCCAAAGAATGAGGGAAGAGGTCCCTCCCACTGCCGTGGGGCTGGAGGTTAAGAAATCCCAAGACAGACGTGGACTTACACAAGCCTGGTTGTCTCTCAACCGCCAGGCCTCAACTCAGTCCACTAGAGACTGGGATCAGGCCCGGACATCATTCAGTCACTCATTCAGTCGTATTTATTGAGCGCTTACTGTGTGCAGAGCACTGTACTAAGCGCTCGGAATGCACAAGTCGGCAACAGGTAGAGACAATCCCCGCCCAACAACGGGCTCCCAGCCTAGAAGGGGGAGACGGACAACAAAACGAAACAAGTGGACAGGCATCTCTGCCGTCAGAATAGAGAAATAGAACCATAGATAAATGCACATCATTAATAAAACGAAGAAAGCAATAAATAGGTACAGATATATATACAGGGGCTGTGGGGAGTGGAAGGTAATAGAGCGGAGGGAGGGAGTCGGGGCGACGGGGAGGGGAGGAGGAGCGGAGGGAAAGGGGGGCTCAGTCTGGGAAGGCCTCCTGGAGGAGGCGAGCTCTCGGTAGGGCTTTGAAGAGGGGGAGAGAGTTAGTTTGGCGGAGGAGAGGAGGGAGGGCGTTCCGGGACCGCGGGAGGACGTGGGCCGGGGGTCGACGGCGGGACGGGCGCGAAAGGGGGACGGTGAGGTGAGCGGCGGAGGAGCGGAGCGTACGGGGTGGGCGGTAGAAAGAGAGAAGGGAGGTGAGGTAGGAGGGGGCCAGGGGACGGAGAGCTTCGAAGCCAAGAGTGAGGAGTTTTTGCTTCATACGAAGGTGGATGGGCAACCACTGGGGATTTTGGAGGACGAGAGCTCGGGGGGCCGTGTAACTACTTAACCGCTCCACTCTCCTACCACAACTCAGCCTGCTCATTTGGCTCCTGTAATGCTAACCTTCTCGCCGTACCTTGTATCTCACCGCCGAACCCTCGCCCACATCCCACCTCTGGCCTGGAACGCCCTCCGTCCTCACATCCAACAGGCAGTTACTGTCCCCACCCCCCAAAGCCTCATTAACAATAATAATAATAGTAATGATGGTATTTGTTAAGAGTTTACTATGTGCCAGGCACCGTTCTAAGCGCTGGGGTAGAAACAAGCTCATCAGGTTGGACACAGTCTTATTGAAGACACTTCTCCTCCAAGAGGCCTTCCCTGACTAAGCCCTCCTTTCCTCTCCTCCCGCTCCCTTCTGCGTCGCCCTGACTGGCTCCCTTTATTCCTCCCCGTCCCTGCCCCACAACGCTTATGTACAGATCTGTAATTTTATTTATCCGTACTATTGTCCGTCTTCCTCTCTAGATTGTAAGGTGGCTGCGGACAGGAAATGACCACAGTGACGATATTTGTTAAACACTTACTACGTGGGTACTAACGCGTGGGTTCTAATCCCGGCTCCGCAACTCGTCAGCTGCGGGACTGTGGGCAAGCCACTTAACTTCTCTTTGCCTCAGTTACCTCCTCTGTAAAATGGGGATTAAGAGTGTGAGCCCTACATGGGACAACCTGATCACCTTGTATCTAACCCAGTGCTTAGAACAGTGGCTGGCACAAAGTAAGCGCTTAACAAATGCCATCGTTATTATTATTATTACGTGCCAGGCACTGTACTGAGCGCTGGGATGGTGACAAGCAAATCAGGTCTCTGTCCCACATGGGGCTCACAGTCTCAATCCCCATTTTACAGATGAGGTGACTGAGGCCCAGAAAAGTGAAGTGACCCGAGCAGGTCACCCAGCAGACAAGTGGCAGAGCCAGCATTAGAACCCATGACCTTCTGACTCCCGGGCCCGTGCTCTATCCACTCCGCCATGCTGCTTCCCTCGGGAACGTGTCTGTTACAGTGTTATACTGTACTCTCCGAAGCGCATAGTACGGTGCTCCGCACCCAGCAAGCGCTCCATAAAAACGATCGACTGAGTGATGGACCAGGCCCAGACACCACACGGTGGCACGGCACTCTGGTTGGCAGGTCCTGGGTTCGCAGGGGTTCTGGGGAGTCGCCCCGGGTGTTGCAAGAGGGAAATTCCAAGAAAGAGCTCCACGTGGTATTAACCCGAACGGTGTCCAAGCCAGGTGGGCGTATTCACGCTCACTTTGCAAAGGCCTATTTTTGCCCCCCGTGGCAGGACTATATTTCAATAGCCTCGTCCCTCCTGGAGCGCCTCTCTTCCCTTAAATCCCCTTCCCACGACCTCAACCTATACTATCAGCCCCCATCACCCAGCCCCCATCCCTACATCCGCACCTGGAGCCTCTCCTCTCTCCCTCCCTCTTTTCCTCTCTCCCTTTTCCTCCTCCCTCCCTTTTTCTTACCCCTCCCTGCCCTTCAAACCATCTTGGCAGGTAGAGGCGACTTGAAAAAAGGAAGAATGCTAGCCACGCACCAACCTCGGACTTGTAGCAGAACAAATTTGCCAAGAATTTCCAGGTCATTAACTCCCCCCTCCACTGCTCTTTGAGGTTCCCGGTAGGAATGTTAAACCCGGGGCCTCTAAATAACCCTCTCCGACTTTCTGCCCCGCCAGGTCTATTTTGGAGTATTTCTGAATCCGCGCTTCTGAGGAATTACCCCCTCACCCCCACTATTAACAGTAATTATGGCATTTGTTAAGCGCTTACTACGTGCCGAGCACCGTTCTAAGCGCTGTTACCCCTGCTCCCGCAGGATGTTGGTGGCACTTCATTCGATTCGGTTGTATTTGTCGAGCACTTACCGTGTGCAGAGCGCTGTACTAAGCAGCACTAGAGACGATCCCTGCCCACGACGGACTTACAGTCTCCTGAAGACATTCAGGAAACCATTTCCTTGCCCCTGTAGAGAGCAAAGCCACCGAGGTCACGGTCGGGTCACCGTTACAGGTCACCGAGGTCACGGTCACTCCGAGCCATGTGCTCCATCACCATCCTTGCCCCGCTCCCAGAATGACCTCAAATCCATCTCTCTGAGGGAGTTCACGGAGCCTTTCGTGGAGAAGGGACGGCTTTGAGGAAAGGAGCTGATGGCAAAATAAGTTTCTTGGGGAACGGGAAGCGTTTTCCTTTCCCTATTGGGTTGGGCCCGACCCACCTTCACCATCACTGGTATTTATGAAGCTCTCGGGGTGTGCTAAGCGCTTGATGATCAAGGTCTTCAAGCTTGGAAGATCTGCTCAGAAGCAAAGAGAGCCCATCTGACGTTCCCAGCGGGTGAGACCGGCTCCGGGAGTCCGGTCTAGCCCGGTACCTCTTGTGACCGTGGCTAACTGCAAAATGGGGTGACGGGAAGGGTGGGGATAAACGTGTACTGCTTAGGGGGAGAATGGGAGGAGAAACACAGAAATAGGGTCCCCGGAAACCCACCCCCAGCCCCACGGCACTTCTACTGTTTCCCCCGTTTATCCGTCGGTCGATCGACCCGTAATTCATTTTACTAGCTGTCTCCCTCCTAACTGTAAGCTCCTTTTTTTGTTTGCTCTTTTGTTTTTTTTATTTAAGTGCTTACTACCCGTCAAAGCCTGTTAATACCAGTTAATCGGGTTGAAAACAGTCCCCGTCCCATATGGGGCTCACAGCGAAAGTAGGAGGGAGAACAAGTATTGGATTCCCATTTTATAGATGAGGAAACTGAGGCACAGACAAGTTAATTGACTCGCCCGGGGTCACGGGGCAGGCAAGTGGAGCCGGGATCAGAACCCAGGTCCTCCGAGTCCCGGGCCTGAGCTTTATCCACTAGGCCACAGTATGGACATTTAATACATGCCTTTTGGGGAGTGGATCATGTTTACAGACTCCACAGTATTGTACTTTCCCAAATCCTTACTACAGTGTTCTGCACCCCGGAAGGGCTCAATAAATACCGTCGATTAATTGATTGATTGGTTACCGCTGAGTCGGACATAACTAGGTGTGGTCTTGCCTGAGTACGTTTTTTGTTTTGTTTCTACGGTCATTTCATTCAAGCGTATTTATTGAGAGCTTACCGTGGGCAGAGCACTGTACTAAGCGCTTGGGATCGTACAATATAACAATAAGCAGACAGGTTCTCTGAGAAGCAGCGTGGCTCAGTGGAAAGAGCATGGGCTTGGGAGTCAGAGGTCATGGGTTCGAATCCCGGCTCTGCCGCTTGGCAGCTTGTGTGACTGTGGGCGAGTCACTTCACTTCTCTGGGCCTCAGTGACCTCATCTGTAAAATGGGGATGAAGACTGTGAGCCTCACGTGGGACAACCTGATGACCCTGTATCTCCCCCAGCGCTCAGAGCAGTGCTCTGCACATAGTAAGCGCTTAACAAACACCAACATTATTATTATTATTATTCCCTGACCACAGTGAGCTTATTAAGTGCTTACTACGTGCCAGGCACTGTTCTAAGCACTTGGGTAGATACAAGATAACCGGGTTGGATACAGACCCTGTCCCGCATGGGCCTCACGGCGAAAATAGGAGGGAGAACAAGTATTGAATCCGCATTTTACAGATGAGGGAATTGAGGCCAGAGAAGTGAAGTGACTTGCCCGAGGTCACACAGCAGACATGTGGACAGAAAAACCCAGGTCCTCTACTCCCAGGCCCGGGATCTTTTCACACTGTACGCGTGTAAAACGGTGCTAGAAGCGGTGCCTGGAACACACCCACGCGTACTCGACCCGAACACACGTTCCCCTACCCCAACCGACACACGCACCCTCCCGCCTTTCCTCGACCCCCACAGCCACTCCGTGCTGTCCTCGAGCAAATAAAATTCGAAAACCATCGGACTTTTATTAAAACAAGTGGCGAGTACATCCGTCCCCTCCGATCCGCTCAGTCCCGACTGCTTGCCGACGTCCCCTCATCGACGTAGGCAGCACTTGGCCTTCCCATTGTAACAGGTGCCGTAGGGCTTCCTAAAGAGCGGACAGTTTGAAAAGGAGCACGTTCCGCGTTTACTGTGACACTGGTAAGAGTCTGATCTCTGACCGTACCCTGCAAAACGGAAGGAAAAAAAATGAAATACTTCAGATCCTTTGTTTTCAGCCACAGGGTATACGTCCGGATCAATCGGTCGATCTGTCAGTGGTATTCATTATAATAATAATAATAATGGCATCTGTTGAGCGCTTACTATAATAATGTTGGCATTTGTTAAGCGCTTACTATGTGCAGAGCACTGTTCTAAGCGCTGGGGGAGATACAGGGGCATCAGGTTGTCCCACGTGAGGCTCACAGTTAATCCCCGTTTTACAGAGGAGGTAACTGAGGCCCAGAGAAGTGAAGTGACTTGCCCACAGTCACCCAGCTGACAGGTGGCAGAGCCGGGATTCGAACTCATGACCTCTGACTCCCCAGCCCGGGCTCTTTCCACTAAGCCATGCTGCTTCTCTATGTGCAGAGCACTGTTCTAAGCACTGAGGGGATATAAGGAGATCAGGTTGTCCCACGTGGGGCTCACGGTCTTCATCCCCATTTTACAGATGAGGTCACGGAGGCACCGAGAAGTTAAGTGACTGGCCCAAAGTCACACAGCAGACAAGTGGCGAAGCCGGGATTAGAACCCATGATGTCTGACTCCCAAGCCTGTGCTCTTTCCACTGAGCCACGCTGCTTCGCACTCACTGTGCGCAGAGCACTGTACTAAGCGCTTGGGAGAGTACAGTATAGCAGAGTTGGTAGACACGTTATCCGCCCACAAGGAGCTTACCGTCTAGACTCTCCCAGACTTCGCTATTTATAATTATGAATTATAATGAAAATGATAATGAGAAGAAAAGGAGCACGGCTCAGTGGAAAGAGCCCGGGCTTGGGAATCAGAGGTCATGGGTTCGAATCCCGGCTCCCCCCACTTGTCAGCTGTGTGTGACTTTGGGCAAGTCACTTCACTTCTCAGTCCCCTCATCTGGAAAATAATAATGTTGGTATTTGTTAAGCGCTTACTAGGTGCAGAGCACTGTTCTCAGCGCTGGGGGAGATACAGGGTCATCGGGTTGTCCCACGTGAGGCTCACAGTTAATCCCCATTTTACAGATGAGGTAGCCGAGGCCCAGAGAAGTGAAGTGACTTGCCCACAGTCAGCTGACAAATGGCAGAGCCGGCATTCGAACCCATGACCTCTGACTCCCAAGCCCGGGCTCTTTCCACTGAGCCACGCTGCTTCAAATGGGGAAAACGGGGATGAAGGCTGTGAGCCCCGTGTGAGACACTCTGATTACCTTGTTTCCCCCCAGCGCTCAGAACAGCGCTTAACAAATGCCATCGTTATTATTATCATTATTGATTAAGCCCCCCACAATATGCAAAGCACTGAGCATAGAGAAGCAGTGTAGCTCAGTGGAAAGAGCATGGGCTTGGGAGTCAGAGGTCATGGGTTCGTATCCCAGCTCTGTCACTTGTCAGCTGTGTGACTGTGGGCGAGTCACTTCACTTCTCTGTGCCTCAGTTATCTCATCTGTAAAATGGGGATTAAGACTGGGAGCCCCACGTGGGACGACCTGATTCCCCTGTGTCTACCTACCCCAGCGCTTAGAACAGTGCTCTGCACGTAGTAAGCGCTTCACAAATACCAACATTATTATTATAGATCCCGACGTCCTTTCTGGACCGCAGCGGGAACGCGACTGAAGAGGGAAGGGGGAGAGCAGTTCTTAGGGACAAAATAGTGGACTGTATTTCCAAATTCGGAAGACCAGAATACAAACATGAGCTCCTTCCCGCTTGGATGGGATCAACTAGAGTCTGTGCGTAGCTTGCCGCTCCCGGGTGGACCACCTGGTCCCAACCACCACAGGTCTGGGCCGTGTGGCATAGAGCGTGAGCCTGGGAGTCAGAGGACCGGGGTTCGAATTCCGGCCGTGCCACTTGTCCGCTGTGTGGCTTTGGGAAAGTCATTTCTCCGTGCCTCAGTTACCTCAATGGGGATTCAGACCGTGAGCCCCATGTGGGACATGGACTGTGTCCAACCTGATCAGCTTATATCTACCCCAGCTTAGTACAGTGCCTGGAACATAGTAAGCTCTTAAAAAAATGCCATTTAAAAAAACCAAAAAATTTTCTCACAGTTTTAAGGGGCAGAGGCAGCTTGTGGCCACCTGGTACTCCTGTTGGTGGGGGGAGGGGAAGGGACTCTACAACAATAATAAGAATAATAACAATAATAACCATACGTGTTCACGCTTATTACGTGCCAAGAACTGTACTAAGCGCTGGGATGGATACAAGCAAATTGGGTTGGGCACCGTCTCTGTCCCACGTTGGGCTCACGGTATCATCCCCATTTTACGGATGAGAGAACCGAAGCCCAGAAAAGCGAAGTGACTTGCCCAAAGTCACACAGCCGACAAGCGGCGGAGCCGGGATTAGAACCCGTGACCTTCTGACTCCCGGGCCCCGCTCTAGCACTACGCCATGCTGCCCCCCGTGTACATTATTGCAATGTAATAATAAAGATAATAATTGATGTGGAATCTGTTAAGCACTTACTCTGGGCCGAGCACTATTTTGGGGACTGAAGTAGATACGGTACAATCAGTTGGGACACAGTTTCTGTCCCACACGGGGCTCACAGTCAAAGTGGGAGGGAGAAGAGATAGTTTATCCCCATTTTAAAGATGAGGAAACTGAGACCCAGAGAACAGAAGCAGCACGGCGTGATGGCTGGAGCACGGACCCGGGAGTCGGAAGGTCACGGGTTCTAATCCCGGCTCCACCGCATGTCTGCTGTGTGACCTTGGGCAAGTCACTTCACTTCTCTGGGCTTCGGTTACCTCATCTGGAAAACGTGGATTGAGACTGTGAGCCCCATACGGGACCGGGGATTTGCTTGAAGCCACCCCAGCGCTTTATACAGTGCCTGGCATAGAGTAAGTGCTTAATAATAATAATCACGGCGGTATCTGTTAAGCACTTACTATGTGCAGAGCACTGTTCTAGGTGCTGGGATAGAGACAGGGTAATCGGGTTGTCCCACGTGGGACTCGCCGTCTTCATCCCCATTTTCCAGATGAGGTCACTGAGGCCCAGAGAAGCGAAGTGACTTGCCCAGAGTCACACAGCTGCCAAGTGGCCGAGCCGGGATTCGAACCCATGACCTCTGACTCCCAAGCCCGGGCTCTTTCCACTGAGCCACCCTGCTTTCCGATTAGACCGTGAGCCCGTCAAACGGCGGGGACCGTCTCTGTCCGTTGCCGACCTGTTCACTCCAAGCGCGTAGTCCAGCGCTCTGCGCGTAGTAAGCGCTCAATAAATACTATTGAATGAATGAATGAATTTCCCACAAATACAAATTTTTTATTATTATTAATGGAAGAATGGAAGGGGCGCAGAGCCTCAGCGGTGAGGCAGCTCGGGGCTGTGGGACGAGAGAGTCTGCGCGGGCTCTGATCCAGTGCCGGGGAGCTGCTTTTCTCTCTGTGCTCCCCAAACTTCAGCCATCCCCCGGGGACCCCAGAGCCCCACCGTACTGCCATGTTTTCACCCGCCTTCCGCTCCTGCGGAGGTACGTAACTCCCTGACGAAACTGGTTCGACCACATGAATAGCTGCGGACTCTTATTTAGGTTGCTCAACTTGTAAGTAATTTTTATGCTCTGTTAGAGTGTAATCGTAACTACAGTGGTGTCTGTTAAGTGCTCACTACGCGCCAGGCACGTAGTGGGGTGGATACAAGCAGATCGGGTTGGACACGGTCCCTGTCCCGCGTGGGGCTCCCGGTCTCAACCCCGCGTTTCACAGATGAGGGAACGGGGGCCCAGAGAAGTGAAGTGACTTGGCCAAGGTCACCCAGGAGGCGAGTGGCAGAGCCGGGATTAGAACTGAGATCGGCCCGACGGCCAGGCCTTTGCTCTACCCGCTAGGCTACGCTGCTTCCCTAAGCGCCACGTGGGCAGGGAATCTGTCACTTTGTCATTCCGTATTTCCCGAGTCCCTGTGATGTGGGTAGAGCCCAGGCCCGGGAGTCAGAAGGTCATGGGTTCTAATCCCGGCTCCTCCACTTGTCTGCTTGTGTCGCTTTGGGCAGGTCACGGCTCTGTGCCTCAGTTACCTCATCTGTAAAATGGGGATCAGGCCCGTGAGCCCCACGTGGGACCACCTGATTACCTTGCATCTCCCCCGGCGCTTAGAACAGTGCTAGTACAGTACATAGTGCATAGCGCTTAGAACGGTACGTAGTAAGTGCTTAACAAAGATCATAATATTATTATGACAATAAATTCATTCAATAGTGTTTATTGAGGGCTAACTATGTGCAGAGCACTGTACTAAGCGCTTGGAATGTACAAATCGGTAACAGAAGCAGCGTGGCTCAGGGGAAAGAGCCCGGGCTTGGGAGTCAAGAGGTCATGGGTTCGAATCCCGGCTCTGTCGCTTGTCAGCTGTGTGACCGTGGGCAAGTCACTTCGCTTCTCAGGGCCTCAGTTCCCTCATCTGTTAAATGGGGATTAAGACTGTGAGCCTCACGTGGGACAACCCGATTGCCCTGTATCTCCCCCAGCGCTTAGAACAGTGCTCGGCACATAGTAAGCGCTTAACAAATACCAACATTAATAGATAGAGACAGTCCCTGCCTTTCGATGGGCTTACAGTCTAATAAATGCTACTATCCCCACGAATACTACTATTATGAGTAGTACAGCTGCCGCCCGCAGTAAGCGCTCAGTCATAGGACTGAATGAAACTATCGACGAACACCTGGCCGGCTGGATCGACTTACTATTTACGTTTGGCAGTTAAGGTGCTGACAAAGGGAGATGGAGTCTACATTTCAGGCCCTGGAGGCCCCTATGAACTCACCCCTCTTTCAAGTCTGTCTTCTAATAACAAAAGCTTAAAATCCAAGCACCTCACCGGTATTGCAGATCCTCCGCAGGTGGAGAGAAGGAGACTGGATGAGAGGAATCAGGTAATCAATTAATGGGTCGATCTATCTGTAGTATATATTGAGCTTCTGAGTGTGCAGAACACAGTACTAAGCATCGGGGTAGATGCAAGCTAATCGGGTCATTCGTTCATTCATTCACTAGCATTTACTGAGCGCTTACTATGTGCAGAGCGCTGTATTAAGCACTTGGAATGCACAGTGCGGCAACAGATAGGGGTCTAACAACAGGTTAGACACAATCTATGTCCCACGTGGGTTCACAGTCTTAATCCCCATTTTACAGAGGAGGGAAGTGAGGGCCCAGATTAGTGAAGTGACTTGCCCAAAGTCACACAGCAGACACGTGGTGGAGTTGGGATTAGAACCCAGGTCCTTGGGAGAGGACAGTAGAATTAGGTATCATGCACTCCACGTTCAAGGAGTTCATAATCTAACAGGGGAGGTGGGCACAGATAGGAGGAAATAATAGAGGGTGAGGATCTATAAGAGGCAGGGGGTTTACTTAGATGGAGCAGAAGTACCGAAGTGGCTGTTCATAATATAATCTTGGTATTTGTTAAGCGCTTACTATGTGCCGAGCACTGTTCTAAGCGCTGGGGTAGATACAGGTAATCAGGTTGTCCCATAAGAGGCTCACAGTCTTCATTCCCTTTTTCCAGATGAGGTAACTGAGGCACAGAGAAATTAAGTGACTTGCCCAAGGTCACACAGCTGACGAGCAGCGGAGCCGGGATTCGAACCCATGATCTCTGCCTCCCAAGCCCGGGCTCTTTCCACCGAGCCGCGGAATATAAGGGAGAGAGATGTGGACTCGATCAGGGAGGGGCTCCTGGAGGAGATGCGATTTCAGAAAAGCTCTGAAGATGGGGAGGGTAGCGATCTGTCCGACGAAGCGAAGGGGGAGGGAGCTCCAGGAAGGAAGAAGGACTCGAGCAAGACTGTGGGCCCGTCGCTGGGCAGGGATCGTCTCTATCTGTTGCCGAATTGTCCATTCCAAGCGCTTAGAACAGTGCTCTGCACATAGTAAGCGCTCACTAACTACGATTGAACGAATGAATGGATGCACCTGAGAGACGTGTGAACGAAGGCCCGTGACTGGATTGGTTTAAGAGGAGTGGAGAGTGTGAGCTGGGGCGTAGTGGAAGAAGCGAGTGGATAAAAGAGTGAAGAAGAGACTGGGGGAGAGCCGATCGAGAGGACGTTATTTGCCACATTCCAGCAGCGAGGTAAGGCAGGTAGAAGCCAGAGGCCTCCACTTCTAGCCCGTCCCAGGCCACCCTGCCTTATCCCCGGGGTCAAAAACAAAGGGGGAGCCCGGAGATCTGCAGCCGGGACTCACCCGCCCGTCCCCCGCTGACCCGAACCTCGGACGGTCAGCCCGGCCGGCCTCCCCTCCCGGCTGTCACGGGCGGCTGCCTGGCCTTTCCGCCGTGCAGAATGTACGCACGTTCCCTCTGAGAAGAGACAGAGAAGCAACCTGGCCTAGTGTGACTTTGGGCAAGTCACTTCACTTCTCTGTGCCTCAGTTGCCTCCTCCGTAAAATGGGGATGAAGATTGTGAGCCCCACCTGGGACAACCTGATTACCTTGTATCTCCCCCCGGGCTTAGAAGAGTGCTTGGCACATAGTAAGCGCTTAACAAATACCATCATCATTATTATTATTAGGGGATAAAGCCCGGCCCTGGGAGTCAGAAGGTCGTGGGTTCTAATCCCGGCTCCGCCACCTGCCTGCTGTGCGACCTCGAGCAAGTCACTTCACTTCTCTGGGCCTCAGCTCGCTCATGAGGGAAATGGGGATTAAGACAGTGAGCCCCAGGTGGGACACGGACCGGGTTCAACCCGATGCGCTCGTATCTATCCCAGCGCTCAGTACGGTGCCTGGCGCATAATAAGGGCTTCAGGAACGCCATTAAAAAAACCCCCAACAGAAGCGAGGAAGCCTTTTAAAGAGGCGTGCGGGCAGACGGGCCGGCTTCCCAGTTGGAAACTCAGATGGGGAGCCTCCTGTGCCAGTCAGAGCCCCACCCCTCTGCCCCTTGCTAGAAGGAGGTGTTTTTATCCGCCCGCATCACTCACTTCCGGTCTCAGTTTTGCCCCAGACCCGCTCCTCCCCGGCTCCGCCGGGACCAGCCCCACCTTCCAGAGGGATTTAGCTTGGTTTCGCCTCAGTCTTCTTCCTGCTGTCGCTCCAAGGGAGGGAGGCCCGGCCCTCGGGTTGAGGCCCGGAGGAAGGTCGGGCTGCCGGCTACTAAAGCCAGCCAGAGGAGGCCCAGCGTGGCTTGCCCGACCCCAAAGGGACTGGCTCAGGTCCAGAGAGGAGAGTCCCGGGCGGCTCAGGGGACCGACGGGGATAAAGGGGCCGGTCGGGAGGGATTTTCCTCCCCGTCGGCTCGCGTGGGGCCTTTGCACCCGAGCCCCTAACTAGTCTCGTCACCCTCGGCACCGTCCCGGTAGTCAGTGTCTCCCGGGCCTGCGGTGAATGAAAGGTGAATTGAAAAGTGAATTTTAAAATTCCCAGAAAGCAGTGTTCCTCCCAGGTTGGCGTGGGAAGGAGGCGGCTAAATTGGCAGAGGAGGGTCTACCCACTCTTTTAGTTTGTGCTCGCCCAAGCGCTCAGTGCGGTGCCCTGCACACGGTAAGCGCTCAGTCGATTCGACCGATCGATCGACTGACTAAATTGATCCTCCTGAGCTCAGTCTCTCCCCCATCCTCCTGTTTCTTTCCCTCCTTATTGCCCCTTTGAAAGCACCACGCTTATAATAATAATAATAATGTCGGTATTTGTGAAGCGCTTACTATGTGCAGAGCACTGTTCTAAGCGCTGGGGTAGATACAGGGTCATCAGGTTGTCCCACGTGAGGCTCACAGTCTTAATCCCCATACTAACCGAAGTATTTGTTAAGCACTCATTTCATGTCAAGCACTGTTCTAAGCGCTGTGGGCGACAGTTAATCAGGTTGGACACACTAACTTTCCTCAGCCTCACCCCGGGACCTAAGGACAGTCAGGAAAATGTTTCGAAACGGAAGCACTTTCCCCTCCGGGAAACTTATAGAGCGGACGGACTCGACAGCATAAGACAAAACGAGAGCCCTTTTGCCAGTTCCGAAATCTGGTCAGACGCTCACCCCCGACCTTCCTCCACTCAACTCTTTTCATTCATTCATTCAATCGTATTTATTGAGCGCTTACCGTGCGCGGAGCACCGTACTAAGCGTTCGGGAAGTAGGATTCAGCGACGAATAGAGACGATCCCTGCCCACAACGGGTTCACGCTCTTAACAGGCCCTTCCCAGACCGCCTTACCTGCATTCCCCTGGGAGAGGACCAAGAAGAGCACAGCCAACAGAAGGTAGAGGGTCCTCATGGCGGAAGGTGGGCCGCAGTCAGGAATCCCGGCAGTGGAGAAGTAAATCGGGGAACGGGATTGTGCCGGCGGCTCTCCGGTGGATGGAGAGTCCCTGTTCTTATAGGTCCCTGAGGGATTGTGCAATTGATATGTAAAATGCAGGTGTTGCAATCGGCAGAGTGAAATTCCAATAAATAACCCTTGGCACTCTTTCACCCAACCTTGTCTTAGTCCAGTGGGCTCATCTTCCTTCGCCCACGAGTCCCTACGCAACGATGGGCGCCGAGCCGGAGCCTCGGCCTGGGGATGGGGAGGGCCCGGGTCCGCCTCCCGCCCCGAACGGAGGCGTTGCCAACCTCGGTTCCGCAGCCAGGAGCTCGGAGCACCCGTGCTGTCCTCTCAGGGCGGGTCGGGAGTGGCTCCAGCCAGCTCCGGGACAGTTCTTTTTTCATTTTTCGTTTGGATGGTGTTGGCTTGCTGCTCACTGTTTGCCAGGAGCTCTACTATTTGCCGGGGTAGATGCATTAAGTGACTTTCCCGAGGCCACACGGCAGACGAGCTGGGAGCCAGCAATAGAAACCTGGTCTCCTGATGCCCAGTCTTGAGATTTTTAGACTAGGCCCCACTGTTATTAACAGTGATAGTAATCATAAAAATAATTGTGGTATTATTGTGCCAGACATTGTACTGAGCGCTGGGATAGATACGAGATCATCAGGACCACTCATTCGATTGTATTTATTGAACCCTTCCTGTGTGCAGAGCATTTGGGAGGGTACAATACAGCAGTAAACAGACACATTCCCTGCCCACAACGAGATTACAGTCTGAAAAAAAAATAAATTTTGGTATTTGTTAAGCACTTACTATGAGCAAAGCACTGTTCTAAGCACTGGGGCCGATACGGGGTAATCAGGTTGTCCCACGTGGGGCTCATAGTCTTAATCCCCATTTCACAGATGAAGGAACTGCGGCTCAGAGAAGTTAAGTGACTTGCCCAAAGTCACACAGCTGACAAGTGGCGGAGCCGGGATGCGAACCCGTGACCTCTGACTCCCAAGCCCGGGCTCTTTCCACGCAGCCACGCTGCTTCTCTAATCGCTTCCCTCCCCTTGGAGAAAGGATTTGCAGAGACGTAAAACGAGAAACCCGCTGAAACCCAGGGTCGAACGAGGGACCTTTAGATCTTCAGTCTAACCCGCCCTCTGCTCTTCCCCCTTCCCCTCCCCTCAGCACTGTGTATATTTGTATATATTACTCATTACCCTATTTATTTTGTTAATGAGGTGTCTATCTCCACGATTCTATTTATCTTGATGATTTTGTTTTGTTTTGTTCTGTTTTGCTTTGCTGTCTGCCTCCCCCGTTTGGACCGTGTGCCCGTTGTTGGGCAGGGGTTGTCTCTATCTGTTGCCGATTTGTACATTATAAGCGCTTAGTACAGTACTCTGCACACAGTAAGCGCTCAATAAATACTATCGAATGAATGAGTGAAAAACCCTCTCCCAGCACAGTCCCTATTTCACCTGAGGCTCGCCATCTTAATCCCCCTTTTACAGATGAGGAAACCGAGGCACAGAGAGGTGAAGTGACTTACCCTAGGTCACGCAGCAGATACGTGGAGGAACCGGTATTAGAACTCAGGTCCTCTGTCTTCCGGGTCCGTGCTCTTTCCCCGGGCCCAGATGCTTCTTGTCTCTGCTCCGTGCATGTCTCTTCAAGAGTCGCGACCCTCCTAGCGTCAGAGCTTTTTAGCCTGACGTGACTGACTCCATTTTAGAGAGGCTGCTATTTCAGGACACCGTAAGGGACAGGTAAGCCTGGTCTGCCGGACTTGCTGAACAGCTTGCCCACGTCGTTAAATATTCTGTTCCTGTGGTTTCCTCAGAAATGGGGGAGGCCATCTTTCGTAGCCATCCAGTCAGAAGCTACCACCCTTAGACTCTGTCCCACATGGGGACACTGGCCGATTATCCTGGATCTACTCTAGTGCTTAGCACGCTGCTTAGCACACAACAGATGTCGGATAGTAAGCTCGTCATGGTCATGTCTGCTAATTCTATCGCACCGTACTCTCCCAAATGCTTAGTACGGTGCTCCAAATATAGTGAGTGCTCAATAAATATGATTGATCGATCGACTGATTCTCAGCTCTCAACGATCCAGTCCCTCACGAGGGTTTATCGGGCTCCTGTAGACTTGCGATGGGGCTGATCACGGTATATTTCACAAACGGGTGAGCGGATGGCTAGGACTCGACTCTCGGAGACTCCCGGGGGGCTCCGTGACCAAATTCAGAAGCTGCAGAGACTCCAGCTTGTCATTTTCTGGCGGTGTTACTATGTTTTGGTGAGTATTCCTCTTCCCCTTCCCTGAACTTGTTAGGTTTTGCTTAAGGTTTTGGAGTTTCCTCTTGTCAGATGCACCCTTTTGGAGATATTTCCCCTGATGGATTGCCCCAGGCGCACACTATTCTTTCATTCGGTCGTATTTATTGAGCTCTTGCTGGGCGCTGAGCACTGTACTAAGCGCTCGGGAGAGTAAAATACAACAATAAACAGTGATATTCCCTGTTCACAACAAGCTCACTGGCTAGAGTGGGGGAGACGGACATCAACGCGAGTAAATAAAATTACAGATAGGTACTTAAGTGTTTGGGGGTTGGGAGGTGGGGCGAGCAAAGGGATAAATAAAATGACGGAAAGGAACACAAGCGTTTGGGGCTGGGAGGGGAGGAAGAGCAAAGGGAGCAAGTCAGGGCGACGCAGAAGGGAGTGGCAGCTGAGGGAAAATGGGGTTTAATCTGGGAAGGCCTCTTGGAGGAGATGGGCCTTCAATAAAGCTTTGAAGTGTGGGAGAGACATTTTCTGTTGGATTTGAGGTTGTTCCAGGCCAGAGGCAGGACGGGGGCGAGAGGTCGGTGGCGAGACAGGTGAGACTCATTCATTCATTCAATAGTATTTATTGAGCGCTTACTATGTACTGTACTAAGCGCTTGGAATGTACAAATCGGCCACGGGTGAGATGGAGGCCCATTGAGAAGGTTAGCACTAGAGGAGCGAGGAGTGCGGGCTGGGTCGTAGAAGGAGAAAAGTGAGGTGGGATAGGAGGGGGCAAGGTGACGGTGGCGTGCTTTAAAGCCAGTAGACGGAGAACTAACCAGAAGGTCCTGTGATCACCACTGGATCCTCGATTAATAGATTGCTGCTTTTCTTTCTCTCCCCTCTAGACTGTAAACGCGTCGCGGGCAGCGGCTGTATCTGTTCATTGGTATCTCGTACTCTCCCAAGTGCTTAGTACATTGCTCTGCACACAGTAAGCGCTCGGTAACGTGATTGAATGACAGAATGTTGCAACTTTTACAGTAAACTTACTGTTGCGGCCGCAACCGTATCTGCGGACACTCACGGATCTCCGTTATCCCCACTCCTGCGATCTCAACACCCAGATGTACCCTGCTCCAGGTGCGACAGAGCTGAGAGTCTGCAAAAAGGGAGTTTTCTTCTGTCCTTTCGGCGGGGCAACAACTCTGGGATCTTCGAGTTAAGGATTTAGGATCTTAAGAAGAGCGTTTCCAGTCGTTTCACAGTAGCCGCTAGCGGCTCAGAGCAGGAAGCCAGGAGTCCCGCCGCATCCTGCGGGAGCAGAGACTACGAAGGAGAGCCGGGGAGGAGTGAATAGTCCTGGCCTCTTTCCTCGCCCCTTCCTAGAGGGAAGGGATGGCGGAGGAACAGGACAGGCTTATGATCGGCATCTTCATTTGTAAACGGATGCAGGATCGGAATCCTGGATCTCCTTGCGGCCTCCAAACGTAAGCGAGGGACAGGCCAGAACAACCTAAAGACAGTCTGTGAATTAACTTCGCTCACCAGCTGTGGCGGCTTTGAGATTGGAGACAGACCTTGGGCAAGTCATTTCACTTCTCCGGGCCACAGTGTCTTCAACTGGGTAATGGAGATTCAATCCTACCCACTCCTACTTAGCCTGTGAGCCCCGTATGTACGACAGGGACTGTGCCCGACCTAATTAGCTAGAATCTACCCCAGTGCCTCATTCAATCGTATTTATAGAGCGCTTACTGTGTGCAGAGCACTGTACTAAGCGTTTGGAAAGTACAATTTGGCAACAGATAGACAATCCCTACCCAACAACGGACTCACAGTCGAGAAATAGTAAACGCTTAACCAGTACCACTAAAAAAAACAAAAAAAAAAAGAGCAACCTGTCCCATACAGGTCCCAAGAAGGAGGTCAAACCCACAGTCCGTTATGATTTGGTCGTTTCCATTCTAAAATCAGTTCTTCTAATTAAGCTTCGCCTCTTACAGAAAAATAGCGGCCTAGTGGACAGGGCCCGGGCCTGGGAGTCAGGCGGTCACGGGTTCTAATCCCGGCTCCGCCACTTGTCTGCTGTGTGACCTCGGGCCAGTCACTTCACTTCTCTGGACCTCAGCTACTTCATCTGTGAAATGGGGACTGAGACTGTGAGCCCCACGTGTGACAAGGACTATATCCATCCTGATTTACTTGTATCCACCCCAGTGCTTAATACAGCGCGTGCACGTAGTAAGCGCTTAACTAATACCATCACTATTATTATTACGTAGTGTCTCTGTGCCTCAGTTACCTCGTCTGTAAAATCCTCATCTTAATATGGGGACTGAGACTGTGAGCCCTATATGGGACATGGACTGCGTCCAACCTGATTACCTGGTTTCTCGCCCAGTGCTTAGGACAGTGTCTGGCACAGAGTGTCTGGCACTATGTCTGGCACTTGTTAAGTGTCTGGCACTTAACAAATACCTTAAAAAAAAAAAAGGGACCACTTTTCCTTCTTACATGGGAACAACTGGTATTTGACAGTCCCAGGAGGCAATGGGATATTTGTCTGCAGTCGGTTAGGCCATCCTGACTTCTCTGACAAATGGATTGTGGTCAACTCCCATGCTCTACAAGTCAGTGCTATTTCATGCATTCATTCGATCATATTTATTAAGCCCTTATTGGGTGCCGAGCACTGTAGTAAGCACTTAGGAGAGAACAATATAGCAATAAAGATTGACAATCCCTGCCCACAACCAGCTCACCATCTAGAGGTGGGGAGACAGACACCAACACAGAGAAACAGACGTCAAGAGAAATAAATAAAATTACGGATATATACATAAGTGCTGTGGGGCCGGGAGAGGGGGGGAGAGCAAAACAGAGCGAGCACTTACCGTGTGCAGATCACTGTATTAAGTGCATGGGAGAGTACAATATAGCAGAGTTGGTAGACAGGGTCCCCACCCCTCGACGAGCTTGAATCTCTGTCCCTTCGCTTGTGTTTTTGTCCCACATGAGGAATCTCTGCCAGGGCGTGGGCTGCAGGCCAGCACCCTCGTTAGTCAGAGGCCAGAACCCAAAAGTCGCATCTGGGCTCCCCAGACGCTTTTGTTTCGGTCTGGCGTCCGCTGGGGATCCAGGATGTCCTGGGACATTGCTGGTGGAGAGCTGTGATCATGACCCCCAGGACTGTCACGCCACTTCCCCGCCTTCCCTCGGTTTTCCTGATCTCTGGACCGGGCCCTTGCGGCCTATCCAGTTCCCCATCCCTGTTTGCTGTCCACTGACAAGCGCTAGTGGCGAGACTCCCCTAATGATAATAATGATAGTGGTATTTGTTAAAACACTTACTGTGTGCCAGGCGCTGTTCTCTAAGCACCGGGGTAGATACAAGCAAATCGGGTTGGACACGGTTTCTGCTCCACGTGGGGCTCACAGTCTTAATCCCCATTTTACAGATGAGGAAACTGAGGCCCAGAGAACAGGAAGAAAGAGGAGGGGAGACCCACCACGACCCACACTCTCCTGCCCGTCTGCTTTGATTCCGCCGGACACGGAGGGGAGCGTCAGCAGGACAGCACCGGTCTGGATGTCCAGGTAGGGAGCAGGTCGTATTTTCAGGGCTCCTGCTGGAGTAGAACAGACTGTGGAGAGGAGGCCACGTGGATCCACCGACTCCTTTCCCCTCTTACCTAGCAGTGAGAGAAAAGGTGGGTAGTCTGGACGGGGCAGTGGAGGCTGAGGTGGGACGGGGCGGGGGCGGAGATGGGGGTGGGTTGAAGCGGAGGCCCTGACCCTCCTGTTTCTCCACCTGCTCCTGGCCCTGCCACTTCCAGATGGAGGTTCCCTTCCGCTACTGATCCCGGCTGCCGTCTCTGCTCGGGAAAGCCAAGGGCACGGGCAGACGGGCAGACGGTGACCCAGATAACCTCCGTCCACGGCCGGAAATGGAGGGAGGAGCCGGGATAATAATAATAATAAAGTTGGTATTTGTTAAGCGCTTACTATGTGCAGAGCCCTGTTCTAAGTGCTGGGGGAGATACAGGGTCATCAGGTTGTCCCACGGGAGGCTCACAGTCTTCATCCCCATTTGACAGATGAGGGAACTGAGGCCCAGAGAAGTGAAGCAGCGTGGCTCAGTGGAAAGAGCCTGGGCTGCGGAGTCAGAGGTCATGAGTTCGACTCCCGGCTCTGCCACTTGTCAGCTGTGTGACTGTGGGCAAGTCACTTAACTTCTCTGTGCCTCAGTTCCCTCATCTGTAAAATAGGGATTAAAAGTGTGTGAGCCCCACGTGGGACAACCTGATGACCCTGTATCTCCCCCAGAGCTTAGAACAGTGCTCGGCACCTAGTAAGCGCTTAACAAATACCAACATTATTATTATTATTATCATTGAAGTGACTCGCCCACAGTCACACAGCTGACAAGTGGCAGAGCCGGGATACGAACCCATGACCTCTGGCTCCCAAGCCCGGGCTCTTTCCACTGAGCCACGCTGTGGATTGGCTGCCACGGCCAGGGAACGATCCTGCTCACGCACACGGACAGGAATTTGGGGCCCTGGGCAGCCAGCCTTTTTTCTTTTTTAAAAAAAATGGTAATTGTTAAACACTATGCGTCAGGCACTGTTCTAAACGCTGAGGTAGATGCAAGGTATTCAGGTCAGACATAGTCCTTGTCCCACAAGGGGCTCACGGTCTTCATTTTACAGATGAGGTAACTGAGGCACAGAAAAAAACCATGGTATTTGTTAAGGGTTTACTATGTGTCAGACACTGGATTAAACACTGAAGTAGATACAGTGTAATCGAGTTGGATGCAGAATTTGTCCCACATAGGGCTCACCATCTTAATCCCCACTGAGACATAGAGAAGTGAAGCGACTTGTCCAAATTCACACAGCAGACAAGTGGCAGAGCCGGGATTAGAACTCAGGTCTTTCTGACTCCCACGCCCGTGCTTTATCCTCTAGAGAAATGACTTGCCACTTGCGCAAGGTCACACAGCAGAGTTGGTACTAGAAGCCAGGTCCTTCTGCTCTGTACGCAGTTAAGTACTCATTAAATATGATCGAATGAATGAACAGATACCACAATTATTATTTTCGTCCCATTCGGATCAGGGTGATCTTCCTGGAGGAAGGGGCCCAGGCCAGAGGGGACGTCAGCCGTCAGGACGTGTCTGGGGTCAAACCCGGTCAATATCTTGATACCAAAATCACAGGACACGCCTTGTGTATGGCAGAACACGCAGCATCATGTAATGATGTCACATGGAACATGTTGGCAGCAATTCTCCCGCATCTAGAGCATTTCTCCGGGGGACCCCGCCAAAATTCAGTCCAGAGGATGACTCGCAGGCTTCGGAGAGAACAAGAACTGCTGCTGAGACGTGGGAATTGGCAGCAGCCACAGACAAGGGGGAGGCGGATGGTTGTGATTAAAATAAAAATAGCCCACCCGCAGGTATGTCTGGTCTCTCCCCCACTCCAGGCAGGGGCCGGAGCAGCTGAAAAACAGATCGTCCAGAAGACACTATGATGATGAGAAGTTGCCGTAATGGCGGGACCCTCTGTTATGAGGGGAGGAGAAGGGAGGCTTTTTGGTGGTTGTGAGGGAAACCCCCTGCTCATTCATGCATTCATATTTACCGAGCGCTTACTGTGTGCAGAGCACTGTCCTAAGTGCTTGATAGAGGACGGTATAATAATAAATAGACACATTCCCTGCCCACAAAGAGCTCACAGTCTAGAGGAGGAGAAAGAAGGGGTCCTTTCCCCTCTCACCTTGACTAGCTCAGCTCAGAGCAGCTGTTGAAAATCAGAACTGTCCTGCGGGTCCCGCCTCCCCTCCTTGCCATCCCGAGAACCCCACTACCTCAGGAGGTGGGAAGGAGGGAAGAGTTTGCTCCCTCTCAGGCCCAGCCTCAGTGGAAGGTGTTGGGCCGGAGGCCGGCGGGAGGGGAAGTGAGGTGAGGCTAGGTGGACGGGGCGAGGCCCAGTCCTCCCCCGTCCTCTTCCTGTCCCTCAGCTGGACGGTGGCTCCCCGCCCACACCCTCTCGCCTCACACCTCGGCGGCCGAGCCGCTCGGCCCCACAGCCAGTGTGACCGGGGCCCGGGTGGATCTCCGTGCCGTCTGTGCACCTCACGCCTCACGCCGCCTCCGGGGCTCTGGAGCCTCACCAGCGAATTCCTCAGCGCTGCCAACAGGGTGGAGCAGGCGCCCTGCTCTGCCTGCTCCGGCGGCTCATTTCCCCCGAACCGCGGCCCGCAGCCCGAGTTCGTGGCAGCGGGCCATCGCCGTTCACGAAGGAGGCCCCAGGGTGCCGCGGGAGCCCGGTCGGCGGGGACCGGCCGACTCCGGGTTCGCCTCCAGCCACCTTCCTGCCCCCGAGAGAGAAATGGAAGCTCTTGAAGCTAAGCGCGTGTCTCTTTGCCCCTTCTCCAGGCCTGTACCTACGGCCTCCCCTCAGGACAGCCGGGATCACAGGGCCGGAAGACAGAAAACGATGATGATGATGGTATTTGTTAAGCGCTTACCGTGTCCCAAGCATCTGTCACCCTGGGCACGCACCTGCTCTCCACCTGGCAGAACTGGGCCTCCGTCCTCAACTCTTCTCTGCCTCTCTTCTCTCTGATCTTTCAGAGGGATTTGGGGTGGGGTCGGGGGGCAGCTGTGTTTGTGAGGCAAGTAGGAAGCTGTTAATAATAATAATAATCGCGGTATTTGTTAGGGACTTACTAGGTGTCAAGCACCATTCTAAACACTGGGGTAGATACTAGGTAATCCTGTGGAACCCAGTCCCTCCCACTCGGGACTCACTGTCTCAATCCTCATTTTACAGAGGACGGAACTGAAGCAGCGTGGCTCAATGGAAAGAGCACGGGCTTTGGAGTCAGGGCTCATGAGTTCGAATCCCAGCTCTGCCACTTGTCGGCTGTGTGACTGTGGGCAAGTCACTTAACTTCTCTGTGCCTCAGTTCCCTCATCTGTAAAATGGGGATTAAGACTGTGAGCCCCACGTGGGACAACCTGATTCCCCTATGTCTACCCCAGTGCTTAGAACAGTGCTCGGCACATAGTAAGCGCTTAACAAATACCAACATTATTATTATTATTATTAAGTCCAGAGAAGTGAAGAGACTTGTCCAAGGTCTCACAGAAGACACGTGGCAGAGCCAGAATTAGAACCCAGGTCCTCTGACACCTGGGCCAGTGCTCTTTCCACTAGACCAGGTTGTTCGGTTTCACCCTGAGCATAAGGAATGGTAATGCTTCTCTTCCGTCTCCCAAGTACTTAGCACAGTGCCCAATACTGAGTAGATGCCCCATAAGTCCACCACTACTGCCAAAGGCGGGCAGGGCTTATTTTCTGATCCCTTCATTTCTTCCAGGGTCCGGGATTTGGGGCCTGGGATGAATCTTTCCATCGAGGGAGGGAGAATAGAACTCATCGCTGTTAGTATCATCGTTTGGGGTACGGGAGAGGG
Organism: Ornithorhynchus anatinus; assembly: GCF_004115215.2. Classification (NCBI taxonomy): domain Eukaryota; kingdom Metazoa; phylum Chordata; class Mammalia; order Monotremata; family Ornithorhynchidae; genus Ornithorhynchus; species Ornithorhynchus anatinus. Next base: position 16,650,657 of record NC_041749.1, read on the forward strand.
GGTGGGTCTCAGCTGATTATTTTGTAAGTAACCCGGCATTTCACACAGTACTTGGGACACGGTAGGTGCTTATTAGGGGCCACTGTTTGGGGAACTCACGATGGAATCTCGGAAAAAAAGGGAAACAGTTCCTGAATGATGTCTCCCAGTGAGATCTGGGAAAATGGAGGATCCCATGGTTTATTCTGCCAGAAAGCCCGTCAAAGGGCAGGGACTGTCTCTATCTGTTACCGATTTGTACATTCCAAGCGCTTAGTACAGTGCTCTGCACATAGTAAGCGTTCAATAAATACTACTGAATGAACGAATGTGGGGTCAAGGAGGCTAGGCCGATTAATCCATGCTCACAAGACATTAGTAATAATAACGGTGGTATTTGTGAAGCACTTCCTATGTGTCAAGCACTTTACTAAGCGCTCGGGCAGGCACAAGATCATCACGTCAGACATAGTCCCTGTCTCACATGGGACTCCATGTCGAGAAGGAGGAAGAACAAGTGAAGCAATACGGCATACTGGATAGAGCACAGGCCTGGGAGTCAGAAGAACTTGGGTGCTAATCCTGGCTCTGCCACTTGTCTCCTGTGTGACCCTGGGCAAGTCACTTCACTTCTCTATCCCTCAGTTACCCCATCTGTAAAATGGGGATTGAGACTGTGAGCCCCACGTGGGACACGAACTATGTCCAACACGATTAACTTGTATGTACCCCAGGGCTTAGTACAGTGCCTGGCCCATAAGCACATAACAAATGGGGCTTACCAAAAAAAAAGGTATTGAATTCCCTTTTTACCCAAGAGGAAAGTAAGGTCCAGAGAAGTGAAGTGACGTACATCGCCTTGATTCCATTTATTTGCTATTGTTTTAATGAGATGTTCATCCCCTTGATTCTATTTATTGCTATTGTTCTTGTCTGTCCATCTCCCCGATTAGACCGTGAGCCCGTCAAAGGGCAGGGACTGTATCTGTTACCGATTTGTACATTCCAAGCGCTTAGTACAGTGCTCTGCACATATTAAGCGCTCAATAAATACTATTGAATGTGAACTTGCCCAAGGTCACGCAGTAAGCAAGCGTCAGAGCCGGAATTAGAACCCAGGTCATCTGACTCCTAGATCTGTGTTCTTTCCACAAGGTCATGCTGCTTCTCAGGTGAGTAAAAATCGGGCTACAGACGCGAGATACCATTGCTCTCTGCCCTCCATCAGAATACGTCTGCGATGAGGCCTAGTCTGTGGGAGAGGCTCAAGGCTGTTGGATGGGCTTACACATTTCTAGAATCTATGCGTCTGCGCAGCTGCCCTAGAGGCAGGATCTTTAAGTCAGAAGGTGCCGTTCTTACAAAAATAATGCCTCAGAGAAGAGAAGCTAACTGGAACCAAAGCCAAGGAATGTTTACAGGAAATGCCAGTCAAGATTCATTTTATTATATCACCTTTCCATTCAGCGTGAGGGACGGGGGCTAGGCCCATTGGAAGTTTTCCATTTAGGTACATCTTCCTGGCGCAAAACCTGAAGTGCAACTTGGCCTGCTGGAGTCATAGAGTGAGGGCAGAGGATGGGCAGAAAAGAGAGAGAGACAGAGAGTTCTGTGAGGGAGTGAGGAGCAGGAGTGAAGAGCCGGGAAGACAGCTAATTCCCCCCCAGGATGAAAGCGGCTGACAATCTTCCCAGAAAGAGCAGGCAACAGGAATGAAAAACAGTCAGTCAGTTGTAGTTATTGCGGAGCACTGTACTAAGCACTTGGGAGAGTCCGATATAACAATAAACAGACATATTCCCTGCCCACAACCAGCTTACAGTCTAGAGGGGGAAGCAGAGATGAGTTGGAGAGGGAATTTAAGGAAGGTAAGGGGTGAGAAACCGCCGAGATCGTTTCCTCAGGGTCCCGCGTTGGCCCCTGGGTATTTCTAAGCCTCAAGGGACGGCTCTTCTTTTCCTGCAGCAAGGGCGGGCAAAGCTGCAGAAGCCGATGAACTTTTCATTCCAGGAACAAACTCCACTGTGGCACTGTCCTCCCCGTTCCCTACATTTTTTCAAGATGATCCAGGGGTAAGAACGTCCTGCCCAGAGGAAAGACCACCCGAACCGGGAGTCAGGAGGATTGAATCTCTAAAACCCCTAAAGGAGCTGAGAGTCATGTCAGCCACTATCAATCCTGGTCGATAGGGAGGGTTTTTGTGGATGAGGCCCCTGAATCTGCTCTGTAGCGGCACCCCAAAATATCGAGACGGAGTTATCTCTAGGCCCACGGCAGCTGGAAGGACCCAAAGCCAGTCGGCTCAGCAAACTGGGCCGGGCTGCCCCAAGCCTGTGGAGCCATCATTCGTTCATTTGTTCGTTCATCGAGCGCTTACCGTGGGCAAGACACCGTGCTCATGAACTGCAGAAAGAGGGCATAAAATCTAAGCTAGGAATCGGTGAGATTATACGCTGGTTTTCCAACCTAGGGCCTAGTCAGGCGTGGCGCACGTAGATCATTCAATCAGTCAGTGGGATTTATTGAGAACTTACTCTGTGCAGAGCGCTGTATGAAGAGTTTGGGAGAACATAATCCAACAGAATTAGCAGACACGTTCCCTCCCCATAACGAGTTTTCTGTCTAGAGGAATGCCAGTAGTGTTGCCTCACCTGCTTCGCACTTAATCTGCTGATTATTGCTACCTCAGAACGGCTCAGTCTACAACTGAAGCTGAATATCTGAATTTTCCCAGCTGAAATAACGGAAATAGGCTTTGTCCTTTCCCATGAAACTACTGGACTAGTGGAAATTGGGATGAGACATATCCGTTCTAGTTAAAAGACCCCTAAAGCTGAACTACACCAAGGTTTCTGGCCAGAAATTGGAAGCTTTGGACCATTTAATGGGGAATTGCAGTATGCCCTAGGGGAAAGATCATGGACCTGGGAGTCAGAAGGATCTGGGTTCTAATCCCAGTTTTGCCGCTTGCCTGCTGTATGACCTTAGGCAAGTTACTTAACTTTTCTGTGCCTCAGTTCCCCCATCTGTAAAATGGAGATTAAGACCGTGAGCCCCATGTGGGACAGGGACTGTGTCCAACACGATGATCTCGTGTCTACCCCGGTGCTTAACAGAGTGCCTAGCACATAGTTAGCACTTAACGGATACCAAAAAAACAAACCAAAAGAATGACTAATCTATTCCGTTCTCCCCCTCTAATAATAATAATAATGTTGGTATTTGTTAAGCGCTTACTATGTGCAGAGCCCTGTTCTAAGCGCTGGGGTAGCTACAGGGTAATCGGGTTGTCCCACGTGAGGCTCACAGTTAATCCCCATTTTACAGATGAGGTAACTAAGGCCCAGAGAAGTGAAGTGACTTGCCCACAGTCACACAACTGACAAGTGGCAGAGCCTGGATTCGAACCCATGACCTCTGACTCCCCAGCCCGGGCTCTTTCCACTGAGCCACGCTGCTTCTTAAGATGGTAAGCTTGTTGTGGGCAGGACGTGCTTCTACCAACTCTGTTATACTGCTGTATTGGACTCTCCCAAGTGCTCAGTACGGTGCTTTGCACACCGTAGCAGAGAAGCAGCGTGGCTCAGTGGAAAGAGCCTGGGCTTTGGAGTCAGAGGTCATGGGTTCAAATCCCAGCTCTGCCACTTGTCAGCTGTGTGAATGTGGGCAAGTCACTTTACTTCTCTGTGCCTCAGTTCCCTCATCTGTAAAATGGGGATTAAAACTGTGAGCCCCACGTGGGACATCCTGATTCCCCTGTGTCTCCCCTAGCTTTTAGAACAGTGCTCGGCCCATAGTAAGCGCTTAACAAATACCAACATTATTACAGTAAGCACTCAATAAATACGATTGATTGATTGATTCTTGCTCAGGTTGTCATTGGCTCCAAAAGGAGAACTAGCCTCTTCCCTTCAAGCCCCAATTACTCAGTTAACCATTTTCTGCTAGGACCCATCATACCTGCAGCCAAACCCGCCTCGTTCTCAGCTCCCACGACCTCTGACTCTTCCACGACCCGGGGTGGAGCTTGGTCCCTGTCCTCGGACCATGTTTCTTCAAGTTCCTCCTCCCGGCCCTCTGGCTGAGCCTGGATTGGAGACAGAAAGAAGGAGAGGAGAAACAGAAAGGGAAGGAGTCCCCTCATGGCTGGTGGTCACCTCAGAGGGAGGAGTGTCAAAGCTGTGAGTCAGAGACCGGGGTATTTATAATAATCCACAGCTGGACCCCGGGGAGGAGACAGATTCCGTTTGGCTCATTGAGTCCTAAAGACCCTTTGATGGTGCCCTGAGGAAGCGGTCCATCTGGTCTTGCTCTTTTATTCCTTCTATCTGCCCAGCCATCTCTCCTGCTCCCCAGCTGCTGGGCTCTTTGTTTGTTAAAAACAATAATCGTGGTATCCGGTAAGCACTTACCCTGTGCCTGGCACTGTACTAAGCGCTGGGGTAGATGCGAGATGATCACACGATCGACCGCCTTGTCTCCGCAAGCCCGGGCGGGCATTGGCTGAGGTCAACTAACTGTGTGATGACACCTTTCCCAAATGGGTTTTCCAGTCAGACTCTGTCAGGATTTACAATTCCATACAGGACAGGGCAGGCCTTTCAGGAGAGATCCTCTCGAACACTCGTGGTTTGGGGCTGTGGAGATGCAACAATCTGGGGGGAGACCCCTGGACTCAGATAACCCCCGAACAGTGCCCAGGTGCATTTGAGGGAAAGATCTCACGGAAATCCTTATTAGCGTTCCGGCCATCGTTACCAGCAGATTAGCGCGCGTAAAGGAAATTATTCACTTTAATAAAAAAATATCAAACATGCCCTACCACTTACCAAGACTGCCACTCCTTACAATCCTGTTTGAGTTATTATTTTTATTTATTTTATTTCTTATGGTGTTTGTTAAGTAACAATTAACTACCCGCCTCCCCGCCCCACAGCACTTGTCTATATATGTACATATTTATTATTCTATTTTATTCATGATGTGTCTACAGCTATAATTCTATTTATCTATTTTGATGGTATGGATGCCTGTCTACTTGTTTCGTTTTGTTGTCTGTCTCCTCCTTCTAGACTGTGAGCCCGTTGCTGAACTGTACTTTCCGAGCACTTAGTACAGTGCTCTGCACACCGTAAGTGCTCAATAAATACGATTAAATGAATGAGTGAAGAGGTTTTCTGAGGTGCAGCGGTTAGTGAGCCTGGTTTTTCCTCAAATTGGGAGGTGAAGTGGGGGCAGAAACCTCACCCTCAGGGCCACACGAGTGGCATCTGGAGACGTCAGTCAGTTCATCGATCAGTGGTATTTATTGACAGTTTACTGTGCGCGGAGCATTACACCAAACGCTTGGGAACACAGTGCCACAGAATTGGTAGATGTCATCCCTGCCTACAGGGAGCTTAGAGTCTACAGGGGGAGACAGGCATTAAAATAGTTTAGGGATGGGGAAAGCACTTTGATCCTCTCTGTTCCCCACCCCACAGCCAACATCTCTTCTTAGATTGAGATTTTCCCGGTTAATCTCTCATCGTCCCACCTTTTCAGGAGAGAAAAAAAAGAGATGCACGTGATCAGGGTCTCCCATGAATTAGTGGCTGGGGAAGTGCAGTAGTAGAGTAGTAATAGTTTCTCACTGTGCCCCGATCTCACCTGTCGCGCCGTAGTCCCCTGGTCCCCGTCCTACCTCTGGCCTGGAACTCCCTCCCTCCTCAAATCGGCCAGACGATCACTCTTCCCCTCTTCGAAGCCCTACTGAAGGTTCACCTCCTCCAGGAGGCCTTCCCAGACTAAGCCCCCCTTTTCCTCAGCTCCCCCTCCCATCCGTGTTACCTCGACTCCCTCCCTTTGCCCTTCCTCCCCCCTGCCCCCCAGCACTTATGTATAGATGTGTATATAGCTATAATTCTATTCATTTGTATTGATGTCTGTTGACTTGTTTTGATATCTGTCTCCCCCCTGCTAGACCGTAAACCCGGTGTGGACGGGGATTGTCTTTATTCCTGAATTGTACTTTCCAAGCACTTAGCACAATGCTCTGCACACAGTAACCACAGTAACCTACCATGTGCTGAACACTGCATTTATTTATTCATTTATTCAACCACATTTACAGAGAAGCAGCTTGGCCCAGTGGAAAGAACACAGGCTTGGGAGTCAGAAATCATGGGTTTGAATTCTGTCTCTGCCACTTGTCAGCTGTGTGATTGTGGGCAAGTCACTTAACTTCTCTGTACCTCAGTTACCTCATCTGTAAAATGGGGATTAAGAAAGACTGTGAGCCTCACATGGGACAACCTGATTGCCCTGTATCTACCCCAGAGCTTAGAACAGTGCTCTGCACATAGTAAGAACTTAATAAATACCAACATTATTATTATTATGTCTGTAATTTATTTATATCAATGCCTGTCTCCCCGTCTAGACTGTAAACGTGGTGGGCAGGGAATGTGCCTGTTTACTGTTCTACTGTACTCTCCCAAGAGCTTAGTAAAGTGCTCTTCACACAGTAAGCGCTCAATAAATACAATTGAATTAAACGAATAAATGAACTGTACTAAATGCAGGGCAAAAAAACCAAATGAGAGAAAGACAAGGTTTCTGGGCCTCCAGGGGTTCCCAATCTAAAAGCAAGGTGGGCTGAAGGGTGTTTGGCAGTAGATACAATTATTATTATGAAGTGCCGTCAAGTTATTTCCAATTCATAGCAACTCCCAGGATGTACTTTCTCCAGAACGTTCTGTCCTCTGCCATAATCTGCAACCTTTCTAATGGTTCTTCCATTATCGTTTTTATGGTCTCTATCCAACTAGCTGCCGGTCTGCCTCTTTCTCTTTTTCCCTGGACATTTCCTAGCGTTAGTGTCTTCTCCAGAGAATTAGTCCTCCTCATTATGTGTCCAAAATGTGCTAATCTAAGTCGAGTCATTTGGCCTTCCAAAGACCACTTCGGTTTAATTTTCCCCTAAAATGTTTTTCGAGCAATCCATGGTATTCACAAAAGCCGTCTCTAACACAACATTTCAAAAGAAACGATGTTCCTTCTATCCTTTTCTTTTCACTGTCCGCCTTTCGGATCCATACGTTGTCACTGGAAGCACCATAGAATTGACAATTTGTATTTTTGTGGCAATCATTACAACAGTGCATTTCATGACTTTTTTCCAGGCTCTTCATAGCAAGTCTTCCTAACATTAATCTTCAGCATATTTCTTGACTACTAGTCCCTTTGTTATTATCTGTCCCAGGAGAGAAAAGTTGTCAGCTCTCTCTCTCTCCATCTTCTCTCCAGCCACTACAGATGTGTTAAAACTTCCAGTTGTCACGATCTTTGTATTTCTGACATTCAAGTGTAGGCCCATCTTAATAGGGAAGATGAAACAATAGAAAAAACAATATCAAAGTGCTGAGTTTTCTTTTTTTAAGGTATTTGTTAAACGCTTAGTATTTACCGGGTGCTGAACAGAGCTCTGGGCTAGATTCCAGTTAATCAGGTTGGGCAGAGTCCCCGTCCCACTTAGGGCTCACGGTTTTAATCCCCATTTCACAGATGAGATAACTGAGGCACGGAGGAAGTGAAGTGACTCCCCCAAGGTCATCCAGCAGACAAACGGCGGAACGGGGATAACAACCCAGGTCCTTCCGACCGCCTGTCCATTAGGCCACGCTGCTTCTCGAGTCTGGTGCTTCAACAGGTCCGGTGGTCAAGGGGGACTGTGGAGGCCTCGGGATGCCGCCCCCCGGGTCGACCAGAAGTCAGTCACAGGCGTCCCACGCTCGTAAAATCTGTGACGGCTGCCACGGCTTAAATCCCCTCGGCCCAAGCACTCCGGGCACGTCGGGCCTGGGGTCCCTCGGCCTCCTCATAGAGAGGCCGCAGCGGTTATTGGTGGTTTCACTTGGCAGATGAGAGGAAAGAGGATATCGGGACTATCAGAAGTGTTGTTACAGGTGTGTTCGGTCAGATAAGAAATCATATGATTCCCGGTACCTCGCTTCGGGTAGATCGGTTAGGGTATTTACCGTCAGTGATGAAAGAGCCTTGGGTTAGTCATCATCAACAGCATTTCTTGACATCTGCTCCCTGAGTCAGGCAGGGAAACGATGCCTTTCCTTCCCAATAGGAGCCAACAATCAAATGAGGAAGACAAGTGGCCGGCGACCGCCAAACTTCCCATTAGGAGCCAACAATCAAATGAGGAAGACAAGTGGACGGCGATCGCCAAATACCCTATGAACTCACTTTTTCTCCTATTGTGCGAGTTGCATTCGAACCAAATCCCGTGTTCAGAACACCTGTATCGTTTTACTCACCCACGCCCAATGCCACAGCTCAAAGGTAAACGTGCCTGTGTCCAGCCAATCATTTCTTCCAGCACCCCCGCTCGCTGTACCAAGACAGGCTAGGGTCGTTGCCGAAGAACGTCTCCTAACTCCCTGACCAAGTTCTAGCCTCAGCATATAATGAAAGCATGAGTTGTGGCAAAATTTAAATTATTATTATCGTATTTGTCAGCCCTTACTTTGTGTCAAGCACTGTTTTAAGCTCTGGGGGAGATATAAGTGAATCAGGTCCTTGTCCCACACGGGGCTCGCAGTAGAAATAGTAGGGAGAACTGTCGCCGGATCTCTATTTTACAGATGAGGAGACTGAAGCCCAGAGAACTGAAGTGACCTGCCCAAGGTTGTGACAGCAGGCATGTAACAGAGGTGGGATTAGCACTCAGGCCCTCTGATTCCAGCCCAGGCCTCTTTCCACTAGGCCATACTGCTCCTCACAGGGTGAAATGGGTGATTCATTCAATCGTAATTATTGTAGAGAAACAGTGTGTCTCAGTGGCAAGAGCCCGGGCTTAGGAGTCAGAGATCATGGGTTCTAATCCCCGCTCCTCCACCTGTCAGCTGTGTGACTTTGGGCAAGTCACTTAACTTCTCGGTGCCTCAGTTACCTCAACTGAAAAATGGGGATTAAGATTGTGAGCCTCATGTGGGACAACCTGATTACCCTGTATCTATCCCAGCGCTTAGAACAGTGCTCGGCACATAGTAAGCGCTTAACAAATACCAACATTATTATTATTATTATTATGGTCTTACTGTGTGCAAAGAAGAGAGCTAAAAAGTAACAGAATAGGCAAAAATGATAAAGAGCACAGGTAAGCAATTAAATCAGTTAATAGTAAGAAATAAACAGATGGGTGTTGAGGTAACTGATACAAATTGGGGGATCCACCAATCAAGGAAATTTATTGAACACTTACTCTGTGCAGAACACTGTACTGAACTCTTGGGACAGCACAGTGCAACAGAAATGGCAGACATGTTCCCAGCCTACAGTGAGCTTATGATCTAGAGGGAAGACTGACAATAATATAAATCAATAATTTAGGGATATGTACACAAGTGCTGTGGATATGATTGATTGATTGATTGATAGTAATAATCACAACCATAATAGACTGATAACAGTAATAATCATGGTATTCATTAAGCACTTAAGCATTAAGCACTATAATGCCAAGTACCAAATCAGGCGCTGAGGTAGACAAGATAATCAAGTCAGATCCAACCCCTGTCCCACAAGGGGCTCACTATCTCTCCAGAAAGGCAAACAGCATCAGTTCATCAAAGTATTTAGTGAGCGCTTACAATGTGCAGAGCATTCATTTATTCAATCATATTTATTGAGCACTTACTGTGTGCAGAGCACTGTACTAAGCGCTTGAGAGAGTCCATTATAACAATAAACACTGCCCACAATCAACTTAGAGTCTAGAGTACTGTGCTAAGTGCTTGGGAGAGCAATAATAATAGTACTAATAATGGCACTTGTTAAGCACTTACTAAGCGATGGGGTAGGTACAAGATAATCTGGTTGGAAACGGTCCCTGTTCCATTTAGGGCTCAGTCTCAATCCCCATTTTACAGATGAGGTAACTGAGACAAAGAGCAGTAAAGTGACTTGCTCAGGGACACGGTAGACGAGTGGCGGAGCCGGGATTAGAACCCAGGACCTTCTGACGCGCAGGCCCGTGCTCTAGCCACCACATCACGCTACTTCTCGACACCACTGAATTAGCAGGCACGCTCGCGGCCCGTAAAGAGCTCACAGCCTAGAGGGGAGACAGCCATTAGCGGGAGGGGGCACCATCCCCTGAGGGGCTGCCGCGGGGACCCCCACCCGCCTCACGAAGCCCGCTGGCATGGGCTCCTCCTGTCTCCGAGTTGTTAGGCGCAGTGACCTAATAATTCAGAGAGGAAGACGGAAAATCTGTCATCATCCCGGGGGCCAAAACGTGAACCGGGAACTGAGTCGCTCTGAGGTTCAGGCGCCGAGGCGAGAAGCCAGTGGATGTGGGTGAAGATGTTTTCACCAGCCGTCAGGGAGAACCAGCACAACCTGACTCAAATCACACCCTGCCTGGAAACTGGAACGTGCTTCAGTCATTCCTAAGATGCCTCAGCTGGAGGCTGGAGTTACTGAAAGTTACTGTTCAAGTCCTCTCCTCCCTCCTTCTTCCACCTGCCACTTCCCCATCCTCCTCGAGGGTATCAACTCAGCCGGGCATCCCCCGGCGTTCTGGGGGCTTGAACCGTTTGATTCATCCCTGGGAGCGGTGGGAGTAAAAGAGCCGCCGTCGTGAGGTTGAACTCCATCTCAGATCCAATGACTCTGTAAATGGAAGCAGAGAAGCAGCGTGGCCTAGTGGATAGAGCACCAGCTTGGGAGTCAGAAGGACCTGGGTCCTAATCCCGGCTCCCCCACTTGCAGATCACTTCATTTCTCTGTCCCTCGGTTCCCTCATCTGTAAAATGGGGATTAAGGCCGGGAGCCCTACGTGGGACAGGGACTGCGTCCAACCCTATTAGTTTGTATCTGCCCCAGAGCTCAGTACAGTGTCTGCGACATAGTAAGTGCTTAACGAATAACACAATTTTTATTCCCGCTAGTAAGCTCGTTGCAGGCAGGGAATGTGTCTGTTATATGGTACCTTCCCAAGCAATTAGTAAAGTGCTCTGCCCACGGTGAGCACTCGGTAAATACTGTTGTCTTTTCTTAGGCCGTCAAGTCATCTCGGATCTGTGGCGACTCCACAGACATCTCTCCCAGAAGGCCCTACCTCCATCTGCAGTCATTCTGGTAGTGTATCCTTAGATTCTCTTGATAAAAATATGGAAGTGGTTTACCATTCCTTTCTTCCACACAGTAAACTTGAGTCTCTGCCCTCAACGCTCTCCCATGCCGCTGCTGCCCGGCACAGGCGAGTCTTGACTTGTAGCAGATGGTTTTCCCCTCGCTAGCCACTGCCCAAGCTAAGAATGGAACGGATAGGCCTCTGCTTGACTCTCCCTCCCGGAGTCGAGACTGGAGAGAACTGGAAACTCTCCAGGTGCCATCCTGAGAGGAGAAATACTATTGACTGACTGTAAATAGGCCCATTTAGTTCAAATTTCTCAGCCAGCGGAAAGCTGCTCAAGACGGGCAGACACCGATGAGATCCTTCTGGCCGCAACTGCCCATCTTGGCTGTTGGGTGGGACGAGGAAAAGGAAGAAGTGCCTGAAGACTTGTTTGTTCGTGGGTATAAAAGCTCCCGCTTGCTTCTTTCACTGGGGGAGGGCGACTGAAATTATTCCAATTAAGTCTTTATTCCAATTAAGTCTTTACCTGGTTCTTTTCCTTCTCCCCACCTTGCAATTGCTCGAATAGACTTTACATGCTTCTTGATCAAACAGAAGAGTGGATGGGGTACCCACCTTGTAAAAGATTCCCTAAAAACACTTGTGTCTATCATGTCTTTTGTATCGTCCTCTCTTGAGTGCTCAGTACAACGCTCTGCACACATTAAGCGCTCAATAAATACCTTGAGGATAATAATAACGATGGCATTTATTAAGGGTTTCCCATGTGTCAACCTTGAGTGATAATAATAACGATGGCATTTATTAAGGGTTTCCCATGTGTCAAGCACTTTACTAAGCACTGAGGTAGAGACAAGCTAATCAGGTCCCACATGGGGCTCACAGGGAATTGAATCCCCATTTTACAGACGAAGTAGATGAGGCAGAGAGAAGTGAAGCGACTGGTCTAAGGCCATACGGCAGACAAGCGGCAGAGCTGGGATTAGACCTCAGGACCTCTGACTCCCAGGCTCTTTCCACTAGGCCCTGTTGCTTTTGATCGAACATTAGGATTCAGTTACCTGCTCTTTGAGCATTTCTCTCCCCAAGCAGGGACTGTATCCACGAGGATCCACTCCTCTGGGTCTTTACTTCCCTGATGAAAAAGTAACCTTAAAAAAACCCACCCTGAAGTCACTCATTCAATCGTATTTATCGAACGCTTACTTTGTTATTGTGTGCTTATTGTGCCCTTACTGTGTACAGAACACTGTACTAAGCACTTAGGAGACACATAAGCAATAAACAGACACACGGACTTCCCCTCTAGACTGAAGGCTCACTGTGGGCAGGGAATGTGTCTACCAACTCTGTTATAGTGTACTCTCCCAAGCGCTTAATACAGTGCTCGATAAAACTGTGAACCCCACGGGGGACAACCTGATCACCTTGTATCCCTCCAGCGCTTAGAACAGTTCTTTGCACGTAGTAAGCGCTTAACAAATACCATCATCATCATCATAGTAAATGCTCGATAAATAGCGCTGATTGATTGATTGATTGAATTGGAAGCCATGAGCCACTGCCCTCAGGGAAATGTTAGCAAACGCTAAGACAAGCTGGAGCCGTAGAGCTGTAAAGGGTGCTTTGCACATAGTAAGCGCTTAACAAATACCATCATCATCATCATCATCATAATAAGTGCTCGATAAATAGCACTGATTGATTGATTGAATTGGAAGCTATGAACCACTGGCCTCAGGGAAATGTTAGCAAATGGCAAGACAACCTGGAGCTGTAGAGCTGTAGAGGGTCTAGTCTGGAAGCTCACTGTGGGCAGGGAACGTGTCTGTTTATTGGTGCATTATACTCTCCCAAGTGTTTAATACAGTGCTCGGCACACAGTGAGCACTGAATAAATACGATTGACTGAAAGAATGACTCAGGATGATGGGTGGAATTTGGGGTAGATCCTCCACCGCCAAACACTGGACTGTCTCTGGACAAGAGTGGACTTCTGTCAGTGAGAGAGGTCCTCTCGTCATCATCAACTATGGTATTTATTGAGCGCTTACTGCATACAGAGAATTGTAATAATCGCTGGGGAGGGTACAATCCAACAGAGTTGGAAGACACGTTCCCTGCCCACGGTGAGCTCACGTGTCCCAAAATTACCCACGGCGTCGCGAAAGATATTAGGCGGTATCGAAAGAGCCAACATCATACCTCAGAAGAGCAAAGACGGTGCCCACTTCATTACCATCAAGGAGAGAACCTTGAAGAAATGGAGAGAATATTTCAAAGTCATCCTTAACGTGCATCTTCCTCCTGAAAGTGAGGCCCCCTCCAATAGCCAAAGGCACAGCGCTCGTCTCAACGCTTGTGGAAGTCACAACAGCAGAGACATGAAAAATGGCAAAGCACCAGACCTCCGTTTAGATCTGCGGGCATGAGAAGCAGCATGGCCCAGTGGGTAGAGCCCGGGGCTGGGAGTCGGAAGGACCTAGGTTCGAATCCGGTTCCCCCGCTTATAGGCCGGGTGATCTTGGGCTTCACTTAACTTCTCTGCACCTCAATTCCCTCATCTGTAAAATGGGGGTTAAGACCGTGATCCCCATGTGGGACACGGACAGTGTCCAATCTGATTAACTTGTATCTATCTCAGCGCTTGGTACAGAGCCTGGCACATAAGAAACGCATTAAAAATATCTTTTTAAAAAATGTCAGGGACACAGTGCTCAAACACCTGCACGTGTTCTTCCTTAACACGTGGAGCACTGAGGAAACGTCACAACGGTTCAAAAAACTTGCAGCCGTCTTCATCTTTTTTATGATATTTATTAAGTGTCACTGTATGCCAAGTTAGATGAATTCATTCAATTTATTGAGAAGAAGTATTGCCTAGTGGATAGAACATGGGCCTGGGAGTCAAAAGGAGCCGAGTCTAATCCCGGCTCTTGCCCTTGTCCGCATTGTGACCTTGGACAAGTCACTCTACTTCTCTGTGCCTCGGTTACCTCAGCTGTAAAATGGGGTTTAGGACTGTGACCCTATATGGCACAGGGAAGCAGCATGGCTCAGTGGAAAGAGCCCGGGCTTGGGAGTCAGAGGTCATGGGTTCGACTCCTGGCCCTTGCCACTTGTCAGCTGTGTGACTGTGGGCGAGTCACTTTACTTCTCTGGGCCTCAGTTCCCTCATCTGTAAAATGGGGATTTAACTGTGAGCCTCACGTGGGACAACTTGATTACCCTGTATCTACCCCAGTGCTTAGAACAGTGCTCTGCACAGAGGAAGCGCTTAACAAATACCAACATCGTTATTATCCAATCTGATTATCTTCTATCTAGCCCAGGCTTTACTACAGTCCCTGGCACATAGTAAGTGGGTAACATATGCCATCAAAAATTTGTAAAAAAGGAAAAGGAGGAGTAGGAAGGAGCACGGAACAAGGAGCAGGATGAGGAGGGGAAAAGGAGGAGAAGACAGCAGGGTTGTGTATACCTTGTCCGGAAAGAGCCTGGGCTTCGGAATCAGAGGTCATGAGTTCGACTCCCGGCTCTGCCACTTGTCAGCTGTGTGACTGCGGGCAAGTCATTTCACTTCTGTGTGCCTGAGTTACCTCATCGGTAAAAAGGGAATTAACTGCGAGCCTCACGTGGGACAACCTGATTACCCTGTATCCACCCCAGCGCTTAGAACAGTGCTCTGCACAGAGTAAGCGCTTAACAAATACCAACATTATTATTCTTATTCTCTCCCTTTCTCCTCCTCCTTCTCCTTTCTTTTCTCTCTTCCTTTCCTCCTCTTTTCCTCCCTTCCCATTTTTCTCTTCGTCTCCCTTTTCCTCCTCTGTCTCTTCAACCCCCCAACAACCTTCTCCTCAACACCCCGCCTGCTTCTCCACTCCATCCCCAGCTTCTCCACTCCATCCCCACATCCCTACTCCCAGGTTTGCTCTCAAGTTCAAAAGGAAGTGTTTTCACCCCTGGTTCTAAGAGCAAATGGGAAATGCATTTTTCATTCCGCGATAAGTTGCTTCCAGTCACAACTGCAGGCAGATAGGCAAACACACACAGGCTCTTGCTACGCAGATTGGCTCTCAGAGTGCTCAGAGTGGGAGTGGATAATCATCGAGCTGCTGACTGGGACGATTGATAGGTAGATAGATTAAATTGCAAGAGAGAGAGATGGTAAGTAGGTTGGTGAGGTAGATAGATCTTCAGCTAGTGATCCGTGATGCTCGAAGAAGATGCCACTGATGTTGAAATTCACTTCTGGGCGGGAGACTGTGAGCCCCGTGTGGGACAAGGACCGTGTCCAACCTGATAAGCTTATATCTACCCCAGCGCTGGCACGTAGTGAGTGCTTAATAAATACGTTTTTTAAAAAGCCATACAAAGGCCGATCTTTGTTGCACTGTCAGCACGTCATGGACAAGGAACGGCTTTGCTAATTCTGTTTCCTCGTACTCTCCCAAGAGCTTAGTACAGTGCTCCGCCCATAGTAAGTGCTCAATAAATACCACTGATTGATTGCCATGTTTCTCATTTGCAACCCCTGACACTCTTCTGTCTCTAGACTGCTGGTCTCTCACACCTCGCGGATCGATCAGTCAATCGATCGGTCGTATTTACTGAGCGCTTCCTACGCCTGGGGCACGTCCTTGTACTTCTGAGAACCGCGCTCTCCATCTGGAGCAATTTTTTTTTTTTTACCAGCTTCCCAGCTATGAGATGCAGCGCTGCCTGATGATGGGGTTGATAATTACGAACTAAACAGTAAAATATTGAAAATATGAGCTGCCCTGTAATAATAACTCAGGGCCCGAGGCCAGGGTGAATCATACTTTCAGGGAGTAAATCCTCACTCCCATGAGGCACCTCAGCGTTTCTGGGGGTGCTGAAAACGACAGACTTGCAGGTCACTCCTCTGGGGAAAGGACACTTTAAATCCTGGTCCTGGCGACGGTCGGAGCGGATGGGGAGGGCGAGTCACAGAAGATTGTTCCTTCTTGTAGCATTGGCGTGAATGGGATGCCTTGTGGCCACGACCTCCTTGCCTGTCCCTCCAACTCCCTGCTCTTGCTGACTCTCATCAATCAATCAATCAATCCGCGGTACTTATTGACTGTAGACTGTAATCTCTATCCCCTCTGGACTGTAAGCTCCCTGTGGGTGGGGAATGTGTCCATTATATTGTTCTACTGTGCTCTCCCAAGCGCTTAGTATAGTGCTCTGCACATAGTAAGGGCTCAGTAAATACAACTGATTGATTGACCGATCGATTACTGAGCACTCACTGTGTGCAGAGCGCCGTACTAAGCACAGTACAAGAGTTACGAGACGCATTCCCTCCGGACGGCAACCTCGTTGAGGGCAGAGAACGTGCTCGATAAATAACGTTGATTGAGATGACACGTGTGGTCAACTCTCCGAGAACCTCTGTTAGAGTGAGGAGAATCTATCGCAGATGAAAACTGATAAGAATTAGGAATCAATCCCGAAGAATCCGCTCGGACCCAGAATTTGTCCTTTTACTATTATTACCGGATGTGTTAAGCACACACTGCGTGTCAAGCACTGGAGTAGATACAAGATAATCGGGTCGGACACCGTCCCTGGCCCTACATGGGGCTCCAAGTCTAACTAGGAGGGAGAAGGGACATCGGATCCCCGTTTTACAGAGGAGGACACTGAGGCCCAGATAAGCAGAGTGACTTGCCCAAAGTCACCCAGCAGGCAACTGGTAGAACTGGAATTAGGACTCAGGTCACAGTCTAGTACATAGTAAGCACTCAGCGAACACTACAATCATTATTATTATTACCATTAAAAAAAAAAAGACTCAGAGGCCCTGCATTCTTTCCACTAAGCCACGCTGCTGCTCGTCACCCTAGTCTTGGTTCTTAGCTTTTCTAAGATTCTTCTTCCTGTCTTTCCCAGGTCTCAGCCCGTGAGGAGTTGATGGTCTGGATCCCTTCTTTATTGCATCTTTGACCTTCTCCTCCCTGACCGCTTCCTAATTACAGGGCTCCACTGCCCTGGTTTCAGTTCTCGTGCATTCCCGGGCTTGACTCACTCCTGCCACGTGGGAGCCAGCGTCATTCATTCATTCAATAGTATTTATTGAGCGCTTACTATGTGCAGAGCACTGTACTAAGCGCTTGGGACGAACAAGTCGGCAACAGATAGAGACAGTCCCTGCCGTTTGACGGGCTTACGGTCTAATGGGGGGAGATGGACAGACGAGAACGATGGCGATAAATAGAGTCACGGCAACCCTGGCTCCGGACCAGCGACTCCAGGAGGATGCCCCTACGGAGCAGGGACTCACTCTGGATCTGGACCTCACATCCAGTTGGGAAATTGCCCCGTGGGCATCAGGGCCACCCAGTTGCCGAGGTGGCCGAGTTTCACTCCCGAGATTCCCTCGGATTGCCCATCTTGGCAACTCTGGTTTTCAAGCTATCTTTTTTTCAAATCTGAAGGCGGTCGATACTGAAAATGACTGATCATTTCTAGAGTTGCCACCGAACAGCTCTTTCAGGAAAGGAGGGGTGGGGTGTGAAATCGGCTCTGTAGACACACTGGCTAAGTAATTGGGTGACCTCTGGCCAGGTGATGATTTCATCTAGCCAATCTCCAGAAACTAAGGAGGTGTGACATTGGAAACAGGACGGCCTTGTGGAAAGAGCCAAGGCCTGGGAGGTAGAGGCTCTGGGTTCTAATCCCGGCTCTGCCAGTTACCTGCTGAATGATCTTGGATAAACCACTTCGCTTCTCTGTGCCTTAGTTTCCTGCCTGCCCTCAATCAATCAATGGCATTTACTGAGCGCTAACTGTGTGCCGAGCACTGTTCTAAGCTCCTGGGAGAGTACAAGAAGTACAAGTAGAGGAGCAGCATGGCGTAGTGGATAGAGCCCGGGCCTGGGAGTCAGGAGGTCATGGGTTCTGATCCCAGCTCCGCCACTTGTCTGCTGTGTGATCTGGGGCAGGTCACTTCACTTCTCTGGGCCTCAGTTACCTTATCTGTAAAATGGCGATTGAGACTGGGAACCCCACGTGGGGCAGGGACTGTGTCCAACCCAATTTGCTTGTATCCACCCCAGCGCGTAGTATAGTGCCCGGCACGGAGTGAGCGCTTAACAAATATCACAATTATTATTAGTATTATTACAATATAGTACAGTTGGAAGACATGTTCCCTGCCTACAAGGAGTTTACACTCCAGAGGGAAAACAGACATTAAAATCAAATCAAATGTGTGGCTGAGGATATGATGATTATCAAAATGGCCTTGTTAGTGTTGGGCAGGGGTGAGAGGGCCAGGGCAAGAGCAGCAATGAAAAGGCTTCCAGGTTTTTTCAGAGAGAGAGAGGGTGGTTATTATAAAGTAGCCAGACACACTAGTCTCAACACCTCAGCTCCGGGCCTGAAAGAAATCAGACCGAAGCTTAAAGAAAAAAACTGACCCTGGGCCTCCCAGCACTGGAGATTTTTACCAAGATCCTCACCATCGCATGCCTTATCGCCAGAAATCAGAATTGTATTGTGGAACAGAGTTTTCCTGGAACCAGTATAACGTACTCTCTCTCTCAAGGGCTTAGTTAACGTGCTCTGCATACAGAGAGCACTCAAGGAATACCATTAATTGATTGATTGATTAGAACGGTACCGGCACTTGAAACAGTGGTCAGAGCTTAGAAAAAGTACTTGATACGTAGTAAGTGCTTAACAAATACCAAACTATTATTAAGTACTATTATTGATTGGATCTGTCGGTGAGAAGCTTTATAAAGCAAGGTTGACATAAATTACCTAGAGAGTTTAAACTTTCTCCTTCTCTGCCTGCTTTGGGAAAGGTTCTTTTGCCAGGTGGAAGGGGGAGGGTTTGGCCTGAATTTCCCTATTTATTTGCTAAGGGAACTTGATCGGAAGGACGACGTCCGTTGCCCCCAGATTAGACTGATTTGCCCCCAGTACTAAACTGGTCTACAGCTATAAAGAGCAGTTCAGGAGCCCGAGTGAGAATAAATCTCCACCCCAGCCTCTGACTTTCACCCCTCCTTCCTATCCCACTCTGAGACAGGGAGAGAAAATCCATAAAAGCTGCAAAACAAGTCGGGGAAGGGAGTCGGCCCTACCCAGAAGCCCACTTCTTGCTTTAACTGGCTTTTTCCCGTCCAGAGCCGTAACTTAAACAGGTCAGAGCTCTGGGTCCTGGTAGTAAATTTCCCCACACTCTTTCTCTCCTGTTGAAGTATGCAAAGCTATCCCCGATTCCCTCTGAGGTATGAAAACCCCTCCCCTTAACCTGTTTAAGCTCCTTAATAATGTTGGTATTTGTTAAGCGCTTACTATGTGCAGAGCACTGTTCTAAGTGCTGGGGTAGATACAGGGTAATCAGGTTGTCCCACGTGGGGCTCACACACTTTTAATCCCCATTTGACAGATGAGGGAACTGAGGCACAGAGAAGTTAAGTGACTTGCCCACAGTCACACAGCTGACAAGTGGCAGAGCCGGGAGTCGAACTCATGACCTCTGACTCCGAAGCCCAGGCTCTTTTCCACTGAGCCAGCTCCTTGAGAGCAGGGTACAGTGCTCTGTTCTCTATAAGCACTCAATAAATGCCACTGATTGATTGACTGATTGAGAGGCAGGTTTGGGCTTTGTGGAATTGGGGGGCGGGGAGAGAGGGGGTAAGAAATCTGGGGGAATCGAAGAGAACAGGGATAAAGGGAAGGGAACAAAGATGGGGTGGGGTTGTCTTGTCTGTAAAGCAGCGTGGCTCGGTGGATGGAGCACGGGGCTGGAAGTCAGAAGGTCATGGCTTCTATTCCCGGCTCTCCCACGGGCCTGCTGTGTGACCTTGGGCAAGTCTCTTCACTTCTCTGTGCCTCAGTTACCTCATCTGTAAAATGGGGATGAAGACTGTGAGCCCCGCGCGGGACGACCTGTTTACCTTGCATCTACCCCAGCGCTTAGAACAGTGCTCGGCGCATAATAAGCGCTTAACAAATACCATCATCATCATTATTATTATTATGCCGTCGAGTCGACTCTGACCCGTAGCGAGGCCTTGGACACTCCTCTCCCAGCAGGCCCCACCTCCATCTGCAATCATTCTGGTAGTGGATCCATAGCTTTTTCTTGGTAAAAATATGGCAGTGGTTTACCACCCCCTCCTTCCGCGCAGTAAACTTGAGTCTCCGCCCTCGACTCTCTCCCGTGCCGCTGCTGTCCAACACGGGTGAGTTTTGACTTGTAGCAGATTACCTTCCACTCGCTAGCCGCTGCCCAAGCTAGGAATGGAATGAATGTGCCTCTGCTTGACTCTCCCTCCCGAAGTCGAGACTGGTAGAGAATTGGAAACTCTCTAGGCGCGACCCTGAGAGGGGAGGGGTCTCCAGTAAATCTGCCCAAATGACAGTGGGTTTAAAGGTGAGGACCATGAGTCTAAGGTGGGGCGGGAAATATGTCCGATTTGCTTACCTTGTATCTACCCGGCGACACTTGAAGAAGACCCCAACATTCAGCAAATTGGCACTAAGAATATGTGCTTAATAAATGCCATCGTCATCATCATCTCGCCATCGACGACATTATCATTATTATCCCCTTGCCCGTACACCTGTCATTAGTCCAGCATGTCTTCGGAAGCAGCGTGGCCTAGAGAAAGAGCACGGCCTTGGGGTCAGAGGAGCTGGGTTCTAATCCTAGCTCCACCACTCGCCTGATGTATAACCTTGGGCCAGTCACTTCACTTCTCTGTGCCTCGGTTTTCTCAGCTGTAAAAACGGGGAGTCATTTGACTCTTCTCCCTCCTGCTTGGACTGTGAGCCCCATGTGGGACAGAGACTGTGATGCACCTGATTAATTTGTATCTACCCTCGTACTTAGAAAAATGCTTGACACGAGGTAAGTGCTTAACAAATATCATTAAAAAACTAATCAGGAGCTATGAGCTCTATCAATCGATCAATTAATTGTATTTATTGAGTGCTTACTGTGTGCAGATCACCATACTAAGGACTTGGAAAAGTACAATATAACAGATATGGTCGACACACTGTATGCCCATAACGAGCTAACGGTCTAGAGGGGGGAGGTGGACATTAATATAAATAGAAAATTAAAGACATAATAATAATAATGATCGTATTTATTAAGTGCTTACTATGTGCCATGCACCGTTCTAAGCTCTGGGGTAGATACAAGGTAATGAGGTTGTACCACGCGGGGCTCACGGTCTTAATCCCTATTTTAGAGATGAGGTAACTGAGGCACAGAGAAGTTAAGTAACCTGCCCGGAGTCACACAGCTGGCAAATGGTGGAGCCGGAATCAGAACCCATGACCTCTGACTCCCAAGCCCGGGCTTTTTCCACTAAGCCATGCTGCTTCTGTACATAAATTCTGGGGGACTGAGAGAGCGGTGAATAAAGGGGGCACATGAAAGTAAAGGGTGATGCAGAAGGAGTGGGGGAAGAGAAAATGAGGGCTTAGTTAGAGAAGGCTCCTGGAGGAGATGTGTTGCAGCATGGCTCAGTGGAAAGAGCCTGAGCTTCAGAGTCAGAGGTCACGGGTTCGACTCCCGGCTCTGCCACTTGTCAGCTGTGTGACTGTGGGCAGGTCACTTGACTTCTCTGTGCCTCAGTGACCTCATCTGTAAAATGGGGATTAACTGTGAGCCTCCTGTGGGACAACCTGATTACCCTGTATCTACCCCAGCGCTTAGAACTGTGCTCTGCACATAGTAAGCGCTTAACAAATAGCAGCATTATTATTATGTGTTTTTAAAAGGGCTTTGAAGGTGGGGAGAGTGATGGTCTATCAGATATGAAGGGGGCAGGGAGTTCCAGGCAGAGGCAGAACGGGGGGGTCGGACTCCGCGGAGAGATAGCTGAGATCGAGGAACCGTGAGCAGGTTGGCATTAGAGGAGCGAAGGGTGCAGGCTGGGTCGTAGTAGGAGAGCGGCGAGGTGAGGTAGGAGCAGGTAGGAGCCGACTGAGTGCTTTAAAGTCGACGGTAAGGAGTTTCTGTCCGATGCAGAAGTGGAAGGGCAACCCCTGGAGGTTCTTGAGAAGTGGGGAAACACGGACCGGTCAGTTTTGTAGCAAAACGATCTGGGCGGCGGAGTTGAAGTGTGTGCTCTAGTCTGGTCTCCGCAAGTAGGGGTGTTTCTGCATGGGCTCTGGATTCTGGGGTGAAGGTCGCTGACCAAAGAGCACTCTGGGGTCTCCCATAAAGGTGCATGGGCACAGCAGGAATCCAGAAAAATAGCTAGCCAAAGTGGGCAGGAGTACCACCCTACCACAGAGGCAATCGCTTATTGGATCACGGTGCTATAGCGTGGCTGGGACACTCCTTTGCGGTCACTTTTTTATGGTATTCGTTAAACATTTTCTATGTGCCAGGCACCGTACTAAGCACTGGGGTAGATGCAAGCTAATCAGGTTGGACGGAGCCCCTGTCCCATATGGGGCTCACAGTCTTCATCCTCATTTTACAGAGGAGATAAGTGAGGCCCAGAGAAGTGAAGTGACTTGTCCAAGATCACCCAGCAGACCAGAGGTGGAATTGGGATTAGAACCCAGGCCCTTCTGACTCCCAGGCTCGGGCTGTAGCCACTAGGCCATACCGGCAAGTAACCGCTTCTTTGGGCCTCAGTTCCCTCATCTGTAAAATGGGGATGAAGACTGTGAGCCCCCTGTGGGCCACGGACGGTGTCCAACCTGATTAGCTTGCATCTTCCCTAGTGCTTTGCACATAGTAAGTGCTTAACAAATGCCACTAAAAGCAAAACAAAAAAAAAAAACAAGACTGCTATATCAGGACAGAGTGCAGTAATATCTAGATACCCCCACCGATCTGACCGTGTGGTCTTCTGCTGAGCAATCCTGACAGACCCTGCCCATTTTCCTTCTTCATTTCTGGAGGGAGTCTTGTCATTCACCTACTGGTTTGGATGAGCCTGGCTGGTCCTGGAAGGGGAGAAGAGATGGTGGGCAGTGAATTTGCTGGTGGCCCAGACCCAGGGCTAAAGTTTAACTACCCTGACCTTGAAGTGACCCTGAAGGGCTGCAGCATCGGTTCAAAGAGGGCAGGCCTGGCTCAGCACATTCCTGGTTTCCGGTGGATCTATCCTGGAGAGGGCAGACTTGGCTCAGTCCATCCCTAGGCCTGGTTAATAACAATAATAATAATAATAGTATTTGTTGAGCACTTACTACGTGCCAAGCACTGTTCTAATCACTGGGATAGATATGAGATGATCAGGTTGGACACAGATGGTGTCCGTTGGATCTATCCCCGGAAAGGACAGGCTTATCTCAGCCCATTCCTGGGTCTGGTTCCCACTGGATCTATCCCTGAAGAGCACAGACGTGGCTCACCCCATTCATTCCTAGGTCTGGTTCCCGCTGGATCCATCCCCAGAGGGAGCAGGTCTGGCTCAGCACATTCCTAGGTCTGGTTCCCGCTGGATCTATCCTTGGAGAGGGCAGGCCTCGCTCAACCCACTCCTAGGCCTGGTTCCCAGAGATCCAGCTCTGACTACATCAAGAGGAGAGGAGAAGTGAGCCAGGGAGGAGGGGCTGGAGGGACAGAAGGAAAAGAGAGGACAAGGAGAGAAAAATGAGAAGGAGTTTCGGCCGAAAAGAAGGGGAGCACGAAAAGATAGGATGGAAAGAGGGGAGGGAGGGGGAAGAGAATATGAGAGAGGCAGGAAGAAAGGGAGAGAGAAGTTTATTAAAATTGCATCTGATGAAACCGGGAGGCTGTTTGGAAACTCCACAACATTGACCAGGGATAAGAGAGGGAAAGGTGTGAGGAGAAAACTCCTTTCACAATGGATACCCCGTACGCAATCTATTTGTCCCAGGACTCAAAAGAATTTGATCGTCCTGGCCAGGCTGGGGACTCAATGGGCCCTAGAAGCCTGTCTTCTAACTTGGTTGGTGGCTCAGTTTCCTTCCTGAGACCAGATTCTCTGCCAGGGAGGTGGCAAAGCTTGCTGATGTAGCTGCACCTGGTCTGCAGGCAGGGGGATGGATCTGAAGACCTCTACTGAGCGGTTTTCAGTCCACTAGTTCTCCCAAACAAGAGGCATTGAGTCGGGAGGGAGGGGGAAGAAAGAAAATGGCACTCTGAGGGCAGCAGAGTGGCATAATTCATTCAGTAATTCATTCAATCCTATTTATTGAGTGTTTACCATGTGCAGAACACAGTATTAAGTGCTTGGGAGAGTACAAAACAACAATAAACAGATACATTCCATGCCCACAACGAGCTTACAGTCTAGGGGGCAGAGACAGACATTGATATAAAAAAATAAATTACAGATATATACATAAGTGTTATGGGGCTGGGAAGGGGAAAAAACAGAGGGAACAAGTCAGGGTGATGCTGAGGAAGTGGGAGGAGAGGAAAGGGGAGACTTAGGGAAGGCCTTCTGGAGGAGAATAAGCTGGGGGAGAATAAACTGTCTTTCGGATTTGAGGAGGGACAGCGTTCCAGGCCAGAGGCAGGAAGTGGGCAAGGGGACAGCGGCGAGATAGGAGAGATGGAGGCACAGTGAGAAGGTTAGCATTAGAGGAGCAAAGTGTGTGAGCTGGGTTGTAGTAGGAGAGTACTGAGGTGAGGGTAGGAGGGGGCAAGGTGATGGACTGCTTGAAAGCCAATGGTGAGGCATTTTTGTTCGATGTGGAGGTGGACGGGCAACCACTGGAGTTTTTTGAGGAACGGGAAAACACGTCCCCACAGTGACTTCATGCCCGAGTCTGTTGCCTCACTCGGAAGGGGGACGTGGGGCAATTCAGGTGGGGCAGGAAGTGGCGGGAAAATGAGAGGGCCGGAAGAAGGAAGAGCAG
This sequence comes from Ornithorhynchus anatinus, assembly GCF_004115215.2. Taxonomy (NCBI): domain Eukaryota; kingdom Metazoa; phylum Chordata; class Mammalia; order Monotremata; family Ornithorhynchidae; genus Ornithorhynchus; species Ornithorhynchus anatinus. The sequence continues at coordinate 16,675,624 of NC_041749.1, forward strand.
GAGGAATGTGCGGGGACATCATTAACTGCGGAAAAGGCCCCCGGTGAGGCAAGGCACCCACTCGCTTAAGGCACCTCTCAATGTCAACTTCCACGGTCAAGGCCAGGGCAGCTTCAGTCATGTCTTCGTTGTTCGGATACCCAGACGGCTCTTCGGTGTCGCTGTCGGAGGCCTGACAAATCTGTGACTGGAGGAGTGACCCCCTGCCTTCGGTTGTCCTTTGGCGGTGACAAACTCTTCAAGGTGGGGGGAGAGAATGGAGAAGAAGAAGACGCTTTTTTTCAAGCAAAGTTAATCTTCAAGGATTTCTTCCCCGCCTCTCACGCTCCCATTCTTGCTTTCACCCATGCTTCTTAGTTTTATTTTTTATGGTATTTGTTAAGTGCTAACTATGTACCAAACATTGTTCTCAGCACTGTGGATAAAGTTATTCAGACCAGATACAGTCCCTGTTCCACGTGGGGCCCACAGTCTATGTAGGAGGGAGAACGGGTATTGAATCCCCATTTGCAATTGAGGAAACCGAGGCCCCGAGAAGTGAAGTGACTTGCCCAAGGTGACACAGGCAGCATGGTCTAGTGGCTAGAGCATGGGCCTCGGAGTCAGAAGGACCTGGGTTCTATTCCTACTCTACCACTTGTCTGCTGTGGGACCTTAGACAAGTCACTTAACTTCTCTGGGCCCCAGTTACTTCAAATGGGGATTAAGACTGTGAGCTCCGTGTGGGACAGGGACTGTGTCCAACCTGATAATCTCATATCTACCCCAGCACTTAGAACAGTGTTTGACACATAGTAAGCACTTAACAAGTACCATGATTATGAATTAATAATATACAATGTTAATGATTAATAATAAGAGGATTTGGATTGAATATATTGCAGCTATAAAATATAAATATACTATATAATACATAATATTAATAATAATAAGTGGAGGAATTGGGATTAAAACCCAGGTCCTCTGGCTCCTAGGTCTGTGCTTTATCCACTAGGCCTCTCCGCCATTTGCCTGCTGTAGGGCCTTGGACAAGCCACTTCACTTCTCTGTGCCTCGGTCACCTCATACGTAAAATGGGGATGAAGACCGTCAGCCCTGTGCGGGACAGGGACTGCGTCCAACCCGATCTGCTTGTATCCACCGCAGCACTTCGTACAATGCCCGGCACATAGGAAGCTCTTAACAAATACAATAATTATTACTATCATTATTAGGCCTTGCTGCCTCCCACTGTTTAAGTCGGTGTTTAAAGGTGCTTACCCTTGTGGAGAACACCTTGCCAACAAAAAAATCCATGAGGCTACAGAGAGCCTCCATTCCCTGTGCCTCCAGATTCACAAGGTCACAGGCTGGGTCGGGGATGGGTCTGTGCCTTTGTCACGGTCTGACACCTTCAGGACACTTTCTAACAATAATAATAATAATAATGTTGGTATTTGTTAAGCGCTTACTATGTGCAGAGCACTGTTCTAAGCGCTGGGGTAGACACAGGGGAATCAGGTTGTCCCACGTGGGGCTCCCAGTCTTCATCCCCATTTTACAGATGAGGTAACTGAGGCAGAGAGAAGTTAAGTGACTTGCCCAAGGTCACACAGCTGACAAGCAGCAGAGCTGGGATTAGAACCCATGACCTCTGACTCTCAAGCCCGGGCTCTTTCTACTGAGCCACACTGCTTATCTAATTGGCCTGTTTCTCTTCCTCAATTTTTAGATTTTCCCCTTTGGAGCCCATCTTGATGTTCCCTCCTCATGGTCGGGGCAGACTTTCTAGTGACCTCAGTGTCTTGTCTTGCCTTATGCCGTCGAGTCGTTTCCGACCCATAGCGGCGCCATGGACACAACTCTCCCGGAACGCCCCGCTCTCCATCTGAAATCTTTCCGGTAGTGGATCTATAGAGTTTTCTCAGTAAAAATCCAAAAGTGTTTTACCATTTACCACTTGAGTCTCCGCCCTCGACTCTCTCCCGTGCCGCCGCTGCCCAACACGGGGGAGTTTTGACTCATAGCAGATGGCTTTCCACCCGCTAGCCACTGGCCAAGCTAGGAATAGAATGGACAGGACTCTGCTTGACTCTCCCTCCCTTAGCCGAGACTGGTAGAGGACTGGAAATTCTCCAGGTGCGACCCCGAGAGGGGGACCTTAGTGTCTATAATAGGTCTATTTCCCTGAATCTCTTTGAACCCTCTTTGAACCATCTCTGACTTGTCCCTTGAATGGTCCCAGATTTTCCTTCTAGAAGCACTAAAGGAAAGACCCCAGGGCTGGGAAGTCAGAAGACCCGGTTTCTAATCCCTGTTCTTCCCATGGCTTGCTGTGTGTCCTTGGGCAAGTCACTGAATTCTCTGAACCTCAGTTTCCTCCTCTATAAAATGAGATTAATAATTGCGGTATTGGTTAAGCGTTTGCTATGTGCCAAGCACCGTCGTAAGAGCTGCCTCCTCCGACTTCCCAGGGAGGTGATGATGATGAAAGAAGGAAACTGATGTGGAAACACTTTAAAAAAAATAAGTGCTCTTCAAAGGACAAGGTATCATTATTATTATTGTCATCACTGGCGTTACATCCTCTAGGGTGACCGAGCTGGAGTTCAGCAAGAGGCAAGTATCAGTCAATCGATCGACCGTACGGATTGTGCGCAGAGCGTTGTGCTAAGTGCTTGGGAAGAGTACAATATAACGGTTAGTCAGGTTCCCTTTACAGTCTATAGAGGGAACGACAGGTGTCTCCTTCCTATCTCTCTGCCCCGTAGTTCTACGGACCCTTTTCACGTGTTCTCTGCCCTGCAGGTTAAAGTTTGAGCTACTTAATTTCTGTATCGACTGGCTAATAAGGCCACTGGCCATTCCCCCAGAACCCTCTGTTCCCGGGTGGAGATGCCAGAAGGGTTCATACCTTCATGTCATATACTCGATTTCCTGAATTGACCGATAGCAATCGGCATTGTCTCTTTAGGGGTTTGGTTGTGAAAAAGAAAATATTGTCCTGGCATCGGGGCTAATGCCAAGTTATCGCACAAAGTCTATTGATTTAATCAAAGCAGGAAAGGGCTCCTGAGAGAGGCTTTGTCCGCCTGCCGCATTTCCCTAGGTGGACTTTGGGACAAACAGGAGAGGTCAAAAAAAGGTGCGTCTGGGATCTATTTGCAAAGAACTATTTATTTATCAACAACTCCCACTCTTTAGAGAAGCAGCGTGGCTCAGTGGAAAGAGCACGGGCTCAGGAGTCAGAGGTCATGGATTCTAATCCCGGCTCCGCCGCCTGTCAGCTGTGTGACTTTGGAGAAGTCACTTCACTTCTCGGTGCCTCAGTTCCCTCATCTGTAAAATGGGGATTAAGACTGTGTGCCTCACGTGGCACAAGCTGATTACCTTGTGTCAACCCCAGCGCTTAGAACGGTGCTCGGCACATAGTAAGCACTTAAACAAATGCCAACATTATTATTATTATGAATAGTATTGATTATTATGGTATCTGTTTAGTGTTTACTAAGTGCCGAGCACCGTATTGATCGCTGGGGTAGAGCAACCGGTAAGTCAATCGATCGTATTTACTGAGCGCTTACTGTGTGCAGAACACTGTACTAAGCCCTTGGGAGAGTACTGCACAACAATATTTCAGATACATTTCCAGTCCACAATGAGTATACAAGATAGGCCAGGCAGAGTTCTTGCCCAACATGGGGCTCACAGTCGAAATAGGAAGGAGAACAGGTATTGAATCCCCCTTTTACAAATGAGGAAACTGAGGCCCAGAGAAGCGAAGTGACTTGCCCAAGGTCAGCCTGCCGGTGAGCGGTGGAGCCGGGATTAGAACTCAAGTCCTCTGACTCGCAGGCCTGTGCCCTTCCCACTAGGTCACACTATTGGTAATGCTGTGTACTGACAGTTCACTGAGTGCAGTGCACTGTGCTAAACACTCCTCACCATTCTGGGCAGGGCCACCCTTTGATTGTCATAGTAACAACCGTCCCAGTGGGCTCATGGTTGGAAAGTGGTGCTCCTGCCTCTCCTGATCAGGAAGAAAGGGGGAGGGTCTGCGGCTTCAGGGTCCGCCATGGGGACCCCAAATCTCTGGACGGAGTGTGGGAGCTGTCTAGCTGCGCCCCACTTTGGTCCGTGCTGTCCGTCTGGCCCGTTCTTATCGTTCTGGCCTTCAATCAATCGACCGATTGTATTTATTCGATGCTTATCGTGTGCAGTGGGTGTTCGCTTCATTCATCTAATGCCAACCCGCTCACTGTACTCTCTACTTGGGAGAGTAGAGTACAAAAGAATTGGTAGACACACTCCCTGCCCCAAGGAGAAGCAGCAGGCCTGCGAGTCAGAGGACCTGGATTTTACTTCCAGCTCTGCCACTTGTCCGCCGTTTGACCTTGGGCAAGTCACTTAGCTTCTCTATGCCTCAGTTTCCTCATCTGTAAAATAAGGATGAAATCCTACTCCCTCCTACTTGGACCGTGAACCCCATCGTAGGACAGGGGCCGTATCTAACCTCGTAATCTTGTAGCTACACAAGACCTCGGTACAGCGTGTGTCATATGATAAGCGCTTAACAATTACCAAAAAAAAAAAGAGAGTTTATATTCTAGAAGGGGAGATAGACTTTAAAATAAATTAAAAATAGGGGAAATTGGAGAGAATAAGGATATGTACATAAGTGTTTGGGGGCTGAAGGTGGGGTGAATATCAAGGGCTCAAGGAATTCAGATCCATGTGCATAGGCGACAGAGGGAAAAGACAATTAGGAAGAAATAAGGACTTAGGGAAGGCCTCATGGAGGAGATGTGATTTTAGGAGGGTTTTCGGATGGTCAGTGGTGTATGAAGAGGACGGGAGATCCAGGACAGAAGGCGGATGTGAACAAGGGGCCAGCAGTGAGATAGGCAAGATTGAGGTACGGAGAATAGGTTGGTGTTAGAGGAGTGGAGTGTGCAGGCTGAATTTTTGAAAGAGATCAGCAAAGTAAGACAGGAGCGAGAGAGCTGATTGAGTGCCTGAAAGCTAATGGTAAGGAATTCTTCTTTTTCCAGTTTGATGCAGAAATAGATGGGTAATCATTAGGGATTTTTGAAGCGAAGAGAAACTCGGACAGAGCATTTTTTTTAAGTGATCCCAGCAGCAGAGTGAAATATGAACTAGAGTGGGGAGATGGGAGGTGGGAAGGTCATGGTAGCTGTTTGGTCGGAAGGAATAAAGCGGATTCTAGAGCTGTTGTAGAACCAACAGGATTTCGTGATAGATTGAATATGTGTTCTGAATGAGAAAGATGAGTTGAGGATAATACCCAGATCCTTGGTATTCATATCGGTATTGGTATTGCAAGACAGGGAGGATAGTGGTGTTGTCTACAATGATGGGAAAGTTGAGGAGGACACAATTGGGAGTTCTGTTCTGGACCTGTTAAGCTTGAGATGCCGGCAGGACATCCAAGTAGAGATGTCCAGAAGGCAGGAGGAAATGTGAGATTACAGAGGAGAGAGGTCGGGCCTGGAGATGCAGATTTGCAAATCATCACCGTAGCGATGATCACTGAAGCTGTGGGAGTGAATTAGTTCTCCCCGGGAGCAGGTGTAGCTGGAGAATAGGAGGTCCAGACCTCAACCTGGAGGGACTTTCAGAGTTAGAAGTTCAGAGACAGAGGGAGAGCTGGCAAAAGAGATTGAGAAGGAGCGGCCAGAGAGATAGGAAGAGAACCAGGAGAAGACAGTGTCAGTGAAGCCACAGTTGGGCAATGTTTCAAACTGTATTCGGGTTTACACACCCCAGTCTGGCCCCCCTCCACCCCCATCTTAGGAGGCAGTAGATTTCAGAGTCCACATAGACCCTTTATTGCAAAAGTAAAGATGGATAAATACGTAAGAGTACATTACTTTGTCAAGAATATGTATAGGCTCTAAGAGGAATAACAATAATGACTAAGGATAGTTGTTGGATAGACCTAGACCTGGGAAAGTGGAGCTTAATCAGGGAAGGCCTCCTGGAATAGGGACATTTTCCGGAAGACTTTGAACCTGGGGAGAACTGTGGACTGGTGGATGTGAAATGGAGTAGACATAAGTGAGACACAATCCCTGCCCTCGAGAGAGAGAAACGGGGGCTAAAATAAGTTAAAGCTATGGGGACACAACAAAGTTGAAAGATATATGTGATACTGCTATGGTGGAGGTGTGGAAGTGAGGAAAGAGGATTGGGAGATGTGAGGTATGAATTGGGGAAAGCCTCCTGGAAGAGATGTGATTTCAGTTAGGGCCTTGAAGACGGAGAGAGCATCTGTTGGTTGCGAAGGGGGAAGGAGTTCCAAGGAGGAGTGAGGGAAAACTATTCACTATTGGTTTCAAAGCTATCCATCCCCTCGCCCCCTCCTACCTCACCTCCCTTCTCTCTTTCTCCATCCCAGCCCTCACACTCCGCTTCTCTGCTGCTAAGCTTCGCATCGTGCCTCGTTCTCGCTTGTCCCGCTGTTAACCCCTGGGCCACATCCCACCTTTGGCCTGGAATGCTCTCCCTCCTCAAATCCGCCAAGCAGTCACACTTCCCCTCTTCAAAGCTCTAGTGAAGGCTCACCTCTTCCAAGAGGCCTTCCCAGACTAAGCCCTCTTTTTCCTCTGCTCCCTCTCCCCTCCCTGTCGCCCCGACTCGCTACCTTTGCTCTCCCCCACCCCACCCCACCCCATAGCACATGTGTATATATGTACGTGTTTATAATTCCATTTACTGATACTAATGATGTGCATATATCTATAATTCTGTTTACTTATATTGATGCCATTGATGCCTGTTTACTTGTTTTAATGGTTTATCATTCCATTTATTGATACTAATGATGTGCATATATCTATAATTCTATTTACTTATATTGATGCCATTGATGCCTGTTTACTTGTTTTAATGGTTTATCATTCCATTTATTGATACTAACGATGTGCATATATCTATAATTCTATTTACTTATATTGATGCTATTGATGCCTGTTTACTTGTTCTATGGTTTATAATTCCATTTATTGATACTAATGATGTGCATATATCTATAATTCTATTTACTTATATTGATGCTATTGATGCTGTTTACTTGTTTTAATGGTTTATAATTCCATTTATTGATACTAATATTGTGGATATATCTATAATTCTATTTACTTATATTGATGCTATTAATGCCTGTTTACTTGTTTTAATGATTTATATTTCATTTATTGATACTAATGATGTCCATATATCTATAATTCTATTTACTTATATTGATGCTATTGATGCTGTTTACTTGTTTTAATGGTTTATAATTCCATTTATTGATACTAATATTGTGGATATATCTATAATTCTATTTACTTATATTGATGCTATTAATGCCTGTTTACTTGTTTTAATGTCCTCTCCCCCCATCTAGACTGTGAGTCCTTTGTGGGCAGGGATTGTCTCTATTTGTTGCTGAATTGTACTTCTGAAGCTGTCAGTACAGTGCTCTGCACACAGTAAGTGCTCAATAAATACAATTGCATGACTGAATGAATGAGCAAGAGCACAGAAAGACAGATGAGTTCGAGGCATGGAAGGTAAGTTGGCTTGAGTGCAGAAAAGTGTGTGAGCTGGGGTGAAATGGGAGAGGAGCAGACATAATAGGGAAAGGAGTTTCTGTTTCATGAGGCGAGGAATCGACTCTTGCCTTACATACCCCCATTTAAGGACCCCAGACGACTTCACGTTTTCCTACTACAGGGAAGCCAGGTGACCCCCATGGAAATCGGTCCCATTTTCACCACATCCTCACCGGGAACACAAGCGGATCCTCCGCTCTGGTCTCACAACGTCTTCTCAAGTTCCCGCCTGGGAAAAGACAGCCAGAGCAGGGGCACCACTGGGCAGCTTCAAGAGGGCCCGATTTCCTGGAAAACCATTGCTCCAGGAAAAACCTTTTTTTTTAATTGGTTTTGGTATTTGCTGAGCGCTTTCTTTGTGTGTGCCAAGCACTCTATTAAGCGCTGGGGTAGGTCTAAGTTAATCGGGTTGGACATAGTTCCTGTCCCACACGGGGCTCAGCGAGGTTAGAGAAGCAGCATGGCGTAGTGGAACTCCAGAGCTCGGCAGACCAGTGGCTCTTAATAATAATAATAATAATGATGTTGGTATTTGTTAAGCGCTTACTATGTGCAGAGCACTTTTCTAAGCGCTGGGGTAGACACAAGGAAATCAGGTTGTCCCACGTGGGGCTCACAGTCTTAATCCCCCTTTTACAGATGAGGTAACTGAGGCACAGAGAAGTGAAGTGACTTGCTCACAGTCACACAGCTGACAAGGGGCAGAGCCGGGATTCGAACCCATGACCTCTGACTCCAAAGCCCTTTCTCTTTCCACTGAGCCACGCTGCTTCCCTTGGCTTCACTCCTCGGGATTTGATCTTCCAGAACGAGCGTGAGGCCCAGAGGAGAAGCTCTGAGGATCATGTTAGGCCAGTCTCGTTGGGATACGCTTCAGGTTCCAACCCTCCCGCCGCCCCTATCCCACAGTCCGTCAGCAGTGATCACTGAGCCCCTGTTGGATACAAAGCCCCGGCAGCCCGGCGGAGCACGGACCTAGGAGTCAGAAGGTCATGGATTCTAATCCCGACTCCGCCGCTCCTCTGCTGGGTGACCTTGGGCAAATCACTTCACTTCTCTGGGCCTCAGCTACCTCATCTGTAAAATGGGGATTGAGACTCGTCAGTCTCAGACGGGACTGTGTCCAACCTAATCTGCTACAGTGCCTGGCACATAGAGAAGCAACGTAGCTCAGGGGCAAGAGCCCGGGCTTGGGAGTCAGAGGTCATGGGTTCGAATTCCGGCTCTGCCACTGGTCAGCTGGATGACTGTGGGCAAGTCACTTCACTTCTCTGTGCCTCAATTACCCCATGTGGAAAATGGGGATGAAGACGGTGAGCCTCACGTGGGACAACCTGATGACCCTGTATCTCCCCCAGCGCTTAGAACACTGCTTGCACAGAGTAAGAGCTTAACAAATACCAACATTATTAAGTGCCCAAAGTCACAGAGCTGACAGGTGGCGGAGGCGGGATGAGAACCCATGACCTCTGACTCCTAAGCCCGGGCTCTTCCTACGATACGAAGGTTTCTGTGGTCCCGTTTCCGGCTGACGGCCCTACAGCTGGGAAGTGGGAAAGTGCAGAACAGTAGGTTCATTCAGCGGAGATAGGGCTGTTTCATCGAAGAAACAACAGAGGGGCTCCTCCCCACCCCCCCCCGTCCCGAGGTGATCTCCCCCTACTCAACCTGGCCCCCACTCCAACCTTCATTCTTAGAGAAGCAGCGTGGCTCAGTGGAAAGAGCACGGGCTTTGTAGTCAGAGGTCATGAGTTCGAATCCCGGCCCTGCCACTTGTCAGCTGGGGGACTGTGGGCAAGTCACTTCACTTCTCTGGGCCTCAGTGACCTCATCTGGAAAATGGGGATTAACTGCGAGCCCCACGTGGGAAAACCTGATGACCCTGTATCTCCCCCAGCGCTTAGAACAGTGCTCGGCACATAGTAAGCGCTTAACAGATACCGACATTATTATTATTCTGTGCCCGGACAATGGGGTTAGACAGGGCAGCCCTGCCTTCCCTCTTTGCAGCCTCCCGTGGCCTCCCTGCCCCTTCTCCCCAGAGAGAGTGAGGTCCGAGGCAGCCTGAAGTCACGAAGACCTCCCGTCTCCTCTCTCTTGTGCTCTTCCTGGCTGGCCAGGCCTGCGGGTAAGGACTGGAGGGTGCCAGGAGGGGTTGTTGGAATGGGGAGCGGGTGAAGGGTAGGGACCAGTGGAGATTTGGGGGGTGGGGAACATTTGGGGACGTAGTGAAGGAACGGGGTCTTGAGGGTCAAAAAGCAACTCTGACAGATTCCGGATCAGAGTGTGGCGGGACCTGCCCCATTTAGTCCGATGCCAGTGGGTTCTTGGCAGGAGCACCTGGACGCAGCTGGTCGATCCTGGCAGGGATGCTGGCTGGGAATTGGGATCCAAGGTGGTTTTGCCTCGAACTCGAGACCAATCGGTTCATCCTTCTCCTGGAAAGCTCATCCAACCTCGGCTTCGCCGGCGCTGTCCTCTCCTGCTTCTCCTCCTAGCTCTCTGGCCGCTCCGTCTCAGTCTCTTTCACGGGCTCCTCCTCCGCTTCCCGCCTCCTAACTGTGGAAGCCCTTCAAGCTCAGTCTGGGGTCCCCTACACCCACTCCTTTGGAGAACTAATGCGCTCCCGCGGCTTCAGCTACCATCTCTGCGCGGGTGATTCCTAGATCTCTGTCTCCAGCTCTGATCTCTCCTTCTCTGCGGTCTCATATCTCCTCCTGCCTTCAGGACTTCTCTACTTGGATTTCCTGCTGACGTCTCAAACGTACCGTCCGAAACAGAACTCATCTTCCCACCTAAACCAGTCCTCCCTCGACTTTTCCAACTCTATAGACAGCACCGCCACCCTCCCTGTCTCCCCAGCCCATAGCCTTGGAATCATCCTTGACACCTCTCATTCAACCCATACGTTCTGTCACCAAATCCCGTCGGTTCTAGCTTCACGACACTGCTGAAATCCATCCTTTCTTCTCCATCCAAACCGCTACTGTGTTTATACAATCACTCGTCCTATCCCACCTGGATCATTTCACCAGCCTCCTTGCTGATCTCCCTTCCTCCTGTCTCTCCCCATTCCCGTCCATACTTCACTTCACTTGGGAAACAGCGTGGCTCAGTGGAAAGAACACGGGCTTGGGAGTCAGGGGTCATGGGTTCGAATCACGGCTCTGCCACTTGTCAGTTCTGTGACTGTGGGCAAGTCACTTCATTTCTCTGGGCCTCAGTTCCCCCATCTGTAAAATGGGGATGAAGACTGTGAGCCTCATGTGGGACAACCTGATTACCCTATATCTCCCCCAGCGCTTAGAACAGTGCTCTGCACATAGTAAGTGCTTAACAGATACTGACATTATTATTATTATTTATTGAGTGCTTGCTGGGTGCAGAATGAATGATCGCTTGAGTGAGCAAATGAATGAATGAAGGAAGGAATGATTGAATGAATGAACGATTGAATGAACAAATGAATGCATGAGGAAGTGAATGAATGAGTGAATGAACAAATGAATGCATGAGGAAGTGAATGAATGATTTAACAAATGAATGCATGAGGAAGTGAATGAATGAACGAACGAACGAACGGACGAACGAATGAATGAATGAATGAACGAACGAACAAATGAATGAACAAATGAATGCATGAGGAAGTGAATGAGTGAACGAATGAATAAATGAATGCATGAGGAAGTGAATGAATGAATTAACAAATGAATGAACGAATGAATGCACGAGGAAGTGAATGAATGAACGAATGAACAAATGAATGCATGAAGAAGTGAATGAATGAACGAACGAATGAACGAACGAATGAAGGACTGAATGAACAAATGAATGAACAAATGAATGCATGAGGAAGTGAATGAATGAACGAATGAACAAATGAATGCATGAACAACTGAATGAATGACGAAATGAGTGAATGAATGAATGAACGAATGAATGAACAAGTGAATGAACAAATGAATGCATCAGGAAATGAATGAGTGAACGAATGAACAAATGAATGCATGAGGAAGTGTATGAACGAACGAACGAACGAATGAACGAATGAATGCATGAATGAATGCATGCATGCATGAATGAATGAATGAATGAGGCCTTTCCCTTCCAAGCCCGTTTCCTGGAAAAGCAAATCCTCCCTGCAGCAGCGCTCTCCAACACTGCCACCTGCCGGTCAGCACCGCTCACTGCAGCCTCCCCTCCACATTCATTCATTCATTCATTCATTCATTCATTCATTCATTCATTCATTCATTCATTCATTCGTATTTATCGAGTGCTTCCTTGTGCAGGGCACTGTACTAAGCGCTGGGGAAAGTACAATGCAGCAACAAAGACAGTCCCCGCCCACAACGAGCTCACAGTCTAGGGTGGGGTGGGGAGGAAGCAGACATCAAAACTAATAGACAGACGTCACTATAAATAAATAAAATGACAGCTATATGATAGGAATGTTGGGTATTTGTTAAGCGCTTACTATGTGCTGAGCACTGTTCTAAGCGCTGGGATAGACACAAGGGAATCAGGTTGTCCCACGTAGGGCTCGCACTCTTCATCCCCGTTTTCTAGATGAGGGAACTGAGGCCCAGAGAAGTGAAGTGACTGCCCAAGGTCACACAGCTGACAAGCGGCGGAGCCGGGATTAGAACCCATGACCTCTGACTCCAAAGCCCATACCCTTTCCACTAGGCCACGCAGATATATACGTAAGTGCTGTGGGGTGGCGGCTGGCGACCCTCCCAAAACTCAGGTGAGGCGTCCCACAGAGCGCCGTGCTGCACCAGCTGCCACCAGACACATTTCCCAAGATCCTAAATTCTCTCCCAGCCTCACAACATTTAAGTCCACATCTGTAATTTATTTAATTCTATTCGTGCCTGCCTCCCCCTCTGGACTGTAAACTCGTTGTGGGCAGGGAATAGCTCTGTTTATTGTTATGCTGCATTTTCCCAAGTGCTAGTACAGTGCTCTGCACACAGTAAGTGCTCAATAAATACAACTGACTAAGTTGGGGTTTTTATGGCATTTCTTAAGCACCTATTGTATGTCAAACACTTTTTTTAGCGCCTAAATGAATCAGGTTTGCACAGTCCCTGTCCCACATGGGACTCCCAGTCTTAATTTCCATTTTCCGGGTGAGGTAACTGAGGCACAGAGGAGTGAAGTGACTTGTCCAAGTTCACACAGCAGGCAAGTGCTGGAGGCGGGAATCAGAACCCAGGTCCTTCTGACTGCCAGGCCCGTGCTCTATCCGTTAGGCCATGCTGCTTCCCTGCTTCCATCTTGGGGTCACTAAAATCAGTCCCACCTACCCTCTGACAATGACTCTCCCTGGCTTCAAATGCTTATCGAAGGCCCACCTCCTCCAAGAGGCCTTCCCTGACTAAACCCATGGTTTAGTGGAGAGAGCCTAGGAGTCAGAGGTCATGGGTGCTAATCCTGACTCCGCCACTTATCAGCTCTGTGACTTTGGGCAAGTCACTTGATTTCTCTGTGCCAAAGTTACCTCTTCTGTAAAGTGAGGATTAATAATAATAATAATAATAATAATGATGGTGGTATTTGTTAAGCACTTACTACGTGCTAAGCACTGTTCTATGAGCTGGGGTAGATACAAGGTAATCAAGGTGTCCCACGTGGGGCTCACAGTCTTCATCCCCATTTTACAGATTAAGGTAACTGAGGCACAGAGCAGTTAAGTGACTTGCCCAAAGTCACACAGCTGATAAGTGGCAGAGCTGGGATTAGAACTCACGACCACTGACCCTCAAACCGGGGCTCTTTCTACTAAGCCACGATTAAGACTTGTCCACGTGGGACAAGCTGATAACCCTGTATCTATCCCAGCACCTAGAACAGTGCTCGGCACCTAGTAAGCGCTTAACAAATACAATTATTATTTCGGCGCTTAGACCAGTGATTGGCACATACTAAGCGCTTAACAAATACCATTGTTGTTATTACTATTTCCTCATCTCCCACTCCCTTCTTTGTCCCCCTGACTTGCTTCCTTCATTCATCCCCCTCCCAATCCCACACCACTTATGTCCACATCCGTCATTTCTGTATTTCTCTTAATGTCTGTCTCCCCCTCTAGGCTGTAAGCTGGTGGTGGGCAGGGAATGTGTCTGTTTATTGTTCTATTGTCCTCTCCCAAGTGTTGAGTACAGTGCTTTGCACACCGTAAGCACTCAATAAAGATGACTGATTGATTGACTGGATTGACTGACTGACAGGAGCCCATCTCTCTTTGTAAGCGCTCAATAAAAGATGGCTGATTGACTGATTGACTGACTGATAGGAGCCCACTGCCCTCCCTAAGCGCTCAATAAACCCAACTAATTGACTGACTGACTGGCAGGAGCCCACTGCCCTCCGTAAGTACTCAATAAAGATGACTGAGTGATTGACTGGGCTGACTGACAGGAGCCCATCGCCCTCTGTAAGCACTCAATAAACATGACTGATTGACTGATTGACTGACAGGAGCCCATCGCCCTCTGTAAACGCTCAATAAAGGTGACTGATTGACTGATTGATTGACAGGAGCCCAATGCCCTCCGTAAGTACTCAATAAAGATGACTGAGTGACTGACTCACTGGGCTGACTGACAGGAACTTATCGCCCTCCACAAGTGCTCAATAAACATGACTGATTAACTGACGGACTGACAGAAGCCCATCACCCTCCGTAAGCGCTCAGTAAGGATGACTGATTGATTAACTGACTGGACTGACTGACAGGAGCCCACTGCCCTCCGTAAGCACTCAGTAAGCATGACTGATTGACTGATTGACTGACAGGAGCTCATCACCCTCCATAAGTGCTCAATAAACATGACTGACTGATTGACTGACTGACAGGAGCCCATCGCCCTCCACAAGCGCTCAATAAACATGATTGATCGACTGGACTGACTGATTCATTCATTCAATAGTATTTATTGAGCGCTTACTATGTGCAGAGCACTGTACTAAGCGCTTGGGATGAACAAGTCGGCAACAGATAGAGACAGTCCCTGCCGTTTGACGGGCTTACAGTCTAATCGGGGGAGACGGACAGACGAGAACAATGGCACTAAACAGCGTCAAGGGGAAGAACATCTCGTAAAAACCGATGGCGACTAAATAGAATCGAGGCGATGTACAATTCATTAACAAAATAAATAGGGTAACGAAAATATATACAGTTGAGCGGACGAGTACAGTGCCGTGGGGATGGGAAGGGAGAGGTGGAGGAGCAGAGGGAAAAGGGGAAAATGAGGCTTTAGCTGCGGAGAGGTAAAGGGGGGATGGCAGAGGGAGTAGAGGGAGAAGAGGAGCTCAGTCTGGGAACGCCTCTTGGAGGAGGTGATTTTTAAGTAAGGTTTTGAAGAGGGAAAGAGAATCAGTTTGGCGGAGGTGAGGAGGGAGGGCGTTCCGGGACCACGGGAGGACGTGACCCAGGGGTCGACGGCGGGATAGGCGAGACCGAGGGACGGCGAGGAGGTGGGCGGCGGAGGAGCGGAGCGTGCGGGGTGGGCGGTGGAAAGAGAGAAGGGAGGAGAGGTAGGAAGGGGCAAGGTGATGGAGAGCCTTGAAGCCTAGAGTGAGGAGTTTTTGTTTGGAGCGGAGGTCGATAGGCAACCGCTGGAGTTGTTTAAGAAGGGGAGTGACATGCCCAGATCGTTTCTGCGGGAAGATGAGCCGGGCGGCGGAGTGAAGAATAGACCGGAGCGGGGCGAGAGAGGAGGAAGGGAGGTCAGAGAGAAGGCTGACACAGTAGTCTAGCCGGGATATAACGAGAGCCCGTAATAGTAAGGTAGCCGTTTGGGTGGAGAGGAAAGGGCGGATCTTGGCGATATTGTAGAGGTGAAACCGGCAGGTCTCGGTAACGGATAGGATGTATGGGGTGAACGAGAGGGACGAGTCAAGGATGACACCGAGATTGCGGGCCTGCGGGACGGGAAGGATGGTCGTGCCATCCACGGTGACGGAGAAGTCTGGGAGCGGACCGGGCTTGGGAGGGAAGATGAGGAGCTCAGTCTTGCTCATGTTGAGTTTTAGGTGGCGGGCCGACATCCAGGTGGAGACGTCCCGGAGGCAGGAGGAGATGCGAGCCTGAAGGGAGGGGGAGAGGACAGGGGCGGAGATGTAGATCTGCGTGTAGACTGATTGACAGGAGCCCATCGCCCTCCACAAGCACTCAATAAACACGACTGATTGACTGGCTTCTGAGAGCTCCCCTCCTCCAGGAGGCCTTCCCAGACTGAGCCCCCTTCCCCTCTGCTCCCCCTTCCCTCCCCATCGCCCCTCTCCCTCCCTCTGCTCTTCCCCCTTCCCCTCAGCCCTGCGCGTATCTGTCTTTATTATTTCCCTATTTATTCTGTTAATGATGTGTATATCCCTATGATTTTATTTATCTCGATGATGCTATTTTGTTTTATCCTGCTTTGCTGCCTGCCCCGTTTAGCCTGTGGGCCCCTCATGGGAAGCAGCGTGGCTCAGTGGAAAAGAGCCCAAGCTTCGGAGTCAGAGGTCATGAGTTCGACTCCCGGCTCTGCCACTTGTCAGCTGTGTGACTGTGGGCGAGTCACTTCACTTCTCTGGGCCTCAGTTCCCTCATCTGTAAAATGGGGATTACCTGGGAGCCTCACGTGGGACAACCTGATGACCCTGTATCTCCCCCAGCGCTAAGAGCAGTGCTTGGCACATAGTAGGCGCTTAACAAATACCAACATTATTTTATCTGTTGCCCAACTGTGCATCCCAAGTGCTTAGTCCAGTGCTCTGAACACAGTCAGCGCTGAATAAACAAGAATGAATGAAGGAAGGAATGAATGAGTGAATGAATGAATGAATGAATGAAGGAAGGAAGGACTGGACTGATTGCCAGCAGCCCATAATCCTCCTCTCCTTATCGCAAAGGCCGCCGGGAGCCTCTCCGTCTCCCTCCCGCCCGCGTCGCGGAGGCCCCTGGGAGTTGTAGTCGCCCCCTCCGGCGCGCAGGCGCCCGGCCGCGATGGCTCCTGGGGGTTGTAGTTGTCGGGCGGCGGGCGGTCGCTACGGGGCGCATGCGCCGCCTCAGTCGGGCCCGGGCAGGCACCATGGCGACGGTGCCCGGGCGCTGCGCGGGTCTTGCACGACGCCCTCTGCACCGACTCCTCGCCCTGGGCAGGTAACACCGGCGGGGGAGGGGGCGGAGGGACCGGAGGGGCCACCTGGACCAGGCTGTGCTGCAAAAACCGGTGGGGGAGGGGCGGGGGGCGCCCTCCAAGGCTGCCTTTTTGCAGGCACGCCTCCTCCAGGAAGCCCTCCCTGCCTGCGCCCCCCTCCCTTCCCCCCGCCGCTCTTCAATCGCATCGGTGGAGCACCTACTCTCTGCAGAGCACTGTGCTAGTACTAATAATGCTGGTATTTGTTAATAAGAATCATTTTGGTATTTGTTCAGCGCTTACTATGTGCAGAGCACTGTTTCTAAGCGCTGGGGTAGACCCAGGGGAATCAGGTTGTCCCACGTGGGGCTCACAGTCTTCATCCCCATTTTACAGATGAGGGAACTGAGGCGCAGAGAAGTGAAGTGACTCGCATAAAGTCACACAGCTGACAAGTGGCCCAGCTGGGATTCGAACCCATGACCTCTGACTCCAAAGCCCGTGCTCTTTCCACTGAGCCACGCTGCTTCTCCAGCGTGTTGGAGTTAAGTAATAATAATGTTGGTATTTGTTAAGCGCTTACTA
The DNA here is from genome assembly GCF_004115215.2 of Ornithorhynchus anatinus. Classification (NCBI taxonomy): domain Eukaryota; kingdom Metazoa; phylum Chordata; class Mammalia; order Monotremata; family Ornithorhynchidae; genus Ornithorhynchus; species Ornithorhynchus anatinus. The sequence continues at coordinate 16,692,941 of NC_041749.1, forward strand.
TGTACCGAGCACTGTTCTAAGCGCTGGGGTAGACCCAGGGGAATCAGGTTGACCCACGTGGGGCTCACAGTCTTAATCCCCATTTTACAGATGAGGGAACTGAGGCACCGAGAAGTGAAGTGACTTGCCCAAAGTCACACAGCTGACAAGTGGCCGAACCGGGATTCGAACCCATGACCTCTGACTCCAAAGCCTGTGCTCTTTCCACTGAGCCACGCTGCTTCTCTTAATTGTTAACAGTTAACTGTTAAGTGTTAAGTGCTTACTATGTGCAGAGCACTGTTCATTCATTCAATAGTATTTATTGAGCTCACTATGTGCAGAGCACTATGTGCAGAGCACTGTACTAAGCGCTTGGAATGAACTGTTCTAAGCGCTGGGGGAGATAATAATAATGTTGGTATTTGTTAAGCGCTTACTGTGTGCAGAGAGCACTGTTCTAAGCGCTGGGAGAGATAATAATGGTGGTATTTGTTAAGCGCTTACTATGTGCAGAGAGCACTGTTCTAAGCGCTGGGGGAGATAATAATAATGATGGTGGTATTTGTTAAGCGCTTACTATGTGCAGAGCACTGTTCTAAGCGCTGGGGGAGATACAGGGTCATCAGGTTGTCCCACTTGGGGCTCACAGTCTTCATCCCCATTTTCCAGATGAGGGAACTGAGGGCCAGAAAAGTGAAGTGACTTGGCCACAGTCACCCAGCTGACAAGTGGCAAAGTCGGGATTCGAACCCATGATCTCGGACTCCCAAGCCCGGACTCTTTCCACCGAGCCACGCTGCTTCTCTAATAATAATGTTGGTATTTGTTAAGCGCTTACTATGTGCAGAACACAGTTCTAAGCGCTGGGGGAGATACAGGGTAATCAGGTTGTCCCACGTGAGGCTCACAGTTAATCCCTATTTTACAGATGAGGTCACTGAGGTCCAGAGAAGTGAAGTGACTTGCCCAGGATCACACAGCTGACAAGTGGCGGAGCCGGGATTAGAACCCATGACCCCTGACTCCCAAGCCCGACCCACATATGTCTAGATCTCTACAGATCCATCATTGGCAGAGGTCATGGGTTCGAATCCCGGCTCTGCCACTTGTCAGCTGTGCAACTGTAGGCAAGTCCCTTCACTTCTCTGTGCCTCAGTTACCTCTTCTGTAAAACGGGGATGAAGACTGTGAGCCTCACGTGGGACAACCTGATGATCTTGTATCTACCCCAGCACTTAGAACAGCGCTCTGCACATAGAAAACGCTTAACAAATGCCAACGATATCATTATTCATTTATCTATGTATTTATTTAGAGAAGCGATGAGAAGCAGCGTGGCCCAGGGGAAAGAGCCCGGGCTTGGCCTGTTGTCCGTCCACTACGCCTCGCTGCTTCCCAATCTCTCCAGTCCCGGAGAGGCTCCCCACGATCCCACGGAGGCTTCCTTTCCCCCGTTCATTCATCCGTTCATTCAGTAGTATTTATTGAGCGCTTACTATGTGCAGAGCACTGTACTAAGCGCTTGGAGTGTACAATTCGGCAACAGATAGAGACAATCCCTGCCCAATAACAGTTTCAGAATCCCGCCTCCATCCCGAAACCTCCCCATGCCCAAAGGAAAAGGGAGTCAGCGGATCCTGAGCTCTGCGGAATGACCATCGCATCCACCCGTCCAGCGAAACTTGAAAAATCATTAGCACGTGAGCTGTTGGAGAAAACCATCACATCTTTGGGTTGCTGTGTTTTTTTGGTCAAGTGACAGCCACCCTGCTATGAGGGGCAGGAATAAAAAGCCCCTCCCAGGCCACCTGCTGTCAGACGGGATTGGAAACCTCATGTTGGTCACTCCCAACTTTGCCCCCCTTTCAGGGGCAAAGGCTGGCAAAGTCCCAGACTTCCCGTCGGACCCTCTCACCCTCCATCCCCCGCGGAGCTTCCCCAAGCTCCCACCTCCCAAAGCGTTTCCTCTCATTATTCTTATTCTTACTCTATTTGGGAGTCCGAGGTCATGGATTCGAATCCCGGCTCTGCCATCTGTCAGCTGGGTGACTGTGGGCAAGTCACTTCACTTCTCTGGGCCTCAGTTACCTCATCTGCAAAATGAGGGTGAAGACTGTGAGCCTCACGTGGGACAACCTGATGGCCTTGTACCTACCCCAGTGCTTAGAATAGTGCTCTGCACAGAGTAAGCGCTTAACAAATACCAACATTATTACTTACTGGGTGCCCAGCGCTGCATTAAGCGCTGGGGTAGATTCAAGTGAACCAGGTCAGAGGCGGTCCCTGTCCCACATGGAGATATCCGTCTAATAATAATAATAATAATGATAAGTATAATTGTGGTATCTAAGTGCTGTGTGCCAGGCACTGTACTAAATGCCTGTCCCGTGTGGGGCTCACGGTCTCAATCCCCATTTTACAGATGAGAGAATTGAGGCCCAGAGAAGTGTAGTGACTTGCCCAAGGTCAGGCAGCAGCACACAGTGGAGTCAGGATCGGAACCCCTGACTTTCTGATTCCCAGGCCCCTCTCCATCCACTACACCGTGCTGCTTCTCCAGAACCCTTTTACGCACCTGCCCAAACAAGGGCTAGAAACGATTAAAAACTCATCCGTGCCAGCAGGAGAAAGTGACAGTTTTGCCTCCAATTAGAAGTCCCGGGCCTGGCACTGGGCTCAATGTTTTCTTTGGATGGGAGAGGAGCAACTGTCTAAATGTTTTCTTTGGACTGGCGGGGGAAAACTGTCAAGTGGACAAGGATGGTAATATGCAGAAACAAACCATTACGGATCTTTTATTGCCAGCGCAACTCTGCGGGTTCAGTCAGACTTGGAAATAATGAGGATGACTTTATGATCATCAGTAGGATAGTCAGTGTTTGCAGCTCCGCAGCTTTGGGTATATGGAAAGCTATTCCAAACGCGTATTTGCCAAATACACTTGCTCTGGGTTTTACGCGGTGGTGGGAATGAAAGAGCCAAAGTTGACCTAGTAGAGTTTTATGGGATTTAAAAATTTTTCTTTGAATCGAAGTGGATCTGTTTGCAAGTTTTGGCAGTGACTGTAACAGGGATCCCAGAAGGTTGCTCTCTTGGCCTTGATTTCTGGGGAGAAAGAAGTCATCATCATCATCAGTGGTACGTATTGAGTGTTTATTGCGTACTGAGCACTGTACTAAGCACTTGGAGAAGAGTACAGTACAACGGAGTTGGTGGACACGTTCCCTGCCCACAGTGAGTTTACAGTCTAGAGAGAGAGATAGAAATTAATGTAAATAAATGATTTGTGATATAGCAGTCAATCTATGGTATGTATTGAGCGCTTACTCTGTGCAGAGGACTCTACTAAGCACTGGGGAGAGTAAAACAAAGTTGGAAGACACGTTCTGTGCCCACAAGGAGCTTATTACCGTCTAGAGGAGGAGGCAGATGTTAATATATTTATATATAATTTATAGTATGTACATAAGTGCTGTGGGGAGATGCCTATAGTACACAGACCCGAGCGCATAGATGACGCGGAAGGGAGAAGGAGCGGAGGAAAAGAGGGCTTAATGAGGGAAATCCTCTTGGAAGAGATGGGACTTTAATAAGGCTACTAGGAGTGGAACGACGCCTCAGGTTGAATAGTTATTTTGGAGGAGCTAGTGAACTTGGGGCTTATACAGAAAATCAAGTAATCCCCAGAGAAGGTGTGACAGTGGTGAGATTGCGGTGAAGAGGATTATCAATCACTAGTACGCACTGAGCACCTACCGTGTGCAGAATGCTGTTCTAAGCATTTAGGCCAGGACACTAGAATTAGAAGTGATCCCAGCCCCTGAGGAGTTTAGAGTCTAGCAGGGGTATCTAGGCCGAGTGTTATCTCCAAGTTTCCCTTAGCCTTGGAGAGATTAGGCTTGAACAGTTATTTTGTTTGGCTTTAAATCTCAATAGCTTGGATATCTAGCCCGAAAACCCACTGAATTACAGTATTTTAAAGACGCACTCTGCCTCTCTGCTCACAGAATTATTTCTACAAGATGAATGGTAAAGGGGGAAATTAGACCTCTTTTTGTGTGTCCATCTGGGGTTTGCAGTCTTAGTCCCCATTTTACAGATGAAGTAACCGAGGCACAGAGAAGTGAAGTGACTTACCTAAGGTCACACAGCAGATACTGATTGAGCCGAGATTAGTCTCTTATTAGCCTCTTGTTAGCCTCCTGTGGGAAACTAAAAATCAAAGTGCTCTGCACATAGTAGACCCTCAATAAATACGAGTGATGGATGAGAGCCGGCTTGTGTGAGTTTGAAAAAAGGTCACCAGGGTCAATGGGGGCTAACATTAATGGAGAGAGACTCTTGGTGCCTGATGAGTAGATTATGTCCACATGCTTAAATCTATAGGATGGGTTATGGGGGAGTGGGGAGGTACTGAATTTGGAGAGTGACATTACAGGGAGTTTGGTGAGGGGGAAGAAAAATCAGGCATCAGTGGAGATGACTCGGATTCTGAATAAACCCCTAAAATGGCATTAAGGCCTAGGGCTTCTTAATAGTAGGGTGTCCCGAATTTCTCCCTTTTAGGTTAGAGACAGAAGTGACATCTTTTTTAGCGGGACTTGAGATGGCCCCTTCTGTGCTTCTAAGAAACATTTCTGTCAAGCCTTCCCTATCTGCACGCTAGCTCTTCATCACCAGCTCTTCTCCTCTGAGCTCTCACCAGAGCATCTCTTCCCACCGTTTTTATCAGGGCTTTCTGCGACCGCTTTAACTGGAAAGAAACGAGAGAGCCTTCTGGTGTCGGAGGAGTAGGAGGGTAGGGGAATGGAGCGAAGGGTGACTCATTCTTGGCTCTAGTTTCACTTAGTTGGAAAAAGGAGGCCATTCAGAGTGCGTTCTGGTTCACGTAGCCAACTCCCCCGGCTCCGGCACGCCTCATTCATTACACTCTTAAAACCTGCGGACAACCAGGTTCATGTGCAGAAGAGAAAAAATCTGGTGGCGGTGCCACCTTGGAGGAAGGTCTTGGTGTAAAAGAATTCCACTTCGAGCCTCTTGGCACAGTTTTGTTTGTCATGAAGCCCATCAGTTGTTACCTGCGGGTTTTCGGGGTAAACATGGGCTGGCGTGGAAGAAAGAGTTGTTCTCTTACCTTTGTTTCTAGCAGATCAGCATTCTCTGGCCGTGTTCGTTTCCTAGGTTTGGAATTAAGCTGGTAGAAACAGGAATTAGCCACCTAATCTCCAAGTCGTGCAACTGTGAGGGAGAAATCAAGAGTCGAGTCCAAAAAGCTGGAACTTATTATAACCCAGCCTTACTTGTGCACTCTTGGAAAATGCACCGTTTTGATTGTTCGAGTGGCAGTTCTTCCGTTTGTCTATAAGGTAAGATTCCTCTTTGCCATGGACATCTGATCCGCTTTGGAGGAGGCCCTGGGAATGACCCTTCTTTCACTTGGAGGTCTAAAACAACAGGAACAAATCCTGCTCCTCTCTTTATATGGAGCGAATGTTGGTGTGGAAGCTAGAAGTTAGAAACAGCCACATGTTGGCCATCTGTGTGATGCTACAAGATTCTATGCTTTAATTCTGCCAGGAAGGCAGTGAAATGCCAGAATCACCGCCCTGGCTTTAGTCTTTCGGAAGCACGAATTTTCTTTCCTCCCCACCCTCCCTTTCCCCCTTCTACATACACATATAGATATCTTCAAGGGCCTAGTAGAGTGCTGGGCCCGTCAAGAGTACTCAATAAATACTTGTTGGCTGACTAACTTTAAACTGCTTTTCTCTTTTCTGCCCCTATTTGGTCAATCTGTTGCTCTTCCCTTCTGCTGCTTTGTCTACTCTGAAGGACTCCTAGCAGGCCTTTCAACCCCCAGCCGAGATGATCCCGCAAGAATGCAAATCGGGGGAAATGAGGCCTCCAGAAGTGCCAGGTGGCTGATTTATAGTTTCCAGGGCCTTTCCTTTCCTTTTCACATCTCCCCAGGAAGAGCTGGGCCGGTGACTGATGGGCCCAAGGGTTATGCAGATAGCTATCTGGGTGGCCCCTCTCCTGGGGCCTTGGAAAAAGCTCAACTGCAGACAGCCATAGAAGGCATTAGACTCTCCCAAGTGCTTACCGCAGTGCTCTGAACGTCATCAGTGCCCGCGATGAGGATGACTGTGAGCTCATTTCTAGACTGTATCCTCCCTGTGGGCAGAGAATATTTCTGCCGACTCTCTTCTATCATCATTCATTCATTCAGTAGTATTTATTGAGCGCTTACTATGTGCACAGCACTGTACTAAGCGCTTGGAATGGACAGATCGGTAGCAGAGACAGTCCCTGCCCTTTGACGGGCTTAAGGTCTAATGGGGGAGACAGATAAGAACAATAGCAATAAATAGAATCAAGGGGATGAACATCTCATTAAAACAACAGCAAATAAATAGAATCAAGGTGATGTACATCTCACTAACAAAATAAATAGGGGAATGAAAATCCTTTCCTTATCCTTTCCCTTATCCTTATCCTTTCCCTTATCCTTATCATTTCCCAAGCACATAGAACAGTGCTCTGCGCACAGTAAGTGTTCAATAGATACCTTTGATGAGGATGATGGAGAAATTCGGTGCTTGCCTGAGCTGTAGTCTGTCGAAGGCGGGCGGTGATGATGATGTTGGTATTCGTCAAGCGCTTACTATGTGCAGAGCACTGTTCTAAGGTCTGGGGCAGATACAGGGTAATCAGGTTGTCCCACATGAGGCTCACAGATAATCCCCATTTTACAGATGAGGTAACTGAGGCCCAGAGAAGTGAAGCGACTTGCCCACAGTCACACAGCTGACAAGTGGCAGAGCCGGGCGCCGAACCCATGACCTCTGATTCCGAAGCCCACGCTCTTTTCACTGAGCCACACTGCTTCTCCGGTGGGGCCTGTGAGAGGTGGTCGGAGAGGTGAAGTTGTTGGGCAGGGATTGTGTCTATAAGCGCTCAATAAATACTATTGAATCTGTTGCCGAATTGAACATTCCAAGCGCGTAGTACAGTGCACTGCACTCAGTAAGCGTTCAATAAATACCATTGAATGAATGAATGAATGGAAAGGTAACGGTTGGGAAAGAAAAGATGTTCAGATCAAGGTGTGTGGGGTGTACTGTGGTTAGGAAGAGAGAGGAAAGTGTTCTATTGTTCTCTTCCAAGCGCTTAGTACAGTGTTCTCAATAAATACGATTGACTGACTGCAGGCCGTGCAGAATTTGTGCCTAGGAACGGTGCCCTTTTTTTGGTCTCTGAGCCCCTTAGGGGCCCCTGTCCCCAGTTTGAGAAACCCTGGGGCGGATGCTAATTTCATTCTGTCCTCAAAGGAATGTAAATTAAGTCCTACTGTGTTGGTAGATAATGGTGAAAAGGCAGGAATGTTGGAGGAATGAGCCTTTTCTAAGGAGATAATTGGGACCTATTTTCATTTTTCCTCCTGTTATTTGATGTGATAATAGAACCACTTCCTAGACCTCTTCCCTAACAGCCCGCCTTGCACATGGCCTCAGGACAATCCCCTTCCCTGCCTGTCAGAGCTCTGCCCCCTTCTCGGATCCACAAGACTGAGTTAGCCGAGTGGCGGCCGAGCCAAGACGATAATAAAAATAATAATGTTGGTATTTGTTAAGCGCTTACTGTGTGCAGAGCACTGTTCTAAGCGCTGGGGTAGAGATCCCAGTGGCCCTCACTATGCAGAAGCAGACTATAGAGAGAAGCCGCGTGGCTCAGTGGAAAGAGCACGGGTCGGGGAGTCAGAGGTCATGGGTTCAAATCCCGACACTGCCGCTTGTCAGTTGTGTGACTTGGGGCGAGTCACTTGGCAGCGTGGCTCAGTGGAAAGAGCACGGGCTTTGGAGTCAGGGCTCATGAGTTCGAATCCCGGCTCTGCCACTTGTCGGCTGTGTGACTGTGGGCGAGTCACTTAACTTCTCTGTGCCTCAGTTCCCTCATCTGTAAAATGGGGATGAAGACTGTGAGCCCCACGTGGGACAACCTGATTCCCCTATGTCTACCCCAGCGCTTAGAACAGTGCTCGGCACATAGTAAGCGCTTAACAAATACCAACATTATTATTCTCTGCGCCTCAGTGACCTCAACTGTAAAATGGGGATGAAGACTGTGAGCCTCACGTGGGACAACCTGATCACCTTGTATCCCCCCAGCGCTTAGAACAGTGCTTTGCACATAGTAAGTGCTTAAAAGCTATCATTATTATTGTGATTATGCGTCGTCACCCCTGCCACCAAACCTTATCTCGGGGACCCTGTGTATCTCCTTTCTTCTGTCTGCATTTGAGCAACCCCAATGGGGAACGACGTTACGTGATAATGTGCCGAAACCTGCCCCAAACGGTTTTGGAAAGCCAGGGTGGCGAGGGTTTTTCAAGCAGTTGCCAGTTCCCCAGAGGATGGGGGAGTTGTCCAAAAAGGGTTTTGTTTGACAAAGCATCTTCATTCTTCTCAGTCGGGATCTAGGGCTGAGCTGCCCATGTTTGGTTCTGTTTGACTGCAGCCCGATCCCCGGCAGCTATCCAAGTTTCAGTGAAATGGTAAGGAGCCAAAATGAAGTGGCAAAGCTCCGAAGTCCAGGGGAGTGTGTTGGGAGCTTGTGTGAAGGCCGCGCGTCGATAAAGGCCCCGGTTGTGTGATGGGACAGTCTGCCTTTGTATTTTTTTATTTTTGCCTCAATGCCCAATTGTGTTGGCTAGGCAGACTCTTTAGTGGTCGTGTGTTGACGCTTTGTTTTTACCTCGAAGGACGTCGACCCCCAACTTCCCAAAGAGGGGACCCTTAACCCTTTAATCCCGAAGTACACTCCCCCCCACCCTAACCGTCCTTAAATTCCCCTTCCATAATAATAATAATGTTGGTATTTGTTAAGTGCTTACTATGTACAGAGCACTGTTCTAAGCACTTGGGTAGACACAGGGGAATCAGGTTGTCCCACGTGGGGCTCCCAGTCTTCATCCCCATTTTACAGATGGGGTAACTGAGGCACAGAGAAGTGAAGTGACTTGCCCACAGTCACACAGCTGACAAGTGGCAGAGCGGGGGTTCGAACCCATGATCTCTGACTCCAAAGCCCGGGCTCTTTCCACTGAGCCACGCTGCTTCTGCTTCTCTCATCTCCGCTCTCCCCGCTTCTAGACTGTAAGCTCGTTGTGGGCAGGGAATGTAGCTGTTGTATTGTCCCAAGCGCTCAGTACAGTGCTCTGCACACAGTACGTACTCAATAAATACAACTGACTGATTTACTGGCTCCCAAGACGGTTTTGATTCCTGACCCACCTCGCAATCCTGCTCTTAAAAAAAGTCCTCTTTCCCTCTCCCTCAGAGTGACACTTTCCCACAGGCTGTGGAGTTCAGTTACTAGCCCTTTTAACAATAATAATAATAATAATAATAATAATAATAATGTTGGTATTTGTTAAGCGCTTAATATGTGCAGAGCACTGCTCTAAACGCTGGGGTATACAGGGTAATCAGGTTGTCCCACATGGGGCTCACAGTCTTAATCCGCATTTTACAGATGAGGTAACTGAGGCACAGAGAAGTTAAGTGACTTGCCCACAGTCACACAGCTCACAAGTGGCAGATTTTAGGCAGCCCTCAGGTGCTGGCTTAGTAGATAGAGCCCGGGCCTAGGAGTCAGATGGTAATTGGTTCTAATCCTGGCCCCAACCACTTGTCTGCTGTGTGACCTTGGGCAAGTTGCTTCTCTGTGCCTCAGTTCCCTCATCTGTAAAATGGGGATTAAGACCGTGAGCCCCATGTGGGACAGGGACTGTGTCCAACCTGATTACCTATATCAACTCCAGTGCATAGAACAGTGCCTGGCACATGGTAAGCGCCTAACAAATACCATTAAAAAAGAAAGTCACTTCACTCAGAGAAGCAGCGTGGCTCAGTGGAAAGAGCCCGGGCTTGGGAGTCAGAAGTCATGGGTTTGAATCCCAGCTCTGCCGCTTGTCAGCTGGGTGACTTTGGGCAAGTCACTTCACTTCTCTGGGCCTCAGTTACCTTATCTGTAAATTGGGGATTAAGACTGTGAGCCCCACGTGGGACAACCTGATCACCTTGTATCGCCCCAGCGCTTAGAACAATGCTTTGCACATAGTAAACGCTTAACAAATACCACCATTATTATTATTCTCTGGGCCTCAGTTACCTCATCTATAAATTGGGGTTGGCGACTATGAGCCCCACATGGGACAGGGACAGTGTCCAACCCGATTTGCTTGTATCTACCCCAGTGCTTAGTACAGTGCCCGGCACATAGTGGGTGCTTAACAGATGCCATAATTATTGTTATTATTACCGCTCCAGACCGACACCTTCATTCCCTCACGCCCCGAATTCCATTTTGCGCATCCTGTTATAGTCGCACAGAGAACCCCAGAAGAATCGGACTCCTGTTGCTCAGTCGCAGGGGAGAGGAGGGACCCTCCGGCCTGTCGACCTGGAAGGGGGCTGAGCCGAAGAAAGAGTGGCCTGGGATCCCAGGGAACTGTAAACCATCAGTTCAGGCCGGCTACTAACTGGACGCGGCTGATTTGTGCTTCGGCAGCCTTTGGGCTGGGCTGGCAGCAGACCAGTCAATCAGTGGGATTTGTTGAGCGCTTACTGCGAGCAAAGTACAGTACTAAGAGCTTGGGAGGGGTCAGTAGCACCGAGTTGGTAGGCACGTTCCCTGTCCTCGAGAAGCTTACAGTCTCCAGGAAGAGAACCAGACAGAGACACCGGACCCTGTTGCCATGAACTTGCCCGTCTCCACTCATCTCATTTCGAATATCAATAATAATAATGTTGGTATTTGTTAAGCGCTTACTATGTGCAGAGCACAGTTCTAAGCGCTGGGGTAGATACAGGGTCATCAGGTTGTCCCACGTGAGGCTCACAGTTAATCCCCATTTTACAGATGAGGGAACTGAGGCACAGAGAAGCGAAGTGACTTGCCCACAGTCACACAGCTGTCAAGTGGCAGAGCCGGGATTCGAACCCATGACCTCTGACTCCGAAGCCCAGGCTCTTTCCACTGAGCCAGGCTGCTTCCCGGCATGCTTACTCATCTGGTTGTGGGGGTGCAGTGTTCTTATCTTGATTTCGTACCTCCGGGGGGATCGATACCCATGGGGAGCATGGGTCTGGGAGTCAGAGGACCTGGGTTCTAATCCTGACTCTGCTAGTTGCCTGCTGGGTGACTTTGGGCATGCACTTAACAATAATAATAATAATAATGATGATGGTACTTGTTAAGCACTTACTAGGTTCCAAGCACTGTTCTAAGAGCTGGGGTAGATACAAGTTAGGTTGGACACAGTCCCTGACCCACATAGGGCTCACAATCTTAAACTCCATTTTAAGATGAGGTAACTGAGGTCCTGTGAAGCGATTTGCCCAAGGTCACACGGCAGACATGTGGCGGACTCAGGATTAGAACCCCTGACCTTCTGACTCCCAGGCCCATACTCCATCCACTAAGTCAGGCTGCCAGTTCACTTCTCCGGGACTCAGTTTCCTCATCTGAAAATGAGGATTCAATACCTGTTCTCCCTCCTACATAGCCTGTGAACCCCATGTGGGATAGGGACTGTGTCCAACCTGATTAACTTGTGTCTACCCCAGCTCTTAGTGCTCAATACAGAGTATGTAGTTAACAAATACCATAAGAGTAACATGGGTTTAAATGTAGGGAACAGTGAAATATTCGCATGAATGAATAACAGTTCATCAAATCTCAGAGTGTGTGCTGCGCTGAGCACAGTCTTCCATTTCTGACTTTGTCCCTCAGGCCTCCCCTTCTAGACTGTAAGCTTGTTGTGGGCAGAGCACGTGTCTTCCAACTCCGATATATTGTTCTCTCCCAAGCGCTTAGTACAGTGCCCTGCACATAATAAGCAGTCAATAAATAAGATCGCATGATTGGCGGGCGGAAGTGGCGTTGTGCCCGTCGTGCTGCGTTTTGTGGGTGATGACTGAAATGTCCTCAGAGGACCCTGCCCTCTGGGCTTCGAGACGTGGGCCACGGGCACGTGGGCATTGATTCTCTGCGTGTGTCTCTCTCCCTCTCCGTGGCCCCTTCAGAGGCCCCTCGATGACCTTCAGCACGGCCGCCCAGAGGAGCACCGGCGACGAGTGCAGCTCGGATGACCCCCCGACCTCCGACGAGCCCGACCCCTCGCTGGCCCTGCAGACCCTGGAGCACAGAGCCGTTAAACTGGAAGCGGAGGTCCGGGACTTAACGGTCAGTCTCCATTTACGTACCAGTAGGAAGATCGTTTTCTAAAGACCGGAAGCTCCTCCTCTGGGCTGTGAGCTCCTTGTGGGCAGGGGACACGTCTACCAGTTGGATGGGGCTCGCCCGAGCGCTTAGTACAGTGCTCTGCACACAGCGCTCAATAAATGCCATCGGTTGATTGGACTCAGTTTACTGCACTGGTTGGAGAAGTAGGGCATGAACTTGGTGTATGTAGTTTTGGCCGTCCCCCTTGGACCGTGTGTACCTGCAGCTATGACAGGCACCGCTTGGCAGCTTTCTACTCCCTGTTCTCGTGAGAAGCATCGTGGCCTGGTGGATAGAGCACGGGCCGGGAAGTCAGGCGGACCCGGGTTCTCATTCCAGCTCCGCCGCTTGTCTGCTGTGTGACTTTGTGCAAGTCACCTCACTTCTCTGGGCCTCAGTTACCTCATCCGTAAAATGGGGATTAAAGATCGTGAGCCCCATGTGGGACAGGGACCGTATCCAACCCGATTTGCTTATTATATCCACCCCAGTCCAGTGCTTGGCACGTTGCAAGTAGTTAACAAATACCCCAGTTATTGTTATTATTATTCCACTTGCGCCTCCCCGATACCTAATCAGTCTATCGGGTCCCCCCAGCTTATCCAGGGGACTCCCAGACTCTAGACTTAAGGCTAGATAAATCCCGCTCTTGAATTCGATACCATAAATGGCCCCAAGAGGTACAGAAAAGCACGTCAGAGGAGTATGTACTTCCCACGATGGCCCCGTGTTCTTTTCTTTCCAATGGAGGCTTCTTTTCTCTCTAATGCTGGCTTTGATCTGTGTGTGCAGGAAAGATATCAGAGGGCTTTGGCGGACTCCGAAAACGTTAGGCGGCGCACGCAGAAATTTGTGGAAGATGCTAAACTGTTCGGTAAGTGAAGACTCTCTGCCCACAGATAATTTCCCAGAAGTTTGAGGAAACTCAGTGGTGGTTTTACAGACCTAGTTAAATCACGTTAGAGAAGCAACGTGGCTCAGTGGAAAGAGCCCGGATTTGGGAATCAGAGGTCATGGGTTCGACTCTCGGCTCTGCCACTTGTCAGCTGTGTGACTGTGGGAAAGTCACTTAACTTCTCTGTGCCTCAGTTACCTCATCTGGAAAATGGGGGTTAAGACTGTGAGCCTCACGTGGGGCAACCTGATGACCCTGTATCTACCCCATTGCTTAGAACAGTGCTCTGCACATAGTAAGCGCTTAACAAATACCAACATTATTATTATTATTATTACTGCTCTCGTGGAATACTTGACCCAGAGTGAGTGGGTCAGATCGTTAGCTGTAAATGATTCCTCTCTGGGGGTAATATCTTCATATCTTGGGTCTTCAGCAGCCATCTTTTTGCCACTGCTGTTTCTAGACTCCTTCCTCCCGACTAAAATTTGAATGGGGGAAGAGGCAGTTACCGTATTGTGGAAATGAGGTGTGTGCATGTTTGTGTATTTCCTTCCCCGTTGACTCCCTCCCAAAGATCGGGCATATGGGTGGGTGGGTGTGTATGTGTTCATGTGTGTGTTTCCTCCCCAGTTGACTCACTGTCAGAGGCCAGGCATATTGGTGAGTGTGTGTGTGTGTCTTTGTGTATGTATTTCCTGAAAAGCAGCATGGCTCAGTGGAAAGAGCCCGGTCTTGGGAGTTAGAGGTCGTGGGTTCTAATCCCGGCTCTGCCGCTTGTCAGCTGTATGACTTTGGGCGAGTCACTTAGCTTCTCTGTGCCTCAGTTACCTCATCTGTAAAACGGGGATGAAGACTGTGAGCCCCACGTGGGACAACCTGATCACCTTGTATCCCCCCCAGTGCTTAGAACAGTGCTTTGCACATAGTGCTTAACAAATGCCATCATCATTATTATTATTATTTCTCCCTTGGTTGACTAACTCTCAAAGATCTGGCATCTTGAGGGGCTGTAGGGCTCCAAGGGCGAGTGCCAGCTGTGCCCAGAGAGGTTTAGCCTCTGCGAGCGCAGCCCTTTCCAACCCCGGCAGCCCCCGCTTGGCTTGGAGCCGCTGCTTGCCGCGAGCTCCTCGTGGGCCGGGAACGTGTCTACCAATGTGTCTTCCTCTGATGTACTCTCCCCAGCGCTTAGTACAGTGCTCTGCACATAGTGTGCGCTCAATAAATACCATTGATGATGATGATGATGGGTGAGGAGGAGCTGCTGCAGATAGAAGGGACTTCCCCCCCCAACTTCCCCCACCACCCCTCAGAGGCAGCCTGAGTCTGTCCCACCTTGGATGTTCCTTTTCCCTCCAACTGGCTTCTTTGGGGCTTTTATTTTCGCTGTCGGAGTAACAAATTTCCTTGAAGAATCCCCTTATCTAGGGAGAGAGAACGCATAAGCCACTGCCAGAGGCAAGATGAAATAAGAATCCTTCTGGAATTTGTTAAGCCCTTACTTTGTGCTAGGCACTAAGGGAGATACAGGATCATCAGGTTGGACACAGTCCCCATGGAGTCTACCGTCTAAGGGAGAGGAGAGATTAGGTATTGAATCCCCTTTCTTCAGATGAAGAAACCGAGGCATAGAGGAATGAAGTGAGTTGCCCAATGTCACACAGCAGATAAGTGGCAGAGGCAGGATTAGAATCCAGGTCTTCCAACTTCCGGGTTCTTTCCATTAGGCCACACTGCTTCTCTTTCAGAATGTCAGAATCATTTTTTACCGGAGAGTTTCGCACGGACCAAAAGTCGTAAGTGCTAAAGGGCCTGAACCCAGACTGACAACCACCCTATCGGCCTGATTCCCTTTTTTTAAAAGAAACATTTTTTATGCTATTTCTTAAGCGCTTACTTTGTGCCGGGCACTAATAAGAACGATAACGTTGATATTTGTTAAGCGCTTACTATGTGCCGAGCACCGTTCTAAGCGCCGGGGTAGATAGAGGGTAATCAGATTGTCCCACGTGAGGCTCAGAGTCTTAAGCCCCATTTTACAGATGAAGTAACTGAGGCTCCGAGAAGTTAAGTGACTTGCCCAAAGTCACACAGCTGACGGGGCGGAGGCGGGATTAGAACCCATGACCTATACTATACTATACTCTGGGGAAGATCCAAGCCAATCAAGTTGGACACAGTTCATGTCCCACCTGGGGGCTCACGGTCTTAGTCCCCATTTTGCAGATGAGGCGACGGAGGCCTAGAGAAGTGAAGTGACTTACCCAAGGTCACACAGCAGATAGGTGTCCTCATTCCTGGGCATGGCAGGGCTGTGAGACCTGTAATCCTGAAAGACTCAAGGGATAGATGTGTGTGTGTCCACATACAAGTGACTTATAGTGCGTGCCCCATAGCCGTTGTGCGTATTCTGAAACCCAATCTGGGTAGGCCCCAGATTCAGCTGGCATAGACCAGCCGGCCTTAGCCCGGCCCGTGCCCAAGGAGGGATCAGTCCCCCAAGGTCTGTTATGGGAATGAAGAACAGGGTAGAATTTCTTTCTTGGGCCCCCGAAAGTAGATGGTGCAGGAGGAGGAGGAGCCCATCCTCTGTGTTCTCGCATCTTTGCCAGAAATGCGCAGGGCCGTCAGAAATTCCTGCTCCGGTCTGTGTAAAGAAAGCTCTCCACTGCCGCTATGGTCGAGTGGCTCAGGGTGCCAGGCATAAACGAGGGCAGACGTGCCTGTCCAATGTCGGTCCAGACAGCTGCACGCCCTCCGCCGCAAAGCCGAGCAACAGGGGGCCGTCGCGGGCCGAGGGTCACCTCAGATGCCCTGGCAGGGTAGGACAGCGGTGACCGCCCACCCGCTCTGCCTGTTCCCATCCCATTCCTCTTTAGGGATCCAGAGCTTCTGCAAAGACTTGGTGGAGGTGGCCGACATCTTGGAGAAGGCCTCCGACAGCATTTCCAGGGACGCCGCCCCCGGGGACCAGAAGCCGACCCTCGAGAAGATCTCCGAGGGCCTTTCTGTCCTAGAAGCCAAACTTCAGAGCGTGTTCGCCAAGCACGGCCTACAGAAGATGGCCCCCATCGGCGGCAAGTACGACCCGTACGACCACGAGATAATCTGCCACGTGCCGGCCGAGGGCGTCCAGCCGGGGACGGTGACGCTGGTGACCCAGGACGGCTACAAGCTTCACGGCCGCACCATCCGACACGCTCAGGTCGGGGTGGCCGTGGAGTCGCAGGAGTGAGTCCGACACCCCGGGGCGTTCCCCGGAACCGGTGACCCCCCCAAACCGGAATCCTAGCCGACTCAACGGCCCCGTGGAGATGGCGGTCGCCGGTTTCGCCTTTATTTATTCAACTGGGTCCGTATTGGACGTCGGCTGCTTTGTGGGACGTCCGGGGGCTGGTTTGTCGGGTGAAATTCCGGGACGTTCTCGTTGGTCTGACGTGACGTTTTGCCTCGGCTTCCGTCGGGTTGCTCACGCCAATGGGGGTGGGGGTGGTCCCTCCGTTTTCGGTGACCCTCGTCATAGGGTACGTCGGGGAAAAAGGTATTTATATACGGCTGCTCTGGTGTCTTTTGGGTAGAATGTCTGGACGCGGTAGGAATAGAGATAAAAGTGTGTTTGCGTGTGGTTTGTGTGTGGTGGGGGCGGTCGGGGGGCGGGTGTTTGTGTGCTCTTGCAACTGAATTCTTCTGTTCTAGTGGTGACCTCGAGAGCAAATCAAAATTCATTTCTCCTGTCTAGCCAGGGTTTGATGACGTGGATTCATTTTATTTTTATTATCTGCAGATCTAGTAATACCTTGTGCTTGTATAACGCTTTTATTGTTCCCAAGCACTGTCATGTGGATTCACATTTTTTTTTTAAATGATATTTGTTAAGCACTTACTACGTGCCCGGCATTATACAAGTGATCGGGTAGATAATCAGGTTGCGCACCGTCTCTGCCCCACATAGGGCTCCTAGTCTTAATCCCTATTTTTTACAGATGACGTCACCAAGGCACTGAGAAATAAATCGACTTGCCCAAGGTCACGCAGCAGGCAAGTGGCGGAGCCAGCGTTAGAATCCAGGTCCTCTACTCCCATGATTTTCCACTAGGCCACACTGCTTCTCTAACAGCGATATTTGTAAAATTGCGATATTACCCTCACAACTATCCTGGGAGGTCAGGAGAGGCAGTTTTCATTGTCCCCATTTACGGATGAGGAGACCGAGGCACAGAGAGGTCAAACGACTTGCCCAAAAGTCCCACGGTAGGCCGGTGGCCGAGCTGGGCCCAGAATCCAGGTTGCCTGGTAGGACTCCCGGTTCCGTGCTCTGTCTAGAACACCAAGCTGCCTCTCCTTTCTTTTAAATTGTAACGTGTAAAAGTCATTTAAAATTATTTTTAAAATGAGCTTAGAATGTTTGAGGGAGCATGGCCTAGTGCAAAGAACACAGGCCTGGAGTCAGAGGACCTGGATTCTAATCCACTTGCCTGCCGTGTGACCTTGGGCAAGTCACTTAGCTTCTCTGCAGAATGGGGATTCAAGAGCTGTTCTCCCTCCTACTTGGACGGTGAGCCCCATATGTGACCTGATTATCTAGTAACTACCCCAGTGCTTAGTACAGTGCTTGACACATAGTAAGAGTTTAACAAATGTCACAATTATGGTGTGGTTTAAAAAAAAATGTGTTAATGCTATGGTGGAATGAAGAAAAGCTTCGTAAAGACACCGTTCTTTATAAAGTAGAGGGAGCACGTACTCCATTATCTTTAGAAATGGAAGAGAACAGAAATATGGATAAGTAGAAAATTTCATGTAACTCGGTCGATCCCACCCAAAGCTGACTCGGACATTTACTTGTTGTTAATCAGTTGTGGGTGGATACCTGTAAAAGAGTGGTCTGGATTTCTCCCACAGCTCGAGCACACAGGTTTAAACAAATGAACCAGTACGTTCTCTGGGGACGGGCATCCTGGAGGAAGGAGAAACAGGGTGAGTTTAGAGAGTGGTTTATTTTCCCTTGTGCAGGAAAACCCAAATGTGAAATGTGTTTTGTGTGTGTCTCTGTGTGTGTGTGTGTGTACGTAGGTACGTACGTGGGAACTTGGGTTGCCAAAGTTGGGTGGTGGGGAAATGGTCCAAAACTCTGCAGATAATCCATCACGCAGTTCATCTGCCTGGGGATAACGTCAACTGTATAGTGTGCATATGTATATCTGTGTTTCTATATATCTTTTAAGTTTATGCTATATAAGTTATAAGTAAACCATGTCTGAAGTTGAACTGGGACAATTCGGTGGAAAGCCAAAGCTCAGCGTGTGTGTGTGTGCGCGTGTGGGTGCGTATGTGTATTTGTGTATGTTCCGATAGTTCCAAGGAATTAGTTGTGCAATCCCTTTAGCTGAACTACAGTGATAATCCGGAGAGTGTCGGGATTCACTCTCTGATCTTGCTGGAATCTGGGATCTCCTTTCCACAGAAAGGGAGGTAGACACCAGAATTGTTTTGTTTAGCACCAGGTACTATAATAAAGCTATGTAAATGCACATAGTAATCTTTATTGATAATAAACGTTAGCCCATTTCTTACATTCCTGCACATATCTTTGGGCGATTGAGTAGCCTGGCAAAAGAGGGTTATGAGCCTGCTTTCACTTACCAATTATATCATTCCGTCCTCCATCTTCCCTTCTAGCCCTTATCAAGACAACCTCATTTTTTTCTAACTCTTCCTAGGTGGATATCAATCAATCAGTTGTATTACCGGGCACTTACCGTGTGCAGAGCTCTGTACCGAGAGCTTGGAGAGTACCACGTGACAGAGTTGGTAGACACGTTCCCTGTCCGCAATGAGCTCATTGTGTAGAGGATATCCAACACAAAATGGAGAGAGTTATTAACTATCTGCTTAATTGAATCAATGAGGACGGTGAAAGCAGTTAAGAGGAAGGGAAAAGGAAAAGCAGGAGACAAAACTGGATTTATTTTTTTTGCCTCAGTTTGCCAACCTAGATATATACGTGGCCCCAAATTAACCAGTAACTAGCTGCACATTTTCATCTTATGTGCAGTGTAACCTGCTCTACCCCCTATTTTGTTTTCTCCTCAACCAGTCCCCGCCCCCCATCCCTCTTTCAGACCGCCCACTTCCACGCGGTGCCGTGAGTGACTTTTACAGCCGCTCCATCACTAGAATCGTGGAAGTCCTGGCAGTGTAAGAACCGCGGACTTGGTTCTTCACCGTTGGCGATCAAGAGAGGGAAAGAGAGGACGGCGTTATGCTGTGAAGTAGGTCCTTTTGAAAAAAATGGTTAATTTCTATCAAAACCTCTGGTTAAGTGGCCTGTCCTATCTCTCAGCCTTTCTTTGTTGATTCATTCACGCAGTAGTATTTATTAAGCGCTTACTGGGTGAAGAGCACTGTAAAGAGTTTGGGAAAGTCCAGTGCATCAATAAACAGTGACATTCCCTGTCCACAACTAGCTCACAGTCTAGAGGGGTGTACCACTAGGAATATGATTAGGATATTACTAAGTCAAAACCTATGAAACATCCGCTGGGGTCGTCTGGTTCCTCCTTGTGGATCTCTCTGTCCTGCTCTCCCCCTCTTTATCCTCTTAGTTTCTTTGGGTTTCTCTCATTACTTGGGTGGGCTTTGGGAACCCTCCCACCCACCACTTCTCAAGTCTACTCCAGGGTCAGAAACCGGCTCCAGGCTGGTCACCCTTGAACCGCCCCCGCCGCTCAGCCCTGGACTTGGAAGAAAAGAGGTGATCTTTAACTCTCTACCTCATTTCCCACCTGAAACCTGGGGGTGCCCAAATCCTGCTTCCAGCCCCAGGTAATGGAGTGACCCTTAACACCCTGGACTCCCCAAGAATCGGGATCTCCCACTGCTGTTGGAAATGTGGTCTTGGAACTACCTACTACTAAAAAAAAAAAAAAATTCCATTTTTGAGCAAATGAATAACACCACACGTTATTATCTCATCTTTGCCATTTGAAGCTCATCTTTGAAGCAGCGTAGCCTAATGCGAAGAGCACGGGCCCGGGAGTCAGAGGACCTGGCTCTAATCCCGGCTCTGACCGGTAGGGTTTGTGGCAACGATAACCACTCCACGGTCTCCTTTCCCTCCTCCACTCCACCCTCCCTTATACGGTGAAAGCACGGACTTGCCCGGAGACTAGGGTATCCGATGCCCTTTGTATACCGTGACGGGTGGTTCCCCAAAGAGGGTCCGGAGAGAATGCCAAGCCCTATGCCCTGGGGTGACAACGAATGAATGTGCTTGATTCTCTTAGTCTCTGGCCCCCAAACGCATGCGTCTATTTGCCTGTTAGGTCTTCCGTAGCAGAAGGAACCCAATCCCTGCTGCTTTGGCTAAGACTTTAGATAGAGCGTACAGATAAGACGGCCTGTGGAAATGTCGCCTTAGACTCTCCTGAGGGAGCTCTTCCTCTCCTTAAACCAGTTGACTTCATAAAGAAGCCAATATGAGCCCTTATAAATAGCAAAGAGTTATCTAAAGGGAGCTTGATTTGAATCATGTGCCTGTATAAGAAATATTTAGGATAGCGTCTAATGTCTACAACTGAGCACCAGTCACAGGACGAGATTCTCCTTTAGAGGTCCATGCATGTCCTGAAATCCAGTTCCTTTATCACAGATATTTTGTTTTTTTTTCCTGAGATTTTACAGACTAAAATGTATTTTCCTGCTTCCTAATGAAAACTGTGGTTAAATGCGCAACAAAGTAAATTTGGTGGGACCAGACCAATCTCAGAGATTCCAAAGCGTGAGCTTTTTTTTTTTCTGGATCTCTTCGATCCAACTTGAATACTGCCTCGCAGTTTTTTTCTTTTTCTAAATGCCAATTTGAGTCATCGAGGTTTTAGAACTGCTGTTGATCGGGTGTTTTCCTGTTGCTTACAGTCTAATGTTCTTAGACCGTAAACCATCATTAGAAGTTAGAAACTCAGCTTGGGTGAGCAGTCTCCGGAATCAACACCCTGCTTCCCAGGTCTTCTGGAAGTATCAGGGTGTTCTGATACTGACACCCCCAGCGTGTGTTCATAAATGTTTATGTTACAATCTGTTTCATCGGGTTTCTCTTTGTCAGCAGTGGGACTAGTTAAACAGAGTCTACAGTTGTTATTATCAAGTACTGTCGAATCGTTTCCGATTCATATCGACTCCATGGATATATTTTTTCCAGAACGTCCTGTCTTCTGCCATAATCCCTAACCTTTCTAACGGTTCTTCTGTTATCGTTGTGGTCTCTATCCCTCTAGCTGCTGGTCTGCCTCTCCCATGTTTTCCCTGGACTTTTTCTAGAATTAACATCTTATCCAGTGAATCAGTCCTCCTGATTGTGTCCTAAATATACTAATCTAAGTCGAGTCATTTGGCCTTCCAAAGACCTCTGTGGCTTAATTTGCTCCAAAATTTGTTTTTCAGGCAGTCCATGTTATTCACAAAAGCCTTCTCCAACACTACATTTCAAAAGAATCGATGCTCTTTCTATCCTGTTTTTTCATTCTTCAGCCTTTAGATCTATACATTGTCGCTGGAAACACCACAGAATTGACAATTCGTATTTTTGTGGCAATTTTAGGTGCTGAGAAAATGGGGAGGTCAAGCTATGCACTTTGGAAGTGCTCATAGCACCTTACATAAAGTTGAATCTCTGTTGTTAGGGCTACTTTGATCATAATCTCTGTCCTCAATCCTTCATGTTGTTGATGTCTTTTGTGGGGGGGTTTTAATTTAAATGATGGCGAGTTCTCTGTCAGAGCCCTCAAGGGTGTCTGAATCTTCCAAGAATAATAGTACTTTCGGTACCAGGAAACTTGATGTACAGAAAAACACTCATATTTTCTCTGCTCTCATTTGATAAATAAAAGATGGCAGCTGTAAGAAGTGATAAAGAGGTTGGAGAGGGGGAATTAGAAACCGCAGCAACTGGACAATAAAATTGAAGTTGATGCCATAAGAATGAGTAGATTTCTTTCTAAAAGTCTACATACTTGCTAATAAAATCGTTTACAAAACGTTTGTTGCAGAACTTTAATGCCGACTGCGTACTGTCACAATATCACGTGCTTTTTTTTAAAGGTTACGGAACCAGGTAAATTTTTTAAAAAAACTCCCATGCCAGTGGAATTCCCTTGGAGGGGGCTCATTTCCAGCTTGAAATCCTCTAGACTTCATGAAATTGGGGGTGAGTTAGAAGCCATCTTGTTTGTAGGATATCGCCATGAATTTTTTTTCAAAGGAATGGCAGCGCAGAGACAATTTGACCTAATGGAAAGAACACAGGCCTGGGAGGTATGAATCCCGGTTTGAATCCCAGCTTTGCCCCGACAATGTGATCTTGGGAGAGTCATTTATCTCCATTTTATAGAGGAGGAAATGGAGGCTCAGAGAAATTAAGGTAGCAGGGGTTTTGATCTTATAACCCCATATATGCTTAACACACAATTCCATAATGGTTGTTATTTCTTAAGTACTCACTGCTAGCAAGATGCTAGCATCAGACTTTTTTTAAAAAAAGGTATTGGTCAAGCATTGTTCTAAGCACTAGGGTAGTCACAAGTTAATCAGACTGAATACAATCCCTCCCAACATGGGGCTCTCAGCCTTAGAGAAGCAGCGTGGCTCAGTGGAAAGAGCCCGGGCTTGGGAGTCCGAGGTCATGGGTTCGAATACCGGTTCTGCCATTTGTCAGCTGTGTGACTGTGGGCAAGTCACTTAACTTCTCTGTGCCTCAGTTACCTCATCTGTAAAATGGGGATTAACTGTGAGCCTCACGTGGGACAACCTGATTACCCTGTCTCTCCCCCAGCACTTAGAACAGTGCTCTGCACATAGGAAGCGCTTAACAAATACCAACATTATTATTATTATTAACCAGGAGGGAGAACAGGCATTGAATTCTCATTTTGCAGTTGAGGAAACTGAGGCATAGAGCAGTTAAGTGACTTGCCTGAGGTCACACAGCAGGCAAGTGGAAGCGCCAACGTTAAAATCCAGGTCCTCTGGCTCCCAGGCCCATGCGCTTTCCACTAGGCCACCCTGCTTCCCATTTCTAACCCAGTACAATTCCCTTGCTCTCCTGTAAAATATTTGGGGGGGGAAATGTCCAGAGGTTCTGGTGATGGTGGTGGTGGCGGGGTGTCAGAGTGGACTCCTAGGCCAGACACTGGATTTAGGTCATACTCTGCCTTTAGGAATACAAAGTAGATTTGGTCCTGGCCACATTGGATCCAAGAGAATCTGTGGGTCTGACGGCTCAGCGGAAAGAGCCTGGGCTTCGGAGTCAGAGGTCATGGGTTCTACTCCCGGCTCTGCCACTTGTCAGCTGTGTGACTGTGGGCAAGTCACTTAACTTCTCGGTGCCTCAGTTACCTCATCTGTAAAATGGGGATTAACTGTGAGCCTCACGTTCGACAACCTGATGACCCTGTATCTACCCTAGCGCTTAGAACAGTGCTCCGCACATAGCGTTTAACAAATACCAACATTAATCTTCTGTGTTTGATTTTCTTCTGTTGAACTGGGTTTACTTGCTCTTAAATTCAGTTGAAAATTGGAAAAGATACATTATGAAACACCTTGGAATTTTCAGTAAAACCCAGTTTAAAGCAAAAGTAAAGGTCCCCGCCTCGGGAGAACAGTTGACGTATATCATAGTTGTTTGGAGCAGTGTCTCTGGACAAGAAAATATGCGCCCTCTCCCACCCCCAGTGCAGAGGTCTGAAACGGGACCAAACATGAGCATTGTGAGTGCTCTAAGAATCTATTTTTCAGATCTGGCAGTGGAGGGAGAGGAGAGAAGAGTCCTAATAAGGGCTGGAAAGGCCGATTGTGGGACAAGGCTCAGATGCCTTCAGACGGATTTTCCTGGCAAATCCTTTTGGCAGCCCCATCTGTTACATGAAAAAGAATAAATCGTGACAGTATGGTCTCAAAACTAGAATAAATACACTAGGTATGTTTGACTTCCATTCCTGGAGTGTTAATATATAAGCCTATGACCCAAATTGGGGCTTGGGGCGGGGAGGAGGGGAAAGGGGAGGGGTGGGCTGGAGGAGGGCCAAGCTCTGGAGGAGCCTTAGACAATTCCCATTTTCCTTAGTTTGAAATGGGGATAAATAATAATGTTGGTATTTGTTAAGCGCTTACTATGGGCCGAGCACTGTTCTAAGCGCTGGGGTAGATACAGGGTCATCAGGTTGTCCCACGAGAGGCTCCCAGTCTTAATCCCCATTTTACAGATGAGGGAACTGAGGCACAGAGAAGTGAAGTGACTTGCCCACAGTCACACAGCTGACAAGTGGCAGAGGTGGGATCGCTAAAGCTAGTCTCATGGGTGGTTTTTGCAAAGTGAGGAGTGAAGGGTGGTAGGGAGGGGAAGGAAGGTCAAGATGAGAACACTTGCACTCTGGTATTTATTGAGTGCTTATTGTGTGCGGAGCACTGTACTAAGCGCTTGGGAGAGTACAATACATAGAGTCCTGGTCAGTACACAAGATTACAGTCAGTCTACCGCTCATTGTGTGCTTACAATGGGTAGGGAAAATGTCATACTGTACTCTTCCAAGCACTTAGTATGGTACTTTACATAGAGAAAGCGCTCAATAAATCCCAAGGACTGTAGCTCGACACAACCTCCAGGGTTAGTTCATCCAACTTTTAAACCTGAATCAAATAGAAGAAAACCTCCTTAGCTATCCGAAATGGAGATAGCCATGAAAGAAGTGAAATGCCGAGTGTCATCCTTTAACACTGTCAATCAATCGACCGTATTTTTGATTGCTTACTGCGCAGAGCACTGTACTAAGTGCCTGGGAGAGTACAGTATAATTGCTGAACACGTTCTCTGTCCACAATGAGCTTACAACACTACTCTCCGTTTAAGAGGAAAAAATGTGTGTGTGTTGGGGGGGATTCTATACCTTCTCTGTAGGTAACTAGGAGTTTCCACTCCTAAATCCACCACTCCAAAGTTCGCCCATCAAGCATAGCTACAGCTGTGTCCAGATCCTGATGATTCCTAGGCCCGTGCTCCATCCACGAGGCCCTGCCATCTTGCTCCCCGGAGCCCTGCGGGTCTCACTCAAGTGACTGACTCTTTCTTTACTCCTTAAACCCATTTGTGATGAGTTCCACATGGGAAAGGGCACTGAAGGTGCTCAAGTAGGAAATTTTTGAGGTAAGAAAGCTGCATTTGATGAGAAGCCGCATGGCTTAGTGGGTGTGATAAAATAACAGTCAATGGTATTTATTGACCATTTAGGAGTCAGAAAGACCTGGGTTCTAATCCCAGCTCTGCCCCATGTCTGCTATGTGCCCTTTGACAAGTAACTTCACTTCTCTGTGCCTCAGTTCCCTCATCTGTAAAGTGGAGATTAAAACTATGAGCCTGATATGTGTACAACCTGATAATCTTGTATCCACCCCCAGTACTAGGGGAAGCAGCGTGGCTCAGTGGAAAGAGCCTGGGCTTTGGAGTCAGGTCATGAGTTCGACTCCTAGCTCTGCCACTTAGCTGTGTGACTGGGCAAGTTGCTTCACTTCTCTGTGCCTCAGTTACCTCATCTGTAAAATGGGGATTAACTGTGAGCCTCACGTGGGACAACCTGATTACCCTGTATCTACCCCAGCGCTTAGAACAGTGCTCTGCACATAGTAAGCGCTTAACAAATACCAACATTATTATTACTTAGTACAGTGCCTGGCACACGGTAAGCACTTAACAAATACCATTTTTTAAAAAGCGCTGAAAGTCTAATCTTATAACGTGAATCAATCCTTACTTTAGGGTCAGCTTAAGCTTTCTGCATAAAATCCAAAACGGGAGCCCCAGAGAAGTGATTTTTCTTGTACCTCCAATCTTCATTCACCACATGGGGAAGTGTACAACTAATCCATCCAGAATGGAGAACCAAAATGACACAGACAGGGACAGACTAGCAGAGTTTTAAGGGGCAGCAAATCCCTCTGTGTAAAAGAGTTAGCTTTTGTGTCATTTTAAAGTAAATATTCCTCTTCCTCCCTTAGGAAACACCATATTAGTTTGTTGAAAGTGCTTGAGCAGAAATGTATCTGTCTTCCCTGTTGGCACTGGTACCCTTTGCTGAAAACGTTCCTCTAAGAGAGTCGCAGAATAAAACATTCAGAAAACCAGTTGAGGCCATAACTCTGGGCCACCACATCCCCAAAAAAGATCCGATGGAGACTCACATTGTCATTCATTCATTCATTCCATAGTATTTATTGAGCGCTTACTATGGGCAGAGCACTGTACTAAGTGCTTGGAATGTACAAATTGGCAACAGATACAGTCCCTGCCCATTGACGGGCTTACAGTCTAATTGGGGGGAGACAGACAGAGACAATGGCAATAAATAGAATCAAGGGGATGTACATCTCATTAAAACAATAGCAATAAATAGAATCAAGGTGATGTACATCTCATTAACAGAATAAATAGGGTAATAAAAATATAGACAAATGAGCGGATGAGCACAGTGCTGAGGGGAGGGGAAGGGAGGGGGGAGGAGCAGAGGGAAAGGGGGAGAAAGGGGGCTTAGTTGAGGGGAGGTGAAGGGGGGCGTGTAGAGAGGCAGCAGAGGGAGCAGAGGGAAAAGGGGAAGCTCAGTCTGGGAAGGCCTCTTGGAGGAGGTGAGTTCTCCCCACCATTACCCCTGGTGGTCTGCTGCATGACCTTGGGCAAGACACTTCACATCTCTGGGCCTCAGTTACCTCAAATGTAAAATGGAGATTAAGACGGTGAGTCTCATGCGGGACAGGGACTACGTCCAACCTGACTAGCTTTATTCATTAATTCAATTGTATGTACTGAGTGCTTACTGTGTGCATAGCACTGTACTAAGCACTTGGGAAAGTACACTGCAACAATAAACAGTCATCTATTCTAGTGCTTAGAAGAGGGCCTGGTATATAATAAGCACTTAACAAATACCATAAAAAAAACTCTTCCTTATTTTGAAAGGTCATTTCGTTTAGACCCCCACCAATTAACTCCCTCTTCCCTTTTTGGTCATGCCAGCCCTCAGTTGGCACATTTCTGTCTTTCCCTTTCATGTGTGACAAAGTAAGAATCAATCAGTGGTATTTATTGAGAATTTAGTGTGCAGAGCATTGTACTAAGCAGTTAGGAGAGTACAATATAACAGAGTTGGCAGACAAATTTCCTGCCCACAGTGAGCTTAGTCTAGGGGGAGGACAGACAATATAAATAACCAGCATTATTATTATTATACTGTACGGTGAAGATTCCTCACCATAGGACTCCTGGCTCAGGAACAGTCCTGGCACCAGACAGCCTTAGTCCTCATCTGGCCCACAAAGGGGTCAGTTCATCGATTAATCATATTTTTTAGACACTCACCGTGTGCAGAGCACCGTACTAAGCGCTTGGAAGAGTACAATAGAAGAGAGTTGGTAGATACGTCCGCAATGAGTTTATGCCAACCTCCCCCGGGAATGTGTCTCCGGAGCTCCTCCCGGTTCTCCTTAAAATATGAACTTTGCCGAGGCGTATAAACCTTTGCAGTGTAAATCATTCAATTCCACCCAAAAAGCCTTTTTTTGGGGAATTCCATTTCTTAATTTGAATGACCCCACCCCGCCGCCTTAGGAGAAGAGTGTGGTAGCCTAGCCAGCTGCTTTAAATCTTCTTCATCAACAGCACTGAGCACCTGGCCTGGACAGAGTGGGGAAGGGAGACAGAAGTAAAATTATCGTATATTTTACAATAGTGAGAATTAAGAATTAGTGAGAATTAAGGCCCCATCTCCTCCAAGAGGCCTTCCCAGATTAAGCCCTCTTTTCCCCGCCTCCCTCTCTCTTCTGTGTCATCTTTGTATCTGTAATCTTTGGGCATTTAGCAGCACGGCCTAAGTGGTAAGATCATGGGCGTGGGAGGCAGAAGGACCTGGGTTCTAATCCCCACTCTACTGGAGCTCTGCTGGGTGATCTTTAGGTCTCAGTTCCCTCATCTATAAAATGGGAATTGAGACTGTGAGCCCCATGTAAGACAGGAACTATGTCCAATCCGATTTGCTTGCATCCACCCCGGCGCTTAGTACAGTGCCTGGCACATAGTGCTTAATAAATACCAGAATTATTATTATTAAATAGCATCATCATGATACGCAGTCAGAGGGCACATTGCCAGGTGGTCGCCGAGAATCCAGGGCCCGAGGCGGGTTTGGTTATTCGCGCTTATGTCTGCTCGTTGTGGGGAAGAAATGTGTCTGTTTATTGTTGCACTGTATTCTCCGAGCACTTAGTACAGTGCTCTGCACACAGTAAGTGCTCAATAAATAATAATAATTGTGGTATTTGTTAAGTGTTTACTATGTGCCTGGCACTACACTAAGGGCTGGGGTAGATACAAGGTTAGAAGCATGGCCTAGTGGAAAGAGCCCGGGCTTGGGAGTCAGAGGTCGTGGGTTCTAATCCCAGCTCCACCACGTGTCAGCTATGTGACTTTGGGCAAATCACTTCACTTCTCTGGGTCTCAGTTACCTCATCTGCAAAACAGGGATTAAGAATGTGAGCCCTGTGTGGGGCAACCTGATTACCCTGTATCTACCTCAGGGCTTAGAACAGTGCTTGGCACGCTGTAAGCGCTTAACAAATTAATATTATTAAGTGCCATTGAGTCATTTCTGATCCATAGCGACTCCATGGATATACTTTCTCCAGAGCATCCCGTCCTCTGCCATAATCCGCAACCTTTGTAACGGTTCTTCCATTATCGTTGTTATGGTTTGTATCCATCTAGCTGCCGGTCTGCCTCTTCCACGTTTTCCTTGGACTTTTCCTAACATCAATGTCTTCTCCAGCGAATTAGTCCTCCTCATTATGTGTCCAAAATATGCTAATCTAGGTCAAATTATTTGGCCTTCCAAAGACTACTTTGGTTTAATTTGCTCTAAAATCCATTTGTTTGTTTTTCGGGCCATCCATGGCATTCACAAAAGCCTTCTCCAACACCACATTTCAAATGAATCGATGTTCTTTCTATCCTATTACTTAAATATCATCATTATTATTATTATTATTATCAGGTTGGACACACTCCCTGTCCCCTGTGGGGCTCACAGTTTCAATTCCCATTTTATAGGTGAGGTAAATGAGGCCCAGAGAAGTGACATACGATTGAGTGAATGAATGAATAATAATAATAGTAATAATTATGGTACTTGTTAAGTGCTTAGCGTGGCTCAGTGGAAAGAGCCCGGGCTTGGGAGTCAGAGGTCATGGGTTCGAATCCCAGCTCTGCCACTTGTCAGCTGGATGACTGTGGGCAAGTCACTTCACTTGCCTCAGTGACCTCATCTGTCAAATGGGGATTAACTGTGAGCCCCACCTGGAACAACCTGATGACCCTGTATCTACCCCAGAGCTTAGAACAGTGCTCTGCACATTGTAAGTGCTTAACTATCAACGTTATTATTATTACTATGTGCCAAACACTATTCTAAGCACTGAGGTAGATACAAGTTAATCTGGTTGGAGACAGTCCCTGTCCCACATGGAGCTCACAGCCTTAACCCCCATTTTACAGATGAGGTAACTGAGGACCAGAGAAGTGAAGTGACTTGCCCAAGGTCACCC
Source organism: Ornithorhynchus anatinus (assembly GCF_004115215.2). Classification (NCBI taxonomy): domain Eukaryota; kingdom Metazoa; phylum Chordata; class Mammalia; order Monotremata; family Ornithorhynchidae; genus Ornithorhynchus; species Ornithorhynchus anatinus. The sequence goes on from NC_041749.1 coordinate 16,722,744, forward strand.
AGCAGCAAAGTGGCAGAACCAGAATTAGAACCCAGTTCCTCCTCTCAGGCCCAGGCTCTATCCACTAAGACACACTGCTCTTCTATAATTCTATTTTTGTATTTTGATGCTATTGATGCCTGTGTATTTGTTTTGTTGTCTGTATCCCCCTTCTAGACTGTGAGTCCGTTGCTAGGCAGGGATTGTCTCTATCTGTTGCTGAATTGTACTTTCCAAACACTTAGCACAGTGCTCTGCACACAGTAAGCCCTCAGCATCTTGGCTCAGTGGAAAGAGCACGGGCTGGGGACTCAGAGGTCAAAGGTTCAAATCCCAGCCCTGCCGCTTGCCAGCTGTGTGACTTTGGGCAAGTCACTTAACTTCTCTGTGCCTCAGTTCCCTCAACTGTAAACCGGGGATGACGACTGTGAGCCCCATGTGGGACAACCTGATGACCTTGTATCCTCCCCAGCGCTTAGAACAGTGCTTTGCACATAGTAAGTGCTTAACAAATGCCATCATTATTATTATTATTCTCTGGGCCTCAGTTCCCTCATCTGGAAAATGGGGATTAGGTTGTGAGCCCCATGTGGGACAAGCTAATGACCTTGTATTACCACCCCCAAGCGCTTAGAACAGTAATTGGCACATAGTGAGCGCTTAACAAATGCCGTCATTATTATTATTATTTAATAAATATGAATGAATGAATGAGTGAGTGAATGAATGCATGCATGCCCAGCAGCGTGGGTTGGGCCAGAATGAAACGTTGGGTTCCCGCCTTACGTCATCCCTCCTCTCCCCCCCTCCTCCATCGGCTGGCGGCGCGAGGCCGCCTGGCGCCGCGCGGCCAATGAGGAGCCCCGGCCCAGGTGCCGGCAGCCAATGGGCACGCGAGCTCCCGCCTCCGCCGCCCCCCAGCGGGCCGCACGCGCCCGCGAGCGCGCGCCTCCCAGCTCGCGCGGCCGCCCTCCGTCCCGCGCACGCGCGCTGCAGGGAGCTCAGGGGGTGCAGCAGGCCCACGGGGGCCGGCCAGGCCCAGGAGCTGCGCCCGCCCTCCTGTTTCTTCTCTTGCACCTCCTCTCCTCCTCCTGTATCTCCTGCATCTCCTCCTCTTCCTCCCCCTGCTCCTTCTGCACCCCCTCCTCTTGCACCTCCTCCCCTCCTCCTCTTCCCCCTTCTCCTCCTCCCCCCCCTCCTCCTGCACCCCTCCTATTTCTCCTGCACCCCCTCCTCGTGCATCTCCTGCACCTCCTCTTCCTCCCCCTGCTCCTTCTCCTCCTCCTGCACCCCTTCCTATTCCTCCTGCACCCCCTCCTCGTGCACCTTTTCTTCCTGCAGCTCCTCTTCCTCCCCCTGCTCCTTCTCCCCCTCCTCCTGCACCCCTCCTCCTATTCCTCCTGCACCCCCTCCTCGTGCACCTCCTCTCCTCCTCCTGTATCTCCTGCACCTCCTGCTCCTATTCCACCTGCACCCCCTCTTCGTGCACCTTCTCTTCCTGCAGCTCCTCTTCCTTCCCCTGCCCCTTCTCCTCCTCCTCCTCCTCCTGCCCCCGCTCCGGTCCTGCTCGGCGGCCCAGCCTACCATGGCCCATGCCTCCTGGCTCCTCGCCGCCCTGGCCGCCGTCCTGGCCGCCTCCCCCCGCCCGGCCTTCGCAGGAGACGCCCCACCCGCCAAAATCGGTAGCTGGGAGGGTGGGGTGGGGGATGCCCTGGGGGTGGGAGGGGAGGATGCAGGGAGCCCATGGGCGCGGGGGGGCTATGGGAGGGAGAGGCTTAGCAGCAGTAGCATGAGCAGCTGCCATGCCATCCCACCTGGGCCCAACTGACGGTTGTGGCCACCTATTGGGCACCAGTGACTCAGGGCCGACATCATCATAATGTTGGCATTAAGCTTTTACTATATGCGGGACACTGCTCCAAGCGCTGGGGTAGACAGGGTAATCAGGTTGCCCCACGTGAGGCTCACAGTCTTCATCCCCATTTTTCATAATAATAATAATGTTGGTATTTGTTAAGCGCTTACTAGGTGCCGAGCACTGTTCTAAGCGCTGGGGTAGACATAGGGGAATCAGGTTGTCCCACGTGGGGCTCACAGTCTTAAAATCCCCATTTTACAGATGAGGGAACTGAGGCACAGAGAAGTTAAGTGACTTGCCCACAGTCACCCAGCCGACAAGTGGCAGAGCTGGGATTCGAACTCATGAGCCCTGACTCCAAAGCCCCTGCTCTTTGCACTGAGCCACGCTGCTTCTCCAGTGCTTCTCATCTGCTTTTCAGATGAGCTGAGGCCCAGTGAAGTGACTTGCCCCCCCCCCCCCCCCCCCCCCCCCCCCCCCCCCGGTCACACAGCCGACAAGTGGCAGAACCGGGATTCGAACCCTTGACCATGAGATGAGGCAAGGAGTCCACGACCCTGTGGCCGGAAGAGGCTCAGGTAGGGGGACTTGCAGGCCGACCATCCAAATCCTCTCTGCCCAGCCCCTTCGGGCTGTAGAATCCCATTTATTCAATCGCGTGCATTGAACAGCGTGGCTCGGTGGAAAGAGCCCGGGCTTGGGAGTCAGAGGTCGTGGGTTCTAATCCCGCCTCCGCCACTTGTCAGCTGAGTGACTTTGGGGCAAGTCGCTTCTCGGTGCCTCAGTTCCCTCGTCTGTAAAATGGAGATGAAGACTGAGCCCCAGGCGGGACAACCTGGTCACCTCGTGACTACCTCCAGCGCTTAGGACAGTGCTTGGCACATAGTAAGCGCTTAACAAATACCATCATCATTATTACTGTTGAGTGCTTACTGTGTGCAGAACGCTACTAAGCGCTTGGGAAGTACAGTTTAGCAGTAAAGCGAGACAGTCCCAGCCCACACCGGGATGGAGGCCTCACCCTCCCAGCTCTTTCCCCCCACCCCATGCTCTCTGGGGCAGGTGGTCTTGTGCTCTTTCCGGCGATGGTCCCCTTAACCGCGTGACCCCACAATTAAAAAAGCATGTCCCGGCCTGCTACGCCCACTTCTGCAATATATGCCCAGGTTGCCCAGGAATCCAGTAGCCCACTTATAGATTGGCAAGCCTGAGTTTATCAGAAAAATTATCTTCAGTTTGAGGTTGCCTCTGATTTTAGTAGCCAATTGATAGCCTGAGCGGCATGGTCTAATGGATAGAGCACGGGCCTGGGACGTTGGGCAAGTCACCTCTCTTTTCCGTGCCTCGGTTACCTCATCTGTGAGCTAATGAGAATTAAGACTGTGAGCCCCATGGGGACAGGAGCTGTGTCCAACCTGATTTTCTTCTATCCCCCCCCAGCGTTTAGTACAGTGCCTGGCACATGGTAAGCAATTATCAAATACCACAGTTATTATTATCTGAAAAATGATCTCAGCTTTGAGGACAAAGCTGCCGGGTCGATACGGAAGTGAGGACGGGGAAGCAGAAAAGCAAATTCTGGAGCTCCTCCGTTGCTCGGTGGTTTTTGTCCTCAGTACTGCACCACATTCACCTCTGCTTCTTCCTCCTCCCTTTGCCCTCTCCTGTCTCCCTCATGCCCCGGCCCGGTAGCCGTGGTGGGGGCCGGCATCGGGGGCTCGGCCGTGGCCCATTTCCTGCAGCAGCACTTCGGACCCCAGGTGCCGATCGACGTGTATGAGAAGGGGACTGTCGGCGGCCGCCTGGCCACCATCACGGTCAACAAGCAGCAGTACGAGAGCGGGGGAGCTTCCTTCCACTCCCTCAACCTGCACATGCAGGATTTCGTCAAGGTGCTGGGTGAGTGTGAAACCAGGCTGAAGGGGAAAGGTCCAGGCGGGATAACCCTCTGTCCCGGCCCCTTCTGAACTCTGGAGCCTGGCCAGGTGGGGCCTAGTAAAAGCGAGACGGTATAGAGAAGCAGCGAGGCCTAGTGCAGGAAGCATCGACCTGGGAGTCGGAAGACCTGGGTTCTTTTTCCAGCTGGGCCGTTTGCTGTGTGACCGTGGGAAAGTCACATAACTTTTCTGGGCCTCAGTTACACTGTCAAATAATAATGTTGGCATTTGTTGAGCGCTTACTATGTGCCAAGCGCTGGGGTAGACACAAGGGAATCAGGTCCCACGTGGGGCTCACAGTCTTCATCCCCATTTTACAGATGAGGTCACTGAGGCCCAGAGAAGTGAAGTGACTTGCCCACAGTCACACAGCTGACAAGTGACAGAGCTGGGATTCGAACCCATGATCTCCGACTCCAAAGCCCATGCTCTTTCCACTGAGCCACGCTGCTTAGGATTAAGGCTCTGACAATCCATGGGGGACACGGACTCTGTCCAACCTGATTACCTAGTATCTATCCCAGCGCTTAGTATAATGCCTGACACACAGTGGTTAACACATACCATTAAAAAAAAAAGTGATGGCTGCATCTGGGCCGTGACTTGGCTGTGGGACCCTTCTGCCATCTTTCTCCTGCCCTCCCACTCTGACTCCAGTCCCCTTCCCCAGTTCTGTTCATCGATCTGAGCCCCTCAGGGGGCAGGGTCTGTGTCTAAGTCCCACCTGGGTACTCAGCACAGTGTCTGGCATGTAGTAAACACTTAACTAATACCATCATCAGTATTACTCCTTCCTAGCGTGTAATTCAGTACTCTGCCCAGGGTAAGCACTTAATAAGTACTCTTAGGACTTTCATGGGGAAGGCTGGGAGGTAAGACAGGTTAACATTCCCCCACCCCTTAAGAGTCTCTTGGCTTTATCCTCGGCTCCTGAGGAAGCCTCAGGTCCCAGGAGACAGAAGTCTGGGTTGCTTTTTGCACAACACCTCATGACCAGTGCCATCCGGGCAGGAAGAGCCCGGGGCAGCTGCAAACACAATGCTTGCCGCATACCCGGACCCACCCATGCTGGGATTCTGAGTCCCCGTCTTCCTCAAGGCCTTAGTCACCGACCCCGTGCCTTGCTGAAAATGCAGGTGGGCCCGGCAGGCCTTTGCCCGCTCAGAAATGGGCTCCATTTCAGGTGCCTGGGTTTTGAGTTTTTCTGTTTGTGTTTTGTTTTGTGTTTTTTAACGGTATTTGTTAAGTGCTTGCTGTGTGCCAGATGCTGTTCATTAGCTCTGGGATAGGTACCGGTTGATCAGGTTGGACACGGTCCCACATGGGGCTCAAAGTCTTAATCCCCATTTTACAGATGAGGGAACTGAGGACCAGAGAAATGAAGTGACTTGCCTAAGCCCACCCAGCAGATAAGTGGTGGAGCTGAGATTAGAACCCAGGTCCTTCTAATTCTCAGGCCCGGGCTCTGGCAACGCCGCATCTGTGGTGTTTCTCCACCTCTCTGTGTGCTGAAATTTAACCCTTTCCACCCTTCCGCTACTTTTCCAGAGCCACGGGGATTCCTTCTTAAGCTCCCCTCCGCCCCACCCCCTGCCCTCATCCCTCCAACGGAATCCCAAGTTGTCCCGGCTTGAGATGGCCCCAGGAGTTTGAGAAAGCCACTGTCTCTGCAGGCCTGAAGCAGCGGCGAGAGGTGGCGGGGAAGAGTGCCATCTTTGGGGGAGGACAGTTCATCCTGGAGGAGACGGACTGGTACCTGCTGAACCTCTTCCGGCTCTGGTGGCACTATGGGATCAGCTTCCTGCGGTTGCAGATGTGGGTGGAGGAGGTCATGGAGAAGTTCATGAGGTGGGGCCCGTGGAGCTCGGTTTGGGAACGGTCGGGCCGGGCAAGATGGGCGAGGGTGGGCGAGCGAGTCGAAAGGACAATTGCTTCCCCCGGGCACGACGAGAATGGCGAGATGAACCAAGAAGAGGGGTCTTAGGGAGGAAGGGAGGGGTGTGGCATCGGCATGCCCAAAGTACAGCAGATTGAGACAGGGCAGGGCCCGCTTGTACCGGGAAAGGGTAAGAATATCCATTGGCATAGAAGTTCTAGCTGAGGATTCTAGCTGATTGTACGCTCCCAGGTGCTTAGTACAGTGCTCTTTACTCAGCAGATCCGATTGAGGTGGTGGCTCAATAGCACCTAGCACATGCAGGCTTTCTGCAGGATGGGGGATAGCTGTGGTGGGCGCTGCCAGTCTTGACTCCCAACGGTGTGAACCTCTTGCCCCCCTATCTCGCCTCCCTCCCCTCACCCACCCTGTGCCAGGATCTACAAGTACCAGGCCCACGGCTACGCCTTCTCTCGGGTGGAGGAACTTCTGCGCTCTCTGGGCGGGGACACCTTCGTCAACATGACCCAGCGCTCGGTGGCCGAGGCGCTGCTGGAGTTGGGCGTCACCCAGCGCTTCATCGACGACGTCATCGCCGCCGTCCTGCGAGCCGGGGCCGGCCAGTCTGTCTCCATGCCCGCCTTTGCCGGTGAGCCCCCCGGTCCCTCGCCGTGTCTCTCCTTCCGCCAGTCCGGCTCTGTCCCCGGGTAGCCGCTCCTGGCGCGCAGTGCCCCGCCGACCGTCCGGGTCCCTGCGGAAGCAGGACGGGGGTCTCCCGGGGCAGTTGGGGCCGTAGCTCCGGGGATGCCGAGGCTTGGGAGGTGCCAGCGTCCCACCCTGCCACGGACAAAAGTTTCGACACCGCTGTGGAGACTCTTGGGCATGGAGCTCGTGTGTGAGGAATTGGCTGGTTTTCTGACTCTTCACACACCTCCTCTGACCTTCGAATTACCGGGGCTTTGAAAGTGACCCCTTCCTCCTCCATCCCACTCACGCATGCATCTGTGAGCAGGGAATCTGGTCTCCCCCTGCAACGTCTCCCCAGAAAAATCCCCCAAAGGACCCCGACTCTGCCTCGCGGGGGGCTCGGTGCAGAGGGCAGCCGCCTCTCTCCCTCCGTCTCCTCAGGGGCCGTGTCTCTGGCGGGGGCGCAGGGCAACCTGTGGGCCGTGGAAGGGGGAAACAAGCTGGTGTGTTCGGGTCTGCTGAAGCTCACCAAGGCCAACGTGATCAAAGCCAAGGTGACTGACGTGGCTCTGCACAGCTCGGGTGAGTCCGTCGGGACCCGGCCTCGGAGGGTTCCGTCCCCTCCAGCACCTGTGGGGCCCAGAGCTGACCGGAGGAGATGGGCAGGGGTGGGCGGCTAGAAGTTAACAGTACTGTCTCTAGCCAGAGGGTACCTCCTTGGGGTCTTGGACGGCATCTTTCAAGAGCGGATGTGCTGGAGGTCTCTAGCATTTGGTTCTAAATCGGCCGATCTTTGGACTCCGGGAATCCCCTCGGCCTAAAGACACCACCTGCTCGGCAGTCCCGAGGGGGGCCGGGGGTTGGGGCAGCCATCTGGTCGGTAGGAGTTTTGAGCAGGGATGGCTGTCCGGCGAGAAGAGAGGGCCAGTGAGAGAGTCCTTGAAAAAGGGCGGCCGGGTGGAGGGGTTGGAAGCTGAAATGGGGCCGGGAGAGGTGTGGGGTCGATGGGTGGGCTGACCGCCAGAGCCCACGGTTCCCGGTCCGGGATGGGCATGGGTGTCGGAAGGTCGGAGCCAGCGTTGGGGTCGGTCCCGCTCCTCGGTACTGGAGGCCCAGGGGAGGACCAGGAAGCCAGATGAGGGCTGGGGGGGCCCCCCCTGAAAGCGGAACCCTCCCAGGTTGGGCTGTTGCCCCCACGACCCCATGAGGACCGTGGTGTTCTCTAGAGGTGGAGTATGGAGCGAGGCAGGCTCAGCGGGAAGGGGAAGAAGGAAGTCATTGACCTCTGTCACCTCTCCCCGCAGAAGGACGGCCCCTGTACCGGGTGAAGTACGAAAACGAGGCCGGCCCCGGCTCCGAGTCGTACGACATGGTGGTCATCGCTACCGCCCTGTACCCGGGCGGCGATGGCAATATTTCCTTCACGGGGTTCGACCCCCCCATCCCCGAGTTCCTGGGCTCCTTCCAACCCACGGTCACCTCCTTGGTCCACGGCTACCTCAACTCCTCCTACTTCGGCTTCCCCGACCCCAAGCTCTTCCCTTTCGCCAGCATCCTGGCCGCCGACTCCCCATCCCTCTTCTTCCGGTCCCTGGACAACGTCTGCCCCGTGAACGTGTCGGCCGCCTTCCGGCGGAAGCAGCCCCAGGAGGCCGCCATCTGGCGAGTCCTGTCGCCGCGGGCCCTGGAGCGACCCCAGCTCAAGACCCTCTTCCGCTCCTACTACTCGGTCCAGACGGCGGAGTGGCAGGCCCACCCCCGCTACGGCTCCCAGGCCACCCTGCCCCCCTTCGCCCTCCACGACCAACTCTTCTACCTCAACGGGCTGGAGTGGGCCGCCAGCTCGGCGGAGATGGGGGCGGTGGCCGCCAAGAACGTGGCCCTCCTGGCTTACAACCGTTGGTACCAGGACCCGGAGAAGATCGACCAGAAGGACTTACTGCACAAGGTGAAGACGGAACTGTGAGGACCGCGGCGGAGGGATGGGAGCCGCCGGGCGAGGGAGAGAGGCCGCGCCCGAGGAAGGTGGAGGGAGCGCAGGTCGTACCGCGAGAAGCAGGGAGGTCTCGGCTTGAGGCCCCGAGCCTCGGCCACCGATGTCTCTGCTCTCTGTCCCCGCCCGCCCACTGCGCCGTAGCGTGGCAGTCCTGAGCCGGGTGCGTGCCCAGGGCGTCCTTGGGTGGGTCCGGGGCCGCTCCCCTCGAAGGCCGACTGAGTCCCCCATCGGTCGCCGCGGCCTCGGGCGAAAACCACCGTGGGCGGCCACCGTGGGCGGTTTCTCTTGGCAGCGTGGCGGACGCGGTGGGGGTGGCGGGGCTCCGGGCCGGGTCCGTGGGTGTCTTGCGACCGCCTTCCCGTCTGTGTCCCGGGGGGACGGGGGGCAGCGGTAACAGATTTAATAAAAATGGAAATCCCCCCCACCGGTCGCACCTGGGCCTCGGTCCGGGCGCCTGGCTGGGGGAGACCGGGCTCTGCGATTGGTGCTTTGATCGCAGCTGGTTCCGGAACCTTGGGTCCTGGCAGGTGTCAGAACTGGCTCAGGGAACCCTGCTGCCATTTCTGCTGAACCCCAGGAGCCTCAGAGGTTGGGGTGGGGGCCATGGGGCCGGTGGGCAGAGGGAGAGGAAGTGGCGTGGGGCAGTTGAGCTCCGCCCTAGTCTCGGGACAAGGGGGAGGGTTTCGCTTCCCATCAGCCCTTGGGGGGGGGGGGGGGAAGAACAGCTAGTTATGCTCTTTGTGCCCCCCCCGTCCTAGAGGGCCGGCGTCGCAGGAGGAAGGTCATCCCGTCTTTGGGTGGTGGGCAAGCCCTGTGGAACGTGACCCTGCCAAGCCAGGTAAAGGGGTGGTTGTTTCAGCTCCCTTTAGGAAGGTTGGCCTTGCAAGTTTTCATAAAGGTTGTGCCGGAGCCCTACATGATGGACCTGTAGGCCGTGGCTCCCCACCCTCCCACCTCCCCGTTGCAGCTACCAAATCTTGTCAGAGGGAGTGGGGGCACATGGAGGAGCATGGTTCCCCTTCAGTGGGGCAGGATGATCCCTTTGTGTCTGCATGGAGGACCGTGTGCAGCCCTCCCACTGAGGACTGGATGGCAATTCCTCAGGGCAAACCTGATCAGGGCCAGCTGGGCTCAGGCTTTAGGCCAAATAGAGCTGGGGGTGACCCTCACAGGCCCTCCTGAAACTTCCTCCCCTTGGTGAGGCTCCCCATTCCCCATAGCTGGGTTGGTTAGGCAAGCCCTTGGATGGGAGTTGGGGATTTCTCACTCGATTGAAAAACTCACCGGGCCCGCACCAGCCGCAGGGACAAGCGGAAGGCAGAGACCCTTCTCTCACCTGCTTAAAATGGCCCCTTGGAACCCCTGATCTCGGCTCAGGCCGGAGAGGGAGCGGCAGAGCTGCACCGGTGCCGCTGCATCCCTGTGGAAATCGGAAGATCGGACAACCCCAGTGGGACAGCCCGGTGAACCTCCGGGCCCCTCGGCAGCCCAGGGGCCCCCAGGCGGTTTCTTGTCCAAGAAGCCAGCTCTCAGCCCGCTCAAGGAGAGGGTTAGAGCGGGGTCTGCCCCGGGCATCTGTTCCCAGGGGGTGCAAGAGTCCCCGGTCTGTTGGGGCTGCCGACTGTCAACGCCGTGGTCCCCTCCCCTGCATTCCGATGCAAGCAGAAATGGGGCAGAGGACTGTGGGCGAGGACCGTGGCGGGTTGGCACGCGGATTTTATTTTCCAGAGAGGAGAGAATACCACCAGTCGGAGTGGGAGGGGGAGAGTAATGGAAGCCTGGTCGTCGGTAGCACCGGGAGAGCCGCCGGGCCCCACCTCCACCGTCTGCTCCGGGCACCTTCAGAGCAGCTGGCGGTGGGGCACGGGGGCCAGGCAGAAGGATCAGTTGGCGAGACCAACAGCTTACGGGCTTGGCCAGAAACGTGTTTCTCCAGACACTTCCTGCCCGGATGACGCTCTGGGGAGGGGCAGAGTTGGCCCTGATCTCTGGAGGGGGGAAGCGGCGGCTCCTGTTGCCACAGGGGTCTCGAGTGGGGATCGGCTCCCGCTGATGTATCAGGTGAGTCCACAGGCAAGGGGAGGGGATGGTGGCCCTGGGCCCTGCGTGGTCTAGCCTGCAGCTGAGGCTTAGTTAAGGGAAGGAGAAGGATGTCCGGCTGCCTAAATTTCAGCCTTGTGCCGGAGTTTGGAGTTTCGGGAGAGGGAGTCAGAGCTTGGGAGGCTCTGGCCTTGGCCAGAGAACAATCCGAAAAAATACTGGGGCCTAATATTATTTAGCTAGGGGAGGTGGGTTCTGGGTGCTGAATGATTAGGACGTGGGCCGGGGTAGGCCCGAGCTTGGACGTGTGTGGGGACTGTCGCCTCTGGGGCATTTAGTTAGGGGAGGCTTATGGGGAGAAGTTGGGGCCCAGGGGCTCTTTGCTGCTGTTGTGATGGGGTCTGAGGCGGTGATGACGTCGACCCTACCTGGGACCCCGCGGGCTCCGGCGGCCTTTCCCACGGAGGGGAGTATTCTGGGAGATGCCCGAGCGGAGCCTTGAAGAAGCCCTGGCCCCTCGGGGTTTCATCTGCCAACTCCTCGGTCGCCCGCCAACCCCTCTGCGGGGCGAGGCTAAAGCCAGCGAGCGGATACCTCCTGCCGGCTGCCAATGCTACCCGCCAAGGGCTCTGCAAACTGGCCCGCCCAACAGCAGCAGACACTGAAATGAAGGAGTTTTTTCCCCAGCAGCCCGTGGGCGGGAGCCATCACTCCGCCCCGGGGTCTTGCCCTGAGGAATCAGCTTTAGGGGCCACGAGACGGGCCTCCAGTGTCTGCCTGTGCGTGTTGGACCCTCTTCCTTGATTCTTAATTATGGCCCCAGTGACCCTGGGTTCCTGGGTTTTTTTATTGGCCAAAGCAGCCTCCCAGCTCAGAAAGGGGAGGGTGCCGGGCTGCTTGTCCTCAGCACGTTTGTGGCTCTCACAGGTGGCTTGGCCAGGATGAAGGACAGTGACTGAACCCGGGGGCCTCATTTTTCCAGGCTTCTCAGTCTCTCCCTTCCCTTTCTCCCGGATTTCCCTCCCAACAAGGTGCAGTCTTCTCTCTCTTCTGGAGGCCTGTGAGTACTTCCCTCTCCCCTGCCAGCGGCTGCCGCCGCGGGATCTTCCCGAGCCCCGCTCCGTCCCCAAACCGGTCATGAGGGCCCTCCCTTGCGGCTGCTGTTCAGTCCGGCTCCGTGAGGAGATGGCAAGACACGCAGCTGGGCCCTCCCCACCGGCTCCCCCTCGGCCCTGGTATCTCCCCAGACCTGCCACCGGCCTACCCCAATTTCGCCAGCCTGGATGGGGGAAATGAGCAGCTTCTCTGCTTCTCGGGGGGCCCGGAGGGCTAGCCAAACCATTCCCAGGACGGGGGAGCTCGGTGGGCTTGTCTGGGTTTGGGGATAAACTTTAGGTGCTGCTGGACTGTATGGAATCCTAAACCTGCCCTACAAGGGATCCAAACTCAAGCCACAAATGAGCCCTTGGTGCTCCCAGGCCTCTCCGGGGTCTCTAGCGGGGAGAGGGTCTGAGGAGCAGGGACAAGCGGACACCCTCACCCTCCCGATCTAAGTGTCCACCCCGAGGGACTTGCGTGCGGCCTGTTGGAGAGGAGTTCGGGCCACTAAGCCCCTGGCCGCTCCCACGGTATATCCCCCGTCGGGCTGATGCCGAGAGCGACCGTTCCCCCGCTTCCGTCCAGCCCCGAGCCTGGCCCTCTCCCAGGCCAGCCCGCCTCCATCGCAGCCAGGGGGTCTCAGCGGAGCGGACGGACGGGGGTGTGGGGTGGGGTAGGGGGGCGGACGGCGGCTCGGGGTCCTCTCAGAAGATGCAGGTGCAGCCCACGGCGATGGTCTCCATGACGGTCTGGAGTTCCCTGCGGCAGTGGCGGGGCCGCTTCCGCTGGGCCTGGGCCTGTGTCGGGGCCGCCCCCGCCCCCCGGGGGACCTGGCAGAGCCGACGCCGGACGGGAATCTTGCTGTAGATGGGGACGCTCACCATGGTGCGGTCTTCCTGCCGGGTGAAGGGGTTGATGCAGCCGTGGCACAGGCAGCGGGCCTCGGGAAGGTCGGCGGGGATGCGCCCGGAGTCGTGGTTTATGCTGCACGAGTGGGAACCGGGGTGGGGCGGAGGGGGAGAGAGGCTGATGGGGCTGTGGCGAGACCATGGCGGGGGGCGGTCTGATCTCTGCCCTTCCCACCCCCACACACACCCCCAACTTCAGTATCCTGTGATGGACGAGCCCAGTCATCTTGGGGTTGGGGTGAGGTCGCTGCTGGACTGACTCCATTCTAACTGGAGGCGGGGGACCCTGCGGGGAGACCTCAGAGTCCTTAGTGACCCCCTAGATTATAAGATCCTTGACCACAGGGACCCTGCTTTTCCCTCTAGGGTATGTTCTCAAGCGCCTAGTACAGTGCTGTGGACACAGCAGGTGCTCAGGACAGTGCCCTGCATCCCTTAAGTGCTCAGTCAGCGCTGATGATGATCCATCCTCTTCTCCGACCCCCTAGTTCGTCCGTCCCTCTCTGCACCTAACCCTCCACCTCCCACATTCGGTCAAGAAGCAGCGTGGCTCAGTGAAAAGAGCCCGGGCTTGGGAGTCAGAGATCGTGGGTTCTGATCCCGGCTCCGCCACTTGTCAGCTGTGCGATCTTGGGCAAGTCACTTAACTTCTCATTGCCTCAGTTCCCTCATCTGGAAAATGGGGATTAAGACTGTGAGCCTCATGTGGGACAACCTGATTACCTTGTATCTACCCCAGTGCTTAGAACAGTGCTTGGCACATAGTATGTGCTTAGCAAATACCATTATTATTATTATTATTATTATCAAGGGGATTTATTGAGCGCTTATTGTGTTCCCTCTAGAGTGCAAGCGCACTGCAGGCAGGTAACATGTCTACCAGTTGTGTGGTGGCATAGGGGATAGAGCACGGGCCTGGGAGTCAGAAGGTCATGCCACTTGCCTGCTGTATGACCTTGGGTAAGTCACTTCACTTCTCTGGGCCTCCGTTACCTCATCTGTAAAATGGGGATGGAGACAGTGAGCCCCACGTGGGACAGGGACTGTGCCCAACCCCATTCGCTTGTATAATAATGTTGGTATTTGTTAAGCGCTTACTACGTGCAGAGCACTGTTCTAAGCGCTGGGTAGATACAGAGTAATCAGGTTGTCCCACGTGAGGCTCACAGTTTTAATCCCCACTTTACAGATCAGGGAACTGAGGCACAGAGCCCCAGTGCTTAGTGATGATGGTAATTGTTAAGTGCTTACTATGTGCCAAGCACTGTTCTAAGCGCTGGAGGGGGAATACAAGGTAATCAGGTTGTCCCACTTGGGGCTCACAGTCTTAATCCCCTTTTTCCAGATGAGGGAACTGAGGCCCAGAGAAGTTGTGACTTCCCCAAAATCACACAGCTGACAAGTGGCGGAGCTGGGATTAGAACCCATGACCTCTGACTCCCAAGCCTGTGCTCTTGCATTGAACCCCGCTGCTTCTGTGTTGCCTGGCACATAATCAAGCACTTAACAAATACTACATTATTAATTGTTTATTATTCCTCTCCCAAGTGCTTAGAGAAGCAGCGTGGCTCAGTGGAAAGAGCACGGGTTTGGGAGTGAGAGGTCATGAGTTTGAATCCCGGCTCTGCCACTTGTCAGCTGTGTGACTGTGGGCAAGTCACTTCGCTTCTCTGTGCCTCAGTTCCCTCATCTGTCAAATGGGGATTAATCGTGAGCCTCACGTGGGACAACCTGATTACCCTATATCTACCCCAGTGCTTAGAACAGTGCTCGGCACATAGTAAGCACTTAAGTACCAACATTATTATCATTAGTACAATGCTCTGAACACAGCAAGTGCTCAGTAAATACCACTGATTGATTATAGAACATTATGTTACGCATTTGGGAGGGTTCAATATAATACAGTTAACACACATAATCCAATGCTAAGAACAGTGCTTGGAACATAGTAAGTGCTTAACAAATACTATCATTATAATCTCTGCTCTCATGGAGCTTATCGTTCAGTGGGGAGTTGTCCAAAGGCCTACTTTTGCTCCGACCCCTACGTCAGAGCCCAGAGTTGGACCAGACCACCGGACAGGCTCGGGGACCCTCCCGTCACACTGCCCACTCCTCACCCCTAGACCTTATTCCTGGGGCCAGAGATCGATCGTGTCTGACCCACAAAAGTTGCCCATTCTTGTGCGTGGCCTAGCGGAAAGAGCCCGGGCCTGGGAGTCAGAGGGCCTCCGTTCTAATCCCAGTTCCGCCACTTGCCTGCTGTGACACCTTGGCCAAGTCATTTGACTTCTCTGGGCCTCCGTGTCGTCATCTGCAAAATGGGGATTCAATAGCTCTTCTCCGTCCTACTTAGAGCCTGAGCACTATTTGGGACCCAATTATCCTGTACCTACCCCAGCCCTTAGTACAGTGTTTGGCACACAGTAAGCGCTTAAATACTACCGTTGTTACTGGGACTCTTTTCTCCTCCCTTAGCCTGGGGGTGAGAGCCCTTAAATGATCAGGTGGGGGCCCAGCCTCTACTTACCTGTAGGCCCAAGGGGACAGGCTCCGCTTGTTGGACAGCCACAGTTGCAAGTTGACTTCACATTTGCTCCTGGCGAGCTCGGAGCTGTTCCTCAGCTGCGTCACCATCTCCTGAATGCTCCTCTCGTAGTCTTCCACCAGGGCGTATGCCCTCTCCCCTGACAGGTTCACCCTCTGGACCAGGTCGAGCGATGGTCTGTGAGCTTCGGGGGACAGGGCCTTGGGCCTGGAAGCCCCCTTCCTCTTACCCTTCGCCCCCTTGCCACGTTCCTTTGGCTCCCCCGGACTGACTAGCACCAGGGAGATGAAGACCAGGATGAGGATGAGCTGAGGGAACATCAAGGACAGCATGTGACCCAGCAGCCCAAAAGACCACTAGACTCTAAGCTGGTTCGCGTTAAACCCAGGACCGTGGCCCGTGCCCAATCAATCAGTGACATTTACTGAGCGCTTAGTGTGTGTAGAGCACTGTGCTGAGCGTGCTTGGGAGCATGCTTGTTATGGGCAGGGAATGTGTCTGTTATAGTGTATTATACTCTCCCCAGCACTTAGTACAGTGCCCCGCACACAGCGCTCAATAAATACGATTGATTTTTTAATAGTATTTGTTTAGCGCTTACTTTGTGCCAGGCACTGTTCTAAGCACTGGGGTAGATACAAGGTAATCAGGTTGACGCAGTCCTTATCCCACATGGTGCTCAGAGACTTAATCCCCATTTTACAGATGACGTAACTGAGGATAGAGAAGGCAAGTGACTTGCCCAAAGTCACACAGCAGACAAGTGGCAGAGCTGGGACTAGCATCCAATTCCTTCTGATAGGTAGAGATCAGTGGAGTTGGCTGAAGTGCCAACTCGAGGAGCTTACAGTCTGGCTGTTGTTCCCTTACAGGGAAATGTCACTGTTTACTTTTGTATTGTACTTTCCCAAGTGCTTAGTACAGTACTCTGCACACAGTAAGCGCTCAATACACACGATTGAGTGAATGAATGAAAGACAGGCAGAGGGTATAGACAGCCTCATAAGCGCCCCAGAGATCGGGAGTCTCCCCCACCCCTGCCACCCGCCCGCTTGCCCGCTCCGTCGCAACGGACCAGCTTCTCCCCGAACCCTCCCCCCGGGGCCTTGCTGGAGGTGGGAGGCTGAGCAGGGCCAAGGAGACAGGCACTCTGTCCCAGCCCGACCGCGGGCATCCGTTTCCTCCTCCTTTACCCGACTCCCCTTGCCTCCCGGGTGGCCCCCCGAGGAAAACCCTGAGTTATCCCCAAAATGACTCTGGCCACTCTGCAGGGCCTACCAGAGGCTTGCTGAGTTTCTTCCTTTTCTCCGCGTCCCCCACAGCCGAGGCCCAGTATCTTAAACCAGAAGCCTCCTCAAGTCAGGAGTTGGTTTTTCTCTCCTCAGGCAGACAGATCCCAGACCAAGCCAGTGCTCCTCCGCTCGCAGAGGGATAGCGTCTGGTCTAGCTTCCCCCAGGCCCTGTTTTCTTCCTGCTCTGGCAGCTCACCCACCCATGGCCCACGGGCTCTCTCCACCCTCCTCCCATAAACTGCAGCCCTCCGAATCCCGGAGATCCCAGTCCACGGGCTCCCAGTAGCTGTGGAAAAGGGGCTCACACCAGGCCTTCCTTAGAAGTGATATTTATTGAGCACTTCCTGTTTGCAAAGCACTGTATAAAGCGCATGGGAGAGTAGTCATATTGTCATTTTGTACTGCCCCAGGCAGTCCATTTGTATTGTCTGTCTCCCCCACTGTAGGCTGTGAGCTCCTTGCCGGGAATGTCACTTTTTATTGTTGTATTGTACTTTCCCAAGCACTTACTACAGTGCTATGCATGCAGGAAGAGCTCAATAAACATGATCGACTGACTGACAGACTGCAGTCTGGCCTAGGGACGGAAGCAGTGAACTAAGACGTGAGGTCTGCAGGTATCAAGTACTTGTCTTCTGTCAAAGTCCCTATTTTGTTCATCCCAAGCGCTTAGTACAGTGCTCTGCACATAGTAAGCGCTCAATACATACTATTGAATGAATGAATGAATGAATGAATATTTTCCCTTCTCTGGCAGCTTCTCTGGGACCGGCGTTGGGCAGACACCCCGGGGAATTCTCAGGGGACGGGGCTCTGGACCGAGGGGAGGGGAGGGTCAGGATAGGGGCCGCAAGCAAGGATTCCCAGATCCTGCCAACTGGCCCCCAGGAGCCGCAAAAAGCCAATTTCCCACAGCGGCACCTCCCCCGGCCTCCCCAGCAGCCCAGGATTTGGGTTAGGGTGAATCTCAGAAGTCACCAACACAGAGTCTCAGTCTCTGATACCTTCAACATCTCTGTCTCTTCCCGCATCTCTGCTGTGTGGCCTATTGGAAAGAGCTTGGGCCTGGGAGTCAGAAGACCTGGGTTCTAATCCTAGGTCCGCCACTTACCTGCTGTGTGACCTAGGGCAAGCCACTTCAGTCCTCTGTGCCTCAGTTCCCTCCTCTACCAAATGGGGATTCAATATCTGTGCTCCCTCCTACTTAGAATGGGAGCCCTATGGGGAGCTGATTGTCTCGTATCTACCCCAGCGTTTCCTACAGTGCCTGGCACATAGTACGCACTTAACAAGTACCAGAATTATTATTATTCCTACTACTACTACTAGTTCCTGGGTGCCACTTAGTTCCGTCGGCGGGCTCTGGGAACGGGACGCCCGAGGAATTTAGGAGAAGGATTCTGACGCTTTGGAGCAGGTCGCCCAGACCGTGGGTTTCCGAGCCCTTCCTCGCCTCAAACCTCTTTAACGTTCTTGGTCTCCAAGACCCTGAAGCTCCCCAGGCTGCACCCTGCCCCCATCTCGCTCAGCCTGCCGCAGCACCGGGAGCTATTGTCTGCGGATGATGCGCTGCAAGCTATCCCCACTTGGAAAAGAGTCAAGAGGGAGGCCGGCAGCTTAGAGTAAGAAGTGAGGCCTAGGGAGCGGCGGCCAGAAACTACAGGCTCTGGAGCAGGGCTCTGCCGCCTGAGGGCACTCAAAAATCCTTGGAGGTGATGATGATCTCTAAATGTCAGACAATATTTACTTAAATGTCCCACGACTGCATACCTTTCCCCCTGGATTTATATAACCAAGGGATTCTTTCTTTCCTGTCCCAAGCTCTGACACGCTCAGTCTTCCCGACAACGTGATCCTGCAATTCTTTCTCCTCAGAGTTTTCCCAGGCTTTTGCCCAGCTCCTGCCTCCAGGATGGGTCCTGCCCTGTACCCCAGGGCTCCTTTTCCTTGGAAGGAAGAGGGATTTTCACTCAATGGGATGCAAAGGACTCCCCAATCTCGCTCTGCCAGTCTGCAGAGAAGGCCCTGGCTTTCTGCTCCTAGAAACCCATTTCTCCACCAGACTGTCAAACCTAACTCTACATAAATACGATTGAATGAATGAATTGTCTCTAGACTGTAAACTCACCGTGGGCAGGGAATGTGTCTGTATATTGTCCACTCCCAAGCACCTAGTACAGTACACTGCACACAGTAAAAGCTTAATAAAAACAATCAACTGACTGACTCTGGCTTTTTAAAAAATGGTCTTTGATAAGTACTTACTATGCTCAAGGCACTGTACTACTAATAATAGTGGTGGTATTTAAGTGCTTACTATATGCAAAGCATTGTTCTAAGCTCTGGAATAGATACCAGGTAATCAGGTTGTTCCACATGGGGCTCACAGTCTTAATCCCCATTTTATAGATGAGGGAATTGAGGCACAGAGAAGTTAAGTGACTCCCCCAAGGTCACACAGCAGACAAGTGGCAGAGCCGGGATTAGAGCCCACGAACCGTGACTCCCAAATCTATGCTCTTTCCACTGAGCCACACTGCTTCTCTGCACAATAAATACGACTGAATAAATGAATCTACTCCAGTACTAAGTACCAAGGTAGATTCATTTATTCAGTCATATTTATTGAGCGCTTTTCTGTGTGCGGAGCACTGTACTAGGTGCTTGGAAAGCATAATTCAGCAATAAAGAGACAATCCCTGCCCACATCGGGTTTACAGTCTAGAAGACTTACTGTCTAGTTCTAGGCTGATCGAGTTGGACCCAATCCATGTCCCACTTGGAGCTCACAAGTCTTATCCTCATTTTACCGATGACCTAACTGAAGCACAGAGAAGTTAAGTGACTCGTCCAAGGTAACCCAGCAGACAAGCGGCAGAACTGGGATTAGAACCCAGGTTCTTCTGACTCAATGGCTTACGCATTTTCCTGCAGGATTGCGCCAAGCTGGGGTCTGCATACAGGAGGGGGATGGGGATCGCTCCGAAAGGAAGCAAATTGGGTTTCCAAGACAAACGTCCAGCGTCACCGGTCAATATGGAGAGAACAAGCATTCATCCCAGCGCTTGAAACGAGGAAAGCAGCAAAGTACCTACCAGATGGTGAGACCCGTCCATTCTCGAGACAGTCTGCGGGAGGGTGGCTTGGAGAGATGTCTCGGAGTCAGTGTGGAGGGAACCGGATGGGTCCAGGCGACGAGCGAAAGAGAAAAAAGAAGGGAGGTAAGTGACCAATCGGCATCCCGGCTGTCCCATCCCAGGACGATGGCGGTGGGCGTGTGCGTGGGTGGGGGGTGGGCACCTTCACCAGGCCTCGGTGCAGAGAGGGGTGTTGACGGCAGGACAGTGGCGTGGGCGTAGCGGCCTGCCCCGGCGGGCGGGCATCTCCCCGCGGCGGCCCCGCGGCCCCCTCCTCAGCCACCACGCTGCCTGCTCGCACAGGATGTGCTGAGATAATATGCTTCGTTTGCTTTTCAAACCTGCAGGGAACGGGGCGGGGAGTAGAGACCAGTTGGAAAGGTGTGGTTTCAGAGCAAACTTTCACAGGAGATTTTTGGCTGCCGGCTGGGTCCCGGGATCGTTTACTCGGGACGGAGATTCCGAGCAGCAGAAGTGGCCTCGTTGCTTCATCGCGGAGGAGCTCAAATAATAATGATAATGATGATGGCATTTGTTGAGCGCTTACTATGTGCAAAGCACTGTTCTAAGCACTGATCGAGCACCTTTCCCAGTGGTTCTAGTGCTCCACAGACGCCCGGCGCCTCGGGGAGGCCACAGCGAGCCAGCCAAGATGGGCTGATGGGTGATACAAGCGCTTAGTAAGGTGCTTGGCACACAGTAGGCACTCAGTAAACATGATTGAATGAATGAATGAATGAATGAATGAATGAATACAGTTGGCGGTCTGAACTTCTTGTCCAAAGAGGCTAATTCTATCATCATCATCATCATCATCAGTGGTATTTACTGTGTGCAGAGAACTGCGCTAAGTGCTGGGGAGAATACAACCAACTGAGTTGTTGGACACGTTCCCTGCCCACCATGAGCTTCCAGTCTAGAGGGCGAGACAGACATTAATATGAATAATTTATAATTTATACATATTGTTTTGACGTTTGTCTCCCACCTTCTAGACTGTGAGCCCATTGTGGGCAGGGATTGTCTCTATTTGTTCCTGAATTGTACTTTCCAAGCGCTTAGTATAGTGCTCTGCACACAGTAAGCGCTCAGTAAATATGATTGAATGAATGAAAGTTGACGGGGTGGATATCAAATACCCGAAGGTCGATCAGGAGGTCAGTCAGTCAATTGTATTTATTGAGCACTTACTGTGTTCAGACCACTGTACTAAACTCTTGTGAGATTACAATATAACAATATAACAGACCCACTCCCTGCCCACAAGGAGTTTACAGTCTAGAGGGGGAGACAGACATTAATGTAAATAATTTATAATATATAATTTATAGATATATCCTTAAGGGCTGTGGGGAGGATATCAAATGCCAGACGGTCAGAAGTTCAAGGACATCGACGATGCAGAAGGGAGAGGGACCTGGAGCTCGCGTCAGCTCGGACACCGGCAGTCCACACACACCCCAGCTCCCCTCGGGCGCGGGAGCACCTCCACCATCTCCCCTCACCGCCCCCCATCCAAGATTGTAAGCTCAGTGTGGGCATTGAATGTGTCTGTTGTCCTGTACTCTCCCAAGCGCTTAGTACAGTGCTCTGCACACAGTAAGCACTCAATAAATATGATCGAATGAAATGCGATCGAATGAATGAACAAGGAAGGCCGCCCCTAAACCACTTTGAGTAGATCGGTTTCCGGCCAGTCTTCCAAGACTTCTGGGGAAGATGGAGAGAAGAGCCCTTTGCATTTAGAGGTCCTCTGAGGAGACCAGAGGCCTTTAAAATGGAGTCCGCTGGTTGGCCACAGGGAAGGGGGTGGGGAGTCACCTCAGTCCAGATGATGGCGGCAGGAGCACAGAACCTCCTGACTTCTGAGGTCGTCCACCTAAGGACATCTCTTCTGGCCCGGCCCGCCACCAACGGAGACCAGTCTCACCTTCCCAACTGCCTCCCACCACAACCCCCCTCTCCCCACCGGACCCAAATCCACTCTCTCAGCCTTCCCGGCCTCCTCCTAAAAACACTTATGCCCACTCTTTCTCCCTTCCTGTCCACCATCGTCATCTGCTCACTTGCCACTGGCTCCTTCCCCTCTTCTTTCAGACACGCCCAAATGTTTTCTATCTGAAAAATATCCTCCTCTCAATCCCACCGCTTCATAAGTGAACACCCCTCCTCCCTCCTATAGTTCTGATCTACAGTCCTCAAACGGGTTGCTCACACCTGCTGGCTCCATTTCCTCTTTTCCAGCTGTCTCCTTGGTCCTCTACACCCCAGCTTGGGCACCAACCACCTAACCAAAAACTGCCTTCTCCAAAGTTGCCGTTGATCTACTACTCGTAGAATCTCATGGCCTCTACTTCATCCTAATCCTCCTAGTCTCCTCAGATGCTTTTGACACTGTGGACCACCCCTTTCTCCTGGATACTCTTCACCTTCATTTTGATGACACCATCCTCTTCTGATTCTTCTAATTCTTTGGCCCCTGCTTTACATCAGCTCCTCCTCTGCCTCCCATCCTCTAACTGTAGGAATCCTTCCAGGAACTTAGGTTCCTTTCTATTTTCCATCTATATCCCCGCCCTTTGAGAATTTATTCACTCCCACAGCTTCAACTACCATCTTTACCTGGATGACTCAGAGATCTACCTCTCCAGCCCTGACCTCTCTTTTTCTCCCCCCGCCACCAAGACGACACTACCCGAATATCCTGCCTGCCTCTCAGATTCAAAATGGCCAGAAACCGAGTGTCTCAATAGAATAGGAAGCAATAAAATAGGAAGATAGATTCTCAGATGCAAAGCGCGGGTATTTGAGCATTTTTCCAGCACAAAGTACACAATACTATCTTGGCACATAGTAAGCACTTAACAAGTACCACAGTGTTGTCGTTGTTGTAGAGAAGCAGCGTGGCTTAGTGGAAAGGGCCCGGGTTTGGGAGTCAGAGGATATGGGTTCTAATCCTGGCTCCTGTATTTTCTTGGGCAAGCCACTTAACTTCTCTGTGCCTCAGTTACCTCATCTGTAAAATGAAGATTAAGACTGTGAGCCCCATGTGGGACAACCTGATTCCCTTGTATCTACCCCGGCGCTTAGAACAGTGCTTGGCACATAGTAAGCGCTTAACAAATTCCATTACTATTATTGTTGTTGTTATTATTATGGCTTATTTGATAGGGTAGTGCTGAAGTGTTAGCTAGGGAAGATCTAGGGTTGGGAGATGAAAGATTAATCAGGGAAGGCCCCCTGGAGGAGATGTGATTTCAGAAGGGCTTTGAAGATGGGGAGAGCAGGGGTCTTCTGGATTTGAAGGAGGGAGGGAGTTCCACACAGGAGGAAGGGCATGAGCAAGAGGTGGGAGGCATGGCATGAGCCGAGAACAAGGCACGGTGTGTAGGTTGTACTGTCTCCACCTTCAAAGCCACTCTAAAAGCCCATCTCCTCCAAAAGGCCTTTGCCAGCTAAGCCCTCATTTCCCCTACGGCCTCTCCTTTCTGCATCACCTATCCATTTGGATCTGTCCCCTTTAAGCACTCGATACTCACCCCATCCTCAGACCCATAGCACTTATGTACGTAGCTGTAATTTTTTAAATGTTCGTCTCCCCCTCTAGTCTGTAAGCTCTTTGTGGACAGGGTACGTATCTACCAATCTGCTGTATTGTACTCTCTCCCAAACGCTCAATAACATTCATTCAATTCAATCGTATTTATTGAGCATTTACTGTGTGCAGAGCACTGTACTAAGTGCTTGGAAAGTACAATTCGGCAACAGAGAGAGACAATCCCTATCCAACAATGGGCTTACAGTCTAGAAGGTGGGAGACAGACAACAAAACAAAACAAGGATACAGGCATCAGTACCATCAAAATAAATAGAATCATCGATATAATCACAGTATATATCATCGATATATACCATTGATTGATTGCAACCTAGCATAGCGCATTAGAGTGCAAGCCTGGAAATCAGAAGGACCTTGGCACGTAATAAGGGCTTAGCAAAAACCGTAATTATTAAAATGGGGTTTAAGACTATGAGCCCAATGTGGGATAGGGACTGTGTCCAACCTAATTAGCTTG
Organism: Ornithorhynchus anatinus; assembly: GCF_004115215.2. NCBI lineage: Eukaryota > Metazoa > Chordata > Mammalia > Monotremata > Ornithorhynchidae > Ornithorhynchus > Ornithorhynchus anatinus. The sequence continues at coordinate 16,746,179 of NC_041749.1, forward strand.
TTTCTACCCCAGAGCTTAGTACAGTGGCTGGCACATAGTAAGTGCTTAACAAATGCCATTTTGAATGCCGATGTAAATTACTGATTTGCACTCACCCTTTAGGCTCGTTCCCTGATCCTGCTCTGCTGGGTCCATTTACTTTTGTATTAAAGTCCTATCCCTGATCCTCATCTCCCATTGGGTGTGTTCTCCAGTGCCTCGATTTCCCTTCAGTGAAATGGGGACCCAAATCTCTGGACCTCTTGGGCAACCGAAGATGACACAGTCCCTTCTTGTGTGTCCTGAAAGCGGTTCATTGTGCTCTGTCATAGGGATGTGTGCCCAGGGGAATGCAGTCTGCGTTGGTTACAACAAGTTGTTTATTTACTTTTAACCTAGGAAAATAGGGGTCTGAGTCGGGCTGGCCAGGTGAGGTGGCGTTGCTAATGGGGACTCCAGAAGGCCTTCTGCCAGGTGGAATAATGAATTCAATGTGCTTCAGGCTCCTTGTAGAAAGGTCCTCAGCTTCATTAGTACAGAAAGAGAGAGAGAGAGAGAGAAGAGAAGGTAAAAAAGGGAGAGAGAAAGAGAGAAAAGAGCAAGAAAAGAGGGAGAGAGAAAAAGAGAGAGAGAAAGACAAAGAGAGAGAGAGAGAGGAACAAAAAGAAGAGAGGGTGAGAAAAAATGGGGAGAGAAAAAAGAGACAGAAAAGAGAAAGACAAATAGAAAGAGAGAAAGAGAAAAGAGGCCAAGAAAAAAGAGGAGAGAGAAAAAGGCAGAAGAGAAAGAGGAACAGGGAGAAAAGAGGATGACAGAAAAGAGAGAAAGGCAAAGAAAGAGGAACAGAAAAAAGGGTGAGAAAAAATGGGGAGAGAGAAAAAGAGAGATAGAAAAGAGGAACAGAGAGAAAAGAGAGGATGAGATAAAAGAAGGTGAGAGAAAGAAACAGAAAAGAAAGACAGAAAGAGAGAAGAACAGAGGGACGAGAGAAGGTGAGAAAAAATGGGGAAAGAGAAAAAGAGAGAAAGAGAGAGAGAGAGAGCTGTAGAGCCAAAGAGGCCAAGGCCACAGGGCCCCAAATTGCCTGTAGCAAAGGCCTTCTGCCAGGTGGAATAATGAGTACAATATGCTTCCGGCTCCTTGTTGAAAGATCCTCAGCTTCATTAATGTAGAGAGAGAAAAAGAGAGAGAGACAGAGAGAGCAAGCTGCAGAGTTAAAGAGGCCAAGGCCACAAGGCCCCGTCTCGCCTCCAGCAAGGTCGGGGCAGAGCTGGAAATAGAAGGCAGGATTCTTGGCTCTTCAGCCACCGTTCTAACCACTAGACCACACGGCGGATCTAGGCTGCAGGGTGAAACATTCCTCTGAGTGGCTGGAGACACCCAGAATCCCCGTCTGCCGCTGCCTCCTCCCCCTCCTCCCCATCCTCTCCCCCAGCGGGGGGACCGACGGAATCTCATTGTTCCTCCTGGCCAGATGCTTCTCAGACAGCCGAGGACGGGGCGTTATTTGGGGCAGATGTCCTCGATGGGAAGCTGCTGCAGCCGCCCAGCAGAAGTGACGCAGACTTGGAGTGAGCGGGTGGGCCCCAAACCAACTGGGCCAGCCCCCCGTGTCTGGCGGGGCTGCTATTTTTGGTGTGGCGAGCTTTCTGGGCGGTGGCAGGGTCACTGTGGGGTGGAAGAAGGAAGGGCTGGAGGTAATGGCAGGCCCCTGCCCCTTCCCCCGACCCTCCCCTACCCCTCCAGCCCACACCTTTGCTCCTCTATTGCCAACCTACCCACCGGACCTCCATCTCGTTATCTTGCCACCGACCCCTTGCCCACATCCTACCTCTGGCCTGGAACTCCCTCCCTCCTCAAATCTGACACTTCAAAGTTCCTCTTTTCTATCTCCCTTTTTCTCTCTCCCCACTTTTTCTCACCCTTTTTTCTGTTCCTCTCTCTTTGCCTTTCTCTCTTTTCTGTCATCCCCTTTTCTCCCTGTTCCTCTTTCTCTTCTGTCTTTTTCTCTCTCCCCTTTTTTCTTGCCCTCTGCCCACACTTCAAAGGCTTACTGAAGGCACATCTCCTCCAAGAGGTCTTCTCTCCTCTTCTCCCGATCCCTTCTGCAGCGCCGACTTGCTCCCTTTATTCAATTCCCTCCCAGCCCCCCAGCACTTTTATACATAGCTGTCATTTATTTATTTATATTAATGTCTGTCTCCCTATCTAGACTGTAAGCTCACTGTGAGCAGGGAATGTATCTGTTAATTGTTCTATTGTTCTCTCCCAAGGACTTAGGACAGTGCTCTGCACATAGTAAGCATTCAATAAATACTATCAACTGACTGACTGTAAATTCTATATGAGCAGGGAACATGTCTGTCAATTCTGTTGAATCGGACTCTCCGCACTTGGTAAACGTGAGCCCTGATTCTATTTATTGCCATTGTTCTTGTCTGTCCGTCTCCCCCGATTAGACCGTAAGCCCGTCAAAGGGCAGGGACTGTCTCTATCTGTTACCGATTTGTGCATTCCAAGCGCTTAGTACAGTGCTCTGCACATAGTAAGCGCTCAATAAATACTATTGAATGAATGAATAAATGGCTCACCCCAGGTCACACAGGAAGCAAGTGGCCAAACTGGGTTTAGAACCCAGCTCCTCTGACTTCAAGGTCCGTGCTCTTTCCACAAGACACAGTCTCTACCCTCGAGGACCTTTCCAGATAAAGGATTCTTCCAGCTCTCTGATTCAAGAGTCTACTATATTCTGGATAATTTTTGAAGTATGTCCATTATGTTGTAAATTAATTGAGAAGTGGCAATAGCTAGTGGAAAGAGCCCAGGCCTAGGAGTCAGAAAATCAGGGTTTTCATCCTGGCTCTGTTATATACCAGTCATGTGACCTTGGATAAGTCATTGAACTTCTCTGTGCCTCCATTCCCTCATCTGCAGAATGGGGATTTAATACCTGTTCTCCCTCCTGCTTAGACTGTGAGCCCCATGTGGGACCTGATTATCTTGTATCTACTCCAGTGCTTAGTATAGAGCTTGGCACATAGTAAATGCTTACCATTTATTCATTCAATCTTATTTATTGAGTGTTTACTGTCTGCAGAACACTATATTAAACACTTGGGAGAGTACAGTACAACAATAAATTCAACAATAAATGTGTAACAATAAACAATAAAAATAAACAATATTGCCCACAATGAGCTTAACAAATTCCACAATTATTATTATCATCATCGTTATTACTCTCCCGAGTGCTTAGTGCAGCGCTTTGCACACACAGGAAGCACTCAATAAATCCCACTGATTGACTGATCGATGAGCAAGGCTCAATGGCACACATTCTTCCAATCACTGACCCTCAGTCAACTGTCATCAAACCCTGGGCGCATCCACTCATTGCCCATTAAATTGAAGTGTCAATGATGACCAAACCAACCATTTGAGGCTACAGACCAATCCTGAACAAATCCTCACCTTAACCCACCCCCTAACTTTTACCCCTAGGACCAAAACCATATCCAACCCCTAATTTACTTCTTCAGAAATGGACATTGTCAGTTTTTGGACTTCCATCTGGGGCTTCGTGGATTGAACAATTTAATAACTGTTGACTTAAATGTTGATTTAATAATTATCCTCATTAAAAACATCTCCTTCAAGACGCCCTCCCCGATTAAGCCCTCATTTCCTCTTCTGTGCCGTCCTTGCACTTAGATCTGTACCCTTTATTCGCCCCTCCCTCAGCCCCACATTTATATAGGGGTCTATAAATTTATTAATTTAATAATAATATTGGTATTTGTCAAGCGCTTACTATGTGCAGAGCACTGTTCTTACTATGTGCAGAGGGTAATCAGGTCGTCCCACGTGAGGCTCACAGTTAATCCCCATTTTACAGATGAGGTAACTGAGGCCCAGAGAAGTGAAGTGACTTGCCCAGTCACACAGCTGACAAGTGGCAGAGCCGGGAGTCGAACCCATGACCTCTGCCTCCGAAGCCCAGGCTCTTTCCACTGAGCCACGCTGCTTCTCGTGCCTTTACGTCTGTCACCCCCTCTAGACTGTAAGAACTCTGTGGACAAGGATTGTGTCTACCCACCTTTTTACGCTGCCCTCTCCCAAATGCTTAGTACAGTACTCGGAGCTTAGAACAGCGCTTTGCACACAGCAAGCACTTAACACATGCCATCATCGTTATTATTACTCTGCACACAACAAGCGCTAATAAATACGATCGATCGAACTAGCAGACTAGTGGCCGCCAATTAATAATAATAACAATAATAAATAACGATGGCCATTGTTAAGTGCTTTCTATGTGCAAAGCACTGTTCTAAGCGCTGGGGATCTGGTTTGTGTCCACAGAAGGTGAGTCCCCTCGCCAGCTTTTGGCCACAAGATGGTGCTGCCTTAAAGCCAAATGTCCAGTCCCTCTCAGGCCACTGGGCCCAGCAAACTGGTGGGCCCTAGATGGCCTCCATTTCATGCCTCTTCCACTTTGGGCTTAAAAATCCGGAGTGGAAATGGTGGGGGGGGACTCCGGTCGCAGGATCCGCTCATTCCCGCAGGAATCCCAGCCTTCACTGCTCTCATTTCGTGGCTCAGTGGAAAGCGCCCGGGCTTGGGAGTCAGAGAGGCCAGGCGTTCGATTCCCAGCTCTGCCACTTGTCAGCTGTGTGACTGTGGGCAGGTCACTTCACTTCTCTGTGCCTCAGTGACCTCATCTGGAAAATAGGGATTAACTGTGAGCCTTACGTGGGACAACCTGATGAGCCTGTATCTACCCCAGCGCTTAGAACAGTGCTCTGCACATAGTAAGCGCTTAACGAATACCAACATTATTATTATTATTTCCCTGGGGACCCGCGGATATCCCCTTGTGACCAGGAGGCCTGTGGGATCTGAGGACAGTGAAAGAAGTCACCCTCTGGCTTCCGCTGATGGGGGTCTCCCTAGGGACTTCCTTGACCGTGGCGGCTGCAGGAGCCATCCACCCTCTTGGCTCCTTGGTGGACTACAGTGCTCTGCACATAGTAAGCGCTCAATAAATACTATTGAATGAATGACTAGAAAAAGTCCTCTTTCTAGAGAGACGCTTTTGTTCCGGGGCAGTTGGGGAGCTGGGTGGAGCTGACCCTGGGTGGAAGGTGGGCAGGGGGGTACGACAAAGTGTGAGGAGAATTTCAGGAGAATCATTACCCCGCGGGCAGGTCCCGGTGAAACCTCCCTCCTCCCCTCCTGACTCTTGGCCCCTTGTAGCTGATTCCATAATCCTGCCTGGATTTAGGCATTTTTCCAGTGCTCTAGGACAAGTCTGGCCACTCACCAGCACAGCCCAGTACTCCCAAAGACCCCAGCTTCAGAGTGGTCACGAATTGTCTACTGGATGAGGTACAAAAGGCCTCATCCTCCGGAGGAGGACCTTCTATGGGGAAGACTAGCAGATCAACTAATCAATCATTTTTAATGAGCACTTACTACATGCAGAGCCCTGTAATAATAATAATAATGATGGTATTTGTTAAGCACTTACTATGTTCCAGGCACTGTTTTAAGCACTGGGGTAGATACAAGATAATCGTGTTGGATACTGTCCCTGACCCACGTGGGGCTCACAGAATTAATGCCCATTTTACAGATGAGGGAATGGAGGCCCAGAGAAGTGAAGTGACTTGCTCAGGGTCAGAGAGTAGATAAGTAGCAGAGCCGGGATTAGAACCCTTGACCTTCTGACTCCCAGGGCCGTGCCCTAACCACTAGACCCTGCTAAGCGCTTGGGAAAGTACAGTGCAACAGAATTAGCAGACACCTTCCCTGTTCATATGAAGCTTATAGTCTAGACCATTGTAGTTAGGGAATGTGTCTGTTTATTGTTATATTGTACTCTCCCAAGAGCTTAATACAGTGCTCTGCACACCGTAAGTGCTCAATAAATAATAATAATAATAATGTTATTTGTTAAGCGCTTACTACATGCAGAGCACTGTTCTAAGAGCTGGGGTAGACACAGGGTAATCAGGTTGTTCCAGGTGAGGCTCACAGTCTTCATCCCCATTTTACAGATGAGTAAACTGAGGCACAGAGAAGTGAAGTGACTTGCCCACAGTCACACAGCTGACAAGCGGCGGAGCCGGGATTCGAACCCATGACCTCTGACTCCCAAGCCGGTGCTCTTTCCACTGAGCCACGCTGCTTCAATATGAATGAACGTTTACTATGTGCCAAGCACTGGGGTGGATACAAGTTAGTCAGGTTGTCCCACACGGGGCTCACAGTCTTAATCCCCATTTTACAGATGAGGGAATTGAGGCCCAGAGAAGTGAAGTGACTTGCCCAAGATCACACAGCAGACAAGTGGCAGAGTCGGAATTAGAACCCACGACTTCTGACTCCCAAGCCCATGCTCTTTCCACTGAGCCACGCTGGTCTCCAGTACAGCTCAGCGGTTGGCACCAAGTGAGGGATCAACAGATAGCACAACTGTGATCAATAAATACAATTGACCGACTCTCAGAAAGCGTCCAGGCCCAGAGCCCACGGGGTCAACCCGCGCCTCACGGGTGCTGGAGCCGGCTTGGTCTCTGCGGTGGCAGAGCCTGGCTTGGATCAGCACATGGAAATGTTGTTTACACTCGAGGGAAGCCAGCGGGCGTCTGTGCTGGGCATCAGCAGCTCCCTCCTGGTTTTGATCTTTTTTGGTGAAGAAACAGGGCGGACGGGTCAGCTTCTCCTCATATGACGAGTTCGGGGGCCACGACAGGAGGGGGATGGGGGCAGCACCCAAGGGTTTGCCTCCCTTCACTCCTCCACAAAGGATAGTGGAGCGGTGTAGCCTAATGGATAGATCACGGGCCTGGGAGCCAGAAGGGCCTGGCTCTAATCCCCGCTCTGCCACTTGTCTGCTGTGTGACCTCGGGCCAGTCACTTCACTTCTCTGGGTCTCAATTACCTCCTCTGGAAAATAGGAATTAAGACTGTGAGATTCGTCACTAAACTTCTCTGTGCCTCAGTTACCTCGTCTGTAAAAATGGGGATTAAAAAAGTGAGCCCCAAGTGGGACAATCTGATTACCCTGTATCTACCCCAGTGCTTAGAACAGTGCTCTGCACATAGTAAGCGCTTAACAAATACCATGATTGTTAGTGGAAAGCAGCATGGCTCAGTGGAAAGAGCACGGGCTTGGGAGTCAGAGGACATAGGTTCTAAACCCGGCTCCGCCACTTGTCTGCTGTGTGACCTTGGGCAAGTCACCACTTCTCTGTGCCTCAGTTACCTCGTCTGTAAAAATGGGGATTAAAAAATGTGAGCCCCACCTGGGACAATCTGATTACCCTGTATCTACCCCAGCGCTTGGAACAGTGCTCTGCACATAATAAGCGCTTTACAAATACCATAATTATTATTATTACATGGGACAGGGACTGCATCCAACCTGATAACCAGTATCTGCCCCAGGGTTTAGAACAGTGTCTGGCACATAATAAGGGCTTAACCAATGCCGTCATTGTTATTTCTATTATTATTATTAGAATGGCTGACTTTGGCAGTACGCAGGACTCCTGACAAATCACAGGGGCTGGAACAAGGACCACCCCCCCACTGGGGGCCGCCACCCTACTCAGCAAGCCTGGCCCCCAAATGCAGCGCAGAGGAGCCGGGGCGGAGCGGGGCAGCGCATGGGCACAGATCAGCCCGTGGGGCCGCAGCTTCTCTCACCCACACGTGGCACTCCAGCTCTCAGGCCTGCCAACAGGCCTAGTGGAAAGAGAGTCAAGGACGCCCGTCGATTAGACTGTAAGCCCGTCGATAGGCAGGGATTGTCTCTATCTGTTGCCGAACTGTACATTCCAAGCGCTTAGTACACTGCCCTGCACATAGTAAGCACAATAAATACTACTGAATGAATGACCTGGGTTCTGTACTTGATTCTGCTGGGTGCCTGTCGGTTAAGCTCTCTGAACCTCAGTCTCCTTCTCCCTAGACTGTAAGCTCATTGTGGGCAGGGAACGTGCCTGTTATATTGTACTCTCCCAAGCACTTAATAGAGGGCTCTGAAAACAGTAAACGTTTCTGACTAAAATGACAATAAAAACAACCGCTCTCACTCTTTCCTAGACTGTGAGCCCCATGGTGGGCCAGTGATTGGGTCTGATCTGCTTATCTTGGGTTCTCCCCTATGCTTAACGCAGCACACTAAGTGCTAAATAAAAACCATCATCATCGTGGTCATTATCATTCACCCAGCAGCATCTCCAACCTCTTGAGGATGCACAGATGGGGAGGCCTCTAGTTGAGGTAAGTCTTGGTGCCCCTTCCATGGGTCTTCTGACGCCGCCCCCCGCCTACCCCCGGAACCGCCAACCCCGAGGCAATCAGCCTCTCTCCGCTGAAGGGGCAGGAGAGGCCAAAGGCTTCGACCTCTCTGTCCAACTTCACCGCTCCTCCTGGAGCCCTCGCTCCCCCGAGCTCCCTCCAACTGGACCCACCAGAGTCTGGCTATCTGCTGGTGACCTACAACCCCAACTAGGTGCCCTCAAGCCCGACCCCAGGAAGGGGCTGCTGCGCAAGCAGGGAGTTCCCCGGCTCCCGTTCTCTTTCCCGGGAGGGCCTCGCTTCCCTGGCCCACCCGGCCCGTGCGTTGGGGCTGTTTCGCTCAAGTCCATATTTGCACAAAGTCGGCCTCGGAGCCTCGTGCTCGCAGCACCCGCCAAGGGCAGCTATTTTAAGCTCCCTGGAAAAGAACATCTTTTGGTGGGAATGAACAAGCCCGTGAACTCTTGGTTCTCCAAAAGGGCAGAATCCTGAGCCCCGGCTCTGCTGCCGCTGACGTCGCACGGAGTTATACAAAACTGGAAGCTTGGCCCACCCGCCTTAGAGGGGGGCTGTTCCCTGGAGTCTGGGAGGCTGCTCTCTGTAGCCTTGGGGGAGGCGGCGGGAGCCGCTTTCTGGTGTCTTTGGGGGGTAGGGGGGTGCCACTCTGTGGAGCCTGGGAGGCTGCTCTTTCTGGGGCACTGGGGGCTGAAGCCCGGGGGATACTGTCCGGAGTCCTTCGGGGGGCTGCTTTCTGGAATCTGGGGAGATTGCTCTCTGGAGTCTGGGGGAGAAGCTCTCTGGATTCCAGGGGGCCACTCTCTGAAGCCCGGGAGACCACTCTCTGGAGCTTGGCGGGGGGCACTGTCTGGAAACCAGGGTGTCGGGGGGTTGTGCTCTGGAACCTCTCTGCACTCACAGCTTCAGTCCCTGGGTCCCTTCCGGACCCCTTGGTGGGATGCCCCCTCCCCCCCGCCCTGGTGATCAGGTCATCCCCGAGCCCATCCGAGGAAGTCGAGGGACTGGGCCCAGAGGTCCACCGGCTGGGCTGCTGACTCCTCGGGTGGGCAGGCCGCGGCACTTAGAGTGAGGGACAAAGAGAGGGCCTCAGGACCCAATCCACTAGGCCTCAATCTCACCCGTCTCACTGCCGACCCCTAACCCACGTCCTGCCTCTGGCCTGGAATGCCCTCCCTGCTCAAATCCATCAGACAATGACTCTCCCCCACCTTCAAAGCCTTATAGAAGACGCATCTCCTCCAAGAGGCCTTCCCAGACTAAACCCCACTTTTCCTCATCTCCTACTCTCTTCTGCATGGCCATGACTCACTCCCTTTGCTCTTCCCCCCACCCTGCAAGACCCACGGCATTTACGTACATAACCATAATTTTATTTATTTGTATCGCCGTCTCCCCACCTCTAGACTGTAAGCTTGTTGTGGGCAGGGAATGTGACTGTTTATTGTTGTATTGTACTTTCCCAAGCGCTTAGTACAGTGCTCTGCACGTAGTAAGTGCTCAATAAATACAAACAAATGAATGAATGACCATGTGCCACCTTCCCGCCTGGCGAGTGGGCCTAAAACACACGCTGCCACCTGGATCACAGACGTGGAGTCGTAAGGGGTCGAAACTGCCCCAAGATCCGAGGTCCAAAGGAAGTCCAGAGTGGCCCTGAACCTCCACCCAACAGTCCAGATGAAAGAGACTCCGCTCCGCCCCCGGGCTTGGTCGAAGGCGTCCTTTTCCCCCAATCCGGCCTCCTCCCCCCTCAAACCCCTCTCCTCACGCGTCATGGCCGGGATAAACAACCCCGGGGAGATGGGCGGCGGGAGACACCACGGCAGAGGGAGTAAACAGTGTGCTCGTGAGGCAGGCCCTCGGCGCCGGGCTCCCCCCCCGGTCCAGCGGGGATGTTTACCCCACATCTGGCGTTATGTGTTCCAGACTCCCGGCTTTCTCCCCCAAAGCTGTCATCTCTTTCTTGCTTGGTTTTTGTCCGTTGCTATTTTCTGAGACCCAGCCAGAGCCCACCGCCCCTCCCACATCGTATAAAGAATGATGTGGCGATCGCAGCTGCCGTTTCCTCAGGACCGCCTGGGACATCTCTCCTGCCGGACTCCTGCTCTTCCGTCACCCTCCCCACCAGCCCACCCCATACTCCTCTGCCTCCCCAACTGCCGCGTTCCCACTCAGATCCTGGGAACACCGGTGGAGGGTGAGAGAAAGAGTGACATTTGCGGGGCAGGGGTGCATCCTTTGGGCCCGGGGAAGTGTTTGACTTGGGTCGCTCCTCTGGCAGGAAGCAGGGGATAGAGGGAGGAGGGAGAAGGAGGAGGAGGAAGAGGGAGAAGAGAGAGGAAGCTAGCCAAAGAGGGAGGCTGTAGTAATGGGGCCGGTCTACCCCTCCATTGGAGGTTGCTGCTCGGAGGTGACTGGGGACAGATGGGGGAGGGTCTCTGAAGTCAGCCCTAGTTGGCGGCTACTGGGGTCAAGAGGAAAGGGCCAGTGAGAGCAACGCCCCCACCTCCTTCGCACCCCCACTCCCAGGGGAGCCCCAGCACAGCCCGGTCTCAACTTGAACCCAAGCAGCTCGACGAAATCGGAAGAATTTGGGGACTTCGGCTGGCAGGCTGCTTCCAGGTAGTTGCCGTCCGGCCGGAGTCGTTCCCCGACTCCACGGCTCCTCGGCGGAAGGGACCCAGCGCCGAACGCAGCTGAGACCGATCATCCAGCTCGATGCGGTCCCCAAACCGTTCTGATCTTGTCTGAGCCTCTCGGGTTCAAGTTGAAACCATGGTGCTCCTCCAGGGAGGGACATGGGGAGATTATTCCCAGTGTCCCTTTCCTCTCGCCCCCCGCACCCTGGAGATGGCGTCAGTTGGGAGTCACCAGGTGCTTGGGTAACTGTTGGGCTGGGCCGGGCTAGAGGGTCGCCATGATTGCCAGCAGTGGTTTGACGTCTAGGGGTGACCAGTCTCTGGGGGACCCTTGGGTCTGGGATCTCTCCAGACCATCCCGGCTCTCTCCTGGGCTCCTGCAGGGGCCTAGCTCTTGGAGGGGTCCCAGAGAGCTTTGCTCCAACCCATCCAATCCCAAACACTCAGCCAGCATTGTTCAGGCCTTGGAGCTACGAGGCCTTGAAACATTATAATAATAATTATAGTAATAATAATAATCATGGAATGAGTTAAGCACCTACTATGTGTAGAGCATTGTGATAGATACAAGATAATCTGATCCCAGTCCCTATCCCACATGGGACTCTCAATCTAAGGATCGAATCCCCATTTGATAGTTGAGAAAATGGAGCCCCAGAAAAATGAGGTGACTTGTCCAAGGTCACCCAGAAGACAAGTGACAGAGCCAGGATTTGAAGCCAGGTTGCCTAATTGCCACTGTCCAGATTCTTTCCCCTGGGCCATGCTGCTTCCTTCCTCCCTGGCATAGTTCTGGAAGAGAGAGAGGAGAGGGCGGCTATGTGGAGTGCGGGGGGCCCACAAGGTCCTCGAGAACCAAAGGGAAGGGAAGATCGGGAGTCCTTCCTTCCCCATGCGTCCTCCTGCTCTTCCAGCTCCGGCACACAGTGCCCTCACCATACTAGGACTTGAGCCAGAGCTGCCAGGTCGGGGAAGGGTCGGAAGCTCTTGGATGCGTCCAAGCTACCCGGACCTACGGCAGGCTCCAGCCTGCAGCTGTGGCTCGGTCGGCGGGCCAAGCGCTGACAGAGGCGGGGCCCGGGGGCACCCCAAGACCTGGGCTCAGGCCATCACGGTTGTCCGTGATGCCTCGGCCCAGTCCGAGTTTGACCGGTCACCTAGGGCTCTGGGCAAGGCCAGGGGTTGACTCCGGAGGTCCCCCGAGTCCTTGGTAGAGGAAGCTGGAGGATCCCTTTGGCCTCACCACCCAGACCCTCATCCCTGCCCCCGGGGCAACATCTGAGTACACCCGACCCTCATCCCTGCCCTCAGCAGAGCACACGCCCTATCTCCACCCCGCCTTCCCGCCCAGAACGGCTCTGGGTAGGAACAGGTGGTGCCTGTGGTATCTATCTTCCTGTCCTCCTTCCTCAATAACCTCCGGGTTATTGGGAAAAAAGGAGAAGAGCAGGCACGTAAAGTATATTGGGGGTTGGGGGAGTCGGTGGGAGAAAGAAAAAGAGGGAGAAGGAGAGGGAGAGAGGAAGAAGGGGAGAGATGGAGGGAGAGAGAGAGAAACAGAGACAGAGATGGACACAGAGAGAGAGAGCGCATGCACAGCATGGCCTTGTGGAAATAACCTGGGCCTGGTAGTCAGAGGACCTGGGTTCTAATCCCTGCTCTGCCACTTAACTTCTCTGTGCCTCAGTTATCTCATCTGGAAAATGGGGATTAAGACCGGGAGCCCCATGTGGGACAAGTACTGTGTCCAACCAGATTAATTTGTATCTACCTAGTGGAGTGCACATAGTAAGCGCTTGACAAGCGCTTGACAAATATACCATTAAAAAAAGAGAGGGGAGGGAGACTTGGCTTATCGAACGGGGAGAGGAAGGGAGCGAGGGAGGAAGGGCGGGGGGGAGAGAGAGGAGGGCAGGGTTGCGGATGTTTAGGGAGGAAGGAGGGGAGAGAGGAAGAGCCAGACAGGAGTTTATGCTGAGACTAAAGGAGTAGCAATTGAGGGGTCTTGGGACTGAGGCAATCCAAATGGAGACAGTGGCCCATGGGACCCAAACAGATCCAACACGGCTCCGGAGCCAACTCCTGCAATCGGCCTGCGCTTGCCTGTTAGCCGGGTGGACCCTGCCCACGCCCGGGCCCTCTGGCCCCACTGAGCGGCTGCCCCTTCCCCTCCTCCCCGACTCCCGTTAGATGCCTTTCTAAATTAAGACTCCAGTTCCTCTCCTAAGCGGGGGTGGGGCCGTTCGGGGGCGGGAGGAGATATGAGAGGGGGAGGAAGGTCAGACCCTCGGCTCCTGACCGCTGAAGCGTCCTGACCTTCGTGCCGGGGTCCGTAGCCGGCGTGCCCACTCCTAACCGTAGCCTTGTCGTTGTCGTCATGCACTGGGAGTGTGATGAAGCGGCGTGGCTTAGTGGAAAGAGCCCGGGTCTGAGAGTCAGAGGACGTGGGTTCCGATCCCGGGTCCGACACTAGTCTGCTCTGTCACCTTGGGCAAGCCGCTTAACTGCTCTGTGACTCAGTTATCTCGTCTGTAAAATGGGGATTAAGACTGTGAGCCCCATGTGGGACAACTTGATTACTTTGTATCTACCCTCGGGCGTAGAGCAGTGTTTGGCACACAGTAAGCACTTAACAAATACCATAATTATTATTGTCATTAATATGATAGACTGTAAAACTGCTGTGTAAGCCTCCTCCTGTCAAACAAAGTACAAGATTCATCAGACCTGAACCCAGGACAAGGAAGTGACTCCCTCCCTCCATCCCCGGTTCTCCTCCTTCCCACCTTATCCCCCCCGCCCATGATCATTTTCTTTTTGGACAAAACTGAACGGGGGGTACGGATGCTGGCTGGCTCCGTGAGTGAGTGTGGGCTTCAGAGAGAGCAGGCCAGGCCCTCAAGGCAGAAGCAGCATGGCCTAATGGATAGAGCATGACCCTGGGAGTCAGAAGAACCTGGGTTCTAATCCTGGCTCTGCTACTTGTCTACTGTGTGACCTGGGTCAAGTCACTTAACTTTCCTGTACCTCGGTCACCTCATCCATAAAATAGGGATTCAGACTGTGAGCTCAAGTGGGACATGGTCTGTGTCTAATCTGATTATCTTGTATCTAGCCCAATTCTTAGTACAGCGCCTGGCACATAGTAAGCATTTAACAAATACCATTGTCTCATTTTACACTGTCGAGTCGTCTCCGACCCGTAGCGACACCATGGACACATCTCTCCCAGAAGGCCCCACCTCCATCTGCAATCGTTCCAGTAGTCTCTCCTACTAAGAGCTCACCTCCTATAAGAGGTCTTCCCAGACTGAGCTTCCCCTTTTCCCTCTGCTCCCCCTCCGCCCTCTGCTCCCTCCCCTTCCCCCCTTCCCCTCCCCTCAGCACTTTGCTCATTTGTATATGCTTTTATTACCCTATTCATTTTGTTAATGCCCGTCCATCCCCTTGATTCTATTTATCGTGATTACGTTGTCTTGTTTTTGTCCATCTGTCTCCCCCGATTAGACTGTAAACCCATCACTGGGCAGGAATTATCTCTATCTGCTGCCGAATTGTACATTCCAAGCACTTAGTACAGTGCTCTGCACATAGTAAGTGCTCAATAAATACTATCGAATGAATGAATAGTGTATCCAAAGAGTTTTCTTGGTAAAAATCTGGCAGTGGTTTACCGTTGCCTCCTTCCACACAGTAAATTGAGTCTCTGCAGTCGACTCTCTCCTATGCTGCTGCCGCCCAGCACAGCTGAGTTTTGACAAATGCCATAAGAAAAAAAAAAGCAGCAGGTTTTGGTGGCTCCTCCGTGGTCTGACTTGCCCTTAGCCCCTGCCCTAAGGTTTCTCGGTCTCTGCACCGAGCCTGGCACTTTTCCCGAGGTTTGGCTCGGCCCAGGCCAGGCGAGGCAGCTTTGCTGTGAACTCTGCTCTTGCCGGGCGGATGGAAGTGGGCTCAAGGTCTTCTAGAACACTCTGAGCTCTTCCAGAATCCAAGACACTCCTCCCCACCCCCAACCCCCACCCCTCGTACTGACTTTTCCTGGAAAGACCATAGTGAGGAGTGGTGTTTAGGTCAGGGGTCAGGTGAGGTGGGTGGCGGTCTGCCTCTGAGGGGGCTTTCTGGTAGGGGGTGGAAGGTGGGGAGCGATTCAGGAAGGGGTTCTGATGGGGGGCAGGGGATTTCCGATCGCAAGAATCCCATGGGGATTCTTTCTCCCGTGGTACCTGACACCAAGAAGGCACCCAGTTAGTCACCCCACATTCCAGAAACCAAAATGCATCCCCTAACTTCTAGCTACCAAGGGGGATGGGGATGGGAGAGGAGTCAGCTGGGGGTCCTCCTGCGTCCCCAGAAGCTGCTTAGCTGCCTTTCTGCTGGCTTCATCTCCCCCTCTAAAGTGTAAGCTCGTTGTGGGCAGGGAATGAATCTGTTATAACATACTCTGCAACGGCTTAGTATAGTGCTTTGCACACAGTATGCGCTCAAGCAATGCTATTGACTGACTGACTCGGCTCGTCCCAGTGCTCACCCTGCTGCTCACCCCAGTGCTCGCCCGGGGGCTCTGAGCAATGAAGCTTCCCTGCCGGTCTTCCAAACAGTGGGATGACCGTGGGTTCGCAGTAAGGCCCTGCGGACATCCCTGGGGACCACTGAACTTATTAGTACTACAACAATGTGCCGAACCCTGTGCTAAGTGCTGAGAAGAGCACTTAGAAGTGGCTAGAGCCCAGGCCTGGGAGTCAGAAGGTCATGGCTTCTAATCCCAGCTCCCCCACTTGTCTGCCGGGTGACCTTGGGCAAGTCACTTCACTGCTCTGTGCCTCCATTACTTCCTCTGTAAAATGGGGATCGTGACTGTGAGTCCCGGGTGGGACGGGGATTGTGTCCAACCCGAACTGCTTGTATCCACCCCAGAACTTAATACAGTGCCTGGGACATAGTAAACTCTTAACAAATACTGCCATCATTATAATTACTAAACACTGGGGTAGATACGATGAAATCAGCTCACACACAGTTCCTGCACCACATGGGACTCACAATCTAACTAGGGAATAGGGGTTGAAATCCCATTTTACAGGGGAAGAAACAGAGGCACAGAAAAGTAAAGTGACTTGTCTAGGGTCACACAGCCGACAAGTGGCAGAGCTGAGATTAGAATCCAGGTCCTTCTGGACCCGAGATTGAGGGAAGCGAGAACACAAAGGTCCAGGTCCCATGTCTGTGCTCTATCCACTTGGCCACACTGCTTCCCCTCTGCTTTTTTCATATCTACCCCAGTGTTTAGAACAGCGCTTGACACATAGTGTTTAGCATATACCTTTACACAAAAAATTCCCTCACAATTTTGTAAACTCAGCTCCTGCCCTCCAGGTCAGGTCAATCCAGCTTCCCTGCTCAGCTGTCCCGGGAAGGACCGGGGAAATCCATCCGGTCCTTTAGGTCCCAGGTCAGCTTGGCACCGGGCCGTAGGTCCAGTGGAAAAAGGTCAAACGGAGAAGGGAGAGCCAGAGACACTGAAACCGGACGGGCGGCAAAGGGTGTCATTCCACACCATCTGAGGGGAGTAGTAAAAAACCATCTCCATGGACTTACGGTTTGTCCCGAATGCTTTTCTCACAGACTTGTAATAAGACAAGAGTTGTAAAGATAGTAACCTTCTAAACATTACCTTATTAAGGCTTCTTGGAAACCAGAGGTCACAGCCCCTCCGGATCATGGAACAAGAGTTTCGCATCCAGAGAACAAACAGAGGGGAACATTCCATTTTTCACTTCATTTAGTGAACCTGGTTTCTAATTATAGGGCTTGTTTAATGGCAGAGCTTGATGGTGTTTTCCACTGGAGCCAGCTTGCAGGGCAAGAGATGCCTGCTCTCAGCATGGGAGTGGAGGGAAGCTCACAAGCAATAGGGGAGAACATGACGAAATCCCGGTGGTCCGAAGGTCAGGAAAATTTCATAGGTTGACTTTTCTTCCCCATCTCTCACAGTGATAATTCTGCTGTGTGCTGAGTGCTTACTATGTGCCAGACACCGTACTAAGTGCTAGGTGGATACAAGCCGATCGAGTTGGACACGGTCCTTGTCCCATATGGGGCTCACAGTCTCCATCCCCATTTTACAGATGATGAAACTGAGGCACAGAGAAGTGAAGTGACTTGCCCTAGGTCACACAGCAGACAAGTAGGGTAGCTGGGATTAGAAACCATGACCTTCTGAGTCCCAGGTCTGTGATCTGCGCCATGCTGGAAGGAGTCTGATACTAAACCTCTGATGGGAAGGGGTGGAGATGAATTAGGTTAACATCCATCGTCTCACAGAAAACTAAATAATCAATCAATGGTATTAATTGAGTCCTTACTGTGCAGAGCACTGTACTAAGCACTTGGGAAAGTATAATATAACACAGTCGGTAGACTCGTTCCCTGCCCACAAGTCTCCTCTAGCTGACTGTTGGCAGGGAGCGCATCTACCAACTCTGTTATATTGTACTCTCCCAAGTGCATAGCACAATGCTCTGTGCATGGTAAGTGCTCAGTAAATAAAATTGATTAAGGAGAGAAAAAAATAGTTTCCAGGGAGAGCTTTCCTGAAGGCCACAAAAACCCGCAAAGGAGTCCAAATGTGAATGCAGGGGGAAGGATTATCAACAACAGTGGACAGTGGTATTTATTGAAAACTTACCCCGTCTGTATTGTGTGCTGGGCACTGTACTAAGCACTTGGATTCATAATAATAATAATTGTGGTATTTGTTAAGCACTTACTATGTGTCAAGCACTCTTCTAAGTGCTGGGGTAAATACAAGGTAATCACATTGTCCCACATGGGGCACACAGTCTCAATCCCCATTTTACAGATGAGGGAACTGAGGCCCAGAGAAGTTAAGTGACTTGCCCAAGGTCACACAGCAGACTAGTAGCGGAGCTGGGATTAGAGCCCATGATCTCTGACTCCCAAGCCCAGGCTCTTGCCGCTAGTCCATACTGAAACGTCGCTTTGAGGAGAGGTCAGCCTGAGCGAAAGCGCTGACCCACTGGAATGCAAAGTGATAGGCCAAATGATACTAAATGTGGCAGTTGACTTTGGAAAGGCAGAGAGGTTTGGAGATTGAGGAAAGCGAGAACACAAATAGAGAAGAGCGTGGCTCAGTGGAGAGAGCACGGGCTTTGGAGTCAGAGGTCATGGGTTCGAATCCCTTCTCTGCCACTTGTCAGCTGTGTGACTGTGGGCAAGTCACTTAACTTCTCTGTGCCTCAGTTACCTCAGCTGTAAAATGGGGATTAAGACTGTGAGCCCCACGTGGGACAATCTGATTCCCCTGTGTCAACCCCAGCACTTAGAACAGTGCTCTGCACATAGTAAGCACTTAACAAATACCAACATTATTAAATAGGACACCACATAGTCAGAATGACGGTCTATAAGTGCAGGTAGCTCACCTTTCCGACTGGAAGACAATAATAATGTTGGTATTTGTTAAGCGCTTACTATGTGCAGAGCACTGTTCTAAGCACTGGGGTAGATACAGGGTAATCAGTTTGTCTCACATGAGGCTCACACTTAAACCCCATTTTTCCAGATGAGGTAACTGAGGCACAGAGAAGTGAAGTCACTTGCCCCCAGTCACACAGCTGAGAAGTGGCAGAGCCGGGATTCGAACCCATGACCTCTGACTCCCAAGCCCGGGCTCTTTCCACTGAGCCATGCTGCTTGGATTCAACTATGAGGAGCAGTGTGGCCTAATGGGTGGAGTATGGGCCCAGGAGTCAGAAAGAGCCATGTGACCTCGGGCAAATCACTTCACTTCTCTTTGCCCAACATCTCATCTGTAAAATGGGGTTTGAGACTATGGGCCCTATGTGGCTCAGGGACTGTGCCTAGCCCAATTTGCTTGAATCCAACTAGCCCGTAGTAAGTGCTTAACAAATACCACAATTATTAACAGGAGGATCTGGGATTTGAACCCAGTTCCTCTGACTCCCAGCTCTGAGCTCTCTCTGTTAAGCTACGCTGCTTTTCTATCAATCCATGGGATTGAAAGAACCTGCAGAACCCACAGAACCTGCACGCAGACCCAAGCCAATCCCCTCCCCAGGGCTACTTGTTGACAAATACAGTTTAGGAGCTGCTTATGCTCCGATCCTGGTGACTGGAGAAAAAAATAGAGCTGTGGAATTGGGAATTTTGTTGGTAGCAGGGCCCTGGCCATCTGGTGAGGGTACAAGAAGCAGCGTGACTCAGTGGAAAGAGCACGGGCTTTGGAGTCAGGGGTCACGAGTTCGAATCCCAGCTCTGCCACTTGTCAGCTGGGTGACTGTGGGCAAGTCACTTCACTTCTCTGTGCCTCAGTTACCTCATCTGTAAAATGGGGGTTAACTGTGAGCCCCACGCGGGACAACCTGATTCCCGTGTCTACCCCAGTGCTCAGAACAGTGTTCTGCACATAGTAAGCGCTTAACAAATACCAACATTATTATTATTACAAGGCTGAGCAGACAGGAGGGGAAGAGGAGATGGATGGAGGCTCTCTTCTCTCTCCCCGGTTTGGTAAGATGTGGCTTACTATGTACTGAGCGCTGAGGTAAATACGATATGATCGGTTATGGTCTTTGTCCCCTTGGGGCTCACAATCTAAGCGTGAGGGAGAGCGGGTAGCCTAGCCACATTCTACAGATGAGGGACTGCGGCTCAGAATGGTCAAGTAGCTTATCCATCACCAGCAGCGGAAGTGGCATTGGAGCCCGGGCGTTCTGACTCCCAGTCCAGCTCTGGGCTTCCCTGCCGGACCTGGGCTTGGCATATCTGCTGAGACCATTTTTAATGCTTGGGGAAACACCATTTCTCATGGGATTCAAGGCCATAGTGCCATTTGTCAAACAGTGAATAATAATACTATTTATTATTTGTAAGATGTATTATGTATATTAATATACACAGTCTATGTATTATGCATTACATAAACGTTATGATTAATGTTTATATTAATCATTTGTGGAAGAACCGTTACCTCACTTATACCATCTGTAAAATGGGGGTTAAGACTGTGAGCCCCAGGTGGGACATGGGCTGTGTCCAACCTGATTATCTTATATCTACCCCAGCAATTAATATGGTTCCCGGCATATAGTAAGAACTAAACAAATACTATTAAAAAAAAAGAACTGAGAATGTTATCAATCATATTTATTAAGTGTTGATTCATTTCAGCAGGAGAGTCTTGTTCCTTGGTAGTTTACAATTTAAAGGGGGAGGAAGACACTACAATAAATCACAGGTAGACGGAGGCCATAAAGTGAAAAGATATGAATTTCAGTGATCTGTGGGTTGGAGGGATAGGAAAGAGAATAATAACTGTGGTATTTGTTAAACATTTACTTCGTGCCAAGCACTGTGCTAAGCACTGGGATAGATACAAGATGATCAGGTCAGACACAGTCCCTGCCACACAGTGGGGCTCACAGTGTAAATAAGAAGGAGAACAAGTTTTTTAATCCCAATTTACAGATGAGGAAACTGAGGCACAGGGAAGTTAAGTGACTTGCCCAAGGTCACACAGCAGGCAAGTAGAAGAGCTGGGATTAGAATACAGGTCCTCTGATTCCCAGGCCTGTGTCCTTGTCACTAACAGAGTGAAGGCTGGGGGATGAAGGAGCATGGTTTAGTGGAAAGAGCACAGGTGTGGGAGTCAGAACACCTGGGTCCTAATCCTGACTCTGGGCCCTGCTTGGATAAATCATTCAACTTCTTGGTGGCTCAGGTTCCTCCTCTGTAAAATGGTAATTCAATAATCTCCCTCCTACTTGGACTGCGAGGGTGGTGTGGACAGGGTCTGTGTCCACCTAATTATCTTCTAACTACCCCAGTGCTTAAGGTACCTGACACAATGTAAGAGATTAATAAATACCACTAAAAAACCCACGACAAGGGAGTTTCACATGATCGGTGCTCTAGGAATTGAGGCAGTGTGGAAAGGGTTATAGCTACATTGGAGAAGGACGATTAACATCATAAAAGAATAGTCCTCCTAGACTCTGAGCTCACTGTGGGAAGGGATGTGTTTGTGTATTGTTATATTGTACTCTCCCAAGTGTTTAGAATAGTACTCTGCACACAGTAAGCTCTAATAAATACTACTGAATGAATGAAGAGAAAGGAGGAGTAAACCCTCACGAAAGGGGAGTGACAGGAAACAAAGCTTCCTTTCCTTTCCAAAAACTCAAGAAGATTGTACCCCCTTCTAGGAGAACCTGGAAGGCAGTTTGGACATAAGGCATTCAAAGGAGAGAAAAGAAGACCAGCGTTAGAAACGGAAACATGTCAAGACTGGTAATGCAGGAAGATTAGAAGGGAATGTATATGTTCTTTGAATGTTCTGCAGAATAGTTTCACATACCGTAGTTCTCAGATGATGCAGAGACTATAAAACACGTAAGTGTTAGAAATGAAAAAGCTTTTTACTTCAAAGCATGGGGAGCAATTTTTTTTTTATGGAAACGCCATAGTCGAGTAACTTCTGCAATTGTCTCTTCCTAGTTCACACTTATTTTCTTATATGCAAATCTGAAAATAAGTTTAAAGTCACTTAACTGTCCCCTCAGCGCTAGACGGAGTAAACTACAAAATACAGGGTGGTTCTAGAACGAAATTTTTTCACCCGAAACAAAGTTTATTCATAGTAATGTCTGTCTCCTTCTAGATTGTAAGCTCGGCACATAGTAAGCGCTCAATAAATACCATTGAATGAATGAACGGTACAGGCAGAGAACATGCCTGCTAATTCTGTTGTATTGTACTCTCCCAAGAACTTAATACAGTGCTCTGTACATAGTAAGTGCTCAATAAATATGACTGACTGATTGAATGTAAGCTCATTGTGGGTAGGGACTGTCACTCCAGTCCATACTTCACTCTACTGCCTCGATCATTTTCCTGCAAAAACGTTCAGGACGTCACCCTGCTCCCCAAAAGGTCCAGTGGTTGCCCCTGTATGAAACAAAAACTACTCACCATTGTCTTTAAAGCAGTCCATCTCCTTTCCCCTTCAACTTCACATAACTTCTCTCCTTCTACAAACCAGCCCGCACACTCTGCTCCTTTAGTGCTAAACGGTGCCTCAATCTCACCTGTCTCACCACCGACCTCTGGCCTGGAACGCCCTTCCTCCTCAAATCCGCCAATGACTCCCCTGTCTTCAAAGCCTTATTGAAGGCCCATCTCCTCCAAGAAGCCTTCCCAGACTAAGCTTCACTTTTCCTCATCTTCCACTTCCTTCTGTGTCCCCATGCCTTGCTCCCTTTGCTCTTCCCCCTCGTCAGACCCACAGCACTTGTGTACATATCTATCATTTTATTTATTTATATGCATATCAGTCTCCCTGACCCCCCCCCCACACCCCCAGATTGTAAAATTGTGGTGGGCAGGGAATGCCACTTTATTGTATTGTACTTTCCTAAGCACTTACTACAGTGCTGCACACAGTCAGCGCTCAGTAAATATGACTGAATGAATAAATGAATATGTCTACCAGCTCTGTTGTACTGTATTCTCCCAAGCGTTAGTATAGTGTTCTGCACATTGACTGATCAATTAAGGGCACCCCAGGTGATGAGCGTTTCCCCACCCCCGCCCACCGGTGATGAGGGCCCCCAGGTGATGAGGTAGGTGAGAGCACCCAGGTGGTGGACATTGTTTTCATGCCACATTCCCCCTGGATACCTCCCTCCCCACTCACACCCCCAATATCTACTCTTTCTTTGGGAAGGGAACAAAGGGAGAGATTGTCCTGTTTGAGCCTGTAGGGCTCCACGTCAGTTTGGGCACTTGGTGAGCATTCGTAGACCTTTCTTTAGTGAGTTAGGCAAAAAGGAGGGTAAAGAACAGCACCTTTAAGAGCTTTTCAAAAGTCAGTATAAAGCAGAAATATCTCTGAAGGAATGCTAATGAAGCACAAACTCAAACTTAATGGGATGGCTTTAGGCTACAGAAAAGTGTAGATAATGGCTATAGCTTCACAACAAAGGACATTTCTGAGCCCTTTAGGGAAGGAATTGGTCTTTTCAATCACCCCTCCCACCCATACACACCCACACACTCCCCCCACCCCTCTCAGGTATTTTCAACCGAACCCGGCATAGACAAATCGGCTGTCTAGCACCTCCTTCAAGCAAGAAGTCCAGCGTATACACAGTTGACCACCTGAACTGGAAAGAGGACTTACTTTCTATTGCCCGTGCAAACTTGAATGGGGCTGGGGATATTCCTGACAAGTCTCTGAATCTCTGCTGCAGCAGCAACGACAGTGTCAGAAGTCCCAGTAAATAGCAGGCATAAAAGCCAGGTCTCTACAAGGCTCCCTGGTTGGACACGGGAGCGCTGCTCAGTCCTCTTGGCCTCTAGCTCACTGAGGAGGACAGCACTCGCTCTGGGCTTCAAGGCTCTCCATCACCTCGCCCCCTCCTACCTCTCCTCCCTTCTCTCTTTCTACTGCCCACCCCGTAGGCTCCACTCCTCTGCGGCCCACCTCCTCACCGTTCCCCGTTCACGCCTATCCCACCCTCGACCCCTGACCCACACCCTCCCGCTGTAGTGAAATGCCCTCCCTCCTCACCTCCGTCAAACTAACTCTCTTCCCCTCTTCAAAGCCGTGAGAGCTCACCTCCTCCAAGAGGCCTTCCCAGATTTAGCTTCCCCTTTTCCCTCTCCGCCCTCTGCTCCCTCCCCTTTCCCCCCTTCACCTCCCCTCAGCTAAGCCCCCTTTTCCCCCTTTCCCTCTGTTCCTCCCCCCTCCTTTCCCCTCCCCTCAGCACTGTGCTCATTTGTATATATTTTTAATACCCTATTTATTTTATTAATGAGGTGTACATCCCCTTGATTCTATTTATCGTGATTAAGTTGTCTTGTTTTTGTCCGTCTGTCTCCCCCGATTAGACTGTAAGCCCGTCAGTGGACAGGGACTGTCTCTATCTGTTGCCGATTTGTACATTCCAAGCGCTTAGTACAGTGCTCAGCACATAGTAAGCGCTCAATAAATACTATTGAATGAATGAACGAACGAATGGAGACGGTTTTTTGTAACTCAGACTTCTCTGCAGCAAAGTGGAGAACAAAAAAACGCAAATGCCCTGGAAACTTTTGACCCAGCGCCAAGCCCATCCAAATTCATCCGGTTCAAAAAGAGCCAAGCCCCGGCCCTTGGGAAGAGCGGCGAGCTGTGATGGGGAATGTCCGTTCCTTTAAGTTGAAGCTGAGAAGTCAGACTCTGCTCTCTTCCTCCCTCTGAGATCCTGTAGTCCTTCCCATAATGCTCACTGACCAGAAGATAACCTCAGAAAGCAGTCCCTAAAATGATCATGGCTGCTAAAAGATGTGTTAATATCTATAATTCTATTATTTTATTTTGACGCTATTGATGCCTGTCTACTTGTTTTGTTTTGTTGTCTGCCTCCCCCTTCTAGGCTGTGATCCCATTGTTGGGTAGGGATTGTCTCTATCTGTTGCCCAATTGTACTTTCCAAGTGCTTAGTACAGTGCTCTGCACACAATAAGCTCTCAATAAATACAATTGAATGAATAAATGAATGATCAATCAATCAATGGGATTTACTGAGCACTTACTAATAATAATGTTGGTATTTGTTAAGCGCTTACTATGTGCAGAGCACTGTTCTAAGCGCTGGGGTAGAAACAGGGGAATCGGGTTGTCCCACGTGAGGCTCACAGTTAATCCCCATTTGACAGATGAGGTAACTGAGGCACAGATAAATTAAGTGACTCGCCCACGGTCACACAACTGACAAGTGGCCGAGCCGGGAGTCGAACCCATGACCTCTGACTCCGAAGCCCAGGCTCTTTCCACTTAGCCATGCTGCTTCCCTGAACTAAGCACTTGGGAGAATATGATATACCAATAAACAGTCACATTCCCTGCCCACAACGAGTTTACAGTCTAGGGGGAAAGAGACGTTAATATAAATGAATAAGCTACAGCTACATACATAATTGCTATGCGGCTGAGAGGGGTGAGTGTTGATTAAAGGGAGCAAAGCAGGGTGTCAGAGAACGGAGTGGGAGAAGAGGAAATAAGGGCTTAGTCAGGGAAGGCCTCTTGGACGAGATGGGCCTTCAATAAGCCTTTGAAGATGAAGGGAGTAATTGTCTGACAGATATGAAGAGGGAGGGCATTCCAGGCCAGAGGTGGGACTTGGCCTAAATGTCGGTGGCAAGATAAATTAGATTGAGGTCCTAAGCCGGAGCAGACAGAGTCCATGCCCTCAAAGAGCTTCGGGAAAGGAAGGATTCGTCCTCAGGAGTCAAGCTGGATGAGGTCACAACTTGGGGCACTTTTGAGGGGAGGCCTGGGCCAGGGAAAGCTCGACTTGGGGCAGAGTCCATCTGGACTCTGAGAGGGCCTAAGCTGCAGAGGGAATCGGAGAAATCCAAAGCCCCGCTACAGGCTCTGGCTGGGTTCTCCTTGTTCAAAGCGGGGCTATACTATTCTTCTGCCTAGTGATCGGCCTGGCTGTCTCATAGACCCTCCGAAGGGGCCCTGGCTCCTTCAGTTACTCCTCCTGCCCAGAGGCTGCCCAAACCCAGCATGGGGAAAAAGGGCTCACAGAGGCCTGTGGCCTCGGATGAATTGGTGGAGGATGGTCTCCACCAATTTGTCCTTGGCCAGTTCATCCTCCACCAATTCCACTGGTGCTGCTCAAAGGGTTGGAAACCTAATACATGCACAACTGGCTTGGGGGACTGAGGGTGGGTGGGGTTGCCCACGAAGAGATCCCCAGCAGAGCCGCTCCTCATCCCTGGGGCTACCGACCTCTGGGTCGATTTGTCTGTTTTAAGGAGGGCTTGCAATTCCCAGGATCTTCTCCCGCGACAGCCCTCTGCAATCCCAGAGGGTTTGATTTTCCTCTTTCTTCCACCCTACCCCCACCAACCCGGTTCCCCACCCTATCTTTCTCTCCAGGGTCACAGGGTCTCCTGTCAGGGGTGAGGTAGGATTTATTCCTTCCCACTCCTGGTTCTCAGGGCTCTAGACTTTAGCTTGTTCCCCTTTGGGGCAGAAGGACAAGAGAGAGAGAGAGAGGGAGAGGGGGGAAGGAAATGATTCCAAACAACTTTCTCTGAGAGAGTTTGCTCATGTTCCCAGGCATGTAACTGGCAACAGTCACAGGCCTGTCTTCCTCACGTGCTCTCCCTCCTTCCCCAGCACTCTCCACTCCCCCCCTTCTTTCTTCCTCCCTTCTTCCCTCCCTCCCACACCCCCTCCCTCCCCCCACCCTGTCTTAATGACTTCCACATGGGCCTCTGGCATCCCAAGCCAAACCTCAGAGCCTTGTCTGAAATCTCCAAATTTAGAAGAAATATGAAAATTGTCAAACGCTCCTTCCTTAGGGGGCAAAACCAACATTCGCTGAGCGGTCGCAGGTCAAGGCGAGGCGGTCACGTGGCCCAGCCGGCAACCAATGGGGACCGGCGGAGGGCCTGACAGATGGGGCGCTCCGCCGCCTGGCCTCCCGGTTCAGCTCATATAAGGTAAAAAGAAAAAGCCTTTTCCAGCCGGGGAGCCGTGCGGAAGGAGTTTTCCGAGAAGGGGACCCCATGCCAGCTGCTTAAAAATCCCAGAGTGGCAGCAGCGGGGTCCCAGTGCCGGGTATATTTGGAAGAGGAGAGGTGAGGTGGGGCGAGGCGGCCTCCCCCGCCCACCAGCCCTCGCTCAGCGCCCCACAGGCAACAGGTGTGAGTTGACCTCCCAGCCCTCCCGGGACAGGCCGCCCCTCAGGTACGTACCAAACCCGGAGCCAAGTGGGACGATGTTGTGGGTCTGCGAACTGAAATGCCTTCGGGGCATCTCTCGAGTCAGTGGGTGGATGGGTGGCAGGGGCAGGGCCGTAGTCAGGGTCACGGCAACGACCCCCAACCACACACCCATGGACCGGCTAACCGCGACATCCGTCTCCCCCAGTGCGGCCGCTCGGCTCCTAGACCCCGCTCTCATTTCCCAATGCCCCTGCACTCCTATCACTGATTGCACAAATCGCCTGGGGAGTCTGGCCAGGAATCGTGTGGTTCGCCAGAATAACCATTCACTTTCCAAACCCAACAAAAAAAGACTCGAATGTGGCCGGGGTGGGAGAGAGCGTTAAGCTCGGGGCCAAAGAGAGCTCTCCTGGGCACCCCTTATGGAGAGCAGCCTGGGGGAGTCCCTCTTTGGACATTCTGGGGCCCGCTGGGCTTCTGGAAAGCAAATGGAGATGGAGACTGGGGGGGCCCGGCTCCGACAGGACAGGACCCGACTCTCCGGGACTTGAAGAAAGAAATGTTCCCCAAAGATTTTCTCGCCTGGGGTCTTTGGGTTCTTGGTTTCCCTCCTGCCAGAAAATCAGACAATGAGCTGGGGAGAAACAAAGAGAGCTTCCAAAGCAGCTGGAAACTCTTACCCGAGTATCCGTTTGTCTGGAAACCCCGAGAGGAGAAAGCACAGACGGGATTCTGGCCAGCGGGGTTTGGCCACAAAAGGCTAACTTGGGAGAATTTGCTTCAAAAGCCTAAATCTTCCCAGGGCAGAATAAAGGCTCCAAGAACGGCGGAAACCCTTGATGGTATCAGGCTGACATGGCGTGGCCCTAAGCAAACCACTACTTGGGGGAGATTTTCTGCATGGTTTATTTGGTGGGATGGGGGCGAGGTGTTCCAAAGCCAAAAGCCCGCCTAAGAGTACCTGGGGAGTCCAAATGAGGCAAGTTTTTTTTTGTGGAAGGGGATGAGAAAATGGAGAAGGAGGTCCCTGGCTCAGAGCCCCAGGAAGCCAGAGTACGTGGGGCCAAGGAACATCTGGGGAGCCCCTCTGAGGTTAAAGCCTTCTGCTTTGCCTTGACTGGTCTTGAGAAGCTCCAGGTTTGCCCTGGGGTGGCAGGAGGAAGGCAGGAGGGATTCCAAGAAGTCACTGGCTCCGCTTCCTATCCCCTTGGGAAAACACATCAACCATCACCGAACGACTCCAGGATGCTGGCTGTTCCCGGTGCTTCGGCCACCAGAAAGAAATCGATGGTCTCCGCAAAGAGGGAGAATGTTTAATGTCTTCCCTGGCTTCTGGGTCGGGTGGGACAGGCTGTCCTCAGGCACCTCCAGTTTGGGTCCCCGCTTCTCCTTTACCTTCTGTTACAGATCCCGTTTCTCTGGCACCACTAGAGATCTGCAGGATCTCTTTGAGAGGCTTGGGAACCATGATGATGATCTTTCTGCCATCACCCCAGCTTTTGCTCTCTTACCTTCCGTTTCCTCCCAGCCCCCCAGGCTTCCCCTGATGCCAGGCTTGCCCTCTTCCCATTAAAGGGCCCAGCCAAGGAGCAGGACCCGGGCCAATCCCAGTGGGGGAGAGCTGGGACTTCTGTACCACCACTGGTTCCGAGCGGTCACCCCCGCCCTGAGAGTTTGCCCTGAGAATCCTTATATAGGGAGCTCAGAGGACTTTGGGTGGACACTCCATCGCGTACCACCATCCCCAGAATCTGCTGAGCACTTGCATGAGCCTCTGCACTTATGTCTCTGGGCCTCAGTCTCTTTAGCTGTAAAATGGGGATGATGATGCCCACCTCTCACTCTCTCGAAGGGACAGTTGGAAGGCAAAATGAGACAATCAGTGTGACAGCGTTATGGAAGCATAAAGGCATTCTACAAATTCTAGGTGTTTTTCTAGGCCTGCCTCGATGGCCGCTGTGTGCATTGGGCAGAAAGAGAGATACCTCCTGGGCCCTGGGAGTACTAGGTGTACTGGGATTACCCGGGCTACTGGGAGCAATGGGAGTACTGGACATCTTAGGCACACTGGGTATACCGAGAGTACTGGATGAGTACCTGGAGTACGGGATTATTTGGAGCACTGGGAGTACTGGAAACACTGGGTGTCCTGGGCATATTACTACTACTAATAATAATAATGATGGTATTTGTTAAGTACTTACTATGTGCCAGGCTCTGTACTAAGCGCTGGGGTGGATGCAAGCAAGATGCCCATCCACCTGAGCTGACATACCTGATGTTTAGCGATGGGAAAGAGATGGATGTCGTGTGTGTGTGTTTGTGATGTCGGCTCTCTGGAGGTGACCTGTCTCCCCCAGTGCTCGCCCACCCCTGAATCTTCCAGCCGTTCTTTCCATTAGTGCTTCTTGAGTACATTTCTGCTACAACAACTCTGCCCAGAAAGAAGCAGAATGGCTTAGTGGTTAGAGCACAGACCTGGGAGCCAGAAGGACTTGGGTTCTAATCCCAGCTCTGACACTTGTCTGGTGTGTGACCTTGGGCAAGTCACTTAACTTCTCTGCGCCTCAGTTACCACATCACAAAAATAAAGATTAAGATTGATTAAGAATGTCAGGCACTCTGTACAACCCCATTAGCTTGGATCTACTCCAGCGCCTAATACAGTACCTGGTACATAGTAAGCACTTAGCAAATACCATTAAAATAAAAAGGAGAGGGACTCAGGCAGATGTTAACTGAGCAAGATCTGGGAATTGCTGTAAAGACAGAACCTGGCTTTGGGACTTGCCCTGTGAAAATCTGACAAAAGACATTCCTTTTTTTGGGGGGGGGGAGGGGGGGAAGTGGCGGGGTGTCTCTCTCCCTCCCTTCTTTCATGCTTCAGGTGTCATCTCTTCCCCTCCCCTGTTGCTTTCTGGGTGAGATGACGGGTGTCCTCCCGCAGCGGAAGGCAGGAACTGAGGTACCAGGCTGCCAATATGAAATGGCAGTGATGGTCTAAGCCACGTCTTTTTGTTGCAGTAGCTCTGGAAATGATGAGACTGAAAGAGCTGTTTAGGATGAAGGTGAAATATCTGTGATTGTTGTATTACCCTCCAGGCACATACAAGCACATGGCAGGGACCTACTTGTGTACGCTCAAATACAGATCCCCTGCACACATACAAACACGCACATATACAAAAGCGGTTGTAAACGCTTGTACCCACACCCCTGGGTATTCGCCCAGGTCCATACATCAGTCAATAGTATTTGTTGAGCGTTTACTGTGTGCCCAGCACTGTAGTAAGCTCTTGAGAGAATACAACAATAAACAGACACCTTCCCTGCTCACAGCATGCTTACAGTCTAGTTCTACAGAAAGAAGCAAGAAGGAAGGTCCATTAACCCAGGGCCGACCCCCAGCAGGGTTGGTGAGAAGCTCAAGAAAAGTTCCAGACGGGCCGACCCCCGCGAGGGTTGGTGAGAAGCTCAAGAAAAGTTCCAGACTGATGACAAGTGGTGCCTCTGATTTGGGTGAGGATGTCTGGGTGCAAGAATGGTCCTTTGGGGAAACGCTGCCCTGGGGATCCCTTGCTATCACCTGGGAATAAGACTTCCCAACGGCTTTTCCTGTAGCTGTAGATTTGCCAGGAAGACAGAAACAGCTTTAATCTCCTTCCTGGCTCCAGAGACCGCGCTTGGCCCCGTGACAGACAGTCTCTGTTCTGGACCAGTCAGCCCCTTCCGGAATGAGCAGCAGTTCTGTCCTGGTGGAAGAACTGCAGCCAAACCCCACTTAGAGGGAGGTTAGGCTGAAAAGCAGCCACGACCCCGGCCCTGACCCTGGCCCTGACCCCGGCTATGACCTTAGACCTTGACCAGTCTGGCCCGGAAGGGGTCCCAAAGGAGGCCGTCGATAGTCCTTCTGACGTGGTGACCCAGAAAGCTCTCCTGGGGTGGGAGATGGCAAGTAGGGAGGGCAAAAAGAAGACATTTCCAGGTTCAGTCAGACTCAAGAGAGCTGCAAGAATACAATGTTAAGTGCTTAGTACAGTGCTCTGTGATCAGTAAACGCTTAATAAATACCATGCGTCGATCATTTTTTAATGGTATTTGTTAAGTTCTTACTATGTGCCAGGCACTGAACTAAGCTTTGGGGTAGTTAAAAGCTAATCAGGTAGGACCCAATCCCTATCCCTCGTGGAGTTCACAGTTGTAATCGATTGATTTGAACTGACCTGAGTCAAGGACAGAGACAGAGCGATTCGATGAGACCGGTCGGCTCTGAATACTAGCCTGCTGAGTCTGTCCTGGCCACCCCATTGACAGCCGCCACTCTGCCTGGAAACGCAGAGAACCTTGGGTTCACAAGGCCCATGGATGGACCGTCTCCTTGGGAGCTAACGGCAGAGGGGTTTTTAGATCCTGAGTGGGCAATGGAAGAATGCTGGAGGAGAGGGATTTGCAGTCAGAAGGAGGGGACAGTGAGGGGAGGGAAATAGAGAGACGAACTGGCTCTTAGAGGGAAAATCTGAGGAAGAAACAGAGATGGTGGGGAGGAGGGAAAAGACATTTGGGACAAATAAGGGGAGGCTGAGAGAGAGGGGTTTCTAGTAAATTAAAATCATATTTCTACCAAGAGGCCTTCCCCAGCTAAACCCTCCTTTCCCAGATTTCCTCACCCTTTTGTGTTGTCTCTGCACTTGGATCTGTACACTTTAAACAGTAGATAATAATGATGGCATTTAAGCGCTTACTACGTGCAAGGCGCTGTTCTAAGCGCCGGAGGTGATCTCACGTGGGGCTCACGTTTTACAGTTGAGGTAACTGAGGCACAGAGAAGTTAAGTGACTTACCCAAAGTCACACAGCTGACAGGCGGTGGAGGTGGCATTTGAACCCATGACCTCTGACTCCCCAGCCCGTGCTCTTTCCGCTGAGCTACGACCCTCAGCACACTTATTTCCATATCCATGATTTATTTTAATTTCTGTCTCCCCCTCGAGACTGTAAGCTCCTTGTAGGCAGGGAATTCCTCTACCAATTCTGTTGCATTGTACTCCTCCAAGGGTTTAGCACACAGTAAGCATTCAATAAATACCATTGATTGATTAATAATTGTCCCCTTACCCCACCCCAAATCTCTTCAAGCCTCCATGACAGTTTCTCTTTTTTATGGTATTTGTTAGGCATTTACTATGTGCCAGACACTGTACTAAGTGCTGTACTAAGTTTCTTTCTTAACCCGACTTTCGCTCTCATCCTTCGCTCAACCCTTCCCCAGCCCTGGGTCAAGGATCATATTCTTCTTGTTCAGCAGGAGTTTCTTGTTCTGATCCGACTCGTCCCTAGCAGGTTCTTTTAAGCGGCCCAAACCAGCAAACCTACTTCTGGAACAAAGCAACAGAGCAATCAAGCTCCCAACTGGAAAACATGCTGAGCATTAAGGAAACTATTTTGCTAATGGGGCTCATCTCTGTCTGCAACACATCCTCCTCCTTCTCCTCCTCCTCCTTGCAGAGCCCAGATAGAGCGATAACTAGAACAAAGGGAGGGAACACTGTGATAAACAGAATGATGCTATCTATGCCGCTGTAATGAAGACCAGGCCGGCTCAATGCAGGAGGCTCTTAAAGGGACCCGCTGAAAATCAACTCACCCACGCTGATTAGGCGAGCAGGGAGGAAGGCAAAGTGCCTGGTAGCCTTCATTTCCTTCAAGCCTGCAGCATGTTGGGTCAAAACCCTTCATTTTGGCCTGTCAGATGTCACGGTCTTCTGGGCTAGGACAGAAAGGGTCAGGGCTTCCTCCTCCTCCTCTAAATCTGCAGCCACAAGGCTCTTCGGAGACTCTCGGTCTTGAAGGGATACACCTGGATGTAGCAGAGAGAAGCTGCTAAGGGGGAAGGCAAGGAAGGAAGGAAGGAGGGAAGAAGGGAAAGCGAAGCCTATGGCCATCCCATCCGCCGTAGCTCTCTGAATCCTCTGTACAGGTAAGGAAAGCTGAGGGGACTGAAAGGGACTGTAAGGCTGCTGTCAGGGGGTTGCAAGGGGACTTTCAAGGGACCATCAGGGGGTTGTCGGGGGCTTCGGGGGGGGCGGGGGTGTCAAGGAACTGTCAGGTGGTTGTAAGGGGTCTGTCAAGGGATTATCAAGGAATAGCTGGGCGGATTGGCCTCTGTCACATTGGAGGAGTCTTCCGGCTACTGGGGAGCAGCTGAAAGGAAATCAGAGGTTTGGGTTCCCGCTTGGCTCCTCAAGTTCCCCCGAGAGGAAATACAACTGCCTCTTCCCTTTCCAGAGACGGGGGCCGATGGTGCGTTTTCCTTGCCACAGCCGTCTGTGCCAACAGTAACACCTTCACCCAGGGAGCGATGCAGTGCCAGTTCGGAGGAGGGTCCGAGGAGGCCCGCGAAGCAGTTTGGCATAGTGGATAGAGCTCATGGGACCGGGCGGCAGGGCGTCTGGCTTCTGAACCCGGTTCTACCACTTGCCTGCTGTGTGCCCTTGGGCAAGTCACTTTACTTCACTGGGCCTCAGTTTCCTCATCTGTAAAATGAGAATTAATTACCCATTCTTCCCCCGCTTAAACTATGAGTCCTGTGAGGGACAGAGGCAGTATCTGATCTGGTTTGGCTCAGAGTAAATGCTTAACCCATACCACAATTATTACTGTTATTAGGTCTCCTCTTCAACCTATTAAGGAAGCAATAACGTCGAGCAGAAAGCCCCCCCGAACTGGTAGCCAGGGTTTACCTTGTGCCTCAGTTCCTCCCAAATGAGGGTGAAAATAAGACCGGTCCCTTGCCTGTCTTCCTCGATTCTGTAAGAAACTCTAATCTCTGAATTCTTTAAGGTTCCCAGAAGAAGGACTTAGAAATCCCAGGAATTGTGAAAATGATTAAAATGAAAGATAGATTGTGCTCCATCCAAAATGCTAAGCAGACTGTCTGTTCCCAGGACACATTGCCCTCTGGCTACTGCAGCCAGAGCAGGCCGAGTGGCTCCCATGCCACTCTTGGGGTTTCCTCCTCCACTCCTCTTTCCTCCAATCCCCCTCCCGGCCCACCCCCTTCCTCCCGCAGTCTTTCCTCCCACTCTATGTTCCCCCTCCCCCCGTTTCCCAGCGGAATTCTGAACTGACTCCCACCAGGGCCAGGGCCACCAGACCAGGCCTGTTTACATGCCTGTGGTCCCCTAGGGAATTAACTCCGTAAACCCTCTCCCCTCCTTGAGGAATGCAGCTTGAAAACAGATCCGCAGTAAGGTCCCAGAGACCTCTGCTCACACGCACCAGAAAATAGTAACAATAATAATGACAATGGCATTTGTTAAGCATTTCCTATGTGCCCAGCACTGTTCTAAACGCTGAGGTAGGTAGAAGGTAATCGGGTCAGACATGTTCCCTGTCCCTCATGGGGCTCACAGTCTTAATCCCTATTTTACAGATGAGGTAACTGAGGTATGGGGAAGTGAAACGATTTGCCCAAGGTCACACAGCAGACAAGTGGGGGAGCCGGGATTAGAATCCAGGTCCTTCTGATTCCCAGGCCCAAGCTCTATTCATTAGACCACAGGAAGTGCTTAACCAATAACATTAAAAAACAAACAAAAACTTCCTGCCTCCCAAGCTGATGAGATCCTGGGATTGGCTGTCGGTCACTGTGCTGTCCCTGCAGGATACATTTGGTGGCCACTGCTGACCTGGAGATGTGTGGTTCTGTCAAGGGACTGGTTAGTTAGGCCTGTTTGCCTCCCCTGATTTTTTGCCTTCTTGCTTGCTAGGGCTCCCTTCTAGACTTTAAGCTCACTGTGGGCAGGGAATGAGTCTATTGTTGTATTGTACTCTCCTGAGCGCTTAATACAGTGCTCTGCACACAGTCAGCACTCAGTAAATACAACTGACTGACTGCCTCAGTCCCAAGCCAAGATGGCAGATGGACCTGAAGGAAGAAAACTGGGGAAAACGCTGGTTGGTTTTTCTCTACAATGCTTTACTTTTTCCATCGAAGCTTCTCTCATTCTCTCTTAAAGCTCTGGGTTTTGGGGGGAAGGTCAGGCTCTTGAGAAATTTAGTATGGTTTTCCTGACTTGGAAATGGCCGATCCGACGAGTCAGAGAACTGAAGTGTTTCTCTGGAGTCCTGATTTGGTGATGAACGGTCCATTTCTAATTCAGAGTGTCTGGATCCAACCTTAATTTGGATCTCAGTTCGTGCGGGAGTCTGGGCAAGGGGTTTCTGTCCTTCAGCTTTCCCACCTGAAGAAGTTGAGGGAGATTTGGGCTTTTCCATTCATCAGACGTGGGGCTTTACAGGGGGTTTACAGGGGCAAGTCACTTCACTTCTCTGGGCCTGTTACCTCATCTGGAAAATGGGGATTGAGTCTGTGAGCCCCACATGGGGCAGGGACTGCTTCCAACTCGATTTGCTTGTATCCACTCCAGCACTCAGTACAGTGCCCGGCACATAATAAGTGCTTAACTAATAGCATCGTTATTATTATTGGGTGCAGAGCACTGTACATTCCCGGCCCATAACCACACACACACATATCTATAATGATATACATTCATATTAATATAGTATCTAATCCTCTATAATTAATTGATCCTTTTAGGAAGAGCTCTAGAAAAGTCCTTAAACACTAGGGGGATAATACTTGCCATTTTGCTTTCAACTGCCTACTTTCTTGTCGCTGTAGGAATAGTTACCTTTTACGTAGCACTTTCTATTGGCCTTATTTGGAAGTTCTGGTTTTATTATTCTTCATAACTAAGTGGAGCAATATGATCTCACTCTTCTTGATTCGATCAACAAGATTTATGGAGTGCCTTACCGCCAGCAGAGCAGTGAAGGAGGAAACCGGATCAGAGAAATAAAGGGATGAATGTCAAACAGAATCAGAGAAGAGCTCAATAATAATAATAATTGTGGTATTTGTTAAGCGCTTACTCTGTACCATGTGCCAAGCACTGTGGTAGATACAAGATAACCAGGTCCTACAGCATCCTTGCCCCAAATAGTGCTCACAGTCTAAGTAGGAGGGACAACAGGCATTGAATCTCCATTTTACAGATGTGAAAACTGAGGCCTTGAAAAAGTGAAGTGTCTTGCCTAAGGAAACACAGCAGGCAAGTGGCAGAGCCAGGATTAGAACCCAGGTGCTCTGACCCCCAGCCTAAGCTCTTGCCACTAGGCCACGCTGAATATTGAGCTCTCTGCTTAACGAGGGTAAACCCTCTGCCCTTCCTATATCAGTTTCACCTTTCCTCTGAGGTCTGGAGCTTCATGGTTTCCATCCCTGTTCCCTCCCTTCCGGGTTTATTAGCTGGCTATGGGAACTGCAGATGCGTATGCTCCTGCCTGCAGCTTCCAGCATTCCCTAGAGGATACGGGGAGTTCGCTTCACCAAGCCTGGGAACTGGCCTGTTCTGCTTCCTCCTCTGTGGAGCAGGAGATGGGAGCTGGTCTGACTCCCCAGGGGAGGCGTAGGCTGCATTCGTTTACGCTGATCCTCTCTTCCGTTTACATGCAAGCCCTAGAACCGTGGTGTGTCTGACCCCTTCCCGGAATGGATTCTGCCATGGGAACCATCTCCTTGGGTGTTTCCTAGGCCCTCCTCACTTCCTGCGTCCATGGGATTGGTCTTCTTAAGCAAACCGGTTTATGGACTCGGATTTTTTCCATTACCGACCCCCACTAGTATCTCCCTAAACTTCCGAGGCACCTTTCATTAACCAGCGTCGTCTCTCCGAGGCTCGCGGTGCCCATGTGAATCCGGGTCACACCCGTCCGGTTCACGATAGGGATTAAGCCCCGCTCGGATGACTCCCCGCAGATTCTGCCTGCCTCTTTCCTGTCATTTCTTGGGGTGAATTCTTTTCTCAGTGGTTTGGAAGCTCCTCCCTCCGCTTGTTGTTTACATACGGTCTATCTTATTCCTGGTGCACAGGAAAAACATTTCAGTGGATTCAAACTTTTTTACTGAGCACTTTTACTGCGTGCAGAGCACTGTATTAAGTGCTTGGGAGAGTACAATATAAACAGACACATTCCCTGCCCACAATGAGCTTAGAGTCTAGAAATGAAGATGGATTTTCCCTCCCCTTCAACTGCCTCAACTCACAGCGATGTGTCAGTGAGGAACGGTCTTCAAAAAGTCTCCCACTTCCAGGCAGGTAGTCCAGTGCCTTGGGGCTGATCTCTCCTGTCTCCGATAGGAAGCCAGCCAACTGCTGATAGAGAGAAACACGTTCTGCCACTAAGTGCGGGACATGGAGACCCTCATTCATTCAGTCGTATTTATTGAGTGCTTACTGTGTGCAGAACGCTGTACTAAGCACTTAGGAAAGTACAATTGGGCAATAAAGACAGACAGTCCCGGCCCACACCGGGCTTACAGTCTAGAAGATGATCTCCAGCCTCCTCTCTCCTCCCTCTAGACTGTAAGCTCATTATGGGCAGGGAATGTCTCTCAAACGCTTAGTCCAGTGCTCTGCACACAGTAAGCGCTCGTTAAATACCATTGATTGATTGAGGCATTTGTTAAGTGCTTAGCTTGTGCCAAGCACTGTACTAAATGCTGGGGGTTGATATAAGATAATCATCATCAGTGGTATTTATTGAGCATTGACGGTGGGCAGAGCACTGTACTAAATGCTGAGGAGCGATAAAAGATCATCATCATCATTGATATTTATTGAGCTCTTCCTGTGTGCAGAACACTGTACTAAGCACTTGGGAGAGTACAAAATGACAAAATTGGCAGACACGATCCCTACCCACAACGAGCTTCAGATGGGACACTGTCCCTGTCTCTTCCATGGCTCACAATCTAAGACAGATGAGCAAGCTGAGGCTCGGAGAAGTTAAGCGGCTCACCCAAGGTCACACAGCAGTCAAGTAGTGGACCTGGGATGAGAACCCCAGTCTCCCGATTCCTGGTCCCACGCTTTTTCCAGTAGACCACGCCGCTTCTCATTTCTAGTTCCCCTCCTGCTCGACAGCTGAACCCCCCACCCATCCTCAGGGTGCCCTGGTTCCCCCCAAGCTTCCAACCCGGGGCCCCCGAGATTTCCTCTCTGGGTTTCGGGGCTGGGGTCTAGTTTGTTTCTCACCTCACGGGGTGACAAACCGGGATCCCTGTGATGGTTCCCAGCGAACGCCACAGATTAACAACAGGATCCCCCGCAATCAGTCTCCTTGGCACTTCTCCAGTTAGGCAGGCTGGAGCTGCTCTTTTTTTGGTCTCGGGAATCTGTCTTCGATGACCATAAAAGGGCAAATACTTCTATGCCCTGGTCCTGCTGCTACTTCTGCTGCCCGCTACCACTGCTTCCAGGAGGATGGGGGCTATTTTTAGGGGATCTGAGGGTTTGTTCATGAGCTCAAGACGGGTCTTAGCAGATTGGCCTAAATGGGCTAATCTCTCTGTGTCTCTCTACCTGTCTCTCTCTTCCCCTCGTATTCCCTTATTCCATTTCCTCAAGTACATTTTGAAGAATCAACCTCTATCCACTCTCTCCTTATCTTCAGATGCCACTTTGGGTTTGAAATAAGAGTGGTGACTTTTAATACAATCAAATAGATGGATGGATGAATGATTGGATGGATAGAAGGATGGATGGATGGAGGGATGGGTGGATTTACATCTGGCTCCTTGAAGGGACAAAAGGTAAGTGGTGATTCATTAGATCATCTTCAAAGCTAAAGGAATTTAGAGGATCTTCTTTTCAAAAAGAAAAAACATATTTGTGGAGCCATATTTTCCATTATTTTTTCAATTATTGAACGCATTAAGGTGACATAAATCATAGAGGAAGCTTTCATAATTCAGGCAGTCATCTTCTGTCACCTTCGGTTCCTGGAGGCACCGCAGGGTTCGGTGGGAATCGTGGGTTGCAGGAGGGAGAGGAGGGAAGGAAGCTTCATTTGGTGAAGTAGATGAAACAGTGGGTTCGGAAGATGGGGAACTTGGGAAAGGGCACTAAGAGAAACGTATTTAGGATAGCCTGGCAAATGATCAGCAAGGCCTGCATTGAACACAGGAGGCCTTGCTGCGTCCCTGGGGTAAACTGTCCTACGGGGTCAATAGGCATCACCGGTGTCTGAGCCTGGGTCGGTCATTCTTAGCGATGACTCTTCACCCAGATAATGGCAGCTGAAGCGGCATGGCCTAGAGGACAGAGCCCGGGCCTGGGAGTCGGAAGGACCTGGGTTCTAATCCCGGCTCCACCTCTTGACTGCTCTGTGACCTTGGGCAAGTCACTTAACTTCTCTATGCCTCAGTTACCTCATCCGTAAAATGAGGATTAAGACTGTGAGCCCCAGGTGGGACACGGACTTTACCCACCACTCACCACAAGTCACCACTTTTCAAACCCAAAGTGGCATCTGAAGGTAAGAAGGAAAGAGTGGGTAGAAGGCTGATTCTTCAAAATGTGTTTGAGGAAATGGAATAAGAGAATATGAGGGGGAGAGAGAGAGATTAGCCCTTTAGGCCAGTATATTGTATCTGCCCCAGTGCTTAATACAGTGCCTGGCACATAGTAAGCACTTAACAAATACCCTAGGGGAAAAAAAGACAATTTGAAGCTCTCTGTTAGCTGGTTTGGTTCGGGCTGGGCTGGCTGGTTTTCTCTGGGCTCTCTGAGGGGACTCTCTGGACAAGGTAGAAAGCACTACACATGGGTTCTTTTTTGTTTCTGGCCTTGGCTCCTCTCAACTTGTCAGCCCAGTTCTGCCCCTCTGGAAAGTCCTCTAAAACGGTAATTGGTCCGCCCTAGCAAAAGACAGGGCTGGGTGGAAATCAATTCTTACCAGATGCTATAATAACAATAATAAT
Source organism: Ornithorhynchus anatinus (assembly GCF_004115215.2). Classification (NCBI taxonomy): domain Eukaryota; kingdom Metazoa; phylum Chordata; class Mammalia; order Monotremata; family Ornithorhynchidae; genus Ornithorhynchus; species Ornithorhynchus anatinus. The sequence continues at coordinate 16,785,718 of NC_041749.1, forward strand.
AATAATAACAATAACAACTGCAGTATTTAAGTGTTTACTGTGTGTCAAGCATTGGAGTAGATACAAGACAGTCAGGCCAGATAGAGTCCCTGTCCCACAGTGTGGCTCAGTGGAAAGAACCCGGGCTTGGGAGTCAGAAGTCATGGGTTCTAATCCCGGCCCCGCCACTTGCCAGCGGTGTGACTTTGGGCAAGTCATCTAACTTCTTCGTGTCTCAGTTACCTCATCTGTAAAATGAGGATTAAAACTGTGAACCCCACGTGGGACAACCTGATCACCTTGTATCCCCCCAGTGCATAGAACAGTGTTTTGCACAGAGTAAGCACTTAACAAATACCACTATTATTATTATTATAGGTTTGGAATCCTCATTTAGTAGGTGGAGAAAATGAGGTACAGAAAAGTTAAGTGCCTTGACCGAGGTCACCCAGCAGGTAAGTGGCAGAGCCAAGATTCAAACCCAGGTCCTCTGACTCCCAGGCATGTACTCTTTCCACTAGGCTGCACCGAGCTGCTTTATTTTAAAAGAGTACAAACTAGAGTGCCCTAGTAGATAGAGCATGGGGCTGGGAGTCGAAGGACCTGGATTCTAATTCTGGCTTTTCCACTTGTCTGCTGTGTGACCTTTGGCAAGTCACTTCACTACTCTATGCCTCAGTTACCTCATCTGTAAAATGGGGATTAAGACTGTGAGCCCCATGTGGGGTAGGGACTATGTCCAACCCAATTTACTTGTATTCACCCCAACATTTAGTACAGTACCTGGCACATAGTAAGCCCTTAACAAATACCACAATTATTACAAAGTCCCTCTTGGATCTGAGCAGAGTTTCTCAGTATTTATTTATTGGGTACTTACTGTGTGCGGAGCACTGTACGAAGTGCTTGGGAGAGTACAATTCAACAGAATTGGTAGGCACGTTCCCTGCCCACGGGGAGCTTACAATCTAGAGCGGGGAGACAAACATTGAAAATAAATTACTGATTTGTACATGTGTTGTGGGGCTGAGTGAATATTATATGCTTAAAGGGTCCAGATCCAAGTGGATAGGTGACTCTGAGGTAGAGGGACTAGGGGAAATGAGGATTTAGCTGGAGAAGACCCCTTGGAGGAGATGTGATTGTAATAAGGGTTGAAGGTGGGGAGAGCGGTGGTCTGTCAGATATGGAGGAGGAGGGAGTTCCAGACCAGAGACAGGACGTGGGCAAGGAATCAGCAGCGGCAAGCTAGATGAGATCAAGAACCTTTCTGCCCCAAAAGCTCAGTTATCTAGACTTTTCCAAGACATCTGGGCCTGTCTTTTAGATCTGGACTCTTCCATAGTGTGGTTCTGAAAGCAGGTGCCTGCCCTACCCACAAACAAGGACTCGCCGGTTCTTCTAAGTGACAAGGTACTGCCTTCGGAGATAATGGAAGAGTGCCCCCAAATGAAGCTCTTCCCCCCCACCAAAGAATCAGTGAACGGGAAGGCACTTAATACTCTCTGAATTGTTTCCAGGCCTTTGATGGACGTATAATAAAATCAGCATGGAGCATCTGGGGGACTGAAACAGAAAAACTCAATTATCCTTCTCATGGATGGCATTCATTGAACACCACCTGCATGCAGAGCGCTGTACTAAGCACTTGGGAGAGCACAATAGAATCAGTGGACCCTCCCCCCTCAAAGGAGCTGACAGAGATAACAGTTCCCACCTTTATAATCTTTTACAGTCTAATACAATCTTTTTTTTAATGGTATTTGTTAAGCACTTACTATATGCCAGGTACTGTGTGAAGCGCTGGGGTAGATAGAAGCTAATCAGGTTGGACACAGTCCCTGTCCTACATGAGCATCATAGTCTTAAACCTCATATTACAGGAGAGGTAACTGAGGCACTGAGAAGATAAGCGACTTGCCTGAGGTCAAATGGCAGACAAGTTCTGGAGCTAGAATTAGAACCCAGGTCCTCTGACACTCAGGCCTGGGGCCTTTCCACTAGGCCATACTGCTTCTCTAGTAGTCGTTACAGTCTAATGGACTTTGATCAGAATGGACTTAGCTTGAAGCCACTGTGGACTGGGAGGTCAGGGAATAGTATCAAATATGTCTTCTCTTTCAGCCACTAGACTAGAGCCAGGCACACAGCAGGGAAGACTAATCACTGTGGTAGGTCTTAAGCCCTTATTATGTGTCAACTCCTGGAGTAAGTTCTGGGGGAGATACAAGATACTTGGGCAGCATTTTCTAAGTGATTCTGGTATCACAAAGCAGTTTATTATCCTATTATTATCCTATGACGGGGGGGGGGTCATCTTGAGGTTTCTGACTCAGCCTGATTTTCCTGATCCAGAAAGGAAATTCCATGGTTTGGGCAGGCAGCCTCCTCTGGCAGTTTTATTTCAGAGAACCCCCGCATAGCTGCCTCCCTGGGACCCGAGCAGGTCTTGCCTTCTTGATGCTCCGGATCCCCAGATGAAACGCAGGGAAGGGACCAGGTAAAGAACTCGGCAGGCACTTATCTGGGTTGATCTCTTCTAGTGGCAAGACATCAGGAGAGGAGAGGCAGGTCTGCCAAGGAAGAAAAAGTCCGAGCAGGGGTCCAACGGAGAGAGTAGATGCAGCATGGCCAAGTGGATAGACCACGGGCCTGGGAGTCAGAAGCTTGTTGCGGTCAGGGAATGTGTCTGTTATAATTTTATACTCTACTCTCCCAAGTACCTAGTACAGTGCTCTGCACACAGTAAGTGCTTCACAAATATGACTGACTGACCGACCTGGGTTCTAATCCTGGTTCTGCTGTGTGACCCTGGGCAAGTCACTTAACTGCTCATCCCTCTAGATGTAAATTCGTTTGGGGCAGGGAATGTGTCTGCTAATTCTTCCTTATTGTACTCTTCCATGCGCTCAGTACAGTGCTCTGCACATAGTAAGCACTTGACTGATTGATTCTCAGTGCCTCAGTTACCTCATTTATAAAATGGGGGTTGAAACTGTAGAGCCCCTTGTGGGACACGGACTGTGTCCAATCTGATTAACTTGTATCTACCCCAGTGCTTAGCACAGTGCCTGGCCAGTGGTAAGCACTTCAATACCATAATTTTAAAAAAGGGAGACCACGGCAGAGGATTTTACGACAGAGACCACCGCTTGGCTAGAAGGAGTGATCTGAAAGGAGTCCCGGTAATGCGAGGGCAGAGCGGAGACCCCCGCCAAGGCTCCCAAGGACATGAGGAAGCCGCTGGGCCTCGGCCCCCAGCAAATCCGATCCAGAGTAGAAACTCACTTGCGGCTTTGTGGCTCTTCCCAGCAGATAATTCGCTCCGTGCTGGAAGGGGGGCTTGTGGGAAGGGACCGGGGCTGACTTTCAAAGGGTTTCCTCCTCCCAACTGGGGGTTTGCTTGCTTTTTGTGGGAATGGTTGATTAACATCAAAAGGGAGTGGGGAAAGGGGGGCTGGCTGCCAAGGCAGGCGGGATGTGATTCCGGGAGAAGAGCTGGCCTGAAGCTCTCGGCATCTGCCATGACATCAGGGTTACATTGGGAACATGCATGCTTCTCTTTAAGTCCACTCCCTGGAAGAGACTTTGCTCTTCCCCCTGATTCTGGGCAGCCCGGCTCACTGCCAAAGGTCTGAACGAGGGGTAAACTAGAGGAATGAGGATGGGGGGAGTCCAGCTGTGGAGAAGGAAGAACTTTCAGGCCATCAGGGTGATTAAGCCTGTAGAAGGTCCCTCCTGGAAAACCTTGAAGAACAGACAGACTTCATCTGTTCTTGATGGGAGAATCGTTCACCAGCCTCGAGGAAGGGGACTGGATCTGATGACTTCTCAGTGTTCTTGCATCTCCCCGGGGATGGCTGTATTAACCTGTCAAACCATCGGTCAATCAGTGGTATTTATTCAGCGTTTGCCGTGGGCAGAGCACTGTAGTCAGCACTTGGGGGAGAAAAATATTACACAGTCGGTAGACATGTTCCCTGCCCATGAGGCGTTCACATGGATTGTTAAAAAGTCACCCCTGAGAGCTGAGGTCTGGTCAAGGCTCCAAGATTTAATTCCTGAAATTCAGCTCTGCCAGTCCGGGAGGGTAATTGTCTGCTTATCTGCTCGTTATGGGCAGGGAACGAGTCTGCCAACTCCGTTATATTATGCTCTTCCAAGTTCTTAATACGATGCTCTGCAGACAGAAAGTGCACAATAAATATGACTGATTGATTGATTGATCTGGGGCTGGATGGAAAACCAGTTCAGCAGCATGCTCTTTCCAAGCCCTCCCAGGAGGTTGATTTAGGACCAGAATATCAAACAATCCGTATTATTTTCTGAGAACTGTAAGCTCAGTGTGGGTGGGGAATGTGTCCTTATATTGTTGTACTCAATAAATATGAGTGAATGACAAAATGAAGGCTTCCTCTGTGCACAGTCCATTTATTCACTGAGAAATAGAATTTTTAAAAAATGGTATTTGTGAAGCATTTACTCTATGCCAGGCATTTGAACTAAGCCCTGGGATAGATATAAAATAATCCGCTGTCCCACGTGGGGCTCCTAGTCTTAATCCCTATTTTATAGTCGACATAACAGAGGCACAGAGAAGTTAACTGACTTTCCCAAAGCCATACAGCAGACAAGTGGCGAAGCTGCTCATAAAAAGACAAAATCCATTGGAAAGTGGATTCTGAGGTCCAAAGATTCTTGCCTAGGCTGAGATAACAGGACTCTTCTCCTAGTAGGTAGGGTCAGATGCTGAGAGACATCTTGGGAAAAATACTAAGAACTTTGCCATCTTTCCAAATATCATCTCTCTACTCAGAACTGATCAACTCCACATACATTGCTTCGGTGTCGGTGGTGTTTAGTCTTATGTTCTCTTCCTTGCAGTGTCATTGTCCCCTCTTCTTCTGCGGTTCCTTCCTGGTGCACATGATTCCCATTTTCCATTGATTCTGTCCCAGCCCAGTCAGGAATCCACCTTTCGACTGACTTGGAAAATTTCTCTTGGCTAGGGAGAGATCTCCATTTTATCCAACCTGGGAAGCAGCGTGGCCTTGTGAAAAGAGCCCAGGTCTGAGAGTCAGAAGACCTGGGTTCTAATCCCGGCTCCTCCACTTACCTGCTGTGCGATCTTGGGCAAGGCACTTCACTTCTCTGGGCCTCAGATCCCTGATCTGCAAAATGGGGATTCAATATCCGTTCTCCCTCCTACTTAGACTATGACCCCCACGCAGGACCCGATCATCTCGTATGTACCCCAGCACTTAATACAGTGCTTGGCACACAGCAAGTGCTTAACAAAGCCCACTATTATTATTATTTTACCCTAGTGTCATCGGTCCCGCGATTTCGATTTTGCTTTGACGCTCACGTTCCCTGAATCCCGGGGTTTCTCTTTGCTCTTCGGTCCTTTCTACCTTATCCCTTTCATTCAATCGTATTTATTGAGAGCTTACTGTGTGCAGAGCACTGTACTAAGTGCTTGGGAGAGTACAACATGACAAACCCCTCACTTCCTCCCTTGGCTGACCCGAGTGATTGCAGTCTGGCTCCACGTCCACCACCGAGGGCCTCTCAGTAGGCCGCCCTGCCGTCCCCACTGCCAGGGCCCAACCTCACGCTCCAGCCATTTCCTCCAGGGAGGATGCTGGGAGCGTGTGAGGACTGTGATCCCTCGGCCAAGGGCAGGAGCAAATCTCAGGGAAAGGAAAACAGAAGTTCTGGGAAAGAGAGCTGAGAAGCAGAGAGCACAGCAGAGATACACAACCACACCACAGTCACGTCTCTCCGTGGAACTCTTCTTGTTTATACATTTCCTTTTTCCCTTCCTCTCTTGGCTTCATTCCATTCTTTCCTTCCCACCAGATCCCTCATCTCCACTGCCTGTTTCCGACCTGGACTATTTCCGTCCCTTTTTCTTCCCCTCTGTACTGCAATCTTCCCAAGGGAAAGGGAGGGGGGGATGGATTTTGGTGATCAGTGGTATTTATTGAGTGCGACTGACTATACGCAGAGCACTGGCCTAAGTGTTCAGTGACACTTAGTAGGTAGGCACTGACTCTTCTTCCTGCCTAGTGAGAGATCTCCATTTCATCTGATCTGGGAAGCAGTGTATCCTTAGTGGAAAAAGCATGGGACGGAGAGTCAGAGGACCTGGGTTCATTCATTCATTCATTCATTCATTCATTCAATAGTATTTATTGAGCACTTACTATGTGCAGAGCACTGTACTAAGCGCTTGGAATGTACAAATCGGTAACAGATAGAGACAGTCCCTGCCCTTTGACGGGCTTACGGTCTAATCGGGGGAGACAGACAAGAAAAATGGCAATAAATAGAATCAGAGTTCTAATCCCTGCTTCTCCATGTGTCCTCTGTGTGATCTTGGGCAACTCATATAACTTGTCTGTGCCTCAGCTACTTCATCTGTAAAATGGGGATTAATAATAATAATAACAATTAAATATAATGATGGTATTTGTTAAGCACATACTATGTGCCAAGCACTGTTCTCAGCACTGGGGCAGATACAAGGTAATCAGGTTGTCCCATGTGGGGCTCACAGTCTTAATTCCCATTTTATAGATGAGGCAACAGAGGCACAGAGAAGTTAAGTGGCTTGCCCAAGGTCACACAGCAGACAAGTGGCGGAGCCGGGATTAGAACCCACGTCCTCTGACTCCCCAGCCCATGCTCTTTCCACCAAGTCGCGCTGCTTCTCTAATTACAAATTAGATATTGTTAGATACAATATGTTATATTGTATTCTCCCAACTGCTTAGTAATGATGGTGTTTGTTAAGCGCTTACTCTGTACCAAGCACTGTACTAAGCGCTGGATAGTGTCTGCACACAGTAAGTGCTCAATAAATATGAATGAATGACTTCCCATCATCATGAACCAGTTTACACTGAATCATTTGATGCCAATATTTTATCGCCAGAATACTAGTCTCAATCAATTTATCTATCAATGGAATTTATTGGGTGCTTTCTATTGTGTGGAGCAGTGGACTAAAAATGCTTGGGAGAGTTCAGTACAATAGAGTTGGTGGACACGATCCATCAATATCAGGCTCCAGTTAATATCTGAAGCCTTCAGGGGTTCTAGAATCCCAGTTTAGGCAACAGACTTCCCTTTCGTTAGTGGCTTGCAACTGAATTGGAAAGAAGGCCAATCGAAACCAATTGAGAAGCGGTTTGGCCTAGTGGATAGAGCGTAGGCCTGGGAGTCAGAAGGACCTGGGTTCTAATCGGGCTCTGCCCCTTGTCTTGGGTCCTTGGGCAAGGCACTTCACTTCTCAGGGCCTCAGTTCCCTTATCTGTAAAATGGGGATTAAGGCTGTAAACCCCCCGTGGGACCTGGACTGTGTCCCACCTGATTATTTTATATCCATCTCAGTGCTTAGTACAGAGCCCGGCGCATAGTAAGCCCTTAACAAATAACATATAAAAGGCCAAGGAATGTATTAAGGAAATTCAACTCTGATATTTCCTGACTTCTCCTATTTAGTCTTTTCTCTCTCTATTTCTTTCAGATGAGGCTGCTGGGAGTGAAAGAAAGAAGGTTCTTACAGCGGAAGGCCCCGGGGCCTAGAAACACTTCTGCCGGAAAGCGGCCTGTTGATGCTCCACAGCAGGAAGAACATCATTATCTCATTCCAGAATAGTATAGTATGCCTGACCAACCTAGGCTACTTTGGTCCCAGCTCCTCAAAATGACCCCAGTGCAACCCGGACCAGCTCCCTTTATGGAGTGACCGACCACACCCAAACCCCTACACACACGCACCCCAGAATAGCCTTCTGTATAGGTAAAAATTTATATCACCCCCCCCCCCCATACACGCTCCCTCAATCTCCTACCAAATGAGCAAAAGTGAAAGCTTTTTGGGCTAAGAAATTAGGTTTAAATACGTTAGATTACAAGTTGTAATCCGGGAGTGGAATCTCTGCTCACCCTGGGAGGAAAGGAGACAGGCTGCTTTGTGTCCAAAATGCTGACATGGCTAGACAGAGCTGCCATCTGCTTTCTCTCTTGCTGTTCTGACTTTCTGCTCCTCCCCCTCTGGGGACAAAGGCACTGAATCACAGTGGGAGGACGTTGTGATGATCGATGTTTCATTTCTTGAGGTTTTTCTGCCGGTGGAGAATTGCACAGGATGTTAGTACTTGTGTGCTGTACGTTTCTAAACTTGCTTCTGCTCCCTGTCCTTTTCTTCCCTCCTTGTGAACACCATTTCCTCTCCTCCCTCCTTCTCTCACATGCTCTGTTCAGGCTGCCATGCTGTGTTTTGGACCCCCAAAGAACAGGGTCCCAGGAATTCCTCTGGGAATCAGTCCAGGGAGGCAGGATCCCAGGAATTCCTCTGGGAATTGGTCTAGGGAGGCAGGGTCCCGGGAATTCCTCTGGGAATTGGTCCAGGGAGGCAGGACGCTGAAGAATGGTCCCATGTAAGACCCACCACAGGGCCTAAATTGGGGGAGCCTCCAGGGAATCGCTCCAGACGGGGCCTCTTTGGGGCGGCCGACCTCTGTGTCATGTGACCCGCGAATAGCGTCGCCCAGTTCAGGGCTCTGGACGTGGTGCAGCTATGACCTGCCACCCTTGCCCATCCCTATCCCCCACCCATTTCTGAGGGGGCAACAGGGACACCATAGGGGGGCTGAGCACGAAGACCCGGGTGGGAACTGGGAGCAGAGTGGTCACAAGCCCACTGCCACAAGTCCACCCATCTCAGGCCAAGGAGCAGCATGGTCTCGTGAGAAGCAGAATGACCTAGCGTCAAGAGCACTAGCTTAAGAGTCAGAAGGTATGGGTTCTAATCCCGGCTCTGCCGCTTGTCTTCTGTGTGACCTTGAACAAGTCACTTCACTTATCTATGCCTCAGTTCCTTCCTCTGTAAATTGGGGGTTAAGACTAGGAGTCCCATGTGGGAAAGGGACTGTGTCCAACCTGATTACCTTGTATCTACCCCAGTGCTTATGAAAGTGCTTGGAACATAGTAAGGGCCTAACAAATACCATAATCATTATTATTATTAGGTTTCCTTTTCCTCCTGCCCCCCCCCGGGAGCTGCCGTCTTGTTACCTGGGTGGTCGGTGCCATTTTCCACTCACCCTGCCAGCAGCTGCCAATTTATTCCAGATCCCCAGTCTCTGACCCGGTGGGGAATTGTGCTCTCAGCGGGTATTGGAGACCTGACTCCTTGGCTTCAGTTTCTCCATCTGTAAAATGGGGGTGGAATACCTATTCTCCCTCCCCTTTGGTCCTGTGTGGGGCTGGGGGGACTCCATGATGATCGACCTGATTATATCGTGTGTCTTCCCTAGCATCTAGTTCGGTGTTGGGTACAGAGGACGGGCTTAACAAATGCATTTATTATTATTCCCCTTCAAGCCCTGGAGGTGGGATCTTGACGCATTCAGCCTTGTCCCCACCCCACTGCATCTCCCAAAGAAAAATTAGTCATTTCTCTGCCAACCGACAGGTTCCGTAGGCTGGTTTGTGGGCACAAATGCCCTTACGTTCTTGCCGAGCCTCCCTGCAATTTCTCTTGTCCTGTGGAAGCTACTATTCCCACCATCTTTTCCTTTTTTTCTCATTCCTTATTTATTATGACCTCAAGAAAATGCCACCTGCAGCCCCTTGCAGCAGGGGTCAGAGGTGACTTCTCAAGTCAGCAGTCTGGCCAGTGTCTCCTCCAGGGAGGCCCAGGGATGGAATAATAATTATGGCATTTGTTAAGCACTTACTATGTGCCAGGCACTGTACTGAGTGCTGGGGTGGATACACGCAAATTGGGTTAGACACAGTCCCTGTCCCACGTGGGGCTCATAGTCTCAATCCCCATTTTACAGATGGAGGTAACGGAGACTCAGAGAAGTGAAGTGACTTTCCCAAGGTCATACAGCAGACAAGTGGCAGATCGGAGACTAGAACCCATGACCTTCTGATTTCCTGGCCCGTTCTCTATCCACTGCGCCATGATATCTCTTTCAGGTCCGTCTGTGTGTGGATTGGGTGAGGAGTACTGGGCCAGATTTATTAAGCGCTTACTCTGTGCCAGGCGCTGAACTAAACGCTGGGGTAGATACAAGCTAATCAGGTTGTACACAGTCCCTGTCCCACTTGGGGCTCACCATCTTAATCCCCATTTTACAGACGAGGGAACTGTGGCTCAGAGAAGGGCGACGACTTGCTCAAGATCACCCGGCAGACAAGTGGCGGAGCAGAGATCAGAACCCAGGTCTTTCTGAGTCCCAGGTCCATGCTCTATCCACTAGGCCAAGCTCCCAGGCTGTGAGCTGGGGAGACGAGAGGAAAGCCCCACTCTGGAGCTCAGACCGTTACAGGCACCAGGCCCTGGTCTCAATTCCCAGGAAACCCACTGCACCTGGAGCGGGGAGCGGGCCGATGTAATGAAAACAGTCCACGACAGTTTATCCTTAGTGTAAATCTCCTGTCTGCCTTCTGCAGAGAGCGGCTAAACATCGCCTCGCACCAGGCGGCTCTGGGCCTGTCCGGCTGCTGGATTGTGGACGCGGGCTGGGCGGTGATTAATTGTCCCTTCTCCCTCCGGCTCCCTCACCCCCGCTCTCCTCACATACACACACACACACGTGTGCACACACTTTTTTGTGCTTCAGAGAACAAAGCTGTCTCCTGCCCCAACGACCAGGCCATCACAGACAGACTCCACTCTCCTTGGATTAAGCCAATTTATCTGCCGGTGAGGGGCTGCCGGGGAGGAGAGGGGGTGAGGGGAAGCGGCCAGGACGGGGGACGCCTGCCTGCCAGCTCCTTTTCAACAAGGCAGGAGGCTGCTTCTGGCCATATAAGGGAAGGAGCCCTGGGAGAAGACTCCTCCAGGCCGGATGGAGAAAGCCCAGGCGGCCTCTGTTTAATCTGTCCTCTTCCCTCGCTTCCCTCCTCGCGCGCTTCCTCTCCTCTCACTGGGGCAAGGCTGCGGAAAAGGGATGGAGACGTGGGAATGTCGCTCCCTACCCCTGTCCGAAGGCAGCGTTGGGCGCCGATGGGAAACATCTGGGGCTGTCTCGGCTCATTCCCCCTCCCCCCAAGTAGTCCCAATTCAGGCGCCTCCCACCTCCCCCGGCTCCGGGGCCCTTGGAGAAGCAGCGTGGCTTAGAGGATGGAGTACGGGCCTGGGAGTCAGGAGGCCCGGGGTTCTAATCCCGGATCCACCACGTGTCCGCTGTATGACCTTGGGCAAGTCGCTTCCCTTCTCTGTACCTCAGTTACCTCATCTGGAAAATGGGGATAAGAGTGTGAGCCCCATGTGGGACGGGGACTGTGTCCGATCTGGTTAACTTGTATCTATCCCAGAGCTTAGAACAGGACTTGGCGCTTAGTCAGAGAATGATGGAAGGAGAAAGGAGAAGAGGGAGGGAGGGAGGGAAAGAAGAGTCAGTCAGCTCACCAATTACCATAATTATGATTGTTACTATTATTACGATGATGACGCTGGTATTTAAGGGCTTACTATGTACTGAGCACTGTTCTAAGCACTGGGGTAGGTACAAGGTAATCAGGTCGTCCCACGTGGGGCTCCCCATTTTACAGATGAGGTAATTGAGGTACAGAGACGTTAAGTGGCTTGCCCAAGGTCACACAGCAGACAAGTAACGGAGCCAAGATCAGAACCCACATCCTCTGACTCCCGAACCCGTGCTTTTTCACTAAGCTGTGCCGCTTCCCCAGCCACGCCGCTTATTACCTCTGGCTCCTTGAGGATGGAAACTGTGGATCCCATTTCCTCGCTAGAGACAGAGGGACCGGAGCCAATTCTAACAGTGTTATGGCCTCTGCCCTCTAAGAGTCACACTCGCTAGCCCGGGCCTAGAAGATAGCTGGGTGCAAGCCAGGCACACTAGTGCCTTGGCCCTGGGGCTGGGAGCCCAGGCTCCGTTAGTTTCTACCAGGACCTTTGTGGTGCTCGGTGTTGGGGGTGCAGTCTCGCTTAACGTTTTGTACTTTTCTGCTGCACCAGAGTGGAATTCCTTCCAGACTATTATTTCCGGAAGCAGTTTGGCCTAGTGGAAAGAGCCCGGGTCTGGGAGTCAGAGGAGCTGGGTTCTAATCCCGGCTCTTTCCCCTGCCTACTGGGTGACCGTGGGTAAGTCACTGGACTGCTCTGTGTCTCAGTTTCCTCGTCTGTAAAAATGGGGAATCGATATCTCCCTCCTGCTTAAGCTGTCAGCCCCACTTGGGACAGGGACTGTGTGACCAGATTAACTTGTATCTACCCCAGTGCTTAGCGTGGCTCAGTGGAAAGAGCACGGGCTTTGGAGTCAGAGGTCATGAGTTCAGATCCCGGCTCCGCCACTTGTCAGCTGTGTGACTGTGGGCAAGTCACTTAACTTCTCTGTGCCTCAGTTACCTCATCTGTAAAATGGGGATTAAGACTGTGAGCCCCACGTGGGACAACCTGATTCCCTTGTGTCTACCCCAGCACTTAGAACAGTGCTCGGCACATAGTAAGCGCATAACAAATACCAACATTATTATTATTATTACAGTGCTTGCCACAGAATAAGCACTTAACTAATGCCATTATTATTACTTAGATTGTGAGCCCCGTGTGGGACAGCGATTGTCCAACCTGACTATTTTGTAGGTACCCCGGTGCTTAGCAGAGTACTTACCAAATAACACAATGATTATTCCCCCTGCTCCCTGATTGTTGCTTCCATGAAAGTTCAATTCCCCTGCCCCTACCCTACCTTTTCAGTTACTGTGATGTCTTTGTCATGCCCCAAACTGAGGAAAATACTGGGTGGTATTTCTGCTTCGAATTCCTGTTTCAAATCCAAGGGTGACTCTGGGGTTCTCTGCCCCAATGCCTTGCCGAAGAGAAATGGAGATTGCTCCTTTCAGAGCCCTCTTTGGGCAGGGGGTGGAATGAAGTTTGCACTCAGGAGGGTAGACTGTAAATTCCTTGAAGGCAGGGATTGTGTCTACTATTTCTATTTTACCCTCCCAAATGCTCAGTACAGTGCTCTGCATGGAGCAGGTGCTCTATTTAGATGCTCTGCTCTAGAGGGTGAAGAACACAGCTGCTTCCCTGCAGGCTGCCCCTTTCTCCCTTCTCCCTTCTCCTCTTTCCTCCCTTTATCCTTTCTTCTCTGTCCTTCCATCCTCCCCTCTCTTTCTCCCTCCATCTTCCCCCTCTCCTCCCATCTTTCCCTCCCTCCCTCTTCCCCTTTCTCCTTCTATCATTCTCGCTCTTTCCATCTTCCCCTCCCTCCAGCCTCCCCCTCCCCTCCCTTCTCTCCCCCTCCATGTTTCTCACCCTCCTTCCCTCTATCCTCTCCTCTCTCTCACCCTCCATCTTCCCCCTCTCCTCCCATCGTTCCCTCCCTCCCTCTTCTCCTTTCTCCTTCCATCATTCTCGCTCTTTCCATCTTCCCCTCCCTCCATCCTCCCCTCTGTCCCTCCACCTTCCCCTCCCTTCCTCCCTCCACCTTTCTCTATCTTCCCCTCCCTCCAGCCTCCCCCTCCCCTCCCTTCTCTCCCCCTCCATGTTTCTCACCCTCCTTCCCTCTATCCTCTCCTCTCTCTCACCCTCCATCTTCCCCCTCTCCTCCCATCTTTCCCTCCCTCCCTCTTCTCCTTTCTCCTTCCATCATTCTCGCTCTTTCCATCTTCCCCTCCCTCCATCCTCCCCTCTGTCCCTCCACCTTTCCCTCCACCTTTCTCTATCTTCACCTCCCTCCAGCCTCCCCCTCCCCTACCTTCTCTCCCCCTCCATGTTTCTCACTCTCCTTCCCTCCATCCTCTCTTCTCTCTCACCCTCCCTCTCTCTCACCCTCCCTTTCTAAGCCAGGTTCTGGTGAGCGCCAAGGTCTCTTTCCTCTTTCTATTCTCTCACTCCCCAACCTTTGGGTTTCTGGCTACTTTGCCAAAGGAAGCTCAATATGCCACCTGTCCTTCCTGGAGCCTAGGAATGTTGGCGCCCATGGGATGGCCGGGGCCCTTTCCTTCCCCCTGCCCCAAGGCAGGATGGAGAGCAGGGAAACCTCTCCGTGTTTCTTCCTTGGTCCCCGATCTTCACACCCATCCGGCTCCTGTCCCGGGCCGGCTGAAGACCGGAAACTCAGAGACCTCTCCGATGTCTCCCAGCCCAAGGTGCAGTGCTGCATCTCTGGTCAGTTGTGAGTCTGAGATGAAGCACTGTAGCTCGGGAAGGGAGGAGCTGTCCAGCCGGACGGGGAATCGTCGTCCCCGATGCCCCTGCTCCCCCGTCCCATCGGCCGGCCGCACGGACAAGCAGCGGCAACCCTGTGGGAGCCCCTCTCCTCCCCAGGAACAGCCCCCGACCTGACCCGGAGGGACAGAGCAGCTTTCTGCGGTTGGTAGGTGGATCCAGGAGAGGCACCCTGCGATCGGACGTGTTCTTCACCTAATAAAGATGCGGCTGGGCTGGGGGACAGAGATCCCACGGGGCGGTCCTTTCTCAAAGACAAATGCTACCTTTCCCCTCTTTTCTGGAAAGAGCTATGAGGGGTTTGGACTGATTGATTGATGGGCTGAGGAGTCTCCCACCTCATCATCATCACCAGGTATTTACTGATCGCCCACAAGACTGGTGCTGCAGGGAGACTCCCCGGAGGGCTGGATTTGGGGAGGGGCTGGTTTGGGGAACAGCCCGATGGAGACTGTGGAGAACGACAGGTCCTGATACTGACTGATGCCCTCTCTCTTCTCCGGGCACTGCCTCCCATCCCTCCCGGCTATCGCAAAGGAAGAGGTACAGCGTGGCCTAATGGAGAAGCCATAGGGCTGGGTTCTAATCTCAGCTCAATCACTTGCCTGCCGTGCGACCTTGGGCAAGTCACTTAACTTCTCTGGGCCCCTGTTTCCTCATCTGTAAAATGGGGATTCAATACCTGTTTTCCCTCCCCGCTCAACTCTGAGTCCCTTGTGAGACAGGCATCATAACTGACCTAATTGTCTTCTACCGACAGCCCTGGGCACAAATAATTGCCCCAGTTACTATTATTAGGTCCCTGGTGTTCAGAGAAAGCACCATGAAAAATTGTTCGGGAGAAAAGCAGACTTCCAGACCGAGATATTTGGGAATAAAGGGAAAGCAACATTTAACGGTTCCCAGCTCCAGGTTCAGATTAACTGGAAATTTGGAAGTTTCCATAACGGGAACTGAAAGAACAGTAACCAGGGAGAATTTAGGGAGAAAAAAATGCTAGCTAATAGTAATAATTGTGGCATTTATTAAGTGCTTACTCTGTGCCAAGCACTGTACTAAGCGCTGGGGTAAATGCAAGATAAAATCAGGTCCTACATGGAGTTCACAGTAGGAAGTAGAAGAAGTACTGAATCCCCATTTTGCAGATGAGGGAACTGAGTCGTGGCTTAGTGGCAAGAGCCTGGGCTTGGGAGTCAGAGGTCGTGGATTCTAATCCTGGCTCTGCCACTTGTCAGCTGTGTGACTTTGGGCAAGTCACTTCACTTCTCTGTGCCTCAGTTCCCTCATCTGTCAAATGGGGATGAAGACTTTGAGCCCCACGTAGGACAACCTGATTACCACGTCTCTACCCCAGTGCTTAGAACAGTGCTTGGCACATAGCAAGCGCTTAACAAATACCATCGTCATCAAGAGGACCGAGGATTAGAACCCAGACCCTCTGACTCCCAAGTCCGTGTTCTTTCCACTAGGTCATGCTGACTTCCATGAAACTACAGCCTTCTTGGCGTAGACACTGTCAGCTTCAGTTCAGGGGGTCAGGAGGGAGGGCTCCGACGGGGCCTCGATCACACACACAGAGAGTCTTCCCCGATCGCCATGAAGCAACGGAAAAGGCCTTCCTTTTCCATCCCCGGGGCCTCTCGCTCCATCTCATCATTTGGGAGAGGGAATCCTCACAAGGGTAGAGCCAGGTCCCCACCCTCCCTGAAGTGGGAAGGAGGAAAAAAAGGGAAGGAGGACCGCCCTGAGCTGGGATCCGGTAGCCTCGGAAGCTAACGCCCGACAACTTCCTGGGGAACGAGGCGCCTCCGCCGGGGCCAGCTGCAGCCGTGGGGGCTCGAGACAAGCTCCTCCCCAGAACCTGAAAGGATCCTGGTTTCCTGCCTACAGGCCACCCCCACCGTGTCCTCAGGGTCCAGTTTTCCCAGGAATCCCTTAGGTGCTGAGATGGGGATTCCTGGAAATACTGTTCTTGAGGTCATGGCTTGGCAGCGGACGGATGGGCCCTCGTCCATCCCGGCGCTGGGAAGCAGCTGCAACAGTTCAGGTTTGGCTCTGTCTCGGGTGAGACTGATGATGTTGAGAGCTGAACCCAGAGGTCGGACAGAAGAAGCCGGAGGTAAGAGAGGGCTTCCTTATGCTGCTTCCTAATAATTTAGATAACATAAATAATTCATTTATATTAATGCCTGTCTCCCCCTCTAAACTGTAAGCTCGATATGGGCAGGGAGCATGTCCGTTAATTCTGTTGTACTGTATTCTCCGTGCTTTGCACATAGTAATTGCTCAATAAATATCACTGACTGATGATCGATCCCTCTCCTGTTCCTAAGCAGCTCAGAGAGCTTCATTGCTCCGATCTCTAACATCCCAGTGGGACAGGCATCTTCCCAGACTTCACTCCCCATTAGGTTCTGATGAAGCTAGCAAAAGTGTTAGGGATTTCACAGGCTGGGGCTGAGAGGGGTAGAAGCTTGAGAGGGGAGAGGGGTGGAGAGGATAGGATGAGGGGATAGGAGGGGAAAAGGGTGGAGGGGACAGGGATTTCACGGGGTGGGGCAGAGAGGGGTAGAAGCTTGAGAGGGGAGGGGGTGGAGGGGATAGGATGAGAGGCACACTTCCTCCTCTGTGCTCAGGATACTCTCTCTCCTAATAATAATAATAACAACAGCATTTGTTAAGAGCTTACTATGTACCAAGCACAGTTCTAAAGACTGGGGTAGATACAAGCTAATCAGGTTGGACACAGTCCCCGTCTCACATCGGGCTCACAGTCTTAATCCCCACTTTACAGATGAGGTAACTGAGGCATAGAGAAGTGAAGTGACTTGCCCAGAGTCACGCATCAGACAAGTGACAGAGCTGGGATTAGAAATCATTTCCTCTGACCTCCAGGCCCGTGCTCTTTCTACTAGGCTACGCTGCTTCCCCACAACGTCAACCAGTCCCAAGCCCTTCCAAATCATGAGAAAATTTTTCCCGCTTCATATTGCTTTCTGGCCACTGCCCTACCAGCTAGGCTCCCTCCCTTCTGCCCTGGCAGCCCATCTGAACCACCAGATGCCGACTTAGTCGCCCACCCTGGGAGGGCTGGCCCTGAGCTCTGGCCTCTGGGTGCCAATCTTGTTCCGTCCGGCAAAGGGCAGCCAGCCCCCGGGCGATGGATGATTCTTCAGAGGAGCCACGAGTGGCTCCTTCCTGTTGGAGAAAGTAGTCCCAGAAAGGCTACTCCAAGCCCTGTGCGGCTAGTGTCAAGGGGGGGTTCCAGGGAGAGACCCGGAGTTTCCTCCCAGCCCCGGGGGACGCTCCCTTTCCCTTACAGACTCAACATCTGGAGCTTGGCTGGGGTTACCGAGGCTCAGGTGGTTGCAAACGGATCAAAAGCCTCTCCTTTGGAGGTAAGCCAAACCTCCAATTCTACGGGAAAGATCTCCGGGCTGCTCCGGTTAGACTGGAAGCTCACTGTGGGCAGGGAATGTGCCTGTTTACTGTTGAATTGTACTCTCCCAAGCGCTTAGTACAGAGCTCTACACAAGGTAAGCATTCAATAAATATGATTGGCTGACTCCGGCTAGGGCCCTCTGGCTCCTGGGGAGGTGGGTGGAACCAGAGGCTGAGGTCCTCAGCTTCTTGTTGGGAATAAAATTTGGACTTCTTTCCATGTCAACTGTTTCTTTTCGTCACTTGGGTTCTCCAGGCTGGGGGGATGGACGCCCCCGGGCTCCCCCCTATATGGGCAATAGTCCGTATCCCAGGTACCCAAGGACTGCTGCTTCCGTGTCCAGCCGCACTGAGGGGGTAGCCTCACTGGGAGGTGTTCCCATTGTGCTAAGCACTGTGCTGTGGGCTGGGCTGATGGGGAGGGAGGAGACTATGGAAGCAGTACTCTGCCCTCAGAGCGCTGATTCGATCTAAAGGAGTTGGGACAAACACACCACACACAAATGCCCCAGAGACATCTGGCTGAGAGCAAAGCCATCAAAAGATTAAAAAAAAATCCCACAACAAACACATAAACACATAATTCACAGAAATATAATAATAATAATAATAATAATAATGATTGTACAATTTATTAAGTTCTTACTATGTGTCAGGCAGTTCACTGGGCGCTCTCTAAGGGATTGTCTCTATTGTTGAATCAAACTTTCCAAGCAATTACTAGTGCTCTGCACACAATAAACGCTCAATAAATATGATTGATTGAATGAATGAATGAATAAATAAATGAATGAATGAATGGGGTGCAAAGAAGCAAATCAGGTTGCACACAGTCCCTGTCCCATGTGGGGCGCATAGTCTCAATCTCCATTTTACAGATGAGGCAACTGAGGCCCAGAGAAGTGAAGTGACTTGCCCAAGGCCACACAGCAGACAGGTGGCGGAACAGGGATTAGAACCCATGACCCTCTGACCCCCAGGCCCGGGGTTTAGCCACTATAATAGTAATGTTGGTATTTATTAAGCGCTTACTATGTGCAGAGCACTGTTCTAAGCGCTGGGGTAGATACAAGGTAATCAGGTTGTTCCACGTGAGGCTCACAGTCTTAATCCCCATTTTACAGATGAGGGAACTGAGGCACAGAGAAGTTAAGTGACTTGCCCAAGGTCACCCAGCTGCCAAGTGACAGAGGCGGGATTCGAACCCATGACCTCTGACTCCCAAGCCCGTGCTCTTTCCACTGAGCCATGCTGCCTCCCATACCATGCTGCTTCTCTGCTTCTGTATTTAAGCAGGGTGGTGGGAACTGAGCCTCAGCTAATAACTCTTCTAAAGGGGACCCGACCTCCAGGAAGCCTCTGAGAAAGAATTAATTCACCTTGGGTCGCTTCCCTCCTCCTACATTCTTCTAAAACCACCTCCTCAGGGAAGCCAAAGGCCGAGGAGACTCTAGAAAACTTTGGAGTCAAGAGCCCAGACAGAGGTCCATTGATTTTCCTGATTGGGTTACGCTAATTTTGAATTCCACACATGGAAGCCTCTCTGGAGGCTGAAGACTGCTTTCCTGGGAGAAAACAGACTTAAATTCGGTTGTAACAACTCACCTCCCGCAGCTCAACCCGTAGCGACAAAGCTGCTTGGCCTAGCCCAAAGAAGCAGCGTGGCCGAATGGAAAGAGCGCAGACCTGGGACTCAAAGGACCTGGATTCTAATCCTGGCTCTCCTACTGGTCTGCTCTGTGATCTTGGGCAAGTGACTTAACTTCTCTGTGCCTCAGTTTCTTCACCTGTAAATTAGGGATTAAATCCTACTCCCTCCATACTTAGCCTGTGAGACAGGGTCTGTGTCTAATCTGATTTACTTTATATCTACCCCAGCGCTCAGTACAAGTCTTGGCACATAGTAAGTGCTTAACAAATAGCATTAAAATCACCTGTAAATTAGGGATTAAATCCTACTCCCCTCATAGCCCGTGAGACAGGGTCTGTGTCTAATCTGATTTACCTTATATCTACTCCAGCGCTCAGTACAAGTCTTGGCACATAGTAAATGCTTAACAAATAGCATTAAAATCACCTGTAAATTAGGGATTAAATCCTACTCCCCTCATAGCCTGTGAGACAGGGTCTGTGTCTAATCTGATTTACTTTATATGTACCCCAGCGCTCAGTACAAGTCTTGGCACATAGTAAGTGCTTACCAAATAGCATTAAAAACAAACAACAACAAAAAACCCCACCTCCAGCCAGGAGTCCAGCCCTCCGCTGGGCCTTGGCCCGTTACTCAGCCACAGTGGACAAAGGCCTCTCTGAGGTGCTGGTGTCTGAGCTGGTCCTGGGGAATGGGGAAAGGGGGGTGGAAGGGGGTGCTTGGGGTGGGAGGGCACCCAGGTTAGGGGGAGGGGATGGAAGTAGGGAAGACAGCGGCAGTCGCTGGCTCTGGATCCTCAGGTTAATCTGGGATCTTGAGGGCAGGGCTACTGCGGCAGGGGAGTCTCATGGGGAACCAAAAAATACATCAACAGAAATATAAAAATTCCTCACCACTGACAGAAACGTTCAAGTGTGGAGAAGCTACATAAGGACACGAGAGACGAAAACAGAATTTAGAGAGAGAAAAACCCTACTGTTAAGGGGTCCCACGAGGAACAGAGTCAAGTCCGGTGATCGGCCCCAGTTTCAAGGAAGAGTTAGGGGATCATCTGAATTTTGAAAGAAAGCAGGAACATGGCTGTCTGCCCCTGTAGACTCTAAGCTCCTTGTGGACCAAGATTGCA
Organism: Ornithorhynchus anatinus; assembly: GCF_004115215.2. Taxonomy (NCBI): domain Eukaryota; kingdom Metazoa; phylum Chordata; class Mammalia; order Monotremata; family Ornithorhynchidae; genus Ornithorhynchus; species Ornithorhynchus anatinus. The sequence continues at coordinate 16,806,139 of NC_041749.1, forward strand.
CCTACCAACTCTATTATATATGGGAAGCAGCGTGGCTTAGTGGAAAGAGCCCGGGCTTGGGAGTCAGAGGTCTTGGGTTCTAATCCTGCCTCCGCCACTTATCAGCTGTGTGACTTTGGGCAAGTCGCTTAACTTCCCTATGCCTTAATTACTTCCCTATGCCTTAATTACCTCATCTGTAAAATGGGGATTAAGACTGTGAGCCCCAAATGGGACAACCGGATTATCTCGTATCTATCCCAGCGCTTAGAACAGTGCTTGGCATATAATAAGCACTTAAATACCATTATTATTACTATATTGTACTTCCGAAGCTTTAAGTACAGTACTCTGCACACAGAGAGCGTTCAGCTAAATCCACTCACTGATTGATGGTTGGGTGAAAAAGAGTGGGGAGGGCACTCCAAGCAGGGAGAATAATATTCATAATTGATGGGGGTGGGAAGTAGGTGCGAAGGTGGACTCGGTGAAAGAAGGTGGGCTCGGTAAAATCCCAGCAATTAGGGGAAGGCTTGGAAAACCTTAGAGAAGCAGTGTGACCCAGTGGATAAAGCACAGATTTAGGTGTCGGAAGGACCTGGGTTATAATCCTGGCTCTGTCACTTATCTGCTGTGTGACCTTGGGCGAGTCACCTACTTCTTCGTGTCTCAGTTACCTCATCTGTAAAATGGGGATTAAGACAGTGAGCCCCATATGGGATAGGGACTGTGCCCAACCTGATTCACTTGTATCTGACCCAGTGCTTAGTACAGTCCTGACACATAGCATGCACTCAGTAAATACACCTGGTTGATCGGTTGAAGCAGTTAACATAAAAAGGACCTTTGGTCAGCAACAGACAAGCGGTTTCACTGCTCACAGATCACAGTTGCCCAAATCAAGGTACAACCTCCATGTTGTTATTACTCTATTTTATTAATGATGTGTATATATCTATGATTCTATTTATCTATTTTGATGGTAGTGATGACCGTCTACTTGTTTTGTTTTGCTGCTTGTCTCCCCCTTTTAGACTGTGAGCCCGTTGTTGGGCAGGGATTGTCTCTATCTGTTGCCAAATTGTACATTCCAAGAGCTTAGTACAGTGCTCTGCGCTCAGTAAACCCTCAATAAATATGATTGAATGAATGAATAATAATGTTGGTATTTGTTCAGCGCTTACTATGTGCCGAGCACTGTTCTAAGCGCTGGGGTAGACACAGGGGAAATCAGGTTGTCCCACGTGGGGCTCACAGTCTTAATCCCCATTTTACGGATGAGGTCACTGAGGCACCGAGAAGTGAAGTGACTTGCCCAAAGTCACACAGCTGACAAGTGGCAGAGCCGGGGTTCGAACCCATGACCTCTGACTCCAAAGCCTCGGGCTCTTTCCACTGAGCCACGCTAATGAATGAATGCTCCGGGTCTCTAATAATAATGATGGCGTTTGTTAAGCCCTACTATATACCGGGCATTCTTCTAAGCGCTGGGGTGGATACAAGCAAATCGAGCTGGACACAGTCCCTGTCCCATTGTGGGGTCCACATTCTCAATCCCCATTTGACAGATGAGGTAACTGAGGCTCACAGAAGTGAAGTGATTTACCCAAGGTCTCACAGCAGACAAATCGAGGAGCCGGGATTAGGCAACGGATTAGTGGGGGGCTTTCTGAGGGTGAAAAAGGCCTCGGGGAGGAGGAGACTTCTGGATTTTGTCTCCTGGGTGGCCAACCGCTCCACACTCCTCAAAGGCAGGAGGCTTCATTCCCTGGAGATTGGGAAGATATAGCTTGGAAAAATAAGTACCCAGCGCCACCTACTGTATATTATATTATTATTATTATTATTATTATTAAGCACCTAACTCCTCTGTGCCTCAGTTCCCTCATCTGTAAAATGGGGATGAATAATAATAACAAGCACACAGGTTATTAGGTTGGACACAGTCCCTGGGGCTGACAGTCCAAGTAAAAGGGAGAACATTAGACTGTGAGCCCGGCGTCGGGCAGGGATTGTCTCTATCTGTTGCCGAATTGTACATTCCAAGCGCTTAGTATAGTGTTCTGCGCATAGTAAGCGCTCAGTTACTACGATTGAATGAATGAATGAAATCCCCATTTCACAGATGAGGAAACAAGCCCAGAGAAATTAAGTGACTTGCCCCAGGTCACCCAGCAGACAAGTGGCAGATCTGGAATTAGAACCCAGGACCTCTGACTCCAAGCCACCTTGCTCCCTTTAAGGTTAGAGATCACCCTGCTCAACTTAGTAATAGGTCCAGGCTCAGGGGCTGGTGAATTCTGACAGTACACTTTTTTTTCCAACGGTATTTTTTAAGCACTTACTATGTGCCAGGCGTTGTACTTGGCGCTGGGGTAGCTACAAGCTAATCAGGCCCGACAGCGTCCGTGCCCCATGTAGGGCTCACAGTCGTAATCCCCATTTTACAGATGAAGTAACGGAGGCTCAGAGGAGTTAAGTGACTTGCCCAGGGTCACCCAGCAGGCAAGTGGAAGAGCTGGGTTTAGAACCCAGGTCTTCTGACTCCCGGATCCATGCTCTTCTGGCTCACTAGGCCATGTTGCTTCTCTTTTTGTTAATGGATGTAATAGAGCAGAAGATAAGACCACCCTCTTAGATTGACCTCACGGTCAGCACGGGGTGGGACACGGGCCAGCCCCTAAGCCCCAGCTAAGAGTCCAGAGGTGAGGGACCAGAGGTGAGATGGAATTGACTGAGTGCTTACTGTGCGCTGAACACTGTACAGAAGGGTTAGCCTTGTACTAATTCCCCGTCACTGGGCAGAGATTGTCTCTATCTGTTGCCAAACTGTACATTCCAAGCGCTCAGTACAGTGTTCTGCACATAGTAAGTGCTCAATAAATATTATTGAATGAATGCATGAACAATTCGATCCCAAGTAACCTCCTTAATATTTCAATAGTATTTATTGAGCGCTTACTAGGCGCAGACCACTGTACTGAGCGCTCGGAATGTACAATCCGGCAACAGATAGAGACAATCCCTGCCCAGTGACGGGCTCACAGTCTAATCATAATTGTGGTATTTGTTAAGCACTTACTACGTGCCAAACACTGTTCTAAACGCTGAGGTAGATACAAGGTGATTAGGTAGTTCCACGTGGGGCTCGCGGTCTTCTTCCCCATTTTCCAGATGAGGTAACTGAGGCACAGGGAATTTAACAGACTTGTCTAAGGTCACACAGCAGACGTGTGGTGGAGCCGGGATTAGAACCCACGACCCCTGACTCCCAAACCCGTGCTCTTGCCATGAGGCCACGCTGCTTCTCTGTGGGCAGGGAACGTGTCTACCAACTTTATTTTATTTTATTTCCTGAGTGCGTAGTACAATCGTCGTGGGCAGGGAATGTGTCTGTTTATTGTTGTAGTGTACTCTCCCAACCGCTCGGTACAGTGCCCCGCACACAATCAGCGCTCAATAAATAGGATTAAATGAATGAATACACTGTTCTGCACACATCGAGCGGTCCAAAAATATCACCGACTGATTGAACTCCCAAGCACAGTACTCCGCCCAAAGCAGGCCCTCAGTCCCTGAGGTGGAAAACAGGCACCGTACTGAACAAAGGCCCAGAATTTGTCGGGTGTCGAGAGGGCGGGAGAAAAGGGAGCTGGGCCCGGGACGCCCGGTTGGAAAGGAAGGAGAGTGAGCGGGTGGGAGTTGGAGGGAGAGTGGATCGGTGTGTGATAAACGGGACACACAGGCTGCCGGACACCCTACCCCGGAGGGAACAGCGGCTCCTTCGCAGGAGCGGCTACGAGAAGATCACGCGACGGAAGCAAAAGTCGAAACAGCTCCTGGCATTGCAAACAAGCACAGTTCCACAAAGGGTATGTGCAGAATACAGAGAGGGAAAGACAATGTGTGGGGGCGCTGGGGCAGGGAATAGGGGCAACTGCAGGTTCTTTTTATGGTATGTGCAATAATAATAATGATAATAATTCTGGTACTCGTTAAGCGCTTACCTTGTGCCAGGCACTGCACTAAGCGCTGGGTGGATACAAGCAAATCAGGTTGGACACAGCCCTTGTCGTACCTGGGGCTCACGGCCTCCATCCCCATTTTACAGATGAGGCAGCTGAGGCCCAGAGAAGTGAAGCGACTTGCCCGAGGTCGCACAGCGGACAAGTGTGACCCCTTTGTTGGGCAGGGATTGTCTCTATCTGTGGCCGAATTGTATATTCCAAGCGCTTAGTCTATTCCTAGCTCAGAGAAGCAGCGTGGTACAGTGGAAAGAGCCCGGGCTTGGGAGTCAGAGTTCATGGGTTCGAATCCCGGCTCCGCCGCTTGCCAGCTGTGTGACTTTGGGCAAGTCACTTCAGTTTTCTCTGTGCCTCAGTTACCTCATCTGTCAAATGGGGATTAAAACCGGGAGCCCCACACGGGACAACCTGATCGCCTTGTATCCCCCAGTACTTAGAACAGCGCTCTGCACATAGTAAGCGCTTAACAAATACCACCATTTTATTTTATTTTTTAGTACAGGGCTCTGCACACCTTAAGTGCACGGGCTTTGGAGTCAGAGGTCATGAGTTCGAATCCCAGCTCTGCCGCTTGTCAGCTGTGTGACTGTGGGCAAGTCACTTCGCTTCTCTGTGCCTCGGTTACCTCATCTGTAAAATGGGGATTAAGACCGGGAGCCCCACGCGGGACACCCTGATTCCCCTGTGTCTACCCCAGCGCTTAGAACAGTGCTCGGCACATAGTAAGCGCTTAACGAAAACCAACATTATTATTATTATAAATACGATTGAAGTGGCGGAGCCGGGATTAGAACCCATGACTCCCAGGCCTCTGCTCTATCCACTGCTTCTCGCGTCCTCCTTTGTAAGGACTAAGTGTCATGCATTGTTCTAAGCACTGAGAAGTCAGACAACGTCCCTTCAACCGGAGGATGAACCCCCACCCTTCTCCCCGTCCCTGGGCTCCCCGTGGCCCCCGCTGGGGTGTTCTCGGTCGCCGCCACGGGTCATCTCCGGGCCCAAATGGCCCTCGCGGATGGCCCTCTCCCTCGCCCGCTCTCCGGAGTTTGGAGACGAGTCACGCAGGAGGGGCCTCCATTCCCACCCCCGACCTGTCTTCCCAAACTTGGTCGGTGGGAGCGGAGGGTAGGGAGGCAGGCAGGCTCCCCGGGAAGCAGCTGGGAGAGACTTCCTGCCCCCGCCACCAAGTCCCGGGCGTGACAGGCTCTGAGCCTCCCCTTCCCGATGAGGATCGTACCCTCCCACCCAGCCCCGGAGCCTAAGGGCCCGGCCTGGCGCTCCTAGGCCCAGCTCGGCGGAAGATGGCGTGAGGCAAGAACGCGGAGGCCTGGGCAAGTGCCTGGAAATTTGGGGATTCCACTTCCCTTCGGGGACGGTCATTCATTCAGTCCTAGGCTCTGCCACTTCGCAGCTGTGTGACTCCGGGCAAGTCACTTCACTTCTCTGTGCCCCAGTTACCTCATCTGGAAAATGGGGATTAAGACTGGGAGCCTCACGTGGGACCACCTGATTACCCTGTATCTACCCCAGCGCTTAGAACGGTGCTCTGCACGTAGTAAGCGCTTAACAAATACCAACATTTTAAATTTTTTTTAGCGCTTACATGGGGGCAGAGCGCTGTACTAAGCATTTGGAAGAGTACAATACAACAATAAAAAAAAAAAGTACTTAAGCGCTTACTACGTGCCAAGCACTGTTCTAAGCGCTGGGGTAGATACAAGTTAATCAGGTTGGACACAGTCCCTGTCCCACATGGGGCTCACCCTCTTGTCAGCTGGTGACTGTGAGGAAGTCACTTAACTTCTCTGTGCCTCAGTTACCTCATCTGTAAAATGGGGATGAAGACCGTGACCCCCCCCCCCCACATGGGACAAGCCGATAACCTTGTATCTCCCCCAGCGCTTAGAATAGTGCTCGGCACATGGTAAGAGCTTAACAAATACCAACATTATTATTATTATTAATCCCCACTTTACAGATGAGGTAACGAGGCACAGAGAAGTGATGCGACTTGCCCAAGGCCCCACAGCAGATATGTGACAGAGCCAGAATCAGAACCCAGGTCTTTCTGATTTCCGGGCCTGTGCTCTATCCATTAAGCCACATCGCTTCTCCAACAGACACATTCCCTGCCCACAAGGAGTTTACAGGAAGGTGGACCCTCTGGACTTCATGGGGGCACAGCCCTGTTGTCCTAAAAATAATAGTGATGGCAATTTTTGAGCACTTCCTATGTGCCAGGCACTGTACTAAGCTCTGGGGTAGATACAAGACAATTAGGATGAACACAGTCTTTGTCCCGCAAGGGGTTCAGAGTATTGATTCCCATTTTACAGATGAGGGAACTGAGGCACAGAGAAGTGAATAATATTGTTGGTATTTGTTAAGCGCTTACTATGTGCAGAGCACCGTTCTAAGCTCTGGGGTAGATACAGGATAATCAGCTTGTCCCACATGAGGCTCACAGTTAATCCCCATTTTACAGATGAGGTCACTGAGGCACAGAGAAGTGACTTGCCCACAGTCGCAGAGCTGGGATTAGAACCCAGGTCCCAGGCCTGTGCTCTCTGTACTAACGGGATGGATTACAAGTCATCAGATCAGACACAGTCCCTGTCTCACTTGGGGCTCACAGTCTAAGGGGAAAAGAGAACAGGTATCGATAACCATTTTAGAGATGAGGAAACCGAGGCCCAGAGAAGTTAAATGACTTACTCAAGGTCACACTGCAGACAAGTGGCAGAGCTGGGATTAAAATCCAGGTCACTTGACTCCCCGGCTCCTGCTCTTTCCACCACACTATGCTGTTTCTCTATTTGGGGGACGAGGAAGGCTTTTTCCCTTTCTGTGGAATGCGGGCTGCCCTGGATAATAATGTATCTGTTAAGCGCTTACTCCGTGCAGAGCACTGTTCTAAGCGCTGCGGGAGATACAGGGTCATCAGGTTGTCCCACGTGAGGCTCACAGTCTTAAGCCCCATTTTCCAGATGAGGGAACTGAGGCACCGAGAAGTTAAGCGACTTGCCCACGGTCACCCAGCTGACAAGGCGGGGTTGTTATTTTGTGACTAGGGCAGACCCAGGCCTTGGGGACTTAAATCTGCCGTGGGGTTTTGAGGGCAACACCCAGAATCTGCCCCGTCCTGGGAGGGACCCGAATCTTGGATCTGTGACCTTTAGACTTTTCATTTTCACCCCACCCCCAACCCCACAGCACTTCAGCGTGGCTCAGTGCCAAGAGCCCGGGCTTGGGCGTCAGAGGTCATGGGTTCTAATCCCGGCTCTGCCGCTTGTCAATTGTGTGACCTTGGGCAAGGCACAGAGAAGTCACTTCTCTGTGCCTCCGTTACCTCATCTGGAAAATGGGGATGAAGACCGTGAGCCCTACGTGGGGCAACCTGAGTACCTTGTATCTACCCCAGTGCTTAGAACAGTGCTTGGCACATAGTAAGCGCTTAACAAATACCAACATTATTATTATGTACATATTTTAAAAATATATATATTATGTTACTTATTTCTTCATAGTAATGTCCATCTTCCCCTCTAGACTGTAAAGTTGCTGTGGGCAGGGAACGTGTCTGCTAATAATAATACTAATGATGTCATTTGTTAAGCGCTTACTATGTGCCAAGCACTGTTCTAAGTGCTGGGGGGGGGGGATACAAGATGATCAGGTTGTCCCACGTGGGGCTCACGGTCTTCATCCCTATTTTCCCGATGAGGTAACTGAGGCACAGAGAAGTGAAGTGACTTGCCCAAAGTCACGCAGCTGGCAAGCGGGGATTAGAACCCATGACCTCTGCCTCCCAAGCCCAGGCTCGTTCCACTGAGCCATGCTGCTTCCCTGCTAATTCCGTTGCATTTTCTCTCCCAAGCGCTTAGTAGGCTGCTCTGCACACAGTAAGCACAGAGAAGTGGCGTGACTCAATGGAAAGAGCCCGGGCGTGGGAGTCAGAGGTCATGGGTTCGAATCCCGGCTCTGCCACTCGTCAGCTGTGTGACTGTGGGCAAGTCACTTCACTCCTCTGTGGCCTCATTTGTAAAATGGGGATTAAGACTGTGAGCCTCACGTGGGACAATCTCGCCCGGCAGTGCTCTGCGCATTGTAAGCGCTTAACAAATGCCAACATTATTATTATTAATAAGTACGATCGATCGATCGATCGCTTAGCTGGGGCTGCAGGATGTTGGGTCCAGCAGAGGGCAGCAGAGGAGGTGCAGGCGGGCACCCCTTGACCTGTGCCAACCCTCCCCATCCCCCCACGCCTCCGCACCCCTTTTTCCCAGCCATTCCTAGTGATTCAGAGGGAAAGGCGGGAGGGTGGAGCCCTCGGGATTGTCTGACTCCGGCCTGAATCAGGAAGGTTTTCACAACAGGCTCTGGTGAGTCAACCTCACCTCGGCCCCCAACGCCTCCGCTCCGGCCCATCGGGCTGCCCGCCGAAGCCGACACTCACCTGGGCCCGGGGGTCGTGCTCTCTGCTGTCCCGTCCTGGCCGGGCGCAGTGACTTGCCCAAGGTCACACGGCAGACGGGTATCTGAACACGCAGAACCTTCGGACTCCCAGGCCCGTGCTCTCTCCACTGGGCCCCGAATGCCCCAACTGCCCGCTGTCCCGTTGCTCAACTGTTGATGCCCCGAATAATAATAATAATAATTATTACTATGGTACTTGTTAAGCGCTCACTATGTGCCAAACACTGTTCTAGGTGCTGGACTGATTCCCACTCCAGGCTGCTTCGATCCAAGTCCCCTCCTTGCTCTAGACCTAAATGCAGAAATTTACAGAAGATGCCTGGCCTAGTCAGAAGGTCAAAGGCCCTAATTCCCGTTCTGCCACTTGTCTGCTGGGTGACCTCGGACAAGTCACTTCACCTCTCTGGGCCTCACCTCATTTGTAAAATGGGGATTGAGGCTGTGAGGCCCACATAATAAAGTTGGTATTTGTTAAGTGCTTACTAGGTGCAGAGCACTGTTCTAAGCGCTGGGGTAGATACAGGGTAATCGGGTTGTCCCACCGGAGGCTCACAGTTAATCCCCATTTTACAGATGAGGGAACTGAGGCACAGAGAAGTGAAGTGACTTGCCCACAGTCACACAGCTGACAACACAGACACTGTGTCCAACTTTATTTGCTTGTATCCACCCAAGTGTTTAGTACAGTGCCTGGCAAGTAAATACTGCTCTTAATACTAATATTATATTAAATATTATTAATAATAAAAATCATTATAATAATGGCTCTGACGATTGCTTGCCGAGTGGCCTTGGGCAAGTCATCCACTCACTGTGTCTCAGTTTTCCTGTTCTCCTTCCTGATTAGATTGTGAGCCCCAAACGGGACAGGGGCTGTGTCTAACCCAAAACACTTATATCTACCACTGCACTTGGAACAGAGTTTGACACATTGTAAGCGCTTAACAAACACCACTAAAGAAAATTTAAAAAGTTGAGCTTGAGAGACCTTCTCTCTCCTCAGGTGGCTTCCCGATTCAGGTTTGGCAGCAGTGTTGAAGGTATTTGTTCATTCCCGTATTTAATCATATTTATTAAGTGCTTACCGGGTGCAAAGCACCGTAATAATAATAATGTTGGTATTTGTTAAGCGCTCACTATGTGCCGAGCACTGTTCTAAGCGCTGGGGTAGATACAGGGTAGTCAGATTGTCCCACATGAGGCTCACAGTTAATCCCCATTTTCCAGATGAGGTAACTGAGGCACAGAGAAGTGAAGTGACTTGCCCACAGTCCCACGGCTGACAAGTGGAAGAGCCGGGATTCGGATTCATGACCTCTGACTCCCAAGCCCGGGCCCTTTCCACTGAGCCACGCTGCTCCCGTACTAAGTGCTTGGGAGAGTACGGTATCACAGGGAGGGTAGACACGTTCTCTGCACTTACAGTCTAGAGGGGGAGGAAAATTTGAATTAAAATAAATTATGGATAGGGAAATCAGTCCTGTGAGGCTGAGGGAGGGGTGAATAGAGGGAGCAAATCCAAGTGCAAAGGTGATCCAGAAGGGAGTGGGAGAAGAGGAAATGAGGGCTCATTTAAGGGCTCGGTCACCTCCCGGGGCCTCTGGGCTTTTTCCTCAAGATCACAGTATCGAGATGATCAGAAGGAACCATGCACTCGCTGATTATGACTGAACCCAAATATTATATGGCTGTGCCCTGTCATCATTATTGCTCTTATTACAATGATGATTATGATCTATTCACGCGGTGCTACCTGCTTGCCAGGTGTTTCTAAATCTATATTATAAAGCGTTCAAACCCAGACAGCTGGGGTCGGGAAGGCGGTTGGGGGTGCGGGGCGGAGAACACTCCATTATCCACATTCATAGATGGAAAAACTAGCTTGTGGAAAAAGCAGATAATCCACAGGTAAGGTCATATATGGGCACACACCGTGGCGTGGGCCACATTGGCTTATTTTAGAGAAGCAGCGTGGGCTCAGTGGAAGGAGTCCGGGCTTAGGAGTCAGAGGTCACGGGTTCGAATCCCGGCTCCGCCCCTTGTCTGCTGTGTGACTTTGAGCAAGTCACTTCACTTCTCAGTGCCTCAGTTACCTCATCTGCAAAATGGGGATGAAGACTGTGAGTCTCACGTGGGACAACTGATAACCCTGTATCTACCCCAGCGCTTAGAACAGTGCTCGGCACACAGTAAGCGCTTAACAGATACCACCGTTATTATCTCTCCCGTGGCAGCCATTGCCATTAGATCCAGCCCCAGCCCTAGGCCGGGCACAGGGTGGGTAGGTGGGAAGAAGTGAAGCCGCCTGGGGAAGTCCGACAAGTTACCCAGAGGCTGGAGGACAGGAGAGGTCACCTGGCTTCCTGGGTCATTGGCCCCATCTTGACGGTAAACTCCTCGAGGACAGGAAACGTGTCGACCTCCGCTGTAGCGTACTCTCCCAGGAGCTTAGTACAGCGCTCTGCACACAGTAAGTGCCCGACGCATACCACTGATGATGGGCCCGGTTAACTCTGTGGCCATTCTTCCCACCTCCTGGGGAACTGCCCACTCAGTAAAGGCGGCTTCCACTTCTGAAAGCAAACGCCTTTTCCTTAGACCGTTTCAATTCCGAAATGCGGCAGGAGCCCCAGAAAGCACAATAGCAATAACGCGAGGAGAGCGTTAGCGTGGGCTGGGAAGTGAGAGCGCAACTGGGAGAGAGGAGGAAATGTAAACCCACACGCCGCCATAATGGCCTCCAAGCGCAGGAGAGAGTAAACACGTTTCTCTGACCTTTGGCCCTCCCCATTCCACAGCGAGCGCTGCTGCTCCAGACTTTATCTCCTTCGTCCTCCAGCTGCTGGGCAGGAGTCTTTGTTACCTCCATTTCACAGCTGAAGAACGAGAGGCCCCAAAAGGTGGTGAAATTATCTCTTACCACACAGGAGTTAGAAGTGAGAATAACCATCAGATTGGTCTGGTCTCGAGGGAGGGCAGACAGAACAACTGCTCGCCGCCGCGGCTGTTACGATCCCTCCGGAGCTGAGGCTTTGGATACGCGCGAGCCCCTGCCCCAGAGCTGGCTGGCATTCCCATTTGGAGGTGACGGTCCCCAAACTGTAGTGTCTCTTCCCCTTCCACTTTCTGGGGCACATTCTCATCCTGAAAATCCTAAAGGGAAAGAAGATGGCAGTCAGAGAAATGTATAGAGCCCTGTGGAACGGAAGGGTGGAGAGAAGGAGGAAAGCGAGGGAGGGAGTAGACGGGGTGAGGATGGAGCTGGAAGGAAGAAAATGGACTGGGGCTTCCACTGCCTTCATCACTCCTCTACCCCCAACCCAAGAGGAACTGTGGCTGGGGCCCAGGGGGAGAAAGGGGAGAGCGGAGGATTTTCGAATACGAAGGGGGAGGGAGCTCCGGGCAATAGGGAGAGCGAGAGCAGTAGGTCGGCAGCTGGGGAGAAGGGTCGGTTAGCTGGAGTAGGTTGGCTGAAGAGGGATCAAGAGTGTGAGCTGGACTAGAGTGGAAGAAGAGAGCGGATAAGTAGCGGGGAAAAGCTGACTGAATGCCTTAAAATCAACTGTCAGGAGTTTCTGCTGATGCAGAGAGGAAAAGACAACCATTATCTTGGCCTAGAACATAGGCCAGGGAGTCAGGAACCTGTGTTTTCATCCCGGTTCTGTCACTTGCCTGCTGTGTGACCTTGGGCAAATCACTTAAATTCCCCTCGCCCCCTCTCCCCCACCCCCGAGCTCGCTGTGGGCGGGGATTGTCACTCTTTATTGTTGTATTGTACGTTGCCAAGTGCTTAGTACAGTGCTCTGCACACAGTAAGTGCTCAATAAATACAATTGAATGAATGAATGAATGAACTTCTCTCTGCTTCAGTTTTCTCATCTGTGAAATGGGGATTTAATTCTTGTTTACCGTTTTACTTGACCTGTGAGCCCCATGTGGGACAGGCACTGTGTCCAATCTGATTGTCTTGTTACTTTGTACGGGGCATGACACAAAGTAAATGCATAGCAAATTCCCCGCTTCATTATTATTAATCACTGTCGCTATTATTGTTATAGTCATTCGTTCACTCATATTTATTTAGCACTTACTGTGTGCAGAGCACTGTTCTAAGTGCTTGGAAAGTACAATTCAGCAATAAAGAGAGATAATCCCTGCCCACACCGGGCTCACAGTCTAGAAGTTATAGGCTTTTGAGGAGCAGGGAGACGCGTGCAGAAAGACTTAGAAAAACGACCTGGGCAACATAGTGAAGTACGGACCGACTGGAGATGGGGGAGAGGCAGGAAGGCCAGTAAGGAGGCTGAGGCGGTAGTTAAGGAAGGATATGATGAGGGACTAGACCAGCCTGGTGGCCGTTTGGAGGGATAGAAAGAGGTGGATCCTGGAAATGTGGTGACGGAAAAACCGAAAGCATCTGGGGACAGGCCGATTATGGGCGTTAAGAGAGGGTGGGGTCAAGGATAGAGCTACAGTGACTGGCTTGAGAGTTGGGGAGGATGGTGGAATGAAGTCATTGTTCAGATGGACAAAACACACACTGGACAAGGCTCACAGCTCCCTGGGGAGTTGAGGCTTGTCCTCTAGGCCTGGCTGCGGGATCAGGACCTCCATGCAGCTGGGGCCATTTTTTAAAAAATAGTCTTTAAGCGCTTCCTATGTGCCAGGCACTGTACTCAGCAGTGGGGTAGATACATGATAATCAGATTGGACTCAGTCTATGTCCTGTGTGGGACTCCCAGTCTTAATCCCCATTTTACAGATGAGAGAACTGAGGCACAGAGAAGCCAAGTGCCTTGTCCAAGGTCACACAGCAGACACGTGGCAGAGCCGGAATGAGAACACAGGTCTTTCTGATTCACAGACCCGTGCTTCTCAGGGCCGCCCTGAAGGAAGTACGTAGTCCAATCTGGGGAACTCCTGCCCGGCTTTGGATGAACAGAGCCTTCCCCTCCTCAGCCAGACCCTGTAGAATCCATGACAACTTGGAGGAGATATTTGTTAAATTCTTACTATGTGCCAAGCACTGTTCTAAGTGCTGGGGCAGATACACGTTAATCAGGCTGGACACAGGTCACGTCTCACAAGGGGCTCACAGCATTAATCCCCATTTTACCGATGAGGCAACTGAGGCACAGTAAAGTGAAGTGACTCGCCCGAAGTCACACAGCAGACAAGTGGCAGAGCCGGAGTTAGAAGCCAGAACTTGCTCACCCTGGGAGGGCTCTGCACCTCCCCATCCAGGCCAGCCCTGGTCCTCCCCGAACCCACGCGGAAATCCGAAGTGAGCCGGAGACGCTCCCGTTCTCTGGGAGCCTGGGATGGAGTCATCCCCAGGGCTAACCCTGTGTCAGTCTCTCCTGGCTTTGAAGAAGGGAAGTGGTTCTCCTGAGTCAGCTGACCCAGATTTAATGAGCTTCCTTTTCAGACCTTCTGTCAAGAGGTTTCCTTCGCTATTTGTTTTTCATGTCATTCCTCCCAGAGGCATCCCATAAAGGGGAAACTAAATACACGAGTCCTCTCTCAGCTGGGTGCATTTCCGATAGACTCACCCCTGTAATCACCACATGGAACATCAGACTGGAACTTCTTTATCTCTTCAAAGCAACCCTCGGTGGCTTCGATTACTTACCTCACTGAAACACCTCTGAGTTGTGGAGAAACTCTGACCATCTCCACTTAGTCAAGTGAGGAAAACAGATAAGACCCAAATCTCAAAATGACCCATCCTCATCATTACTATCCCTGACTCCTAGATGAAGGACCTCCCCTCACTCTCCCTCCCTCCTCCCCACCTCAGGGAGGCTGGCAGGATGGACATGCCTATGTTAAAGGTAGAGAGAGATAAAGTCCACTCTCAAGGCAGCTGCTCCGCGAAGCTGATCCCACCCAGACTGACTGATCCAACACAGGTGAGAAATACAGCCCTCTCCAAATGGTTTCTCCACTCAGGGAGCCCCCTACACCTTCTCTGCCCTCTTTTCTTTCTCTTTTGTCTATTCTTGCTACCCTCTCTGCACGGATGATTCATTCAAAAATCATTAATAATTATGGTATTTCTTAAGCACTTACTCTCTGCCGGGCACTATTCTAAGTGCTGAGGTAGATATAAAATGATCAATTTGGACATAGTCCTTGTTCCACATAGGTTTCACAGTTTTAACCCCCATTTTTCAGAGGAGGGAACTGAGGCATTGCTTATAGTATGCAGAACACTGTACTGAGCACTTGGGAAAGTACAGTATAACAATAAACAGGCACATTTCCTGATTTCCCAACCCTGGCCTCTCTCCTTCTCTGCAATCTCATATATCCTCCTGCCTTCTGGACATCTCTACTCGGATCTGCCACCAACACTTCAAGCTTAACATCTCCAAAAGATAACTCCTCATCTTCCCACCGAAACCCTGTCCTTCCTTTGACTTTCCCATCACTGTAATAATAACGATGATTATGGTATCTGTAAAGTGCTATGTGCCAGACACTATACTAAGCACTGGAGTGGATACAAGCAAATTGCACTGGACACAGTCCCTATCCCATGTGGAGCTCAGAGTCTCAATCTCCATTATACAGATGAGGCAACTGAGGCATAGAGAAGTGAAGTGACTTGGAGTGACTTGCCCAAGGTCACGCAGCAGACGGGTGGCAGAGCCGGCGTTAGAACCCATGACCCTCTGACTCCCAGGCCCGTTCTCTATGCACTACGCCCAGCTGCTTCTGTAGACAGCACCACCATCTTACCTGTCTCACAACCCCGTAATCTTGGCATTATCCTCGACTCATCTCTCTCATTCAACCCACATATTCACTCTGTCACCAAATCCTGTCGGTCCTATCTTCACAACATCTCTAAAACCCACCCTATCCACTCCATCCAAACTTCAACTATGATGATCCAAGCACATATCATATCCCGCCTTGATTACTCATCAACCTCCTCGCTTGCCTCTCTGTCTCCACATCTTTCCGCTCCTCAAAAACCTCCAGTGGTGGCCCATTCACCTCTGGATCAAACAGAAATTCCTTACCATCCACTTTAAGGCATTCAGTCAGCTCTCCACCAACTACCATATCTTGCTAATCTACTACAACCCAACCCGCACACTTTGGTTCTCTAATACCAGCCTACTCACTGTACCTCAGTGTCACCTCTCTTGCCACACAGACCCTTTACCTAAGTTCTCCCTCTATCCTGGAACTCTCTCCGTCTTTATATTCAGCAGATAATAATTAGGGTATTTGGAAATCGCTTTTACTATGTGCCAGGCACTATACTAAGCCCTGGGGCAAATACAAGCAAATCGTGTTGGTCATCATCCCTGTCCCATGTGGGGGCTCACAGTCCCGATGCCTATTTTACAGATGAGGTGATTGAGGCACAGAGAAGTAAAGTGACTGCCCAAGGTCACACTGCAGAAAAATGGTGGAGAGGGGATTAGAACCCGTGACCTTTCATTCATTCATTCATTCAATTGTATTCATTGAGCACTTTAACTGTGTGCAGAGCACTTTACCAAGCTCTTGGAAAGTACAATTCAGTAATAGAGACAATCTCTGCCCACAACGGGCTCACAGATTAAAAGGGGGGAGACAGACATCAAAACAAGTAAACAGGCTTGCAAGTAAATAAATAGAATTATAGATATGTACCTATATACCCAAGTGCTGTGGGTCGGGGGGGGGATAGAGCAAAGGGAGCGAGTCGGGGAGATGCGGAGAGGAGGGGGAACTGAAAAAAAGGGGGGCGTAGACCTTCAGACTCCCAGGCCCGTGCTTTATCCACTATCATGTCACTTCTCCACCACTCCCCCCATCTTCAAAATCATACTAAAATCACATCTCCTCCAGAAGGCCTTCCCTGACTAACTTCTCTCACCCTCCCTTCGGTGTCCCCTCTGCACTTGCCTGGGTACCCTTTGAGCACTCTGATACTAACTTGGCCCTCAGCCCCACAGCGCTTATGTACACAATCTCATACTCTGCTGCTTCCTTCATCTACAATCTGTGTTAATGTCTCTTTCCCACTAGTCGCCGCTTGCCAGCTGTGTGACTTTGGGCAAGTCACTTAACTTCCCTGTGCCTCAGTTCCCTCATCTGTAAAATGGGGATTAAAACTGTGAGCCCCATGTGGGACAACCTGATCACCTTGTATCCCCCAGCACTTAGAACAGTGCTTTGCACATAGTAAGCGCTTAACAAATACCACCATATATATATATATATATATATATTTGAGGGCAGGGATAGATACCAGCTCTATTGTATTGTTCTCTCCTAAGTGGTTAGTAGAGTGCCCCACAGCCAGTAAGCACTCAATAAATAATATTGTTGGATCAATCTAGCTCTGGTTTCCTTTTTCTTTGTGCTTCCCTTGCTCCCTCTCTCTCTCCTTGCCTTCAGCGCTTAGTACAGTGCCCTGCACCCATTAAGCACTCAATAAATCCCACTGAATGATCAATCTAGCTCCAGTTTCCTGTTTTTTAATACTCCCTTCCTCTAGCCTCTTCCACCCAGCAAAGAGCTTCCAGAAGAGAGCCATCCAAAGCCTGGAAAGCAGATATTTTCCATGCCTGTTTTGCCCCCATCTTATCCCAGCCCTTGGTGGCTTAGAGAAGCAGCGTGGCTCAGTGGAAAGAGCCCGGGCTTGGGAGTCAGGGGTCATGGGTTCGAATCCCAGCTCTGCCACTTCTCAGCTGAGGGACTGTGGACAAGTCACTTCACTTCTCTGTGCCTCAGTTACCTCATCTCTAAAATGGGGATTAAGACTGTGAGCTTCATGTGGGACAACCTGATTATCCTGTATCTACCCCAGCGCTTAGAAAGGTGCTCCGTACATAGTAAGCGCTTAACAAATACCAACATCATCATTATTATTATTTGCCTTACTGCCACAGGGAAAATGCTGCCCAAGATGATGGCTAGGCCTTCTCCTCTTCCTCACCTCCCTGACCTCAGTTCACAGTTGAGCGGCGGCGACTGGGCACGTGAGGAAGATGGGGAGGGCCACGGGGATGAGAGGGAGGTTGGACCGATCCCATAGTCCACCTCCCATTCCTCCCTCCCTCCCAACCCCTGCTTCATTCCCGATCTTCCCTCCCGGCGGGGGAGCTGGAACCATCTGTCATGGCTGCGCTTCCTGGCTCGGATCCCGCCTCACTGGGCCGGCTCCGCCGAAGCGTCACCTGGAGTGCTGCCCGGTCTGATGTGGGCCAGGGTCACGGTGGCCAGGAAGTGAGCTCAGTCTGTTCTGTGTGGCAGTGGGGACTGGGGGCGGGGTGGATGGACAGAGGCCCAGGGAGAAGGCCCCATCCACAAAGCCTCCAGATCCTCCTGGGAGAATCTCTCCTTCGCCCCCCCGGGGACAACCCTACCAGGGAGAGGAGGGAAGGGGACCATAACCATGGAGGTGTGGGGGACCGGGGCGTCACAGCTTCCGGGGAGACTTCTGGGCCAGGCTACCCCAGCCTAGAAATATTCCCAAGGAGCCCGTCGTTCCGCAGACGAGAGTCCCTCTGAGTAATAATAAAAATTACTATTAATATCGTGTTATTTGTCAACCGCTTACTCTGCGCCAGGCACTATACTAAACACTGGGGTAGATACAAGTTAATTGGGTTGGACACAGTTCCTGTCCCACATGGGGCTCACGGTTTAAGGCGGGGGCGGGGAGAAGAGATATTGAATTCCCATTTTACAGAGAACTTAAACTGTAAACAGAGAAGTTTAAGTAACTCGCCTAAAGCACACAGCAGGCGAGTGGAGAAGCCGGGATGAGAGCCCAGGCCCTCTGACTCCTGGACCTGTGCTATTTCTACAAGGCCACAGTGTTTCAAGTTGAGTTCTAATGGATTCGTGGAAAGAAGCCAAAAGCCTGGTCGGATCTGCTCGGAAACAATACCCTGTACCCAGTAGGCACTTGTTGTTGGTTAAAATGCACCTTGGTTCTAACTTTGGCCTTCATTAAGTGCTTACTGTGTGCTAAGCATGGGGTAGGTACAAGGAAATCAGACAGTCTCTGCCCACACAGGGTTTTCAAATCTAAGAGGGAGTGACAGCAGGCACCCTCCATTTTACAGAGGAGGGAAATGAGGGACAGAGAGATTAAGAGACTTGCCCAAGGTCAACCTCTGGCAGAACCGGGACTCGAACCCGAGTTTCTGGATTCCCAGCGCCAGTACCTTCCAGTGGACCATGCTGCCTCTCATGGGCCTTACTCTTCTGGGTTCATCTCCGTGGATGTATCTCTCCTCTCCCCAGTCCCCACGTCCTGAATCTGTTCATCAGCAGGTGCCTGACCCAATGTTCTAGACCCTTAGTCCTAGTCAGGAAGCAACATGCCTAATGGAAAGGCCAGATGCCCGGAAGCCAAAGGACCCGGGTTCTAATCCCAGCTCTGCCAGTTGCCTGCTGTTTGTGTGACTTGAGCACATCACTTCACTTCTCTGTGCCTCAGTTTCCTCATTTGTAAATAGGGACTCGATATTTGTTCTCCCTCCTACTTTGACCGTGAGCCCATATGGGGCAGGGATTGTGTCCAAACCGATTAACTTGTATCTACCCCAGTGCTTAGAACAGTACTTGACACATAGCATGCACTTCATATAATAATAATAATTAGTTACACTGCTTCTCTACTATCCCTGGTCCACCATCAGTTTTCACACAGGGTCAGGAGTGGAGGTGGCTTTAATAAAGCATCTCTTTTTTCTGGCCATGGTGAATTCATGGAAGTGGGGCAGAAGGGGAAGGCAGGGAAGACCCTCTGCACAGTGGACATAAATGCCAACTTTTCTTTCAGTCAATAAATAGTGTTTATATGGCACTTGTTAAGCGCTTATTATGCACCTAGCACTGTTCTAAGTTCTGGAGTAGATACACATTAATCAATTTGGACAGTCCCTGTCCCACTTAAGAAAAATTATAATAATAATTATGGTATTTTATTAAGCATTCACTATGTGCCAAGCACTGTTCTAAGTGCTGGGGTAGATACAAGGTAATCAGTTTGTCCCACATGGGGCTCACAGTCTTCCTCCCCATTTTCCAGATGAGGTCACTAAGGCACAGAGAAGTGAAGTGACTTGTCCAAGGTCACACAGCAGACAAGTGGCAGAGCGGGAATTAGAACCCAGGTCTTCTAACTGCCAAGTCCGGGCTCTTGCCAGTAGGTCATGCTGGGTCCACATGGAGCTCACACTCTTAATCCCCATCAGTAATAATAATTATGGCATTTAAGCGCTTACTATGTCCCAGGAACTGTACTAAGCACTGAGGTGGATATGAGCAAATTGCGTTGGACACAGTCCTTGTCCCCACAGGGCTCACAGTCTCAATCCCTTTTTCACAGATGAGGTAACTGAGGCCCCGAGAAGTGAATCGACTTACCCAAGGTCCCTCAGCAGGCATGTAGCTGAACTAGGGTTAGAACCTAGGTCCTTCTGACTTCCAGGCCCGTGCCCTATCCACTAAGACACGCTACTTCTCCCCATCTTCTGGGTGCAAAGCACTGAACTAAGCACCTAGGTGGGTACAATAGAGCTAATAGACACGACCTCTTCCCTGAGGGATCTGATAGTCTGTGGGGGACACAGGCGCTAAAATAAATTACAGATAAGAGGAAGTAATAGAGTATGAAGCTATACACCCAAGGGCTATGCGAGGATTGTTGAGTACTTCAGTGCTTAGATGTCAGGAAGTGTTGAATTGGCAATGGAGGACTATAAACAGGGGAGATTAGACATCAATCTGGGAAGGCCTCCTAGAGGAGAGGTGGTCTTGGTGCTCTCTCACTCCTCAACTCCCCTAGGTGGGTTCATTATCCAGCCGGTGTAATATACAGGACACAGGAGGTGGAGGAAATGACTGTCCCGGACCAGGCTTTGAGACTCAACTGTGAGGACCACTTTCACTTCAACTCACCTAGGCCTCGAAAGGTCCCAGACTGCGTCTGGCCTGCTGATCTTGTATCTGCTATGGGGATTAGGACAGTCAGTCTAGGTGCACAGTAAGCATTTAAATATCCTCATTATTCATTATTATTATTTCAGACTCTAGTGAATCTGGGCAGAATCTGGTCACCAAACGGCTGACTCAGTGGCTTTTGGTTGATGATCAAAGACTCCCTCGGTTTTGACAGCCACCCCCAGCTAATCCAAGGCATACACCCCAGCCTAATAGGGACCCTAAAAGAGGACCTCCTCTGAAACCCACCCTCAAAGTGGTATCAGACCCTCCTGTGTGATACCTGTGTGAATCCAGCTGTGGCCCTTGGACGGATTCTCAGCAAAACAAATCAATGTCCCCCACAGTTTTCCAGACCCAAGAACCCAGGTGCAGGCCCAATCTCAGGCTCCCCACCCAGCCCGTTCCCAGAGTCCTAAAGGACAGGTAGCATTCCTCACCCTTGTATTCCTCCCTCAGCGACCCACCAAATCAAACCCGAACCTGAGCCCCCAGTTATAATGCCAAGAAAACCCAAGCAAGACTGGTGAACCCAGTAATTTTATGGGGTCCCTGGAGGCCCCAGGAAGGCAAAAAATCTGCCCCAGCCACTGAGGTTTTGGCTTTTGACAATTTGGTGTGATGTCAATCCGTTCGGCCAATCTCCAGTTGGATTCACCCCAAGTTGGATGCTTCCTGGTTGCTCACTGCACTATCCCCCTCTGCAGAGAAGGGGTCCGGGGAGTCTCCCCGTCTAAGACCAGAGCTCCCGGCTGGATCTCTCAAGCCTGCAGCCGAGTCCCTGGAGAGCCTCTGCTCCGGAAGCACTGCCCCAGCCGGAGAGAGGCAAGACAGGACTGCAGTCCCAGGGCACCTAATTGCCGGGCCTTCACTCCCAGAGGGCAGCAGTTGGCAAGAGGGATGAGGAGGAGGATTTGCCAGGTGCTTCCACTGTGCCCTGTAAGTTGAATCAGGGCAGCTCCTCAGGAGGAGCCCCGGAGAGGAGCCTGAGGGCTAGGAGAATTCTGGCAGAGAAAAGAAGGCTTATTTCATCACGGAGGGAGTGTTGGGGGCAGTCATTTCAGTGAATAATCTTAAAATCCTTTTGCCCATCTGAAGCACCCTGCTTTATCCTTGTTTGAGAAGCCAGTAAAAGAGAGTCCTAAAACCTACGTTTAGGGTGAGCATTTGGGATGAGCCGGGCCTGGCGTCCCCAGCTCTCTCTCTCTCGATTAGACCGTAAGCCCGTCGGACGGCAGGGACTGTCTCTATCTGTTGCCGACTTGTTCATCCCAAGCGCTTAGTACAGTGCTCTGCACATAGTAAGCGCTCAATAAATACTATTGAAGCTCTCCCACATTCTCTGACAGTCACCGTGTCTCCATCTCTCTCCACTTGTCTGCATCCCTATCGTTCTGCCGCCCTTATGGCTGACATGGAATCATCTTTGCTCAAAGGGAAGCTCTTCAAGGGCAGAGATCACTCCCCTATATCTCTTGTACTCTGCCACACTGCTTCCTAACTTCTCCACTCCACCTGCTCCCCTCACACCTTATTTCTTTGCCTTTTCTGCACCTTCTGGGGGATTAAAGATACCTCTAGTTTAGGGGATTCCATGAAGCCTATGATGAGGTGACCTGGAGAAGGCTGCTGCTTCTCTTTCCAGAATTCCTCAGGGTTCTTGGCCTGGGCACCTTTTCCTCCAGAGCTTGAGGGACTAGCCAGAAAGTCCTGACAGAGTCACACCTCTGTATTGGATGATAACCAGAAAGCCATATCTTTGCCTTTGATAGGTAAGACTAGAAGGAGATTTCAGGAAAGGTCTAAACAGAAAAATAAGAGGGACTCCACTGTGTTTCTCCTCAGGAAATCTCAGGAATCTCAGGAAATCTCTGGAGATTGGTATTTTCTGGAGATGGAGCAATTAGAAGTAACTTTCTCTAGCACCCAAGGACTCAGAACACCTTGCGCCAATTCTCTCCCATCAGTCGGGGCCTCATGAGAAAGACAACATCAGACCCACCACTAGATTGTAAACTTCTTGTGGGCAGGGATCGTGCCCATCGACTTGATTGCATTGTTCCCTCCCAAGTACTTAGGTTCACTACTTACAGCAGTGCTTGGCACATAGTAAGCACTTAAATACCATTATTATTACAGAGCTCTGCCCCCAGTCAACACTCAATAAATGTTATTGATTGAAATGTGGGCAGAAGGAAACGACCTTATTTCCATGCAGGGACCCACTAGGCCAACATCTTGCCCACGTGCCAACAGATTCATGCCAAGTAAACCTTCGGGTCCTCCGACTCTTCCCCAGCAGCCCCCAGGGAGTGTCCAGCTGCTCAGGGCTCAGAGCCAGGTGCGGGTCCCGAATATGAATTCAGTTACAGGCCTGGTCCAGGGGCCTTAGTAGGGTCTTAGTGAGTCAGTCAATTGTATTTATTGAGAGCTTACTGAACTAAGCACTGGGGAGGGTACACTAAAACAGGTACATTATCTACCCACAGTGAGTTTTCACTCTAGAGGTTAGCCTGGGCCTCTCCTCAAGACAGGCTTAGGTAGGTGGGGCAGAGGGATGGATAATAACAATAATAATAATAATAATGGTATTTGTTAAGTGCTTACTATGTACCAGCACTGTAGTAAGCGCTGGGGTGAATACAAACAAATCAAGTTGGACACGGTCCCTATCCCACGTGGGGCTCACGATCTCAATCCCCGTTTTCCAGATGAGGTAACTGAGGCCCAGAAAAGTGCGGTGACTTGCCGGAGGTCACACAGCAGACACGTCGCGGAGCCGGGATTAGAACCCAGGACCTGCCGACTCCCAGAACCTTGCTCCATCCACTATGTCATGGCCTGATCACGCCACATTGTCAGCTCTTTTTTTCTGGGAAAAAATGCCCCTGCCAAGATACTTAGATCTGCCTTGCTGGGTGATTTGTAGCCCCACCCTCTGCCAAGCAACTTTAAAACCTGGATGCTTTTAATATCCCTCCCTTTCTCACTCTCCTCCCCCACGCTTCTATTCTTTCATTGGGATTACCCCAGCAGCAGATAGAAATCAGCTTAAACTAATACGCCACCAACATCCGCCCCCGGAGCCTCTGGGGCCGCTGCCGTGGCAGCGGCTTCATTTCTGCTGAACTGGCATGGGGGAAACTGTGCCCCTGCCAAGCCTCGTGTGCTTTTATCCGCTGCCAGACTGGAGAGCGAGGAACACGGGAAGATCCTGGAAACACTGGTCAAGCTGCTGCCAGCTCGGCTCCCTGGGAGAGGAGTTGGGAGAGGAGGGTGAGGCAGGAGCAGGAAACGCACCCGCCTGCAGGCCTCCGTCTCCCTTGGCACGATTCACCCGGTCAGTCCTCGGCCCCGCCAGGAACTACTCTGTCCCATTCAGCCCCAAAATGGGGGACCAGAGGGGCTCCTGGGCATCCCCGGAAGCCGCAAAGCTGGTCACCCTTCAGCCGGATGCCAGGGAGGTCGGGGGAGAAAAATGGGAAGAGAGCGATAGGCCACAGGACTTCCAAATGGGGATAATGATACCATAATAGCTGTCGTATTGGCTAAGCACTGACTGTGTATTAAGCCCTGGGGTAGATACAAGATGACTACTTAGTAGAGTGGGGAGAACAGTTATTGAATCCCCATTTCACAGATGAGGTAACTGAGGCCCAGAGAACTGAAGTGACTTGCCCGAGGTCACGCAGCAGACAAGTGGTGGAGCCTGGATTAGAACCCAGGTCCTTCTGACTCCCAGGACCCTGTTCTGACCACTAGGCCACGTGCCTCCCTACTCCACCTGTGCCATCATCCCTCTGCCGTTCCCCTCCCCCTTGCCCTCAGCGTTGCTTTTGTAATTTTATTTTTGGCTTGTGGACGACAGAGCCTGTGGGACTGGAAGGGGTGGGGCAGGAACCGTGTCCAACCTGATTAACTTGTATCTACACCAGCGTTTAGAACAGAGCTTGACACGTAGTAAGTGCTTAAAAGATAATATTGCCATTTTTATTATTTGGGGGAGTCGATTGTTGGGGGCCAAGGTAACGGCGGAGAAATGGGAAAAGTAATTTCCAGAAGCATTAGGTGGAGAGGGGAGAAGTCTTCCCTGGTCAGCGGCCACCTCAGAACCTCGAGGTGGGTGGGGCCACCTATTAGATTGCACCTGCCACACTGGTCATGGATTCAGGCTGTCCTCAGGATGCCAACGGAGTGCGAAGACCCCAGCCATGCCCCGGCAGCTGCCTCCAATGCTTCATGGACTTGTTTTCATTCATTCACTTGTATTCATTAACCACTTCCTGCATTCAGAGAACTGTACTGAGCACTTGGGAGAGTATAATACAACAGTTACAGTCTCTGCCCACTACGAGCTTACATTTTATTTTGTTAATGAAATGTACATCGCCTTGATTCTATTTCTTGGCTATTGTTTTAATGAGATGTTCATCCCCTCGATTTTATTTATTGCTATTGTTCTTGTCTGTCCGTCTCCCCCCGATTAGACCGTAAGCCCGTCAAAGGGCAGGGACCGTCTCTATCTGTTACCGATTTGTACATTCCAAGCGCTTAGTACAGTGCTCTGCACATAGTAAGCGCTCAATAAATACTATTGGGAAGCAGCGTGGCTCAGTGGAAAGAGCCTGGGCTTTGGAGTCAGGGGTCATGGGTTTGACTCCCTACTCTGCCACCTGTCAGCTGTGTGACTGTGGGCAAGTCACTTAACTTCTCTGTGCCTCAGTTACCTCATCTGTAAAATGGGGATTAACTGTGAGCCTCATGTGGGACGACCTGATTACCCTGTATCTATCCCAGCGCTTAGAACAGTGCTCTGCACATAGTAAGCGCTTAAATACCAACATTAACATTATTATTGAATGAATGAATGAATTTTAGAAGAGGAGAGACAGACATGAATACAAATAAATAAAATGACAGATACGTACATAAATGCTGTGGGGCTGGGAGGGGAGAAGAGCAAAGGGAACAAGTCAGGGCGATGCAGACGGGAATGGGAGATGGTGAAAGGTGGGCTTAGTCTGGGAAGGGCTCCTGGAGGAGGTGTGCCTTCAATAAGACTATGAAGAGGGGAGAGAGTAATTGGCAGATTTGAAGAGGGAGGGCTTTCCAGGCTAGAGGTAGGATGTGGGCGAGGGGTTGGTGGCGAGATGGAGGCATAGTGAGAAGATTAGCACTAGAGGAGAGAAGTGTGGGGGCTGGGGTGGAGAAGGAGAGAAATGAGTTGAGGTAGGAGGGGGCAAGATGGTGGACTGCTTTAAAGCCAGTGGTGAGGAGTCTTTGTTTGATGTAGAGATGGATGGGAAACCACTCTACCTCAACCCTTGTGCTCAAATGTATACTCCCCTGTACCTTATTCAGGTTCGCTATTTCTAAATATTTTAATGCTTTTCACATCTGTCAGAAGGGAAGCTCCTTAAGGGCACAGAACTTGTCTTGGGCATCTTTGGTACCTTCTGAAGCACTTAGTACAGTGCCCTGCACCAGTAGGTGCTCAATAAATAGCACTGCTACTACTACTACAGCTCCGAGTTGGAGAATCGGCAAAGGGGAGAGCAGCGTTGATTCCCCCCGCCAACCCCAAGCACCCAGATCGCTGGCTTGCTACATTCAAGAGTGGTAGTCCCAGTTCCCCGCAAACAGCAGCCGCTGGGCTATGGGAGTGAGAGGGGAACCCTCCGTTTGGCAAGACGTAAGGAAGAAGCAAAGTCTGGCATCACTGAATCACGGAAGAGGCTCCCAGAGCCCAGATCCCCCATGCAGAGTGAGGCAGGGAGAAGCCCTGCCAACCTGGGAAGCAGTGTGACCTAGTAGATAGAGCCCGGGCCTAGAAGTCAGAAGGTCTTGGGTTCTATTTCCAGCTGTGCCATCTGATGGGTGACCTTGGACAGGTCACTTCATTTCTCTGTGCCTCAGTTCCCTCATCTCTATCAGCCCCCTTGCTGACCTCACTGCCTCCTGTCTCTCCCCATTCCAGGTCACACTTCACTCTGCCGCCCTGATCATTCTTCTACAAAAACGTTCAGTCCATGTTTCCCCCCTCCTCATTCATTCATTCAATAGTATTTATTGAGCGCTCACTATGCGCAGAGCACTAAGTGCTTGGAGTGTACAATTCGGCAACAGAGGCAATCCCTGCCCAGTGATGGGCTCACAGTCTAAACGGGGGAGACAGACAACAAAGCAAAACAGAACAAAACAGAACATGCAGTCTAGCGCAGGCATCCTCAAGAACCTTCAGTTTCCCATCCATCTCCGCATCGAACGGAAACTCCTTACCGTCGGCTTTAAAGCACCCAATCATCTTTCTCCTTTTTACCTTACCTCGCTCCTCTCCTATAACAATTCAACCCACGTAATGGAATCCTCTAATGCCAACCTAGTCACCGTTCCTCTACCTCATCTATCTCTCCCACATCCTGCCTCTGGCTTGGAACGCCCTCCCTCTTCATATTCGACAGACAATTACTCTCCCCACCTCCAACGCCTTATTGAAAGCGCCTCTCTTCCAAGAGGCCTCCCCTGACTAAGCCCTCAATTCCTCCTCTTTCCACGTCGCCCCGATTTACTGTCTTTATTCACCCCTCCCTCAGCACTTACAGACACCTCTGTAATTCATATTTATTAACGTCTGTCTCTCCCTCTGGACTGCAAGCTCAGTGTGGGCAAGAAATGCATCTACTAACTCTATTATAATATACTCTCCCAAGCGTTTAGTATAGTGCTCTGTACACAGTAATAATAATAATAATAATAATGTTGGTATTTGTTATGCGCTTACTATGTGCAGAGCACTGTTCTAAGCGCTGGGGGAGATACAGGGGAATCAGGTTGTCCCGCGTGAGGCTCACAATCTTCATCCCCATTTTGCAGATGAGGGAACTGAGGCCCAGAGAAGTGAAGTGACTTGCCCACAGTCACCCAGCTGACAGGTGGCAGAGGCAGGATTCGAACCCATGACCTCTGACTCCCCAGCCCGGGCTCTTCCCACTGCGCCACACGGGCACTTATGAAATACCATTGATTGATAAAATGGGGATTAAGACTGTCAGCCCTATGTGGGACATCGATTGTGTCCAACCTGATTACCTTGTATCTACCCCCCAGTGTTTAGTACAATGCCTTACGCATAGTTAGTGCTTAAAAAATACTATTAAAAAAATCTGCATTCCCGGTGGTTCCTGCCCCAAGCCAAGGAGAGAAGGGGGAACTCTACCTCGGTGGGGCTTGTCAGTAACAAACCCCTGCCGGTGTGGCTTCTCTGAGGAAGGAAGGGAGAAAGGGAAGAAGGAAGAGGGCTATTGCCACTCCCACCCCTGACCCGGTCTCCATCTTGCTTTAAGAGGCAGGGTCCAGGCCTAGCCGGCCTCTCCCCTTCCCTCCACAGACGTGGCCTGCAGCGCTCCGTCAGCAGCAGGCTTCGTCTGGAGGTTAGGATCGGGGGGAGGTAATCCTCTCCTGCTGAAAAGGAAACACAAATTCACTCCCTCCCTCCACCCCCACGCCAACATACACCAGAAAGACGCTGCCGGTGGGCTCACGTTTACATCACGACGTAAGGCTGTCCTTATCGAGCACCACACACACTGAGTTATCCAGCTAATCTGCATGCTTCATCCAACCTCTCTTGCCCACACGTCGAAAGATTCCTCGCTTACCATTCCGCATTGAAAGTACATTCAGAGATGCAATGCTTCTCTTATGCTTCTCTTCTCTCCTCTTCTCCCACTCCCTTCTGTGCCGCTTTTACTTGCTCCTTCATTCATCCTCCCTCCCATCCCCACAGCACCTATGTGTATTTGTATATATCTGTAATTTATCTATTTATATAAATGTCTATCTCCCCTCTAGACTGTGAACTCACTGTGGGCAGGAATTTGTCTGTTCGTTGTTATAATGCACTCTCCCAGGTGCTGAGTACAGTGATTTGCACACAGTAAGCACTCAATAAATAGCATTGAATCGATGAATAAATGCGTTTGGAGCAAATACTCTCTCTCTCTCTCCATAAATATATATATATATATATATATATACACACCAGGAGGATGTAGAAGCAACAGCAGTGAGAGGCCTTCTTAGCTTCCAGGACATCAGGAGGTCATGGCTGCTTGTTGACCTGTGAGCCCTAAACCATGAGGAGGCGAAACTCTGCTCCCCTGGACACAGAGTCCCAACCCTCTTGTTGTACATGCTTTCCATTTGTTTTTGCATTTTTATCCTTTCATTTTTTAAAAAATAGTTTTTGTGAAGTGCTTACAAGGTGCCAGGCACTGTACTAAGTAGTGTCGGGGTAGATACAAGCTTATCAGGTTGGACCAAGTCCCCGTCCCGCATGGGACTCAGTCTTAAACCTCATTTTACGGATGAGGTAACTGAGGTGCAGAGAAGCGAAGTGACTTGCCCAAGGTCACACAGCAGACGAGTGGAGGAGCAGGGATTAGAACCCAGATCCTCTGACTCCCAGGCCCGTGCTCTTTCCACTAGACCACCCTGCTTTTCACTCCTTATGCTTAGATTGTGAGCCCTGTAAGGAATTGAGTCTAACTTTCAGCGGTGCACTTTTTCCCCAGCACTTAGTACAGTGCTCTGCATCCTGCTCACTCCACCATATTCATCTTCCTGATCCCCTGTTCCCACAGAACTGGTTCTGCTGTGGGAGAAAACGTCAACCTTTCCATTACCAGAAGAATAATTACTGCCTGGCTCGGCCGTTGCCCGGAAACCCGCGCTCATTAGCAGCTGCCTGCATGTCGGCAGGGCAAAGTTCAAGTTGGCCATTCGCTCTGAAGGAAACCAGGACTTAGGTGACTGGACTATGGGGGTCCAAGTGGGGATGAAATTGGACAAAAGAGCAGGTATGGGAGAGAGGTGGGCGTAAGGGAGAGAAGAAATGAGGAGAAAAAGACGGGGGAGGAAAAAAGGGAGTCACCCCACCCATCATCATCCTCATCGGTATTTACCGAGCATTTGCAAGGTGCACTGTACTAAATTCTTGGGAGAGTACATTTAGTAATTTTCCAAGCACTTATGTACAAATCCTTACAATCTGCCTTTTCCCCCATCTGTAATTTTTCTTTAATGTCGGTCTCCCCCACCTAAACTGTAAGGTCCTTACATCTCCACCAACTCTATCGCATTACACTCTCCCAGGGGTTTAGTCCGGTGCTCTGCACACAGCAAACACTCAATAAATACCACTGACTGAATGACTGATTGACACAGAAGAAAAGGGGAAGGGCAGAGCTTGGAGGGGTTACGGAAGAGAAAGGGCAGCAGAGTAGAGGGACGGGGACGAGAGTCATCTGTGACCTCCCCCGTTGCCGCCTGGCAGTCACAGCCAGCGACAGGGCAGCCTTGCCCTCTCTGCCCAGGAGGTAGCCCTGGCGGTGCCGGCCTCGGGTGAACAGGCCTGGCAGGGACTGGGCTCCGGCTCTCTGATGGTTAAGGCTGCCCAAGCTCTGGACCTACATGCCAGGAGCTTGAAGGGTGGTTTCCCTCTCCTGCCTCCTATAGAGAGGGAGATGGTCCCCAACATGGCCACCCACTCCACTCTCTTCCTGACTAGCCCCTTCCCCTCCCTCCCTGACTCCCAACCCTACTTAGCTGGGAGACGTATCTCAGAAGATACGTCTTAGTTTTTCTTCAATTTCTCTGGACCCGATCGTGAAATTTCTGGGGTGACTCCTAAATCCGTGGTTGAGGGCCCGACCTTTCAGCCTCACAGGAAGGCCTTTACTCCAACCCGGCTGCCTCCACCGAGCTCGTAGGATGAAGGGGTGGAACGAGGCTTTTTCCCCCCTCACCCCCCCTTTTTTTTCTTTTTAAATGGCATTTAAGCGCTTATTCTGTGTCAGGCATTACGCTAAGTGCTGGGGTACATACAAGTTAATCAGGTTGATCCCAGTCCCTGTCCCATATGGAGCTCACGGTCTTAATTCCCATTTTACAGATGAGGTGACTGAGGCCCAGAGAAGTGAAGTGACTTGTCCAAGGTCAGCCAATCATATTCATTGAGTGCTTACTGTGTGCAAAACACTGTACTAAGCACTTGGGGAGTACAACTATAAACAGACACATGCCTGCCCACAGTGAGCTTACGGTCTACAGTCACAAAGCAGACAAGTGGCAGAGAGGGGATTAAAACCCAGGTCTTTCCGACTCCCAGGCCCGGGCTCTATCCACTAGACTACGCTGCTTCTCTGTACAATCAACAGAATTAGCCAACGCGTTCTCTGCCCCTAATGAGCAGACAGTCTCGAGGGGAAGTGCCTGAGCCGCTCCGGGGCGCCGACGTGCCTTTCTGTGTAGGCCAACTCGGGTCCGTTTTAGCTGCGGAAAACCCCGTCTTGAAATCCGGCACCCGACTTCAGAGGGCTTCACCGCCACCCCGTCCCTTTCCACCTCTTCTAACTCATGGTCACAGTACTCAGGCCGGCTTGGTCTGCCCAGCCAACCCTACGGCCCCCATGCCCAGCAATCAATCGTCATGTTTGTTGAGCACTTACTTTATGCAGAAGACTGTACTAAGCGCTTGGGAGAGTACAACGGAACATTATAACAGACACAGCCTCTGCCCACAGCGAGCTCACAGTCTAGAGGCCCATCACCCCTGAAGACGTCACTTAGCGGAAGGTCAACTCCAACACACCCCTGCCACCAGGATCTGATCCAGGATATCCCCATTAGGGAAGCCAATGAAATCAACATTTGGATTGGTCTCAATCCATCAAGAAAACAGAGTGTTTACTGGTGCAGAGCACCTTACTAAGCGCTGGGGACAGTACAATATAACAGTTGATAGACATATTCCCCACTCATAGTGAGCTCACAGTCTAGGGGGGAGACAGACATTAATTTTAAAGAAATTACAGAAATGTATATAAATGCTGTGGGGCTGAGGGTCGGGTGAATAAAGGGAGCAAATCAAGGCAATGCAGAAGGGAGTGGGAGAAGAGGAAACGTGGGTTTAGTCAGGGAAGGCCTGGCAACTTGATGGTGGGAGAAAGCTGGCAACTGGAAAGCCTTTTAGGACCCAACGCTCCATAAGCCCATCGAGCACCAAAGGGGATATCTGGACAGACAAGTTACCAACTGAATCATTTCCATACCATGGAGCTTTGGGTTTCTTTGGCTCTTGCAGCTGCAGAGGAGCCTGGCCACAGAGAGCATCATTCATCAGTGCTCTTCTTCCCGTGTCCTCAAAGAGGGCCCACCCACGCTGCAGGCTGCCCGAGTCGGCACAGCTCCTCTGGCTCCCGGGGATTCAGCGAGAGCTAGTCCCTCACTGACCATTCAGCCATCAACTAGCCTTGGGGACGGGGGACAGAGAGAGCGCAGTTAACTAAAATCCACAGAGAATTCAAACCCCCCTGCAATTTTAGTCCAACGCGGTCAAACCAGTGTCTTATCAGAGCAACTTCCAGGATTCAAAGATTTACCCCTTATCTCCCTCCAGTTCCTGGTAGTGCTGAGGAGGCAGAGGTAGATATCAGAATGGCACGAGAGACTTGGGGGAGGGGGAGGAGAAGCGACAAACTAGAATATTTAAAGGCCATGGGTACAGGTCAGGCGGAGATTGGGAGACTGAAGGCTTTTCTGGGGGGACGATACACAGTCCAGGTGATTCTGCCTGATGATTTCGAGAAGACTTTGGAGATGGGGGTGATGTCAGCCTGCCCTGCCCTCCCCTCTCTGCCCCCCTGCCCCTGCAGTGAGTCTTCCTGACGTGGCTTAGCTACCGCTGCTCGCTTTCCTGCTGGAGGGAGAGGTGCGGAGCCCGGTGCCAGGTTCGGTTCGACCAACTTCCAACCTCCTCGGCAGCAGCTCTCTGATCAAGGTTTACTGGAGTTGGACCTGACGCCGGTTGATAATGAAGAGCACAGAGTTCTAACTCCTCACTCAATCACATTTGTGTGCAGAGCAACACACTAAAGACCTGAGAGTAAAATAGAACAGGATTGGTAGACACGTTCCCTGACCCCAGCGAGCTGGTTCGCTCCTAGATTTGTTCTTCGACCTGGGGCTTTGGACGGTCATAATGAGAGTGGTGATATTTGGTAAGCACTATGGGCTGAACACTGGGCAAAGCATTGAGAAAGGCTCGAGGCAATCATTTCAGATCAGGGGCTCAGTCAAAAAGGGGGAGGGAATAGTGAGGAGACATGAGTGTGGGATCAGGAAGAAGAGGAGAGGAAATATAAGGGGGCAGAGATGGGGGGGGCCGGAACACGCTGCTGCAGGATGAGGGGTGAGACCCCCAAGGCTGGAAGTGAGCTCCTCTCAGAAAGTCATCCTGCCTCTCCCTCCTCCACCTTGCCTTTCCCAGCCCCCTTCCAGCCCTAATAATATAATAATAATGGTATTTATTAAGTGCTTACTATGTGCCAAGCACTGTTCTAAGCTCTGGGGTAGATACGAAGTAATCAGGTTGTCTCATGTGGGGTACACAGTCTTAGAGAAGCAGCGTGGCTCAGTGGAAAGAGCCCGGGGTTGGGAGTCAGAGGTCATGGGTTCGAATCCCAGCTCTGCCACTTGTCAGCTGTGTGACTGTGGGCAAGTCACTTCACTTCTCTGTGCCTCTGTTCCCTCATCTGGAAAATGGGGATGAAGACTGTGTGCCTCACATGGGACAACCTCATTCCTCTGTATCTACCCCAGCGCTTAGAACGGTGCTCTGCATGTAGTAAGCACTTAAATACCAACATTATTATTTATCCCCATTTTCCAGATGAGGTAACTGAGGCCCAGGGAAGTGAAATGACTTGCCAAAATCACACAGCTGACAAGTGGCAGAGCCGGGATTAGAACCCACAAACTATGACTCTCCACTATGGCACGCTGCTTCTAGGGTCTCCTCCCTCCAAATGAGCACAAACAATCACCCAGGGTAGCCAAGTGGAAACCAGGCTGTTGGGGAAAATGGGTCACTCACATGGTGGACAGGGAGGCAGAGGAGGAGGGGTTTATTAGGGTTGTTGGCTCTGACTGAATTTGAGCTTCCAAATCTTGCTGAGAACCTAATTTTACTAGCCCTGCTGGCACCCTGGGTGGGCCCTGGGGGTAGTTCCTGGACACCACTCTCCGGCGGCATTGGAGCCAAGCCAAGGACCCCCATTGTCCAGGCTGGGAGAATGAACCGTGGGGGCTGGTATGGATGGGAGGGAAAGAGAGAGGGAAGGGAGGAAAAGTGGGGAAGGAGGGGGAAGGAAGGAGGAAGGATGGAGGATGTGGCACCCAAGGAGACCTGGGTTCTAACTCCTGCCTCTGCCACGTGTCTGCCGCGTGACCTTGGGCAAATCACTTAACTTCTCTGTGCCTCAGTTCCCTCATCTGTAAAACAGGGATGAAGACCGTGAGTCCTCTGTGGAGCAGGGACTGTGTCTGACCCGATTATCTTGTGTCTCCTCCAGCACTTAGTACGGTGCCTGGCACATAGTAAGCACTTAATAAAAGGCATCATCATCATCACTTGCCTGCTGGGAGACCTTAGCTTTTCAGGACCTGGGTTTCCCTTCCTGTAAATTGGGGATTTTCCCTCTCAAGACAATGAGCCTGGTGTGGGACAGAGATTGCATCTACCACAGTGCTTGGCGCATAGTACAGCTCTTAAATGCCACAATAATGATGACAAAGGCATATTTCAGCTCTAGTGCCCTGGGTGTTTCTGATTGGGGCACTGGGCGGGGTTTGGATTAGGACAAAGTTCTGAATTCCAAGTGAAAAACCCTGGGTGGGACAATGTCAAAGTGCTCTGTGGGGCATCAAACTTGCCTCCTCTGCCCCAGTATCCTCTCTCTGCCAGGGTGAGACCATTACCCAAGTCTCTGCCAGACAGGGACCGTGGGAAGCAGCGTGGCTCAGTGGAAAGAGCCCGGGCTTGGGAGTCAGAGGTCATGGGTTCTAATCCCCACTCTGCCGCTTGTCAGCTGCGTGACCTTGGGCAAGTCGCTCCACTTCTCTGGGCCTCAGTTACCTCATCTGTAAAATGGGGATTAAGACTGTGAGCCCCACGTGGGACAACCTGATTACCCTGTATTTACCCCAGCACTTAGAATAGTGCTTAGCACGTAGTAAGCACTTAAATACCAAGATTATTAAAATGAACGTGTGACTACCGAGACTTGGGAAATCTCTCGGCCACAGTTAGGGAGCACGAGGCTGCGAGAAGGGAAGGGGATGGAGCGAGCTCGAGGGCAACAGTGCTGATCCCCCTCCTCTCCTCTGCTCATTAGAGGCCACTTGAGTAGTGGTTGCCTGGTTCATTTTTAATATTTTTTTAAAATAGAATTTGTTAAGCGCTATGTACCAGGCACTGTACTAAGCGCTGGAGTAGATATAAGATAATTAGGTTGGATACAGCCCATTTCCCCCGTGAGATTCACTGTCAATCCCCATTTTACAGATGAGGTAACTGAGGCCCAGAGGAGTTAAGCTGCTGGTCCAAGTGATGACGATGGCATTTGTTAAGCGCTTACTATATGCTAAGCACTGTTCTAAGCACTGAGCACTGCTCTAAGCACTGAGTACTGTTCTAAGTAGTGGGGCTGGTATTAGAACCCGGGTTCAGGAATGTTTTCGAGAACCTAGGAGGGACAAGAGCCCCCACTCCAGCCGATCCTCAAGGCGGGCGACCTGGTAAATCCAGGGAGACTTCCAGGAGGGGCTGGGACCGTCTCATTCAGTCTGTGGGTGATGATCTCCAAGATTCTGGAGTTGGGGCTCGTGTGAGCGGAGGGGCGGAAGGAGAGGCCATTCTCCACCCCCTGCCTTGTTCTCACCTGTTTGACCTTCACACCTCACACAGAGCGCAAACTCAGCCGGTGGGGATTGCTCTGCCGCAACATCATCTTGGTGGAGTGGTTTCTCCACCCTTCTCCCCTCCCTCCCCAACCGGCTAAATCAGCACTTTGGCAGATTGAGTTTTCAAGAGCCAGAGGGAGCGGGGGGGGTTGGGAAGGAGCCCGCGAGGCCCGATTCTCAGCATGTGTGTCTGTGTGGAAGAGCTCCGTGACAGTGGGAAGACAGGCACGGCTCAAGGAGGTAAGAACAAAAACAGAACAGCCCCAATCAGGTACCTTGAACGTGGACACTTATGATCTTCAAAGCTTCCGCAGATACGAACTAAGGAACCCACACGGAGGCAGGGGACATGATCATTATCTCAATTTCTCAGAGGGAAATGGAGGCCACGGGTGGCTTGCCCAGGGACACACACCTTCGGAGATAGCTCAGATTAGGGTGTGAAACTGACCCGTTGATGGTGCGTAGCACCACCAGGCACTAGCCCGTCACTCTTGGGGCCAAGTGGGGGCCCCAGGGTGCCTAGAGTGGTGGGCAGGGAACGTGTCTACCCACTCTGAAATACCATATTCCCCCGAGCGCTTAGTACATGGTTCTGCACACAGTAAGCGCTCAATAAATACCACTGATTGATTAGAAGGGAGACAAGATGGTCCTACAGACGCCAGACAGCATCAACGACTGCAGCTAGGCACCATAAAGTCAGCCGATCAATCGCATTTATTGAGCGCTTACTGAGTGCAGATCTCTGTGCTGAGGGCTGGGGAATAATAATAATAATGATGATAATATTGATATTTGTTAAGCGCTCACTATGGGCAGAGCACTGTTCTAAGTGCTGGGATAGATACAGGGTAATCAGGTTGTCCCACGTGAGGCTCACAATCCCCGTTTGACAGATGAGGTAACTGAGGCACAGAGAAGTGAAGTGACTTGCCCACAGTCACAGCTGAGAAGCGGCAGAGCCGGCATTCGAACCCATGATCTCTGACTCCCAAGCCCGGGCTCTTTCCACTGAGCCACGCTGCTTCTCTGAGGAAGCAGCACTGGGGAATACAATACTACAATAAACAGGCACATTCCCTGCCCACAAGCAGTCTAGAGTCTACCATAAAAGCCAGCCAGCTTACAGGAGGGACTCAAAAGCCAAAGTAAGCTAAACGTCTGCCAACCTAGGACCCCACACCCAATATCCACCAGTCTTCCAAAAGACCCCCCCCGAACCTGTGGGGTCTCAGGGGAGCCTGAATAGTGATGGATCACCTAGCCCAGTTTCCAGCACCAGACTGTCTCACACACACAGTCAACAATCAGTTCCACAAGACGGCTGTACTGCCTTTGCCTCTCAAGCGCTGACATTTTCCCACCTCTCAAACACTTCTCGGCAACTGTTCCCTCAAGTGAACCCTGAACCTTGGGCCAAGCCCTTCAGGTAAACCACTGTAAAGTTTGCTTTGCCAAGAATGATAGTGCTGTTTGTGTGCTTTGGAAGGTCACTGGGATTTCTTCAAGGAAAGGGGTTATTTTGGGGTTTGCTATCTCCTGCTAAGTACGGGATCCATCAGCCATCTTGCCGCCTACCCTGACCGCCTCTAGTGAAGCAGGATATGGAGCCCTTCGCTTGACGAGCCTTTTTGGGCCGTGGCACAGAGAGGCTCAGACACGGGATTCCTCCCTCTCCCGGAGGCTCCGTGGCGCACCGGAGCCGGGAATACTGGCTAGGCCACTGCCCAGACAGGCCGCTGCAATCATCCAACCCCATGATTCACAGCCCTACCCTCGCCCTCAGCTCTCCACACCCTAGGCTGGAGGAAATCTGCTCACTTGGGTGGGGATGGGGATTGAGAAACCTGAAAAACCCCCAGAATGGGTTAGGCAGCCTCGCTCCCTCTGCCTGACAGAGGGTGTAGCTGAAATCATGGGCAGCTGCGAGAGGTTTCTTTCGGAAGACCCTTTAAGCCAGAATCACGGGGGAGTTTAAGTCGCCGTCCCCCCCCATCACGACTTCATTATATACAGAAAAAGGGTCCATTGGAGACAGCAAAGAGGCAGACATGTCTACATTTGTCTGGTAAAGACGAAGAATCACAGAATCCCCTTCAATCAGTAGTATTTATTGAGCACTTACTGTGTGCAGAGCACTGTACTAAGCACTTGGGAGTGCACAGTGGGAGTTGGTATAAACGTTTCCTCCCCGCAGCAAGCCTTTTGATCAAATCAACACCACGGTCTTCTTGGAGAGTGAGTACCTTTGCTTCCCAGTAGGCTGTAAGCTCTTTGTGGGTAGGGAATATGTCCGCTAACTCTACTGTTTATATTCTCCCAAGCACTTAGAATAGTGTCCTGCACACAGAAGTACTCAGTGAATATCATTAATTGTTTCGTTTCATTTTTTCCCTCATGTTCCCATCATCAATCCTCCCACCTTATTACTAGATTGTGAGCCCCTTGAGAGCCAGGGACCAAGTATCTACCCCAGTACTTGACACATAGCGAGTGCTTCACAAATCCCACAATTATTATAGTATTAAGCACCTTTTGTATGCACACTATTGTATTATGCACTGGACTGCGGAAAAAAATAAATAGGTCCAAGCTAGAAAAGCCCCCTTATTTCTTCAGAGCCTCATAATTGAAGAACGTGGTGAGGAAGGGTCTGATTATCCACACAGCAGGGAAGATGGAGAAGCAGCATGGCAGAGGGATAGAGCATGGGCCTGGGAGTCAGGTCATGAGTTCTAAACCCGCTCCACCACTTTGCTCTGTGCTGTTGGGCAAGTCACTACTTCTCTGGGCTGCAGTTACCTCATCTGTAAAATGGGGACTGAGACTGTGAGCTCCACGTGGGACAGGGATTGTATCCGAATCAACTTGCCTGTATCCTCCCCAGCGCTTAGTACAGTGCTTGCCACATAGTAAGTGCTTAACAAATGCCATAATTATTAAATAAATACAGAAGCAACATGACAAAATCTGAAATGAGGTTAAAAATTATTCTCAAATCACAGAAATGAGTCAAGCAACTTTAAGGTGTCAAGAGCTTCCTTGGATTGTGATAATGATAATGGTATCTAGGTGCTTACTATGTGCCAAGCTCTGTCCTAAGCCTTGGGATAGATACAAGGTAATCAGGTAGGACACAGTCCCTGTCCCACATGGGGCTCACGGTCTTGATCCCTGTGTAGGACAGGAACTAGTCCAACTGGCCAACTTGGAGACTGTACAGTACAGTATAATAGATTGGGTGGATATAAGTTCCTTCTGGGCAGGGATCATGTCTACCGAATCTATTATACCGTACTTTCCCAAGCACTTAGTACAGTATCTGCACCCAGTAAGTGCTCACTAAATACCATCGACTGATCTAACCCGCTGCTTAGCACACAGTAAGCACTTAATACCATCTGAAAGAAAGGTTCCTCCTCTTAAAACCTGAGCCTCGGAAAAAAAAAAGTCACCAGGGGGAGGAGGGGTTGAAGAGAGCAGGGGAGAAGATGTAAGTGAAACTCATTCCAGGGTGAGGCAGGCAAACAAGGCGTCTTCCAGATCCCCTGGGAACATCTGTAGACCAAGCTCACTGTGGGCAGGGAACGGGTCCACCAACTCTGTTCTACTGTTCTTTTGTCCTCTCCCAGGCACTTAGTACAGTGCTTTGCCCAGAGTAGGTGATCAAAAATGATTGAGTTCTGTAAAAGAAAATGCGAGTCCAAAAGCCTTTTGATTTGCTACAAATAGAAAAGATCCTAGAGTGAAAATACCCAAGCATCCTCTCCCTTAGAGAGGTGGTAGTCAGATTTGGGAGGTGGGGCATAGCTGGCCAATTAGAGGCTAGCAAATCACCTGTTTGGTTGAGTTAGCCAATTAGGCGAGGGTGACTGCAACTTCAGCAAAGACCTCAAGTTCCTACGTACCCGCCCCAGTGCTTAGTACAGTGCCTGGCACAAAGTAAGCGCTTAAATACCACAGGTTCTTCTAGGCAGTTCCCTTTTCTCTGCCCTTTGCAGCCACACGTACTATACGCTGAAAATATCTTTTTAAAATGTTGATGGAACACCCCTGCCTCCTCAAAAACTTCCCAACATTACCCATTTCTCTCAAATAACATCAACACTCCTATCCACTGGCCTCAAGGCCCTCCATCTGATAGCTATCTTCTCATCTCCCAGCTCTCTTCACGTACTACATCCCGGCCTTGCACTTTTCACTATTCCTACGGTCAATTCCCAAATCGGACTTGGCCACGGTTCTGCAATCTCCCATCCACAGCTCGTGAGACTTCCCCTCTATAAGGAATCGCCCAACTTGGAGACCACCGGAGTTTGGGCTGACCGCGGCGTCGGATTCCAAAAGCCCTCTTCGACAACAGGATAAAACTGGCTCTTTCAGCCACGAGGTTCTCGAGCTCCTAAAATAATCGTTCAATCCATCAATCACATTTATTGAGCACTGTGTGTGTGCAGAGCACTGTATTAAGCTCTTGGGAGAGTACCATACAGTGGAGTTGAAAGATATTCGCCGCCCACAATGAGCTTATAGTCTATTGCACTTATTCTTGGCCCTCAAATATTGTTTTTGTGTAGATCTGGAAATTATTTCTATAATGTTCATCTCACCCTCTGGACTGAGAGTTCATTGGGGGCAGGGCACAGGTCTACCAACTCTGTCAGATTGTACTCTCCCAAGGGTATGCATTCATTCATTCGATCGTATCTATTGAGTGCTTACTGTGTGCAGAGCACTGTACTAAGCGCTGGAAAAGTACAATCCAGCAACAGGTAGAGATAATCCCTACCCAACAATGAGCTCACAGTCTAGAAGGAGGAGACGCACAAGACAAGTAGACGGGCAAAGTCCTCTGTGCAGAGGTGCTCAATCGATACCATTGTTTTCTTTGTTTCATTTCCCTCATGTTCCCATTTTCAATCTTCCCACCTTATTTGTAGATTGGGAGCCTCCTGAGAGCCAAAGTCAAATTTTCATCTGTGTACTTCTGCCATTGCTGAGTACACAATAGGTGCTTAATGGATACCATCCCATCTCCACTATGCCCATATTGACTGGCCTTCTCTATCTCCAAGCAATGCCCACGTTTAGAGATGGACAAAGAAAACCTACCACTCTCCCTCATGTGG
The DNA here is from genome assembly GCF_004115215.2 of Ornithorhynchus anatinus. Taxonomy (NCBI): domain Eukaryota; kingdom Metazoa; phylum Chordata; class Mammalia; order Monotremata; family Ornithorhynchidae; genus Ornithorhynchus; species Ornithorhynchus anatinus. Next base: position 16,846,520 of record NC_041749.1, read on the forward strand.
TGCACTCCTTCCTCCTGAGAGCTCGTAGCGCTTACACGCAGTAGTACTTGGGCACTCACAGACCTTTTCTTCAGTTAACTGGATCCGTGCTCAGAGCAATCCAGCTGCTTCAATGCCTGGCTGGCCTCACTCTATCCTTTCCGCACTCCCCAGATGGACCAGATGTCCGTGAGCTGCTGAATAAACTTCATCTGTCGGGCAGGGGTTGGTATTTGTGGTTTCACCTCATTACCAGGGGCCACTGCACTCTAGACTGTAAGCTCGTTGTGGGCAGGGAATGTGCCCGCTTACTATATTGTTCCCCCCAAGTGTTTATTACAGTGCTCTGCACACAGTAAGCACTCAAGAAATAAAGAGGACCCTCCTAAAAACTGAACAAGTGACCAGGCAGAGCTGCAGGAGTATTCTGAAGTTCTTGGCCACGTTTACTCTGTCACCCAGGAATACTCAACTTTTACGAAGGCAGGCAAAGAACAGGGGCATTTATGAATGGCGCCAGCCACAGCCACCATCTCCGGGGCCCTTCTATCTTCACTGGGGTATTTAAAAGGAAAACCTGAGTCCTCAGGAGAAACAGAAGGTAATTAATGAGTCAGAAAGGGGACCGAAGATCTTATCAGGGCCAGAGTTGAAAGCGGAGCAGTCATCCCGGTTTGAAACATGTAATGGAGTCTGGGAGCCAACACCATGCAATTTTCAGGCATGAATTACAGCCTCGACAGGGTGGAGCCCGCTCGCTCGCTAACCCGTCTGCAGTTAAGTGCCTTATGCAAGGGCAGCCGGCCGAAGGTTAATGGATCCCGATTCTCTCGCTCTTTGAAAGCCGTGCCTTTTGGAGTTCCCAATAAACCCTCCTCTTAAAAATAACCGGCTTTGAACCGAAGCTATTAACGCGGTACCTACTTAACCTTGAGAGGTAGTGTTCTTTCCATTCCAAGGTGGGCAGAGTAGGAAAGGAATGTCTTATCAACCGATTTGCAGGTTAGCGGCAGAATAGATTAGCCCATTGAGCGTAACAGGCCTAAACAGGCAGCTCTCAGAGGATTTTAAAGCAGAGTCGGAAATCCTCTTAGCTAGAATGAGGGGAGCGAAGGGGGGTTGTAGAATCATTTTCCCTTCCAACCAAAAGTTAAGACTCTCTATCCATTGTATACATTGTTTCCCCCGTGCCCCCGGAGAATATTCACTCATATGTTACTTGGTGGACTGGGATAATAAATTCAGCTCTCTAGACCGTAAGCTCCTTAGTGGGAGAAATCCTGTCTACCAACTCTATCGTATTGTACTCTCCCAAATGCCCAGTCAGGGTCGCACCTGGAGAGTTTCCAGTCCTCTACCAGTCTCGGCTATGGGAGGGAGAGTCAAGCAGAGGCCTGTCCATTCCATTCCTAGCTAGTGGCTAATGAATGGAAAGCCATCTGCTACAAGTCAAAACTGCCCCGTGTTGGGCAGCAGCGGCATAGGAGGGAGTTGAGGGCGGAGACTCGAGTTTACTGCACGGAAGAAGGCGATAGTAAACCGCTTCTGTATTTTCACCAAGAAAACTATGGATACACAACCAGAATGACTGCAGATGAGGCATTCCGGGAGATGTGTCCTTGGAGTCGCTACAGGTCGGAGACGACTCCACGGCGTAAGTCGAGACAAGTGCCTGATGGCGTGCGTTATTTGGAAGGACCCACTGCTTTACAGCAATATTGAGCCTACGTCTCAGAGAGGGAAAAGAGCTTCTACTTTCATATCCTATGGACAGAAAATAGTATTCTACTGCATTTATTACTTGCAATCAATAGTATTTGAGGACTTACTCTGTGCAGATCACTGTGCTGAGAGTACAATATAACAGAGCTAATAGAAACGTTCCTTTTTTTTTTTTTTTAAGGTATTTGTAAAACACTTATGTGCCAGGAACTGTATTAAGTGCTGGGGAAGAGGCAAGTTAATCAGGTTGGACTGTGGGGCTCTCACAGTCCTAATCCCCATTTCACAGTTGAGGTAACTGAGGCTCAGAGAAGTGAAGTGACTCGCTCAAGGTCACACAGCAAATGGCAGAGCCAGGATTAGAACCCAGTTCCTTCTGATACCCAGGCTCATGCTCTGTCCACTAGGGAACTGTGCTCGACACAGCTTTCCCGTCGATCATCGACCAATCCTACTGAGTGCTGTGCGCAGAGCACTGTACTAAACACTTGGAAAAATACAAAAAGACTATCTCCCATTAGTTTTAGTCCACACAAATGGAGTTATTTCTGACCGTGGCATTCTTTAGATTCTGCCAGTAGCTGGACGGTTATTAGAGGAAGGAAGGCATCGAGGCCAAAGGCCAGATAGTAGAATGTGCTTTGTTATCCACCAGGCATGACCAAATACTAGCGATGCCCCTTGCTTGGATCTTTGCTCCATCCCAGTCTGGCTGCCTTGTCCCGGCATCTCTCCCTTCTTATATTCAGCTAGGGCAAATTCTTTTTGGGAGACACAGGAGACCCACCTGGAGTCCCAGATTCATTCAATAGTATTTATTGAGCGCTTACTATGTGCAGAGCACTGTACTAAGCGCTTGGAATGTACGATTCGGCAACAGATAGAGACAATCCCTGCCCATTGACGGAATGGCTTCTGTTCTCCATCATGAGGCCAACTGAGGATTGTAGGGTGACCTGGCTCCTTTTAAGACTCCTCTGGGCCCTGTAATTGCTTTTTCTGCCTGTTTTCCTCATCTGTATTAATAACAGCAATAATAATAGTATGTTAAGTGCATACTAGGTGTCAGGCACTGTACTAAGTGCTGGGATAGGTACGAGTTAATCAGGCTGGACAAAGTTCATGTCCCACACGGTGCTCACGGTCTTAATCCCCGTTTTACAGATGGGGTAACTGAGGCACAGAGAAGTGAAGCGATTTGCCCAAGTTCACACAGCAGACAAGTGGCAGAGCCAGGATTAGAACCAGGACCGTCTCTCAGGCCCGTGCTCAACCCACTCGGCCATGCTGCTTCTCGGTAAAAATGGGGATTAAATCCTACTTGCTCCTAGACGTTAAGCCCCGTGTGGGACAGGGACTGTGTCCGAACTGATAGCCTTATATCTACCCCAGCGCTTAGAACAGTACTTGAAACACTGTAAGCACTTGAATGCCATAGTAAATTTTGGGGAGGCCTGACCTAGAGACATCCCTGGAAGTATAAAATTATGGCTCAAGATCTAAACATAGAGGAATCATCTTTGCACATGTGCTTGCAGTGGGGTTTGCATTCACAATGACAGTGGAAATGCTCTGAATTCCTTTATGGGGATGGTTCCTAAACCTGCCACAGGACCCCCCAAAAGACCCTGAAGCCAGCTGTTCATTTGCCTGCTCCCTCACCAAATTTCCTTTTCAGTGGGGATGGCCACATCTAGGCCTCTGAACAAATGGAAAGCAAAATAGGTTTGCTTAAACCTTAGTAAAATGGGGACTCAATCCCTGTTCTCCCTGCTATTTAGACTGTGAGCCCCAAAAGGGACAAGGACTCTGACCTGATTAACTTCTATCTCCCTCAGTGCTTGGGACTGTAAGCACTCAACAGATAAAATATTACAAGCAGAATACTTTGATCAAGAGTTTCAACATCAGTTGGCAGATTCAGTTTTGGAACAACCTCTTTAATAATTTGTCAACATCATACCTTTCTTTAACCCTTAAAGGGACTGGGTTTGGGGAGAAAGCCCGGATTGTAAGCTAGTTTTGGGCAGAGAATGTATCTACCAACTGTTATAGTGTACTCGCCCAAGTGCTCAGTATAGTGCTCTGCACACAGTAAGCACTCATTAAATAAGATTGGTTGGGCTGACTTATGCAAAAAAGAGTTAGAGGAGGAGCAATACTTCACAGAAAAGGAGATGAAACCTTTCTAATGTGGAACAGCCTCTGTATGTAGGAAAACTGAAGCCAAAGTCCCCGTGGTAGCGGCTCAGAAATCTCTCACACCCTTCACTGAAAACTGAGGTAATTTCTCTGGGTTCAAAGAGAACTGTCGGCAGGGAACGCGTCTATTAACTCTGTTATACTCTCACAGGAGAGTAATACTGCACTCAAAGTCCAACTCCTGGGCCCTAAAGAGTCAGCCCTGTTTATTCTTCTTTCAATCGTATTTATTGAGCGCTGTGTGCAGAGAACTGTACTAAACGCTTGGAAAGTACAATTCAGGAACAAAGAAGGACAATCCCTGCCCACAACAGGCTCACAGTCTAGAAGGGGGGATGGGGGTGGAACTGTTCATTTCTTCCTTTCCCTTCTACCTTTAAAACCAGTCCCCTTCCTGGAATGCTTCAGCATTTCCTTGGTGTTCAACTCCAAGCCACCGAAATGCTTATAACATTTCATTCCCATGTCCACAGATGGGGCACGGGTATGGGTAAAATGGAAGGATGTGCCCAATTCCCCCAGCTACTTAGTAGTCGTTGGAAATCAAGCTCTTGAATCCATGCGCCATTAACTGGTTCATGTTTGACTCTTCCTCCTGCTCCTTAGCCCTGGAACCCATGAGGAAAGATGTCCAAAAAAGGTGAAACAGCTGCTGGCTGTTTACAGGAAAGCTACAATGTAAGACCTTTCCAGTTACTTCTTGCCGTGTTGACGTTTCCCGGCAACAACCGAGGGATTACTTAGTTTTGTTTTTCAGAAATTGCTCTGTACCCCTGCCAGATAAGAATGTAGAGCAGCAGAGCTAGTGTGCACCCAGGGTGTATATATATATATATATGCCAACAACTCCGGCCTGATGAACGGTCTTTTAATGCCCACTTTTTTTTTTCAGCAGACTGCTACTCCAGACTGTCTGAGACCAGGCTTCCCACACATCCAACAGACTGTCTACTCCAGTCACCCATTACAGATTTTCCCCCAACCTCAGAATGCTCTCCTCCCTCCACATCTCACAGTGCGGGTGGTCCCGAGGCAGCGGACCACCCTAAAGGTCTGAGTACAGAGTAATTGGGGTATTCGCTAGGCACTTAGGTGCCAAGCACTGTACTAGACGCTAAGGTAGATAAGATAATCAGGTCCCAAATGGGGGCCACAGTTTTAAGAATGGAGAATAATAATAATAATGATGGTATTTGTTAAGCGCTTACTACGTGCAGACCACTGTTCTAAGCGCTGTGTGTGGGGGGAATACAGGGTGATCAGGTTGTCCCATGTGGGGCTCACAGTTTTAATCCTCATTTTACAGATGAGGTAACTGAGGCACAGAGAAGTTAAGTGACTTGCCCAAAGTCACACTGCTGGCAACTGGCGGAGCGGGGATTAGAACTCATGACCCCTGACTCCCAAGCCCATGTTCTTTACACTGAGCCACGCTGCTTGAATCCCCATTTTGCAGATGAGGGAACTGAGGCACTGAGGAAGTGAAGTGACTTGTCAAAGAGCAGACAAGTGGTGGTGCTGGGATCAGAACCCAGGCCCGTGGTCTTTCCACTAGGCCACTGCTTGTTTTAAGCACGGATACATGCTAAAACAGCCAGCAAAAACCAAAGTGATGTGACAGTGCAAATTACCCTTCATCCTCCAGTAGTTCGCCTGCCAGGGAAAATATAAATGGATAATAATGAAAAGCCAACAAACAAAAAACACACACAACCCCATAGCTGAAGTAATTCAATTTTAGTTGAGTGTTAGAATGTAATTTACAATTTTGAGTATCACAGGTTATATTTATACCCATGAATTCAGTTGCGGAGATAATAAGGGTCACTAACTATAAACACTGTGGAGGTGAAAAACTTCCCCTAGAGTGGCCTGAAAGATACCACACGTGAATAACGACACAGTACTCAAATTCAACTGTTGCCCGTCGGAGCAATCATTTGTAGAAACAGTGGTAAATGGATGCAACCTGCCTATAGCTCAATAGTCATCAGGAGATCTTACAACAGGTGTACTCCATCAGGAAGGGCAATGCCTACCAAATCACACAGCAAATCTTGAGGAGTAAAAGTTCAGGGAGGCTTTAACAATGCCAGAAGGAAACGGACACTGTAGCGACGATTCGGCTGCCCTCGTGAAACGGCACCTCGCACTTAAAAGAGGTAACGGCCACTGTCATATTCCCTGAGAAAATGAGGACACGTCATTTTCAAACATTCAGGAGAAAATGATGATGACACGTCATTTTCAAACACTCTTACGTTCTACAAGTCAGTGGACAGAACACACACTGAGGTCTTGTGAGTCCTGAGATCATCTCTCATTCATTCTCCGAATTGCAACACCAGAAGCCAGAAGATTGAGTCAGCATGACTAAAACTAGGGTGTTACATTTTAAAAACACCCTTGGGAAATGTTACTTTCATTTGCATGCTGCCTCCTGCTAAATCAAGGATGATAGAGCACAGAAGTGTGGTGGTTGATAATGAGAATCTACTTCAAGCACTCAACCTTCCCTTCAACTCTGTCACTGGACTCAGGTACCGAAAGTAGTAAAGTTGCTCATCAGACAGCTCTTTGTTCTTAACTCAGCAGCAGACACTAATCTTGCATCTCTAGGACATCAAACTCCAGTTTTACAGTTCTCCTGTTTCAGAGATGTATAGAAAAGTTGAAAACTATCATACAGGTTAGTCACTTTTCTCTTGAAACATACCAGCACAGGTGACCCCATTCACTGTTACTGGAGTCCACAGCTAGTTCAACCAGAAGCTTTTCCCAATCATTAAGAAAAGCTTTATAGGTAATTTGAAATAGGCTGTCGTATCCATTTCCTTCCAACACTTATCTGATTTCAAAATCTTCTTTTGCAATTGTCCATTTCCTTGAGCTTCAAATATGGTCCATTAGTTCTGGAGTTGACAGCTGAACTGTTCAACAGCGGCCTCAAGCATCATCTGTGCTATAAAAATGAGCATTTTTTTTTACTCCTTTGTATCTAGATAAATTCAAAGCCTGCATTAATACATCTTAATATTAAAATGACTCTACAGCAGGTAATCTTACCTAGCAAACACTCATATAAACAATATCCAAGTGCAGATAATGATTTATGGGTTGAACACAAACAAAATTTGAACAGTTTAATATGATGGATCATAAAAGCTGGATTAATTGCTTCTTCAAATTTCGGAGAAAACCGGCAATTTTACCACCACCACCCACACCGCATTTAAGAATAACTCCTCTACCATCCACAAACTCCACAGTTCGTTGCCCCAGTTGGTAGGGTCTGGGCAGAAAAACTGACATTTAAGAAAACAGCAGGCCAACTAACTGCTTTCCTGAAGCAAGCAGGCCTTCTCTACCAGCTACAGTTTAAACAGCCAAACTACACCTCTTTAGGTCAGTGAAAGGGAGGTACGGCACCAAAAATACAAAATGAGGATGATAAAGCTGAGGAGAGGTCCCTGCATCAGTACCAAGGGGCGCAGTTATAGATTTTGGAGGTGACCGGGAAGGTTGGCCACACTCACTGTGGCTAAGATAATGCAATTTTAAGCCAAGTGAATGATACATTTGTGATGGAGAGCGGGCTGTTCTTTCGATCTTTCATTCTGCACTGCGGCATGGTGATATTAACCCACTCTTGATTAGATCCCTCCCCCTAAATGGATCAAGTCCAACTCAACTGTATTATCAAGTTGAGTGGGAGGGGAGGTAATACGGAAAATTCCTCTCATGAAAAAGCTATTGCCTCAGGAACTTTTATGGCTAGCTCGGAACATGGAACACATCCAAAAGCGTAAGCAATATGTCAACTGACTGTGAACGGTCAAGGTCTTTATGTTTCGCTCACAATCTGTTATAGAGCTTTAAACTGAAACCGGTAACCTCAATACTGAGCTTAATCAATGCTCAATAATCCAAGCTAATGGTCCAAGGCAATGAGAGCACAGATAATTGAAATGCAAAACAATCCTCATTTCAGCCAATCTAGTCATCTCCCCTAATTTTTTTTAAATCCAAGCTGCCAGACAGTATCAAACTTGGCTGTAATGACTCACCTTTTCTTTCCACCCCCCTGGTAGAGGAACAGTAGGGAGGAGCAAAGGGGCCCAAGGACAAAAGGGAAAAATAAGGATCGGGAAAAATAGACTACAGTTTTTTTTTCAGGCCGATCTTAGGTTTTCCAACTTTTAAATCCCGTTCCTTCTCCTCCCAGGTACTGGAACCTGGGATGACTCTGTCCTCTTTGACACCAAGAGCCAAACCTAAACAGTCATGTTAGCTGTGCTTTTAAGGACCTTATGCTGTGGGAAAATGACATTCGAGTAGCTACCGCCTGAATGGGGTGAATGGGATGGTCCGGACACCATCACTACTGACATATTCTTGTTACCGATTCCGTACCATCTTTACGTCCATCACTTGCAGAACACTTTACACACAGGTGTCACTCATTGTCCTTTCACTGAGTTAAACTCAAAACTGAGGCAGAGGGTTGGGAGCACGGCATCACACCTAGGCTGATGCCAACAAAGGCAACAGGTACCAAATCTACTTGTGGATCGTGTTATACCAGCAGGATTGCCGCTACAGGAAAAACATTCCTGTCTTATTGAATTCCAATCTTCAAACAAAAATCGCATGCTATGTAGCCGAAGAAGCTACACTACAAACAGGCAGATTCCTTTCAGATCTCCACTTCTTTCTAACAGCCGCATCATTTCCCTATCAGTAAAAGTGAAACCCATGAGATCAAACTGAAATGAAGCTTAAAGTTTCTTAAAAGGGAAACAAAACATTGCTTTCTACGTTATGAGCACCTGACCTAAGAACAGATCTATTTTGCCATCTTTTTTCCAATCATCTTGCAAAATGATCAGGCTCGTTTCATTGCTTTCACATATTCAACTGATGGTACAACATTTGCACCCTAAAAATCACATGGAACTGTAGCTGCATCAAAAAACTTTCTTCTGTTTGGCTACTTCCTTAGGGAGGAGAATATCTGCCATTTTCTCAGAAGTGGCCAAATCATTTTCCCCTTAAAAACACACAAAAAAATAATGAACAGGGTGTTTTATCTACCTGTAAATTTATTAACACAGAGGCATCACTGCCTTTAAAAACTGCCGGATGAAATTCACTCCAAACAATGGGAAAGGTCTACCTCCTTTAGTTAAGGACAAAGGTATTCTTCAGTACTTTTCTCAACCGAGTCTCTTGGTTAGTAGGGAATAAGCCCTCTTAGGAAAATTTACGCCTGTTTTCATTAATGGAAATAGATTCCAATTACCTGGGTGCATACTGAAGAAGAATCTTCAACCAATAATTCTACAAGGTAAAGAACAGGGGAGATGGGGAACTCTAAAATGCAAAAATGCCTCTGAAGAAGAACATAAATTGATTTAAAAAATCCAGAAAAAACAACTCTTTATAAATTACCCCTTTATATTGAGCTTCTACTTAAAACACGAGCCAAAATGTCCCCGGCTGTAACATCCTGCTCAAAATAACTCAGTCAGCAGAAAAAACACAGGGACAATATGCCATTCCATGGCACATCTCTGCCCGAAGGCTCGGCAGTCATGAGTCAGTCTACTTTTGAATGGGAAGGCACTGATTTTTCTGCTTCTGTTTCACCGGACTTTTCCTCCATCAAGATCTGGAATATCAGACATTTGGGGGAGAATTCTTTGCTTTTTTCCAGGTGTGCTGAACTTATGAGGAAGGATTACTAGGTTTTCATTTAATTCGGACCTTAGATTCCTGTACACTTATTAGCGGGATAGAGTACGTATTGGTTAACTTGGTTACGCACCACCAATCCCAGCATTAAATAGACGGACATGTTGTGGACAGCACTGAAATGGAAGCATTACTACCATTACTTCAAATGTTAAGAGCAGAGATGATAGTTGTTAAGCACTTACTATGCTCTAAGCCCTGTACTAAGCGCTGGGGTAGAAATAAGATAATCAGGTCCCACATGGGGCTCACAGTTTTAGTCGGAGGGAGAACAGGAACTGAATCCCTATTTTTGCAGATGAGGGAACTGAGTCACCGAGAAGTAAAGTGAGTTGTCCAAAGTCAGACCACAGACAAGTGATGTGAGAACCCAGGTCCACCGACTCCCAGGCCCGGGCTCTTTCCCGTAGGCCACAATGCTTCTCTCATTAGTCTAACAAAGGAGCAGAGCTAATTTTTCACAGGAAAGAATTTTGGAACACTACCATTCAGAAGAATCGGGCGACGCAGACACAATAACCAAACTTCTCTGTTTCCTAGACATCGTCGGTTCTGACACAAAATCCAGGTCACTCTACAAACCACGTATAAATCTCTACATTATTCATGTTACCATCCATACACAAGAAAGATGATTACAGTATTCAACAACCGAACAAGTGTCAAAAAGAACAGACGGTACCAGTGCACTTTTCCAAAGGTTTGACACTGACCCAAGAACTGGATACTTTTTCCAAAGGGTTCCACAATCATCAACATCAACGGTATCAATCTTTGCGATGAGCCCAGGCAGCATCCAAATGGCTTCCCCGAGAACCACGGTCCCCTTTTCCCCCCACTATTCTGTAGACGGGAAAAGAGAGTCACCTTGAAAAAGATATGCGAGAGCCTGGGTCTCGAACTGCAGAGGGGCTTGGTTACAACCAGTATTCGTCGCTTTACCCTTTCAAGTAATAAGATCCTTTTTCTTTTTCTTTCTAAAAGCATCAACCCGGAATTTACAAAAAGAAGTTCAGAAGGAAATCACACTTAGTTAAGATCTGAAAAATCCCTAGCAGGTAAACATTCTGATCCCCATAAGGGCAAACACGTTAAAATGCAATCGTAGGCCATTAAGAGCATATGCACAACCATATGTGAAGAGAGAACCAGTCTCCCCTCCAATTTATTTGCTTATATTTCTCCCCAAAACAAAGACATTCAACAGTGGTTCCGTTGGCCAGCTCCCACCACTTCTGAAAACCACACCATCCCCCAAGGGTGAACAAAGGAGTTAGCGTGAGTGACCTAGAGTTCAGCTGAGGAAGCCAGTGCAGAACAATAAGTGGTCAAGAAGTCCAATTTCAGAATGCTGCGTCTTCAACTTGTACCATCATTTTAGTGGGAAAGCATATTTTTAATTCTATTTCAAATGAGATTTCATCTCCAACCAGGATTTGTCAAAGCATTCATTGGATTTCAGAATCTTCTTTTGTCAACTGTGAAGAAACGGAACGGTAGCTAGAAGGTGAAAATGGGTTCCAGCTGAAGATGTAATGACAACACGCTCGGGACAAACAACGCCATTTTTGATTTACAAAGCTATCAGCAGTCTTAAACCCGCAGCTTAATTACAAGAACTACATACTACACCACAACCTTTTCCAAATGGCAAGATTACAAAAGGGGTGAGAGTTACAAAAATACCTCAGTAAAAGTGCATAGTCTAAGTGCATAGTAAATAAAAGCACTGAAAAGTATTTTGCCATTGGCAGTTCAGCCTGGGAAAAGAGAGTACCAAAGCAATTTTCCTTTACACAAGCTGTACTTTACATCGCTTTTAGTAAAGTATCAAAAGGTGGATTTTGAAAGCAGATCAACACCTTGACAGATCAAGAGTAAGGGAAAAACAAAAACAAAAACAGGAACCTGCTGCCCAGGTCTGGAGCTCACTCATTAGACTGCTGCAGTGTTCAAGTTCTGCTCTCCTATCCCTTAACGGCCGATTATGTGGCAATCATGGAATAATTGCTAAGGCATTTTTCAAATTCGAAAAACCTAGTCTGGGATTAAAGACCACACCGGGACCAAACCTTAACACGTGTGTGGAAATTTACAGTCTCAACAAAGCTAATGTACAAAACACCACGTTTACACCATAGGCCATCTAGTAGCATTTTTAGACAGTCTTTTTAATTGATTCTGACATGCTATAAAGGAATAAATTACACTTGGTTTCTTTCCACTGGGACAGATTCAGAGAGACAGAGAGAGTAAGGGTGTGTGTGTGAGAGAGAGAGAGAAAGAGAGAGGTGTGTGGGGCGGGGGGAGTGAAGGGGAAGAGCAGACAGCCTCAAGGGTGGTAACGAATGAGGCCATCCAACAACTACAATCAACCTGATCATAGCCACTCCACAAGTATTTCCCAGAAAAAAAAATCCCGTTGTAAAACCCTTCAGCACTTTCATTCTAACTTCCAAAATGGGTATCTTAAATCAGTCCAGCTGTTGAATCGACGATGACCTGTGGCAGCCAATACTGTCTCCTCAGTACTAGGTATTGATGCAGCAAAGTTATTTTTTTTTTAAAAGCAAGAATGCCTTTCCCCTTGAGGAAAAAAATACAAAATTTATTTTAAAACAAAAACCAAAAAATGAGGAAGAGGTACAAAGGAGTCTAAAATGATTTGCAAAGGAGTATGAGTTGTTTTAATAAATGGCCTTGAAGTGGTCTATTAAAAAACTGGGGTGATGGTGATTTCATTGTGAATTAGCAAGGCATTAAAAAAAAAACCTCATTTCCTTACAGAAACAGTTTTTAGTTTTTAATGAATTTGTAAACAAAAAAAAAGCTCCCATTTCAAAATAAAAACAAAATCCCAGATCATATAGATGTTTACAGTGATTACATTTTATCTAAGCAACTTACATACAGTTCAGTTGTAAGATGTTAACTAAATTCCTGTGACAAATATGCTGTTTTGCTTTTTATACCAAGAACATTATAGAGTTAATGCAGAGTCCTAAAGATAATCTAGTAGTCGCTAAGTTTTTATTAAGTCTTCGCTTTAGATGCTGTTATTTCTAGCACAGGTAAGCAGGCAGAGTCTTTCATATGCTTTAAAAACTGGAATCTTTGGTTGCTACCATATAGCTGGCTTGCACACAGAAGCCAACAATTTTAAGAATGTTTAAGTGTACAACTTTCAAAACCCAGGGAGGAATAACCTTAAGGGTGCACAATTGTGAGCATTTACAATCATCACAATTGTAGCTGAAGACTGTTCATGCCATTCTTCGGAAGTACTTATTTTCATAAAGCAGTGTAGTTCAAAATCAAAGGTAACAAAAATTGGCATATGCACAATTTCTCCACCACTTTGTGTGTCAACCATTTAGTTAACTTTTCCACTTGAAAAAATGCAATAGAAAACTGGACACCATGTTTCACTATCTCAGTTAATATTCACAATTACAGCGGCTACGACTCAGAACGCAGCATCACCACTGCTGCCCAGAGCCAGTTTATACTGAAATTAAGTTCTTTACACCAAGTAAATGGTTGCCCACAACCACTGGCAAGTGTACATATGAACTAAAATTTCTAGATTTGGGGAGTGTCAAGTCCTGCTCCGATCGTCTGCTCTGCTTCTTCTGTTCCTCTTTTCACACTTAGAAACCTGCAACAGAAAAACAGAGCCAAAGTTACTCTGGTGAAGAACTAAAACTCTGTGGGCAGAGCAGTCGGTGGAAATTGAACACAACACAAGAAGTTGAGAAGGGGAGAATTCTTTTGGGCTTACCCTATGGAAGGGGGAATGGGTGCATGGAAAGCTAGAGCCTAGCATTCTTAAATCCAGAAGGGGCCGATTCCTGATACCTTCACTTTTTTTTAAAATGGTATTTGCTAAGCATGTACTACATTCCAAAAGCTAATTAGGTTGGACACGGTGGTCTATATTCCACACAGGGCTCACAGTTTTAATCCCCATTTTCCAGAGGCGGTAATTGAGGCACAGAAAGTGAAGGGAATTGCCTAAGGCCATGAAGCAGGGATTAGAACCCAGGTCCTTTTGACACTTCTGAGCAATTCCTGCTCTACCCACTAGACCATAATGCTCCTCAGTTTATATTATTCTTCTTTTTTACCACAGGTTATGTTGGATGGGTTGAGTCTAGAAGCAGTCATGCCTTCTTGTTCTCTAGATTATAAAGCTCGTTGTGGGCAGGGAACATATTAACCAACCCTGTTGCACTGAACTGTCCCAAGCACTTAGTAGAATGCTCCGCTCACAGTAAGCACTAGTGACTGAGTGATTGAGGGAGCTATTATTCAGGAAGATTCTGGTAATGTGCTTTTAGTTCTCTGCTCCTCTTAGAGCCCCAGGGACAACTTAGTTCCCAAGAATTACCCAAAGAACATGAGTTAGGCAAGCTATAACCCTTCTTTGTTCTCTGAATTGTATGAGTCTTGAGATAAAATTTCCAAATATGCTCTGCTTCCCTGAAAGAAGCCAACACATTACCCTACTCTGGTGACACCACCCAAAATGAATGAACCAAATTTTAGAAACTTCAAAAAATATTAGGATTCCTCCCACTTTCTAAATATACAATTTTAAAACAGCTATGGATTCTTAGGGGGTTTAGAGAGCTAAAATGAGGAAATAGCTGTTGCTTTGGGCCTGGTTTCAGTTATATATTAAGGTTAGTACTGCCCTGAATTAAAGCTTGGGACTCTGCATCTGGGTTACACATTCCACCGGCTCCAAATCACATGGCACCCAAAAGGCCTTAGCTTCACAAATTCTCCCATCCAGTCTTGCAAAAATGCTCTTTTCTAAATTGCTGTTAGGTGACTTTTCAGTTGAGCTGGTTTGAAAACTTCCCTGGCAACTGGGGAGACGGTCCCTAAGCTCCTAGAGGCTAGGAATCGTGTCTGCTAAAACCACGGTACTCTCTCCAAGCGCTGAAGTAGTCTACACTGAGTAGAGGCTTAATACTAATGAGTAACAACCAGCTATTTCTTGAAGATTCTATCTTATTCTGACAAACAAAAGAAAACTCTCAGTCTCAAACTGGTCTCAACACCTTACTTCACATTTTAGTTATGTTTCCGGACCCAATCCTCTACCAGCAAGAAGGGACAATTCAATTCACTTAGGTAGCCACTCCTCTGGCTATACAATTGATTCATTTGGATCTTGTAGATATTATGTGCAGGGAGTCATAATAAAAATAACCCAAACCCACTACGAACACCACTGGCAACAAAAAAAGTTGAGACCTGCCAACACTTGTGTGCCTGGAAGAGGGAACTGCGTCAGAACAGCCGTCTCCAACTGCCTTCCTAGTCAATCGTATTTATTAAGCCCTCGTGTGCACACCAGTGTACTAAGCGCCAGGCAGAGTACACAATAACAATAAAACAGACACGTTCCTTGTCCATCGTGAGCTCACAGTCTACTCCTCTTGCTTCTCATATTTTAAATGCTCTCTGACTCTGGCTTATCTATGAATTTCTCTTTTCTAAGTGTCTGTCCTTCCCTACCTGGAAGGACAGACCTACCGGAGTCTCCCTGAGTCTCTTCTTGGGGCAGGGACCAGATCTGGACTTATTCTGTATACACCCCAGGGCTCAGTACGGTGCTCAACACAGGAGTCCACACTCCATGAGTACCACCCCTACCATAATATCAATAAAACTTTAACTGTAGAATGATGGTAACCAATTAATAAAATCAATTACATGGCCCCTCAAACTGAGCTGAACTCAGCTAAACAAAAAAATTTCAGTTTTTTGAGAAACATACAGAACTGCTAAAACAATGAAAGCTAGTCAAATTGTTTTGGTAAATGAAACTCCGAAGACAATTTCTTTTATGTTGAAGATAGGATCGGTTAGGTATGCATCATGCATTAAGTGCAAACAATTATTCACATGGTGATAATATCGCACTCTGACCTAATTAAAGCTTTATAAAACCATTCAGTCACGATGGATATGCACCATCTGCCAAAATGCACACTTTCACTATGCGTTTTGGCTAAAGCATTAACTGGGAAGTAGGGAATTTCTGACCAATAATGTGGGCCTGTTTGGCTAAAGCACATGGCTGGGCAGTGAGTTTTGTAGCCTGAGTTTTTTTCCCTAAGGCAGGGTTTTGCTAGAAAGCAACTTCTGTGTTTTAGAAGAGCTGGGGGGTAATTACTTGAAGGTGAGATCAGCAATTGAGTAAAATGGAAATGATAGATACTATGTTTAGATTGTTTTAGAGGCTCATACTTGTTTTTCATATCTCCATTTTTCAAACAGGACAAAGGGAGAACTACATCAAGAACTGTAGATTAAATCACGTTACCTAATAAGAGAAACGATGAAAGACCCTTACTAAACAACTAACAAATCACATGAAGCCCCCTGCAGTAGTGACCCTAGGAAAGAAAGCGACGCATCAGAGCAGCTGATAATTGTTCCCAATCAGTTGAGAGAAACTGAGATTGGAACATGCTGGATAATTCTCGTACTGCCAGCCAATATTTGGAAAAGAAATTCTAACATCCCTACTGCAAGGAAGATACTCATTACGCAAGTCTTGCCATCATTTAACTGATATATCTGGAGAATGTTTCTGTGCTAATGGCAACACCTGAATGGCATGCCACTCCTGGCGGGGAGGGAGAAGATGAGTGAAGTTCATGGTGGGAGGAGATTGAGAGTTTTTCCAGATTTGTCAAGAGAAGAATATTCCACTTGAGGATTCATATCAGAGAGCTGTCTTTAGTAGCTTCAGGGGATCCTAAAAATTTAGTTCATCTTGAATATTTTGCACCTCCTCTTCAAGTCACCGAATCATTCATTCCTTAGTATTTCATTCTGATGCGTTTCTCTTATTCTTGAGGTGAACTTCTCGATCTTGCTAAACCTCAGGCAAACTGAAAGGTTAAGTAGTTCTGTTGAAATGGTAAATCATAGCTGGAAATTCAAGACAGTCCAATGATCTGTAGTGCACGTCTGAATTATCTCTTCAAAGCCTGCAAATACAAACAGATGCTAGATTTGTAAAGGAAGCCAGCAGAGACAGATGTGTCTATAAAAGCCTGTAATTGAAGATTATTTGTGAGGGGGGAAGATTCTTCAGTGATACTGGTCCAGAGACCAGCAATGGTAGCAAGGGGAGACTTGTTCTCTGATTGTGTCTCAACCTAGGGGATGGCCCTCAGGAAGTTATGAACATTTGTGCTTCCGTTGTATTCGACAGAAAAAGCCCCGATTCTTTGTGTGTGTTGTTTTAGCTTCTGCCGACGGTAAGGTCCCAGAGGCGTAAGGTTCCTAAGAACAGCAGAGTGTTTGGTTCACAGGAGACACTCAGAACCTACCATTCCTCTCCGAACTCCTTCACTGAGTTGTCAACATCCACTCCCTCCATTTCCTCTCCCTAACCTCCTCCAATCTAGCTTCCACAGACATTATCCCTCTAAAGTCGTCAATGACCTCCCTCTTGCCAAATTAAACAGCCTTTACGCCATCTTAACCCTCTCTGACACCTATTTAACACCGTGGACCAGCCCCCTTCTCTTGGAAATAGTATCTAACCTTGGCTTCCCTGACACTATCCCCTCCTCATTCTCTTAGCTCTCCAGCAGCTCAATCTTAGTCTCTTTCACAGGTTTCTCCTCTGCCTTCCACCCCCTAAACTGTGGGGGTCCTTCAAGGCTCAATTCTGAGTCCCCTTTTATTTTCTATCTATACCCACTCCCTCAGAGAACTCACTGGCTCCCATCTCTATGCAGATGATTTCAAATCTACATCTCCAGCCCTGCCATCTCTCCTTGTCTCCACTAGAGAAGCAGCTTGGCTCAGCGGAAAGAGC
Source organism: Ornithorhynchus anatinus (assembly GCF_004115215.2). Taxonomy (NCBI): domain Eukaryota; kingdom Metazoa; phylum Chordata; class Mammalia; order Monotremata; family Ornithorhynchidae; genus Ornithorhynchus; species Ornithorhynchus anatinus. The sequence continues at coordinate 16,864,029 of NC_041749.1, forward strand.
CCGGGCTTGGGAGTCAGAGGTCATGGGTTCTAATCCCAGCTCTGCCGCTTGTCAGCTGTGTGACTTTGGGCAAGTCACTTCACTTCTCTGTGCCTCAGTTACCTTATCTGTAAAATGGGGATTAAAACTGTGAGCCCCACATGGGACAACCTGATCACCTTGTATCCCCCAGCGCTTAGAACAGTGCTTTGCACATAGTAAGCGCTTAACAAATACCATCATTATTATTTTGCACTTTCCAAACATCTCTACTTGGCTGTCCCTCTGATACCTCATTCTTAACATGCCCAAAAAACCCTATCCTCTCTTCCCCGACTTACAAATCCATAACTGGCATTATCTTCGAGTTGCCTCTCTTATTCAAATATTCATTCTGCCACCAAATCCTGCCCGTTCTACCTTCATTGAATCACTAAAATCTGCCCTTTTCTCTCCATCCAAACTGCTACTACATTAACCCAAGCATTTACCAATTCCTCAATCACTGCAACAGCCTCCTCAGTCCTTTATTCACTCTGCTGCCTAGATCGCTTTTTTTAAAGAATACAAAAAATAAAAAGAAAAAAGACAAAACCCAAAACTCAAAAACCAAAAACATCCAGGCCACATCTCCCCACCCTTCAAAAACCTCCATCGGTAGGAAGCAAACTTTTTACCATCGACTTTAAAACACTCAATCAGCTCTCTCCCTACCTTGCCTCGCTGATTTCATACTACACCAGCCGGCCACATCTCCCCACCCTTCAAAAACCTCCATCGGTAGGAAGCAAACTTTTTACCATCGACTTTAAAACACTCAATCAGCTCTCTCCCTACCTTGCCTCGCTGATTTCATACTACAACCCAGCCCACACACTTTGCTCCAACCTACTCAATGTAACCTGATCTCGTCTATCTCACCACAGACCCCTTGCCCACATCCCCCTTCTGGTCTGGAACTTCCTCCCCGCTACATATATGACAGACCACCATATTCCCCACCTTCAAAGTCTTATTTAAAATCCCAACTCCTCCCAAAGGCCTTCCCTGACTGAGCCCCCATTTCCCTTACTCCATCTCCCTTCCATGTCACCTAGTCACTTGGATCTGTATCCTTTATGAACTTGATATTCACCCCACCCTCAGCCCCACAGGACTTATGTACTTATCCGTAATTTATTTTCATGTCTGTCAACCCTCTCTAGAATCTTGGCTACTGGTAAACAGGGAACCTATCAACTCGGTTGCATGTGCTTATTAAGTACCACTAACTGATAGTAAGAAAAACAGCAAGTGGGAGGCAGGCCTCACATTTTAGAACTTTGGAAAACCAAGTGACAAAGATGGCCAATGGCACAATCAAAGTACCTCCACGTTCTGATATTTCAACATTAGGTTCAATGCAGGTTTTAATCTTTCGAGTCAAACTCTGGGAACTCGAGAGATCAACCAGACGAAACCAATAGCATTAAAAGTTGAGCTGTCCCTATAAAAAATAAGACCTTCCATAAACACGGGAGAAATTTACAAAAGCCACGAGGAGAGACTAAATGTATTTCATCTTCTCCACAGTTAAGGTAAGACTAAGCAAAGGCTTTCTCCCTCGATACTGGATGATGCCTTTCAGCGACCCACACTCATACATCCTCATTAGCCTTTTAAGCAAATTCACTATGACAGGAATTGCATTTAAATGATTGTGCAGTTGAAAACTATTCCGTACCCGTTGTGACTGACTCCTCTTCCAACTGGCACCATTCGGTAACTTGGGTTGTTACCGAAGATCTCCACTCCACTCAGGATGTTCTGACTGCTGTGAACCCACAGAAATACGGCTGCACTTAAACTGAGTGGGTTGATGGGGTCAGTAGCAGAGAAGGATCCTTTTTATGCTCTTATCTTCATTTTCGATCGAGCTGCTTTAGTTCTTCACTGCAACGTTTATTGTTCACGGACTCCAGATTTCAGGAATCTGTTCTCTGGCAGACTTCTGGATTCAGTTTACTGGAGTAGATTTCTTCTTTAGCTGATATTTCCTCCAGCCCCTCATCCAAATCTTCGCCAAGGATTTGGACTCTGGTGCCGAACAGTAAGTCATTTTCCTAGAGCAACTGGTGAATTTGGTTACGCTGGACAGAAACTGTAGCTAAAGTCCCAACAAACATTGGAGTGTGATTCAGAAAGAAATGGATATAATAGGATGAAGTAATTAGATAAGCTCTCACTGATTTTTCATTTTTAATTTAACAAAAGGTGGTTATTAGGACAAACCATTTGTCCACAAACAATGACTGTGCCAGGAAATAACTATTTCAAACGTACCCTAATACTTCAGGCTGTGGGAGCTTTAACAAAAACACTCAGCATTTCTGCTGAGTTCTAAATCTGCAACTGTTTTAGCTGGAAACAATGTTTCTGAGACATTCTGCTTTTATAATTAAGAGCGTCATGGTGGATAGAGTGCTTCTGGGGGGTGGTTTTGAAGATTAAAAAAAAAAATATGTACCACCATTTTAGTCGGACTTGTTCCTCAAAAATGAGGCCGGACCCACTTACAGGTTCTTTAAAACACTGACTGTTGAAAAGCATTTGGGCTGGAAAAAAACCACACCAAGTTATTTCAGTTTAAGGTTTTAGGGGAGAGTACAGATTCCCTCAAAATCAAAGTCACATTTTTGCCTCTAAGGGGTTGTCATTTGGTTGCTGACTTGGGCGTTGACGAAATGACTAGATGGATTCAAAAGGCACTACGAGGCGAATCGGTTTTTCTGGTTAATTTGTCCTTTAATCACTTTCAGTCAGACCATTAAATCTTAATTTAGTGAAAGAACCTGATGAGTTGGCAGGACATGCAGGCATCGCTTTACCTTGAATTAAGGCATAATGAGTTATCTCGGCTGAAAGCACTGAAGAGTCAACTGAAACAAAGTAGCTAGGCTACAAGAAAGATCTATTATAGAAAAGCCTTCATTGTCTGGAGCAGTCGGGCCTGAAGTTTCCATGGCCACCCAGGTTGAATTGATAAAAGTGCTCTCAACTAAGCCACGGTAACAAGGAAATCTGGGGCACATGATTCTTCAAATGAGTGTTCTCAGAGAGTACAAATGCAGAACAAGTTACCATTTCTTGGAATCTCCCTGGCGCTTATCATATGTCAAAAAACCTTTCGTCTTTTAATGCTGCTGTCACCTTTGTAAAATTAAGTTTCAGTTATGGAAAGGCTCTACAATACAGAGTACAAAACAAACAGCTCTGCTGCAACAAAGGGAAATCTCAAGCAATCATTCTAAATGAGAGGGGCTGGTATGACAACACGAAGATCTGACTTCGGCTGAGAGAAAATGTCGTCTCTGCTTACTGAGTAAGATTTACAAAATGGAAGCGGTTGTACGTTCGTTTTTCCTAAAAGACTGCCCGTTTGTGTTGAATTTTCTAGGATTGGCAGATAAAACTGAAATCCCAACGTGAATCAAATGAATTGGTTTGATGACTGTAGCTTAATTCTTCATTTGCAAAGGCCACCACAGCCCAGTGGTCAATTTAGAAGTTCCGACAGATCACGGTACAAAATCGAAGTGGTTCTGTTGGCTTGGAAGATGGGAGCCCTTCTCAGTGAGACTGGTCACTTGCTGGCAGAAGAGTTAGCTTTCACTGCAGGGCCCAGTCAGCAGCTGGCAGAGCAAGCCAACAAGACTGACTAAAGTCCACCCGTTGAGGAAGTTTTATGACTTTTCACCCTACACCTTTTTCTGAGGATACCGGATCCCTTGCCTCATCGGACCCAAGCTGTGAATTTTCATATTTGCATATGAAAAGTTACACGTACTCCTTCCACCTAAGTCCTCAGTTTAAGAAATCTGTGGCTCTGCACCGAGAAGACTGGTGAATTAAAGTTTATCACACAGTTTCCCAGAAATCTAGACTGTAAGCTCCTTAAGGGCAGGGATCGAGTCTACCAACTCTTCTCCTCCGCAAAGTAAGTGCTCAATAATTACCACTGGTAAACTGATTGCTAAGTGCTCTCAAATAAGCAGTTGCAGAGAATTCCTCTTGGGAGCAGAATTCCCTGTATTCTTATTTACAGGTGATTTGGGGGAAAATTTCAGAAGACCAATATCAAATTTCTCGGGCTTCACTCTTTCTAGGGCAATCACACCGCTAACCAAAAATGACCAAAAGAAGTGTACTCCTGCCCTTTATCTCTGCAAACAAATATTATTAGGTTGGAAGGTCTCTAAAGATTACTACTGATGGAGAAAAGGGAAAAGATCATTCTCGCCACTCAAGGGTGGAGCTGGGAGGCAGCAGGATAATACGGAAGCAGAGCCATGCGGTAGGCAGCTCCATTCCTTACCAAATAGCAATGGAGGGCCAAGAAGAGCCGGGGTGGGGGTGACGGGAGACGCTTAACCCTGATTAACAGGAACCCTTAATTTGCAAAGCCATTCTAGAGCAATGGCACAGCAAACTGCTCTAGCCTGCTGCAGATTAAGTTCTACATTGCCCCCGGAGACCATAATTTGCCAGGTCTTCACTTTAAAAGCTCAAGCACCCAATCATTTTGGAAACACAGATCATAGAAAATTGTGACTTGGAATGTTAAACATTCGTTCGGAGTGTGCTCACTCTCTTCCTTGCTCCACATGCAGAAACAAGTAAATGTATGTAGAGGAATGAAATTCCGGGCTCCTTAATCACCTGAGCGGCTAATACAGGATTTGAAATATTGGAGTCAACGAGCATTAGCTTTACTGCGATGCCAGGGACACCTAGATCACGTTCACAATTTTCCATTTTTATGGCAAGAGCATTAAAAGGGAGAGAAAGATCCTTAGCGTGATCAGTTTGAAAATAGAAGCCAATATACCATGGCAAACCAACTTAAGAAAAAAATCACCAAGTGTTAGGTCTAGGATTTTGGATGGATTGGTGCACCGTGTCATCGTGTTCCCAACATCAAGTTTGTTTTGGAAAAGGGGTTAATGCATGAGTAAAAAGATGCAGTTGTTAAAATGACCCATCATCCCAAGAGAAATGATTGAGATATATATATCTATATATACGTATAGATATATATATATGCATATGTATGTGTATATATATAGATATATATATGTATATATATGAACAAGGACATTTTGGTTTAAAGTTAGTAGTCAAATTTTCCAAGGACGTCTGATCTTTTTTAAAAATAAAGAGCCAAATGTGTGTGTGTCTGTCTTTTAAACCACCTCCTTGATCTAACACTGTTAAAACAATTACTGAATTACCCAATTTGGTGTTGAATTTTTTTTTCCCCCTGGAACGTCACTTGGTTCTTGGCTACTAACCTTTCATGTTACTCTTGGATTTGTCAGTTTGCTTGCCTGTGGGGGTTTGGGCCTGTTGACCCTGCCCACTGGAAGAGGCTGCCTGCTGGGCTGCTTTCTGCTTTAACATCGTCCAGTCAAACGTGTAGTCGTATTGGTGGTTTAGGGTCCTACGACATAAAAAGGAATCAATAAATGCATCCCCGTTTCACCCGAATAACTTCCACACATCAAAAACATCATGGAAAATTTGGAGTCTGAGCAGGTGGCTCCTTAGCAAGACCTATTCAAACCAAAGTAAGCACTCACTCTGAAATGAGGCTCTTGGAGGGCTCCTGCAGACCATTTCATTTTCAAGTCTTCAGCTGCCTAATCCCTCTTTCGGTTTACAACGGTGGGTCTTAAACGCATTCCATTTTACGATCCCCCAAACACCTTCCTCCCTATGAAGGATCCATTGGCAAATAGGGGTATTACCAGAGGCTTTGTTGGAACCAAAACTCTGCTATTAAAGTCACTGAGGTCCAGGCAACCCAACCCTGGCCGGGGGGTCTTCCCAAGTGGCTCATAACCTCCTGGAGGGCAGGGACTGTGGCTACCGATCAAACTCTTCCAAATGCCTCGTGCTGTGCTCTGCACAGCGGGAGCGTCCAATAAATACCAATAGCGTGTCAATAGATTAAAACCTGTCCTGGCAGGGACACAGAGCACACTCGGGACAGTTTTCTTCCGTTTGCATTTACGACACTTGCAGAGGCGGTAATAACACGGGCAGCAGGGAAGACAAAATGTGGCACTCTTTGGGGAACTCCTAACACTGAGGGTGTCATGGAACTTTGCGAACCTCTGGTTTACAAGATCGGTACAGAAGGATTTCGGTGACGATCCCACCCTCCATTTATGTAATAGCACTTGCCTGACAATAGAAGAAATACGGCTACCCTCACTTGGGCTTGTTGAGGGTGAAGACCGTTTGGAAGGGCACTACTCAAGCAGTGGACATTATGGATTGGTTACCATAACCCCCTAAACCTCCTCACTCAAACAAGCAGCTTGAAGGTTTAGCACACCTCAGTCATCTCGGGGAAACTGTGCCCCGGTGCGGGAATTTGGTGGCATTTAGGGGAGGAGCCTGGGGCTACAGTAAACTTCCAGAGCTCCAAACAGGACAGATTGAAAAATGTAGATAGTTAAAAAAATGAGGTTGTAGATCAATTTTGAAAATGGTGGCCTCAAACATCCAAAACCTAGAATGAAGACACTACTCAATCTCACGTTCAGGGTCTTAAAATCTCCTGCCCTTCTTCCCCATAAAATACCCGCAAACCTCCAGTATCGTTAGAATAATATCCAAACGGCGTCATTTTTTTTTTTTTAGAGTGTCTACTGTGCCACACTTCACTCAACTACGTTATTTTTTCACAGCTTTTTAGATCATCTTTAGTACGGAAGCATTTAAAAACGAACCTGAAAAGAATACGGAATAGTTGTCTCAGGTACATGTAATCTGGTGCCTCTTCAAAGCGCAGGCCACGACAGTAGTTTAGATACATGGCGAATTCTGCAGGAAACCCCTGAAGGTTGAAGCCAAATGACAGATTAGTCAACAGAAGCTTAACACCCTTTTATTAACTAAGGGAGGCAGAGGCACTCTAAGTCTAAATGGAAAACAAACGAGCAGATTCGTGGCAGGATGCGGTCAACGCTTTGTGCAAGGGACAGCAAAATTCTCAACTGGCTGATTGTTTTAGATCCTCCTTATGGTTCTAGTTACTTTACATCAGTAAATACCAGCTAGAGGGAAAAACTGAAGAAAATCCCACCCTCCTGATACCAGGGTCTTTTACTTATATGGAGAGGGGGCGATGATAATGGCTCATTAACTACCCAGGGCTCAAAGAGGGGGTGGAAATCTTGGAAGGAGGGAGAATCCCTGGATAGCCAGAGCCTTTAGACCCAGTGGCAGGGGCACCACCCGGACAGCAAAGATGCCATCTCCAGAGCACTGGACTCCAGTGCTGGTGTGAATTATTACCGTATTGACAGGTTGATTCAGCAAATGCCTAACGGCCTGAGGTTTGCTGCTTTGCCTTGGGCTGTGCTCTGACTCAAAGCCGGGGGTAGAGCCCAAAGGGCAACCCCCAACACGGTTTCAGGACAGAACGGGACGTCTCTGGATCACTTCCCTGGGCCAGGGCTAGGGGCTGTGGCACTGGATAATCCTTCATCTCATCCCCCTAAGGTCATCCATGACCTATAGTTAAGATGATGGACAACCTATCTGATCAGCTGCTTTATACCACCTTTCAGGTAATCAAATATGCACATGATTACATGCGCACATACATCCATTTATATATAAACCACTCTACTCCCTCACTTGAAAGATACCCTCCAGTAAATTTCCAGTGTACACCGACTGACTTCCGTAAGGTACACTCCCCCTTTGAATCCCATGTTTAACACTTCAGACCCCGACTTGTGTAGTTAATAGGAAAGGCTCTCTGAAGATTAGTTATCCTGAAAGTGACGGCTTGTACCACTTCATCTGCTTGGTGGAGGGGAGGGGGAAGAAAAGAGGTTGTGGTCTGGGTGCTATTTTTTAGCAAGTGAAAATAAACTCTCACGGATTTTCCCTGAATCCAGACAAATTCTGAGAATTTCCTTTCCCCTTAACAAAAAAAAAAGAGTAAAAAAATAATTTAAGAACAAGCCCAGATATGGAAAGGCAAAGCGACTAACTTGCCATCCGCTCTTGGCTGCTAATTCAGATCACAGCGAGGATGGCACAGTTTCTTATGGAGTCTCCTGATGACAAATTTCACAAGTCTAAAAGATAAACCCAGCGGAACCATCTGGCAACCAACTATTTGGGAATTGTCAGATTCAAAGAAATTCACTCGGTGCCCAGAAAGTAAATGAAAAGGGGAACTTGGTCACTTAATGGGACACCAGCTCTGTGATTTGTTATAAAGAGAACATTCCTAATTTACACTGTATCTGAATTTACACTGAATGCATTGGTCACGCTATTTTACCTTACACAAAACTTCGACTGGAGTGGACATCTTCTTTTCACTAATCTTTTCATACTTCTGTTTCTTTGTGGCAGCCTGTGGAACACGTGAACTGTTAAATTTTCGGTAATACTACTAAATTTACAAGGATGGCACTGATAGATAATTTAAGATGTTAATTCAAACAAGTCAAATTCAAAAGGTTTCCATCAGCCATGCTTATTTAGCAAAGCAGCCATGCAAATTGAGTACATCCTCAGCCTAAGGGGAAAATCAAATCAGGCTCAAAAATCAATTAAAAAAAAAGGAGTGGAAAAGCAAACTGAAGAAGCTGACCTGAATTTTTCTAAACCATTTTCCTTAATATCATCTAGTTAGATTTTTATTGAAGTGTTGTGGGAAAACTCTTCTAGACTGTGAGCTCCCTGTAGGCAGGGATCATGCTCAACGACTTTATTGTACTGTATTCTCCCAAGATATACTGATTGACTGCTATGCAGGAACACATTTATATTCTCTTAAACTCAGAGTTTCTAAGCAATAAAAGGGTTGGGTTTAGTGAGGATGTGGAGGAGGGGAATTCAAAAGATAGCTGGGCCAAAGGAAACTTAGTAACTTAATTCTATTTGCTTTCTTATGCCAATTTCACAGGCAAAATGATTTTACTTTATGAAGAGTATGAGAACCTTGGACCCTTACTATCAATCAATGGTATTTAAAGAGTGCTTCCTATGTGCAGGGGACTGTACTAAGCACTTGGGAGAGTACAATACAAGAGAATCAGCAAACACTTTTCCCTGCCCATAAGCTTACAAGCCAGTAGAATGACAGCCAAATACCAATACTGCTATTTAATGCATTTTCATTCATTCATTCAATAGTATTTATTGAGCGCTTACTATGTGCAGAGCACTGTACTAAGCGCTTGGAATGTACAATTCGGCAACAGATAGAGACAATCCCTGCCCACTGACGGGCTGACAGTCTAATCGGGGGAGACAGACAAAAACAATAGCAATAAATAGAATCAAGGGGATGTACATCTCATTAACAAAATGAATAGGGTAATAAAAATATATACAAATGAACGTTTCTAAGCACTGGGGTAAATACAAGATAGTCACTTCACTTCTGAATGCCTCAGTTATCGCGCCTGTAAAATGAGGATTGAGACTGTGAGCCCCACGTGGGACAGGGACTGTGCCCTACCCAACTTGCTTGTATCCACCCCCTCGCTTAGTACAGTGCCCGGCACACGGTATGCGCTTAACAAAATACCACAACTATTATTATTACCACATGGAGCTCACAGTTTAAATAGGAGGAACATCAGGCATTCAATCCTCATTTTGCAGATAAGGGAAGTTATGTGACCGCCCCAAGCACACACAGCAAGCAAGTGGCAGAGCAAGGATTAGAACTCAGAATCCGACTCCCAACCCCACGCTCTTTCCACCAGGTTATTATTACTAGAGCTCTCAGGCAATCAAATTCCCAAAGTGCTGCATACTGTCCAATCCAAAAAGTAAAAACAAGGCAGATCAAGATGGGTTCTTATCTTCTGAAACGCATGCGAGTATGCGACCTACCTTTAATCCTTGCCATGGCAGGCTGGTTCGGTTAAAATACATCAACACATATCCTAGAGATTCCATGTCATCTCGGCGACTAGAAAAGAAGGGAGGTCAGTTTTAACAGCTGGAAAGCTAAGGATGATGGGGTTTTTTTTTTTAATATAAACAGTGACATCTTTTCAACCACCTCTAAGTAGAGTCTGTGTGTACATATATTTCAATTTTTATGGTATTTCTTAAGTGCTATGTGCCAAGTACATGTGAGAATCAAGCTGGACAGAGTGGGAAGTCACAGCCTAAGTAGGAGGGAGTAGTTGAGCAGCAACTCTCAAGCTCGACTGTAAACTCCCTAAGGGCAGGGAGCAGAGCTATTTACCCTATTGTACTCTTCCAAGACCTTAGATCGGTGCTCTGAAGGGTAAAAGCTCAAATACCAAAGATCGGTGATTCTGATTCTATTAAAACTGAAGCAATAATGAAATGCAAGTCCATTTCATAATTGGGCTCCAAACAAATGATACTTTCAAAAGGAATCATGGATCAGAAGTAACAAGAGAGCAAGACATTTATACATCGGTTCCTAAGTTTTCAGCAGGGTAAAGAGTGCTGCAATTAACTGCTGTTATTGGAGAAGAGCTTTGTCCCACAAGAAGCCCACTGATCTCTATGACTAGAGAAAAGGAGAATAAAAATGACTCAATGTATCGATTTTAAAGTCCCAAGAACCGAGACTTAATATACAAATTAAAATTTATCTGCCTGGGTGATTCTTCACAATTTTGGCTTTCTTAAATTATCAGAACTTGGCTTTCTACTTCCCCGAGATTCCTGATTTACACCTAAATGTCGGTGTCAGGATTCTTAAAATGGTAGACTTTGGGCTTAGAATTCCCTTAGGAGGTTTTGGGTTGTTTTTTGGAAGGAACTTTTTGTTTTATAATGACGGGGATTGTGGGGTGAGTTGTAGATGCTTTCGGTGGGAAGGGGTGGGGAGTTAAGAACAGTTAACTGGGAGTCGATTGGGTGCCAGTGAGAAACGGGAAACCTCTGCCCAGAGATTGTTGTGGCAGTTGCTGCTTCTTCCCCCTTATCTACTATATAGCTCCTGCGGAAATAACTCAAGGCAAAAGCTGTTAAGAAGCTTGTATCTCTGGGAAGAAAAAAAAAAGATGGGGGAGGATCGGGCAGCTACCGTACCTTGGGGTCTAGGCTATTCTCAGACTTTTTTTTAAAAAAGATTACATTAGAGCTGATACAGGTAAAAATGAATTTCAGGACACGTGGAATGATTCTCTTATTTCACTGGAAATTATTCTGGTAATGTCACAAGCCGATAGGAAGCATCTGTACCATCCTACAACCACCATCACCTAGAACTCATCAATGTACAGTACCTAATAAATGGGATGGCTACAGTGGAATGATTATCTTGGCAAGATCAAGTTATTGATAGAAACCCCTGACATTAACAAGTAGACTTAATGACAAACTGATAAAAGTTCTCAGAAACTGGGCCTAGAAACCATTCATGCCCAAGAATGTCACAACAATGACAGGTAATTAGGTTTTATTTCAACCTTTGCAAAATCAACATTCCTTTTATTCGGAATCATTATCAGGAAATTACAACGGGGGAGTAGAAATAATCTGTGTCAAACTTTTTAAATCATCTACTCTTCTGGCCTACATTTATGCTTACCCATTGCTTTTTTTTTTTTTTTTAAAAAAAATGGCATTTAAGCACTTATTATGTACCAGGCACTGCATTAAGCACTGGGGCAGAAACAAGGTAATCAAGTTGGACACAGTCCACGTCCCACATGGGGCTCAAAGCCTTCATCTCCATTTCACAGATGAGGCAACCGAGGCCCAAAGAAGTTGAATGACTTGCCCATGGTCATGTACCAGACAAGTGGCAAGGCAGGGATTAGAACCCAGGTCCTTCTAACTCCCGGGCCTCTGCTCTATCCACTGGGCCACACTGCTCCTTTATTCAGAGCGACTATCTTCCAAAAATGCTTTCTTCATTTCACCACCTTAGCTTTAGTTTACAATTTTCTCATTTGAACACGGAGCAGTGCGACTCAGTGGAAAGAGCCCGGGCTGGGGAGTCAGAGGTCATTGGTTCAAATCCTGGCTCAGCTACTTGTCAGCTGTGTGACTTTGGGCAAGTCACTTAACTTCTCTGAGCCTCAGTTACCCCATCTGTTAAATGGGGATTAAGACTGTGAGCCCATGTGGGGCAATCTGATCACCTTGTATCCTTCCCAGTGCTTAGAACAGTGCTTTGCACATAGTAAGCACTTAACAAATGCTATCATCATCATTATTATTTTAAAACGAGAGTATCACTTATTAGCAGGAGATCCCACTGTATGAAATGTCATGAGTACACTGGAAGCATCAACTCCTTTTTAGAGTTACCAGTCGTCAAGACACATCAGAACCACGAAGCCTTTAAGTGCTCTTCAGGAATGCCATAGAAAACATTCCAATTGTGAGCAAAGTTAAAGTGCCAGGGTATTGAAGCAGACTGCTCCCAGGAGGACACCTACGGAAGACACAGATACAGCTGCACAGAAACCGTGCCGTGTCCTCAAAATACCACTTAATAGACATTAAAGTTAAACTGCTTTGGGCGATATGGGTTGCCTTTGAAAAATAGACGATCATCTGGGCTGGCAAGACTCCACTGGGCAAGTCTTTATTTCACCTGAAAGTGGTACATCCAGTCTCGTAGGATGACAAGCTAGAGACATCTGTTCCAAGAGATGTGTTCAAGAAAAACAAAAGCTCCATTTAATTGGCTTCCCTGTCCTGTCAGCGACAGCAGGGGAAAAGGATTAATATGCATCTCTCCATTTCTCTGCCAAGGGAAAAAGCTCAAACTTAACACGAAACTAGGCAACAGTGCTCCAGAACCGGAGGATTCAACGGCTTCTGCTTACGACGCTAAGTCGGGCTATTTGACTATCTTCTTGGGAAAACTCACCTCTGCTCAATGCCAAGATGGGCATTGATGCTAGCATATCGGGCTGTGCCAGTGAGATTTTTATCTTCTCTATATGGTATGTGTTGCCTCGTCCTGTTGTCTCTGTACTTTTTGGCCAAACCAAAGTCAATAAGGAATAACTTGAAAAAAGAAATTAAGAAAATTAGGCTTCCACATCATGTAAATTAAATCTTCTTAGTCATTAACCGGTACCCTCTCTTTGCTTACAATACAGCAAAATGAAGTACCTGAAGTAGAACGCAGATAATGAAGACTTAATATTGTGATACTAATTAAAACTAATTTATAAATCATACCGATAGTTATTTCGCTAGTACAAGCCCTTTCTTTAGTCATGTGCACTATTCGCTACTCCAAAATCTGTTAAATCAACGTGGTCAGATACTTGCCCTAGTTCGGGCTGTCATACAATTGGGACCAGTTCTTTAAAGTAGGAAGGAAAATACAAACATCCACAGCAGTATATTTGTCAAATGTGCTATTCACCATAATGAAATATGACACCATGTTAGAAAGTCAACCAACTCATTCAATTATATGCAAATTACAATGGGATTTTCCCAGAGGGGCCCATGTTTCTTTAAAAAAAAAAAATTAAAAAACCCCAGCCCCTTTTTTTCCCCTTTTGCCCCATTTAACAACACAACATTGTATTCTTTCAAATAAATCACACCTGAAGATTTGTTACCATATGAAACCAGTATTTTTACAGGCAAAAAATTACACCATGTCTACAGAAGCATGCACTACATTTACTAATGTAAGGTGACATTATGCATGTAATGTGGCAGCTAGTGCCTGGCAAATATATCATGTTGAGATTAATTTCTAACCAACATTTTAACCAAGTATTTGTAATGATTAAGAATACAAACACATACTCCAAATGATCAAGCATGGCACAGCAAGATTATCTCCTCAGAACAGTTTTGTTCTCAAATGAAGACTAAAAGGACCTAAGTAAAGTACATGTTTTTTTTTTTTAAATTCGCACTATTCTTCAAGGAATGTCAGTATTTTAAAAGTATGTTTGGACATCTAAAACCTTTCAAACTCCTGGGATAAACTCATTCCCCATTTTTTTAAGGAGGGAAAGACCACAGATTATGGGTGACAAAAATGTTTAGGGGAGCAAAAGGTCAAATGCAGCATTCAAAGCTGTTCATCATTCGCAAACTATCTGAATGCACCAATATTAAACCAACATAAATGAAGGTCAAGCTCTCTAAGCAATACAAAACTAGGACTTCCAAGTTCAAACAAACAGATTCAAGGTGGAAGGGAAACAAAGCAGGGACTAAAAACACCCTGGCCTAGAGAGGATTTTCCTCAGGGCACCACCTCTCCAGCCTCAGAAATAATCTGTAGGAATCCTAGGCAAAAATATTTCTCCAAGGAGCATTTTATATTGCTGCTTTCTTTAGCAGGTCAATATGGATGAGTGAGAGCAAGGAGAAACTGTGAAGCCACTTTCTTCTGGTTGTTTCTTACAAGTCTAAGCCTGAATAGTTGTGCTGCAGGACTTGTGTTACAAAGCAACTTTCATAACCAGTTGCTTGGAGAAACAGCGTGGCTCAGTGGAAAGAGCACGGGCTTTGGAGTCAGGGCTCATGAGTTCGAATCCCAGCTCTGCCACTTGTCGGCTGTGTGACTGTGGGCAAGTCACTTAACTTCTCCGTGCCTCAGTTCCCTCATCTGTAAAATGGGGATTAAGACTGTGAGCCCCACGTGGGACAACCTGATTCCCCTATGTCTACCCCAGCGCTTAGAACAGTGCTCGGCACATAGTAAGCGCTTAACAAATACCAACATTATTATTATTATAACCAACAGCTTGCTTTAAAAAAGAACAACAACAAAAAAAAACCCCGGGATTCTCTAGAGGAAATTCTTTTCTTCCATGAACCTGGGAGGGGAAACCCTGCCCTGCTGACATTTCCATCGAATTGAAATACACTCTTAAAAAGTGGAAATGATCCTGACCTCGCTGTCAGTCTTCTAACCAGATTTAAAATAAAGAGAACTGTTCCCCCTTTCTTTATGAAAACACATTATACAAGTTGAGCAAAAGTTTTATTTGTAAAAATAAATAAAATAGTGCAACCAGATGAAAAAAACAGACTAAAATGTGGGAACCACAGCAAGTTCAACATTTCCTTCCTGGGATACCTCTGGACTATCATTTACTGCCCCTCTTTCCACTCTTTCCAAAAACGAAAATTTATAGGAGTAAATTATTTTCTGAAAAGAAAAGGGCACCTGAGCTTGACCTACTTGTCACATCCAAGCAATTTTAAAAAGAGACTTTTGGGCCTTGGGTAGGACCAAGAATCCCAGAGCACTACACAAGATATACTTCAGGAGCTCTCTCCAAAGACTGATCTTGAATTTTACTAAAACAGTGCAGTTCTAAGACAGCCCAAGTGGGTTAGATACCAGGCGGTCGAAAGACAATTATTTTGTTGAACCTCTACATCCACACAATGAATAAGTTAATCATTCTTCTAAGAGTCACCTTCTCCCACTCTAGACTGTAAGCTCCTTACGGGCAGGGAACATGTCTACCGACTCTTAGTACAGTGCCCTGCATCCAGCAAGCGCTCAATAGATATATCTGATTTACTGAAGATTTTGTCTGCCGGCAAAAGAGTGGTTTCCCATTCAACAGAGGGGGGGGCAGACCTCTTCAGGGCCACACACCACACCAACATGGTGTGGAGTGAAAAGACGACGACAAAAATGACTTAGAAGCCCAGCAGCAATACTAGGGAGCCCTCAAAGAGGAACGCATCACCACGAGTTGATGCCTTAGTGTATAGTTTAAGGTACAAATTGATTTAGAAAAGTCTGCCTTGTATTTCAGAAAATGAGTGCTATCGATCAGGAGCCAGTTAATAATGACTGGCTAAAGCGAATCTGTAGCTCCCACAGTAAGGACCCCTGAATGCACGCCTGCAATGAAATACTTAAATGAAATAGTGCATTCACTCATTCCATCATATTTATTTGAGTGCTTACTGTGTGAGGAGCACTGTACTAAGAGCTTGGGAGAGTACAGGACAACAATAAACAGACATTCCCTGCCCAAGCTTACCTAACTGGTCACCACCAAAGAAGGCAATTATATAACTTCTATTGTACATGCTCAGCATCAGGGCTAACATGTTCTCCATGAACTTTGATGAGCAATGTTCCCATTGGGGTGACTGAGTAAGTCACGACAAGGCAAATTCTCAAGCATGTAATACTGGGAGAAAGCAAAAATACTCCAAGCAGAAAGAGAGGAAGGGGGCAGTCTTAGTTTAAGACGACTCAGTTCTGGGAGCACATCATCTGAAACAATTTTAGCTCGTCTGATATTTTCGGGAAGGGCAAGGCAGGGATCGGGAGTCAAAGTATTTCAGGTACCCGGTAAAATAGGAATCCAAGTCGCTAGATATCTCACGCCAACAATCCTGCCGCTCCCACGCCATCTTTCTTAAGTAGATGGCGACTGCTTAAAACTCAACAGGGAATACTCTCGACCATGGCACTTGAAAACCCAACGAAAAAGCGTCCCTTTGGAGGGATGTGCAACAGCATTCGTTCTCTTCACGTAAACGCGCTCTCTAAATTTTGCAGTTTAAGCAAAAGCCACAAGAAAACATCTTAGTCATGTTATATGTTTGCCAAGTATGTCTGAATAATGCCAACATAAGAGGTGCTTGAGCAAGGCCTACATTCTCCAGAAATTAAAACCAAACCAAACGATTAAAAGATAAAAAACCGAAGGGAGAGAGAGAGGAAAAAAAAAGCAGCACATGAATTTGGGGTTGAGGTTGGAATAGGAGACAGTTTCAGACCTGGTTTAATCCTGAGAAAGATGGGTCCTGAGAAGTACTAACAGTCATGCTTCTTTTCCTCTTCCCCACTGGAGATTCTAAACACTGAACAAACAATAGAGGGTGGCAGTGCATCAAACAGTATTGCTCACATTGCAACAATGGCCGGCGCAGACAGGCAACACCGAGGCATTCGAGAAAGAACAGGGTAGCCAAATGCCATCCTTCTTCCAGCACGCACAGTAGCTTCTCAGTTTTCCGAATAGTCAACTGAATCACATGCTCCAGAAAATTACACTCCTGAAGAAAAGGCCAATTCAAGTGTCGCTGTGGAGTGCCGCTGCCTTTGAAAGGGATAGCAACGGGGACATTTGGCTTGATTTCCAAGAGGAAATTTGGGACTTTGAAATCCGTACCTCATACTGCCCTTCCCCCAAAAACAAGAGTTGAGGGGGAGAAAAAAAAATCTTCAGTAAGGAAGAGGTAGAAGGCATTTAGTCACCTTAAAAGTTTACTTTCATAAGCATGCAGGGCTGATTTACTACTAGAGGTGCAAGTTCACCTTTAAGATAGGAGCAGTCACTCCTGAATATTGAATTCAGAATGATTTTCCAAAGCAAATTGGTTCATATTTATTTACCAATTTTTTTTTCTAAAGGTAGAAAACTATGGGAACAAGATTAACAAATTCCAGTCTTGGACAACTGGTGTATTTCTTCTACACTATAGGGAATGTTAAAAACCTAGCTGCTAGCTATAGAGAAACAAAAGAGTAAATTTGGAAGCAAGTCTTCCTCAAAAGGAGCAACTATTGATTCAAAATGTAACAGAGCAAAATATCTGGTCTTTAATTCCACTCAGGTGAAGTAAAATGTTGTGCTCTCACTGCTAATCCTTAGAATTCTCTTAGATTGATGGGTGTCGCTACCTTCGGTTCTAAAGGGAATGGGGCAACTGAAAAAAAGTTCAGTATCTTCAGACAATTTGGATTTCCCATTACAGTCAGGGTGACTAATCTGCTATTTCTAAAAAGAATGCCTGCATTTTCTAAGCCATGGTTCCATTTTAAGGTAAAACGTGGTATCACGATGGCAACCCGGTGTGACTGTGCAGAAATGTGTTGGACAAGGTAGGAAGTAAGGGATTAAGGGTGAGGGGGAAAGGAGAAGGGAGCGCGATGGCCAAAAAAAGGAAAAAAAGTCAGAAATTGACAAAAATTTATTTTTAAAAAAGTTAATTTTTTTTCCCACTAGTATGACCAGGATTTGCCAGAAAATTTAAGCACCTGGCTCCTTTAGAGCAGAGAAAATAGAGCTTTATAGAGTATAAAAGTATGAAACTTGGGAATGAGGAAGGTTTAAAAGCAAGTAATTACAAAAAGACTAAGTTTCACTGTTAGAAGCTCAGCTTTCCAACAAAACTCTTGAATCTCTCCAACTTTCTGTGAGTCCTGCACCCCTTCGGACCAAACATTAACACCTCACATGAGCAACCACTGCTGATGTTAATGGCTCCAAGTTGGCATTCATACAGGCAAACAAAGGTAAACATTTAGAACTAGACCCTAAAAATACCCAACATACTCTGATGGCATAACAAAACAATTGGGAATCTTGTTTCCAATTGGAGGGGGGAAAAAAAGTATGCAGTTAATTCTGCAGTTGAAAATTTCTATTAAAAAACAGCATGCTTAGTGCAGTAGTGCCAATGCTGCCTGTCTGCCCGAGCTCAGCATAAAAACGGAAAATTAAGCAAATTCACTCAAGTCTCATCAGTGACCAGAAAACTTCTAAAGGACTACATATTTTTGACTGAAATCATGCATATAACTGGTGACCCTATCACCATGTAATTAAACTGAACAGTTCTCAAAGATCCCAATTTAGGAACACAGTTTTGCTTTAAGATCTTTCACTTATCTAGACTGCTAAAAAGAGGAACCCATCCGACTTGGCATCTGAACCAGTGAAATACACAATAGACTTTTTTTGAGGGGGGGGGAGTTTAACAACTTTTGCATCAGGCTCAGAAGCTACAATCTCATATCCACAGACTCAGTGGCTGAAGAGGTCTGGTTATCAGCAATATTCAGTCAGCAAACTTAAATACACTTGGTGACAGGTGGGTGAGGAGCTCCCATGCTGGTGTGAACGCATTTTGTGTCCCCGATATCTGAGTCAAATTCTTAAGATCCAATTTTAGCATTCAGCAGAAAATGATACGGGGACATTCACTATCTAAGCGATTAATGTAAACAACAGTTAACAGTGAATATTATAAGCAATTAAGTGTCTCTATTCAGCTTTGGGTTGGTTGGTTAAACTATGGGGGAGGCAGATTGCCCCAGTGGCTCGATGGGTTGGAGACCGTCTACTTATATAACCAAAAAAGGAAATCTTAAGTCCTAACATTAACAGTAGATTTAGCCTATTTGGCTTAATCTTTTTAAGCAAAACAAAGTTTCCTCAAATTAGTTTTAAAGGCTAAAAGTTTACGGGAGCAATTCTTGGAGGTATTATACTCTTTGAACTTGCATGCAAAGAGCATTAGACTAACCTTATTACAGTGACGCCCAATACCCATTAGGAAGTTATCTGGTTTAATGTCTCTGTGTATAAAATTCTTTGTGTGCACATATTCAATTCTACTGATCATCTGTAAAAACAAAAAAGAACAGAATTGCGTTAACAGGAACACATTATTAGCACCTTACCGACAAAGATCATAAGCACGTTGTAGGTTTGAAGTTAATCAAAATAACATTAATGCAAATTAGGTACGTGAGGGAACCTGGCAACCAACACTCTCAGTAGCCAATTACGCTAAACAAAAAGATCTTCAGTGTTAACGACTCATCCTACTGCCCTTACGCTCCACCCATTTTCCCCCAAAGCTTCAGTAACTGCCTCTCTTACACCTCTCCCAACCTATCCTCTTCCGTGTATCTTTTGAGCAAGATTCTGAGCTAGGGGGGAATCAATGGATGTTATTTATCGAGCGCTATGTGCTGAGCACTGTACCAAGTGTTTGGGAGGGCAGAATACAACAGAATTAGCAGACATGAGCCTACAGTCTAGAAGGAAGCACAATGTTGACTATTCTAAGGCTCAAATTTTGCTAGGCATTGAAAGGATACAAAGAGCAAGGCCCCTCTGCCCAACAGGAATTTACATTCTGCAAAAGCATAACTCATTACATAGCTAAACAGTACTGCGCACATTCTTCTGATCACTCTTTAAGGCTGAAATTTTCTGGGTTCCCTGAAGAGATGAGAACTCCAGTGAGCTCAGCCAGAAGAGCAGCAGCAGCAGGAGCGCATAAGAGAAAATGTTAGGGAATGTCCAATAGCAGGAGAAAACACTTTCCTGCCCACAAGGACCTCCGACAGAGCTGAGGCTCCAATGGGGAAAGTGGACATAAAAATATACACACATCATGTAGTTACAATAATGGGCTGAAAAATTTATTATATCTAAATACACATACTGAGAATGGGTATAGGGTACCCAAGTGCGAGAGATGGTTGTCAGTTTGATGTGTTGGGAGTTGTGTGGAGAGAAGCAGTGTGGCTTAGTGGTAAGAGCACAGCCACACTGGGTTCTAATCCTGGCTCCACCGATTGGCTGCTGTATGACCTTGGGGAGGTCGCTTAACTTCTCTGGACTTCAGTTACCTCATCTATAATATGGGGATTATGACTGAGTCCCATGTGGGACAGGGACTGTTTCCAACCTGATTGGCTTGTATCCACCCCAGAGCTTAGTACAGTGCCTGACACATAGAAAGCACTTAAATACTATTAAAAATAAATACATAAAATCAACTGCCACATAATAAAAATCTCCCCACTCTTCAAAATCCTCCAATGGTTGCCCATCAAGCAGGTGAACCTGACCACTGACTAAAGTACTCAAAAAATTCTCTCCCCATCCACCTACTTCTCTTCACCCCCTCCCACTACACCCCAGCTCAGGTTTCATTTTTTATCAAGCCAACCCACTCGCTGTGCCTTATTCTCATCTCTTTCACTGCCGACCTCTTGCTCACGCCCTACCTTCTGCCCGAAATGCCCTTCCCTTCAAATCTGGTCATCCTCCACTCTCCCCAACCGAGGTCCTTCTGAAATTGCATTAACCTCTCACGCACCCACCCAACGCACTCCTTATCTGTCACATCAGCATTTCCGCACCCCCACATTTCCCTCAGATACATATACTGACTCTGTAGGGCCTCCTCTAATCTATAATTGATTTCAGCCAGGAACCACATTTAAATATTGTCCTCTAGGAGGGACTGGAGTCTAAATTCAGAGAGGCCGGGGAGCAAGTGGAAACAATAGTCTAGACATAACATGAGCCTATGCCAAGGTGGTAGCAAGTTTAGTAGGAAATACTGTGTAGGAAGAACTGGCAGGACTTCGCGGTGTGAGAGCTGAGACACTGAAGAGCTGAGGAGGATTGCAAGGTTAGGGGCTTCTGGGAGACTGGCGCTGGAAAGGGTATAGCAGGGATGATGACTAATTCGTTAAGCTCCCTCTAGCCTCCTTGTGGGCAGGGAATGTGCCAACCAACTCTGTTATTCTGTACTCTCCCAAATGCTCAGTACAATGCTCCCAACTGCTCAATAAATACCACTGATCGATTGAACATTTGAAGTTTGACGTTCCAGAGGGACATCTAAAGTGGAGAGATCCCGGAAGCAAGATCGGAGGATAGATGACATGTCAGGGCTGGAGAGGGAGATCTGGAAATCGTCTCTGTAGAGGAGGTAGCTGAGGCCATCTGAGTGGAAGAGTTCCCTGAGAATGGGTGTTGAGAAAAAAGCATAGGGGACCAAGAATAGACCCTTGCAGGAAGGGGGTGAGCAACAGACGAGGAGTAGAAGACCAAGGGGCTAGGAGGAGAATCAGGTGAATGCTGGGTCTGCAAAATAGAGGTCTGATAGGGTTTCAAAAAGAAGGGAGTATATCAAATTATGTAAAATATCAAAATCATCTGAGTGGCCAAGAAGGATTAAGCTGAATCGAACCCCTATGACTTGGTTCATAAGGAGGTTACTGGTGATTTTAGGGAGTGGTTCACAAAGTGGTCACCAAGACAGCTGAGGCATCATGAAGCACTGGGACAGAGTAGAGACTCTCTGACTTGGTTGTAAGGACGTCACTGGTGACTTTAGAGAGTGCAGTCTCAAGTGGAATGAAGAGGCCAGAAACCTGTTTGAAACAGGTAGAAAAGAAATGGAGAAATGCAGCAGGTGTATAAGAACATTTCAAGCATTTGGATAGGAATGGGAGCAGGACAATGGGGCCATAGCTGGAAATTCCCAAAGTTCACAATTCTACCAGGAGCACAGCAGGGAGCAGTTAAGCTGGAGCAGAAGCAGCATTTATTGAGCGTCTATTTCTTTGGTCTGCAGTGCTAGGCACTTGGAGAGTAACAGAATAATGGAGTGACATTTACCCTGTCCACAAAGACCTTTCTCTCTAAAGGTGGAGACAAACATTTAGAAAAGAACTGTGGGTAGCCTGTCCAGTGGGAGCTGGCATCCTGGTGGAGTCAGCAGTAGCAGGAATGGTTTTTCTTCTAACATGCTCCAACTGCTGTTCCGGTGAGTGAGGGATGCATATGTGATGGGGGGGCTAGGATTATGAGAAATTGCAGGGGAGGGGAGCGGAAAGAATGAAAGGGGAAAGGTGTCATGCGAAACCACAAGAGGAATTTAAAAAAGACTGAAAATCTCTTGCACAGGTTTCAAGAAATCTTCCTCTTTCTCTTCTATTCCCAGGCTTTAAGTCTGTTGCTTTGTCTGATAAACTCTGCTTTAAGTCCATATTTCTAAGCTGTTCCTCTCTTATTTTATCTTTCCTTTCATTATTAAAATGTGCCACTTTCTGCATCTAGTTTACAGACTAGAATCTCCCTACCAGATTTTCTGCCCTTTTGTCTCACAAGAGCAAGTCTTTTGCTTTCACCTGAGCTGCTAAATACATTTAACTGTCCTCCAGACATTTTCTTTTATTTCTATGCTTCCTCCACTCATCTGCCTCTTATTTTTGTTGGTTGTACTGAATGTATGGAAATGCCTACACTTCAAAGAGTCTTCATCTTTTGTTCCACTCACACAGTCCTCCTCGCCTTCCAAGTTTTTGAACGCTAAATTCAGAGAAAAGGGCACGCTGTCCAAATTTCCCACTAAAATTTTTTCCCCCAAATTATCCTGTTTAGTTCTTAGCACAGAGGGTAGACATCACCATACTTGTAAAGCAGTCTTCATAGGGGGAAGAAAATCAATCCAAAAAGCCAGTCCACAAATTCCTGCCAATTTTTATACTGGGGTCATTTCGAGACTTCTCATTCTAGCCAGCTCCCTTTCTAAGTTTATTCAGTTTCACTGCATTTCAGAATGCCATTTCTCTGGAGCATGTTACACCGATAGACCAAGTAGCCTGCAGACTGTAGTTGTCTCTAGTTTGTAAGCTTGCTGTGGGCAGGGAACATGTCTACCAACTCTGCTATATTGTCCTTTCCCAAGAGCTTAATACAGTGCTCTGCACACAGTAAACGCTCAAACACCTTTCTGGGCAAAAGAGAATTGCTGGGTTAGTTGAAAGAATATGTTCATTTTGCTTATTTAATTTACCAGCCCACTTGCTGGGGGCGGGAATGCTAACTAGTAAATTTTTAGAGTTGGTAATGTTTTTGTTCTGTCACCATGGCGACCCATTGTTCTAAAATGTACCTTATACCAGCGTGCTCCGGGTTACGATCTGCACTATTTGTTGAGTGACTACAGCACAGTTATGCCTGACCATGAAGTTAAGGCCGCTAATGACAGGAAAAATCAGTTTCCCGCTGTCCTTTTCTCCCTCCACCTCACCCGCGGTAAAGGGAGGGTGGGGGGGGGGGGCGGATTAAATAATTACCTGTAGTGCTCAGCTGTTGTGGAGGGTGTGGTCCCAGAAGAGACCCTAACTGCACGCATATCTCTAGGAAAATGCAAGCCATGATACAAAGGATGCAGCCTGGTTGTAGATCCCTGATATTTTGTCTTCCTCCAGCACTCCGACATTTGTTATGCTACCTAAATCCTTCTGACCTCATTGGCTGTGTTGTGTGTGCCTACTAATTTTACTTTTTCACCGGTCTTGTTCTATTTCAGGTCCTCCTCGTTTTCCTAATAGTTCTCTTTCTCCTCTCCCATTTGATCATAACTTCATCTTGTCCTTGTTTCTCTTCTTCTTGACTGGGGCTCACT
The DNA here is from genome assembly GCF_004115215.2 of Ornithorhynchus anatinus. Lineage (NCBI taxonomy): Eukaryota > Metazoa > Chordata > Mammalia > Monotremata > Ornithorhynchidae > Ornithorhynchus > Ornithorhynchus anatinus. The sequence goes on from NC_041749.1 coordinate 16,887,996, forward strand.
TCACCAGTGTCTCGGTCCCTTCTTTCTACTATGCTCCTTGTTCCGACTACCTGGGTTGTTCTCTGAGCATCCTCACCCCACCCCAACCCTGGGAGCATCAGGCCTATTGGGTGACCACTTGGAAACACTAGGTCAACTTCCTCACATTTGTATCTCTAGTACCAGGGTGGTGAAAACTTACCCCTTGCCCCACCACCTCTGTCCTAGCCCATTCTACCCTAGGGAGTCACACATGGAATGGTGGCCCAGATGATTATCCCAAGGCCACACTACCTACCATCCTATACAAACCAGAGCTATTAACAGAGAGAGGGATCGTGGGAGGAAGGCACAATTGCTAGACATGAAATCAAATAAAAGACGGGGTTTCCAAAAAAAGCTGATTTCTGACTGGAGAGGGATTGTTTGGGAAAACATTTTTCCGGCCCAAACCGTCTGTGAATCGGGCAATCTTTATAGATCTAATCAACAGATCACTCTAAACCCAGGTGGGCTGTAATTACTTACCTCAATACTTGGAAAACTGAATTGGGAATCTGGTGAGGAATAAATGAAACCCATTTCCAAATACTTGGGATTCACTAAAATTCCAAGTGAAACCTGCCGGTTTTGAAATATAAAATCAGCAGGCCCCACCTTATTGAGTTCTACCCTTCAAAAATCAGGTGGCGCTAAAATTCAAATTATAACTTTGCTTTATATAAAGTCTTTAAAGGAGGTAAGAAATTGTACTGGCAGCAAAAAAAAAAAAAGTATAGGTTGCTGCTCCTAGAACAGAAGTGTAGGAAGATCAGAGGAACTTGATGGGAGGGATTTCTGTGCGGGCAGAGAATGTGTCTACGAACTCTGTCATACTGTACTCTCCCGAGTGCTTAGTAGAGTACTCTTGCACACAATAAGCGCTCAATAAATATGACTGACTAAATGATTCTCTTTCCCGCAACTAATACTAGCTAGGATAATCATGGAATATTTTCACCCCGGTCTTACGGGAACCTAGCAAATCAATAGCCAGTATGTGACTACCACTAATAGACAGTGACATCTGGCCTGAGATTTTCCTGTGAAGGTGTTTGGAGTTCACCTGGGTGTACTTATTATAACAGGCCTGGTCTTGTGTACTCAACCTACAGAGTTGGGCACTGGCTTTGGTCAGGTTTGGATTATTCAATTAGTGGTATTTACTGAGCGCTTAATGGGTGCAGAGCACTCTACTAAGCCCTTGGGAGAGTACGGTACAACAGAGTTGGTGGACACATTCCCCGCTCACAAGGGCCACGTGACACATTTTCAGCCCACGTGAAAGGAGTCACAAAAACCTCAAAATCTTTAAAACTCCAAATTTGACGCTACTCTGTAGCCATCGACAGAACTTTTAAAACGATGGACTATTACATAAGTACAGAGGTACTCACACACTACCAAAGTTAGTCGGTAGAATAATGCAAACACAGAAGAAAAATCTCACAAAGACATCACTATGAATTAGTGCAGTACTTTAGCCAAAGTATCAGGTTCAAGACTAACATTAAAGATATCTGCGCCAACCAACTCCTTACTGGTAAATTTCCAATGTCTCAAGAGTAAAGTACCCTGAAAGATCTGGCTGGCTGCACATTTACTGACAGAAGGGGACTGATCATATCCTCAGCAATTCACAGGGACCCAATCACTACAGCAGAGGCGGCCCAGGAATGAATGACACATTGCTGGACTACTGAGAATGTTCGCTGCTGTTCACCTGAACTTGCTTACACTACTTCACTCAACCCAACATACCTGGTCAGCTAACATAAGTACTGTTTTCATTGTGAACCTGCGGGAACAGAAATTGAAAAGGTCTTCAAGGCTGGGTCCAAGAAGATCCATGACTAGAACATTGTAGTCCTTTTCCTGGCCATACCACCTGAAAGAAAGCAAAAATAGTATTGTTAAATTATCTTTGCACCCTAAGAACCAAATTCCGCCATTTGAAGTCAACTCTTTTCTAAGAACTTTGACCTACTACTGCCCCATTCATTTCCTTTTGGTGTTTCCCATTTTTGATGATTAGCTGAGCATTCTAATGTGGCTTACACTCTAAGCATGTCTTCTGAATCCTACCCCAGACTGCAATGTTAGCTCCTTTTGGTCAGGGATCATGTCTACCGATCTGACTGTACTGCACTCTTCCAAGAGCTTTAGAACAGTGTTCTGTGCACTCTAAGTGCTCAATAAATACCACTGATTGAAAGATTGGACCATTAGTGTTTGCCAGTTATGAAAGTGTACGAGCTCCACGACAGAGCAAATGCCATATAGCGGTGTGAAATTATTAAAAAAAAAAGTGTTAACATGTTTAGCAGAAAACCGATACTGCACAGTAGTGAGTGATAGGGAAGCCATGAAGTATCACATAAAGCAGAATGGGGTCAGGGAAATAAATTGTTTAATTAGCCAGGTAAGGCTTCCATGAAGGGGTGGGAAAAATCCTGGAGGCAGTTGCGTGACGAAGAGATGACAAACTGCCTCCCAGTTTTTTCCTGACCTCCTCAAAGGGCTTTAGAACATTTAGAGCTGGGAAATGGGGATAAAGTGAAGAGTCCGATCTGACTTCTTGGAGGACCCTAATGCAGGCCCGGCTTCGGTTTGAAAAACGGAAGACAATAATATCAACAGGGTGGCAGGTTCGGTCCCTGGAACTGAACTTGGGAAAAAAATGGATGTGGGAAGAGGCGGTGGGAAGTGCACGGGGCAATGGAGAAATGACGAATTTGATCAGTCTCTACCAGCCCAACTATCCTCTATCAGCAGTTCTGTTTTGTAGATTTTATTGGCTTCTTGCACTCCCAAGAACAAAGTCTTTTGCGCAGACACAGGCGCTCTCCCCCCCCACCAAACACACATTCCAGGACGAGGTTTTAGTACCAACGATACAGTATATTTTGCCCTTAAAAGTGCATTATAATCATTTACAAGCTTTTGTTCAGTATGATGGTAACATTCCATTTTCTTTTAGGTGAGAAACTAAGGCACATAAAAATTAGGTGAATTACTCAGGTGTACAAAGTTCAAGACAACAATATGCTTACTCATTCTCTTCTCTTGCCTTTGCTCTGTTCAGTGACCTACACCCCTAAGTGTCTTGGAGACAAATGAATAGTGGCTGACTGAGTTTAAATAATATCCTCCTCCTTGTAAATATGAGATTTGGAGTGCCTATTTACCCTTGGTTCTCAAATTTTAAGCTCATCCCTAGCTGCTGAAGTTCTGACCAGCCATTAAGTTTACCAATACTTGCTCGCTGAGGACAAATTCTACTGGGCCGCTGGCACCCTAACCCTTAAGTTTTTTTTTAATGGTATCTGTTAAGCGATTACTATATGTCAAACACTGCTCTAAGTGCTGGGGAAAGAACAACTTAAGTTGGAGATAGTCCATGTCCCACTGGGGGCTCACAGTCTAAGTAGGAGGGAGAACAGGTATTGAACCCCCAGTTGGGAGCTGAGGAAACAGACACAGAGAAGTTAAGTGACTTGCTTAAGGTCACACAGCAAGCAACTGGAAGAGCCGGCACTCAAAGCCAGTCCTCTGACTCCCAGGCCTGTGGTTTTTCCACTAGGACATGTTGCTTCTGGAGCTGCTAGAGTACAGTTGCATCCCTGAATCAATTAATGGTATTTAAGGGGCATTTACTTTGTGCAGAGCACTGCTCTATGCACTTGGAAGAATACGACAACTGATAGACGTTCACTGCCCACAAAAGGCTTACAGTCTACAGTAGACCTCCTGAAGGCTTCTTCCTTTCCATAATGCCCTCCCCTAGGAGGCAATCTTGCCAGCTGACCGCGGATCTTTGCTGAGAGAATAAGGTTAGATGGATAAATATTTTTATTTGCTATATTGCATGCTGGAGGGTAGAGACTAAATAGGACTATCAGAAAATGGTAGTAAAGTAGCATCTGAGGAAGGAAATTTGGTTACACATACCTTACATTTAACATAGCAACAATACCATTTTGGGAGAATGAAGTAAAAAATCCCAAAGAATTTTTAACATGGGAATTAATTTACAAGCCAAGATGGAAATGAGTTTTCCCTGAAAAACGAACCCTGATTAGTGAGGTGGATGGGTAGACAAAACCACAATTAAAAATAAGTCTCAGAAAAAGCAACTGAGTTTTCACCAAAATCTGGTCACCTGGATGAGATTATGTATCTGTATTACTAAATACTGAGAAGAAGATGTACCCGAGGGTCAGGCTCATGAGCACCGAGCACTGTACTAAGCGTATGGGAGAGTAGACTATAACAGAAATAAGAACGAATCGATTACGAGGCAACAGTAACACCCTGAAATTTTGAGAAAAAGGTTTTCCCCGACTCAGTGTTGAAAGTGTGGCCAAGCTTGACCGTTTTTCCAAAAGCTCTTTGAATTTTGTTGGGCTGCTTCTCTCCTCTAACCCTTTGTCTGTTCCACCGGAGGTGGGAGCAGACGGTTAAAGCTACAACACTAAATTTTAACCACTTAATTTCTCCAACCCAGGAGAGCCCTGATTTAGGCCTTTTGAAAGGAAAAGAGGGATAAAACAAGGCCAAGGGCTGCACCCATATGAAGAGGCAGGCAGGCGGGGAGGGGGGATGGTAAGGGAGGAGGATAGGAAGGAAACGGCATGGGGAAGCATGGGGAACACCCGCTTTTACAGAGCTAGAGCTGGCTCCTTTCAACAAACTACCAAGACCGGAGCCGAGATCTGGAGAGAACGCTTGCTCCACCCAAAGAGTCATAAGCCGTTGGGCTAGAGAAAGCATGTCATGTCAGGTTACAAGCACCTGGATTCAGCAGGTTTGGAAGACAATGTCAAGTTGTCCGATGAGCCAAGAGATTCTTGAGGCTTGTATCAAAACTTGAAGTCGAGTAGTCTGGTCAAAAAAAGAGCACCTTTAATATTTACGGTGTTTCAGCTATTTTGCCCAGAGCAGGAAGTGCTTGTTCTAACCGGGTCGTGAATCTGTTGCCGAATTGTACATTCCAAGCGCTTAGTACAGTGCTCTGCACCCAGTAAGCGCTCAACAAATACGAATGAACACATCATCTAAGCCAAGAGCAAGGACAACATCCCTTAACAACAAGCCTTGCACTCTCACCAGTCAAAAGTAGCAGGGCTTAGTGGATACAGCAGTAGCCTGGGAGTCAGAAGGACCTGGGTTCTAATCCTGGTTCTGCTACATGTCTGCTCTGTGACCTCTGTGAAGTCAATTAACTTCTCTGTGCTTCAGTTACCTCATCTGTAAAAAAACTGGGATTAAGAGTGAGCCCTATGTGGGACAGGGACTGTGTCCAACCTGAATAACTTGTATCTACCCCAGTGCTTAAAACTGTGCATGGCACATAGTAAGCACTTAACAAGTATTATTATTATTATTATTAGAATGCGATAACAACAGAAACACCTGGCTTTTTACACCCACCCAGTAATTTACTTCCCTGATTCATTTATCTCTCCACTTTGTATCCCCCTTGCCACTTCAATCAATCGTATTTATTGAGCGCTTACAGAGTGAAGAGCACTGTATTCAATAACTTCAATGTTTCCATGCCACCCAAGCACATGGATTCTCACCTACCCCCCACCATCGCACTTATGTTTATACACTATTATTTGCTCTTATCTGTAACTTATTTAGGTGCCTGGCTCTTCCACTAGATTTTTAACTCCATGAGGGCAGGATTCATATCGACTAAATCTCTTGTACTCTGCCAAGGACTTAGTACAGTGCTCTGCACATGGTAGGTGTCCAATAAATATTACTCACTGATTGAACCAAATCAGGCTTTTGTCCAAGTTTCAGTTTATTTATCTTCCCAAGGTGGGAACTTGGAAAGGGAGATGACAGGAAGGGGTAGGTAGGGCACAAAGTCATAATGGGGATGGAATGAGACACAAGGTGAAGCGAACCTTGACTAAAGTCGTTGTCAGAATGCTGACATGGCTCTAGAGGATACTTTGCCAGAAAGCCACACCCAACGTTTGTGAAACATTGCTGAGCTGCATTTGCCAATAACTTGAAGGAGATTCTACTGGTCTAATTTAGAAGACTCTCAAATCATATTTTGGAATAATTTTCCCTGCTAAGGGAAGACCTACGGTTGTCAATAAATGCATTTACGATAGAAGCAAAATGAGCACACTGCACTAACTGTGCATCTAGTGTGTAACCCCTCCTCTGGTATTTTAACTAATTTTAAATTGTGAAGGTGAAATGCTGGGGCAGGGGCTGAGGGTGGAAATCATTCATGCCCATCCTAGCTTTGATGCAGGGGAAAAGAGAAAGACATACCAACTGTAGACAACTGCCCAGAAGGGAGACACTGAAAACCGTTATTCAGTTCTCCAATTATGCAGAGGTTTATGTTCACTCTGACTGAAACCATGCACAAGAGTCCAACCATTTCTGTGATTATCATGTGGCTTTTTATCCAGAGAGAACGTGTTCTCGGTAAAAGTTTCTAATTCCCCAACAGCATGCGAAGCAGCGTGGCCTAGTGGAAAGAGCAAGGAACCCGAGTGCTAATCTCCAGTTCCGCCACTTGTCTGTGTGACCTTGGGCAAGTCACTTAACTTCTCTGTGACTCAGTTTCCTCATCTGTAAAATGAGGGTTGAATCCTTTCCCGTTCAATTTAGAATGTGAGCCCCGCGAGGGCCAGCAAATGTTTCCAACCTGATTAGCTTGTATCTACCCCAGCACGCAGTACAGTGTCTGGCACATTAGCAAATATACAATCCCCCGCCCTCCCCCTTCAAAAAGCCCTCACACAGAATTCTACCCAAAACAAGCCAGTAGAAATGTGTTATGAAAGACCTGAGTGTCCACAGTTAAGCTAAGGGTTTTAGAGTCACACATTTAAATTGGTATGGAATTTTCCTTCTGCAGAATAACTTTAGAGTGGATATATTTAACTTTAAAAATCCCTATCTTCACCTCTACTAGCCAATTTTTCTTTCAAAAAAAAAAAAGAAGATCAGAAGACAGCCAATTCAAACGCATCTCTCTCAAGTGACAAAATCCTTAAGACAATTACTTTTTGGAGCAAAAAGTAAGCTGGGAAAGGAGGAAATGAAGGAAGAAGAGGGAAGAAGCCTGCCCTTCTGCCAACTTTCTCATAACACTGTTACGGGCTCATGGGGAAGCTAATCATCACTATAGTAAGCAAGGTAAATTCACTTAAGAATCCCAATATTGCAATCTAATATTTGGCAATCTCACCCAGACCCTTTTAGACAATGATGAAACAGTTCGAACTTTTTTCTAGAAAAGTGCCATTAGGGGTTGGCAGTGATTTATTGAAAGCCCGCCAAAAATGCAGGACTGAGAAAAGCATTCCGGGCAGAGGGAGTGGCATTATCAGCAGCAGCAATGGCATTTACTGAGCGCTGTTTGCAGAGCGCTGTACTAAGCGCTTGGGGGAGTATAACACTACAGAGTTGGTAGACACTTCCTGGCCACAGTGAGCTTACAGTCCAGCAGGGGTTGACAGACATTAATAGAAAAAAGAATTTATATTATATAGTTGTTAGATATGCACACGAGTCCTGGGGGGCTGAGGGTGACCATGTGCCCAAAGGTCAGAGATCCCCAAGTGCAGAGACGACCCAGAAGGGAGAGGGAGTGGAGGAAAAGAGGGCTTCATCTGGGAAGGCCTCTTGGAGGAGATGTGAGCTTAACTGAGCAGTGGCATGAGCCACTGGTTGGAGAGGAGCTGAGGAAGGAGGGTCAGCTAAATTCAGCTGGGCAAAATGGTAGGCACAAGCTGAGGTGCAGCAGCCCAAGAGCCTTGAGGTCAATTCTGTTTTATGGGAGTTCCTCAAGGTCCGGGGGAAGGGCAGTAACGCGGTCAGACTGGCATTTCGGAATGATATCCCGCCGATCAACACGGCCTCGGGCACAAGCCAAGAGATGATAGATACTGAGATACAGGACCGAGCTTGGCAGCTCGACGCCTGGGGCCCAACGGGCAGACTGTCTGATTCGTGAGGCACCCACAGGTCCTGGCCCGGGCTCAATCTCTGCTGCTCTCTCCTGAATATCCATCCTCACCTCGGCCTGGTCACCGCCGTCACTACAATGGGTACATCCAACTCTGAGCAGCAGCGGCAGTCCTACCGCCGGGCCTGGAGCAGAGAGCATGAAAACGCTACTGCCTGGAAATCAGGCAGGACTATATCTAGACCATCTTAGAGGAAGAACTTTTACTTCTAAAAGGAAGGTTACACCTTTTCCCAATTCTACTAAACTCCCTTTTATCAGTAGACGAAATTCCTCCAACTAAACGGTAAGCCCACATCCCTGGTCCACCTTTCTAACCCATCAAGATAAACAAACGTATAATTCCCACGTGTGCCCCATGGCCCATTTTTTTTTTTTGAACAAATTTGAAGTTTCCTGCAGCCTGATTCCTTTGCTCAGCAATTTCAAATATTTCCAAATACACCATACATATATGTAGCTAGTATTTGGCAAGAAGAGGAGTTATGGGCTGTGCCAGGGATTACCTTCGACCTCGGGGAAGACTTGAGAGCCCAGAATTAACCCGTGTTTTCCGTAGGAGTAAGCCCGAATCCCAGAGACCGCCTCAGTACCCAAATGGTCTCCACTAACAGAGGTAAGGGGTGATCCCAGGGCACTTTGAGGGGGCTGTTCGGCCTCGGCGATATATGTGGCTGGATTAAGTTTCTAGCCCATGGTCACATGGGTCAGAAGTCAATCTAATTATGGGTCTGTCACTTGTCTGATGTGTGGCCTTGGGCAAGTCGCTTCACTCCTCTGTGCCTCAGTTACCTCACCTGTAAAATTGGGATTGAGACCGTGAGCCCTATGTGGGACAGGGACAGTGTCCAACCTGATTTGCTTGTATCCACCCCAACGCTTAGTACGGCAAGCACCCGTAAGTTTAACAGTAAGCGCTTAAGAAATACCACAATTATTACTAAGTAGAAACGGAAGCAGAATTTCTGTTTTCAGTCAACTAACTGCAGAACAGTGTCCATGAGTTTGCTTACATTTTCTCCACTTGAGAGTTTTCAAGTTCTTTAAAAATTCATCTTCTGTGTGCCTGCGTGATTAACCAAAACCACAAATTCTCCTATTTGCAGAAGTAACTGGCAGGTAATTTTTCAAAAACTGAAACTCACAATACAGCGAGGCTGCTGGAGTTTCCAATTTTCCAGGAGATGGTGAGGAAGAGCACCATCCGTTCACTTCTCATTCAGAAAATGAAAAGGACATAAACCAAACAGGGAGTAATTCCTAGCAGTGCCTGGAACACAGTTAAGTGCTTTCAAAATATCCTAACTGTTAAATATTTAATATTACTAGCGGGGGAAGGATGACCCTGTTAGTTACAGGCCAGTGAGATGAACACTGGTGCCGGGGAAGGGACTAGAACAAATCACAAAATCAATTTCTAACCCCTCTAGACAATAATCACAAGTTACTTGGAAGCAACCAACAGAGTTCTGGGAAAAGCACCAGAATGGACTTTTCTTTCCATGAAAGTGTTAGACCTCACAGAGGCGGAAAAGAATGAAATCTATACTTTAGAAAAAAGCTTTGTGCCTGTATCCCATTTGACATTTTCACTACCAAAACCAGAGAAATACAGACAGCTTTTCTATAATTCATATTTTCACTACAATCATGGAGAAGTCGTGTGACCTTGTGGAAAGAGCATGAGCCTGGGAGTCAGAGGACTTGGTTTCTAATCCCAGCTCCACCACCTGTCTGCTGTGTTACCTTGGGCATGTTACTTAGCTATTCTGTGCCTCAGTTACATCATCTGAAAAACGGGGATTAAGACTGTGAGTCCTATGTGGGACAGTGACTGTATCCAACCTGATTACCTTGTATTTACGCGAGCGCTTAGAACAGTGCCTACCACATAGTAAGGGCTTAACAAATACCATAAAAATAAAGAAAGTTTTCTGGTTAGTAGGCAAGGGCAGAATTGGGAACATTCTTCTGACAACACACTTCTGTCTGGGTACAGCACGGCAAGGAGCCAGAATTACTACCCTGTATGTTTTCCTGAACGTGGGAGAGCTAGAAGACAACTATGTTTTTTTGAGTGCTCATTTGGCTCGAGGTTGACACCCAAAAGGTGATTATCGACAAGCCTAAACCTAGGGAACATAATGAGATCTGGCCTGTACAGCTCTGACTTGGAGTCAGGTCTACTGAATGTTTTTCCATTCACAGTAATAATTGCAGCATTTGTTAAACACTTATGTGTCAAATACTGTAATTAAGTGCTGGGGCCGGTACAAGATATTCAGGTCCCACACGGGGCTCACAGTCTAATAAGGAGATCAGGTTTGGAACACCCAATTTGCAGATGAGGAAACTGAAGCACAGAAGTTAAATGATTCGCTCAAGGTCATGCAGCAGGTAAGCAACTGAGCCAGGATTAGAATCCAGGCCCTCTGACTCCCTGGCCTTCTTTCCACTAGCCCACAATGTTCCATGACCTGGAGGAAAGAACAGAGAACTTGTCCATGGATACTGCAGATGAATTAGCAGTAGAACTGCCTTCTAATTACTGTCCAACCCCTAAAATGCAATCTCATAAAAAGCCAGGAAAAATCAATCAATTGCATCTGAGCGTTTACTGTGTGCAGAGTGCACTGTATTAAGTGCTTGGGAAAGTAGACGTGCTCTCTGCTACAGTCAAGCGGGGGTGACAGACGATAAATTACAGATATGTTCGTAGGTTCAATGGGACAGACGATAGGGTAAATAAAGGGCACAAATCCAAGTACAAGGGTGACACAGAAGGGGGAGGGAGTAGAGGAAATGAGGGCTTTGTCGGGGAAGACTTCTTGGAAGAGATGTGATTTTACAAAGGCTTTGAGGGTAGGGAGAGCGATCGTCCGTCAGATATGAGGGGGGGTGGTGGGGAGGTTCCAAAACAGAGGCAGGATGTGGGCGATGGGTCGGCCTTGACAGATGAGTGAGGTACAGCGAGTAGACTGGCATTAGAGGAGCGAAGAGAGCGTGTCGGGTTGCAGCAGGAAATCCGTGAGGTAAGATAGGAGGGGGCAAGAAGACAGAGCTTTAAGCCAATAGTAAGGAGTTTCTTTGATGTGGAGGTGGATGGATTACCACTGGCGATTCCTGAGGAGTGGGGAAACATGAAAAATATGGTCACAATTCTTGGTAGCCTTTATTCTTTTATTTGGGGTTTATCAACAGCTTCTAATGCTTCAACCAGTACTCAAGGTCATTGTGCAGAATTAAAGCTCTCCTTGAAACACAAATAAAACAAGTTGAAGATCACAACATTTACAATATAGGATGCTTGTAAATGGAAAGAGAAAAACACCTGTATGGACTTTTTCCAAATGGGCTTTGTAAAACAAAATAATTGTTAATGTCCAGTTCCAGCAAAGGAAGGTTCCCTGCTTTTGTGGCTCCTTTGACTATGGTCTCATCATCAAGCTGTTGGTATTTATGGGAGTTTTGGAGGAGGGTCTAAGTTCTAGAAGGGTCAAGTAGTAGAGGACTGGTGATACATTGTGACTAAAGTGGTAAAACTCCAAATGGATGTCACTTCTTGTTGGGGATGGGAGAGAGACTCCTCAAATGAATTCACAGGCTATTGACTAACCCACATGCATCACAAAATTTATCCTTCCTTTTTTTAACCATCGCCTCAATCGCCCCCACAATCCCACTCAGGAAGTAGATGCAATGGCCAATCTCTCTTCCCAATAAACACCCGCGAGAGCAGAAAATTCACAACCGTTCAATCGATCAGTAGTCCACCTAGACCATAAAGACCTCCGAAAGGGAATTTTTTTTTAAAATCTGACCGATCTGGTCTGGCTACTCACAGAGGCAGACCTAAAATGACCCTTGGGCAGCAACTCGACTTCGGAAGGGTGGGAGTGGAATTGAGGAAGTTCAAAGTCTGCAGCATTATGTGTACTGGCTTTTAAAGTAAGCAAGGACTGTCTGATAGCTCAAACCTTGGAGATAAGACCGCTTCAGCCCTTCTCTCGGGATCCCATGGGGCTGTCCTCAGCACAAAATTGATGTGTGTGACCATGTTCACTCATTCAGTTGCATTTACTGAGTGTTTACTGTGTGCAAAGCACTGTACTAAATGCTTGGGAGAGTAAAATTTAACAATACACACATTCATTCATTCAATTGTATTTACTGAGCGCTTACTGTGTGCAGAGCGCTTGGGAAAGTGCAATACAGCAAGAAAGAATGACAACCCCTGCCCACAACAAGCTCACAGTCTAGAGGATAACAGTGGATTTCGATAAGCGCTTACTATGTTCCAGGCACTATTCTAAGCGCTGGGGTAGATACAAGCAAATTGGGTTGGAGATAGTCCCTGTCCCACAATCTGAATTCCCATTTTACAGATGAGGTAATGAGGCCCAGAGAAGTGAAGTGACTTGCCCAAGGTCATACAGACAAGTGGCACAGAGAGGATTAGAACCCACAATCTTCTGACTCCCAGGCCCGTGCTCTATCCACTACACCAGGCTGCTTCCTTTCTGAAATACAATAATCAGATTCCAAACCATCTATCTCCCCATTTCTGTAAGTCTGATTACTCTGTAAATGTTTTTAAATCCCCCCCCCACTTTAGAACGTAAGTTCAATGGGGACAGGAAATGTTTCTCTGGCTTGTAGACTACTTTCCCATGCACTGAATACAGGACACCGCAACCCAAAGGGCAGGTGCTCATTAAAGACTAAATACCCTCCTCTTCAATGCTGGTGTAGCTACTGCTTCTAAGAAAGAAATGCTGCAATTCTATCACACTACTGAAAAATCCCCACATACACAGGAAGAAGGTTCAGTTGTTACACTTCCAAACTTTCTGGGAAGAGGAGCTGAGGGGGGAAAGCAGAAGTGACTTTCAAGACTGTTAAAAACACGCCTCCGAACACTGAAAAAAAGCCTTAAAGGCCAATGAATTATAGGAACACAATTCCTGACATATTGGTACTGCACCCTGTTATTTCCTTAGATTCCCTCCCGCTGGCACTATTGGTAAAAAATTTGTGCCTGCCTCCCCATTACAATGGAAAGGAAAATAAAATGATTGACGAAGCCATATTGAGTCGCAATAAATTAGTACCGACGATCCATCTACACTAATATCTTGTCTCTTAACAACAGTCCCTAAACTGGACTTTGTTGAAAGGATTGTGGTAAAGCACTTTTGAATACCTCTAATATGGACCTCTTGGTCATGAATTTTTCCAAGCCCTCTTGTCCTTATTGATATTTTCCACTTGCACACCCAACTACTGGGCCAGTGAATGTGTTTCGAACAGAGACCTTCAAGCTTTAACTGGGGGAGTCGGGGGCTCCTCCGTTGTGGCATATGGTGCACAATTTGGTGCCCTCTGGCCTGTAAGCTCGTTGGAGGCAAGGAACAAGTATTGTACCCTCCCAAGGGCTTAGTATAGTGCACTGCACACAGTAAGCGCGCCAATAAATACCATTGATTGCCAATTCTGTTTTCACTGTATTCACCCCATCATAATATTGTACGGTTTCATCATTCCACAATGAAGAGTCAGGAATCAGTTCCCTTTTGCCATACTGTTCTGGAAAATGTTTTGGGCAGGGCAGTGGAAAGAGGGGAAAAGAGTGCTACTTGACGCCCCGGTGGTAGCTTTGGGTTGGAAAAATTAAGAAAATGTTGCAGTATACATTATGCAGTTACTCTGAGTCACGTGCTGCCCTGAGCATCGGAGTGTATTCAAGATAATCAGGTCCCACATGGAGCTCATAGGCTAAAGGGGAGGAAGGACAGGTATTTTTAATATGGCTTTAGCATGGGAGCTAGAACCTTATCCATTGCTTCAGTGTCCAGGATCAACAGGGCGTCCTCCAAAAAAAGCACAGGTAATCTTAAAGCCACACCGTACTGATTCCTACCATAGGAGGCAGGTAATAACCCTGGTTTCTGAGTCAGAGGCTAATGTGCCAAACTGTGGCTTGCCCCAGAATCCTGAAGTCCCTAAAGGTGTCCTAGGCCCCAGGATTTGCTGGACTCGAGACGTCTTTTATGTTTTGTGGTATCTTCAACTACTATTATGACATCTGGACAGTTGCGGGAAAGAGAGTGCTATAATTTTCTTGAAAAACTAAGGAACATTACAGAAAGTTCAACTGGCACTCAATAAGCACCACCCACAACCTCGACAATCTGATTGTTTCAGAGGTTACATAGGCAGATCTAAATTGCTAGCTTGCCAATTTACATGAAACAGAACTTCAGGAACTTGATCCAACTCAAACACACTTTCCCCAGAAGGAGCTTTATTTGCAGTTACGGTTTAGGAACCCAGCAAACGTGGCAGGTATTCTTATTGAATCAAAGACATTTATTAAGTACCTGAAGACTAGGATCTACAAAGCATTTGGGAGAGTACAATAATAATGAGATACATGGCTCATGAGATTTAACTGTGGGGGGCTGGAGAGAAGACACAAAAATGATCAGAGCCCACAAAACAAGGATGAAGAGCAAGGATAAAGAAGAAGACAATTCAAACAGATTAAAATGGTTGAACAAATAACTGAAGGTACTATACATATAGATTTAAAACTGCTCCTGAAAATAAGGGCTGAGGGGAGGAATAAAATGTTCAATTGTTTATAGTCCTCTAGACTGTAAGCTCTTGGTGGGCAAGGAATGTGTCTCATATTGTTGTGTTGTACTCTCCCAAGCAATTAGTATAGTTCTCTGTACATGGTAAGAGCCTTTACAAAGACCACTGATTGATTTGGGGGGAGGCACTGGGTTGACACGCTGAGGTGATTGATGCATATTCTTCGGGGATGGCTTCCTGGAGAGGTGGGATTTGGGGATAGCTTTAAAGGAGAGAGCTGTGCTCCAGTGGATTTGGTGGGGAGGACAAGGTGCATCTATCTGGTCCCGTCGACCTCTCGCCCACCTCCAGCTTCCGGCCTGCAGTGCCCTCTCTCCTTATATCTGGCAGTTGACCTCTTGCCTCACCTTCAAAGCCTTATTAAAAAGACATCTCCTCCAAGACATCTTCCCTGACTAGGCCTCCCATTTCCTTCTCTCCTACTCCCTGCATCACCCTTGTGCTTGGATTTGCACCCTTTATTCACTTCTCCCTCACCCCCACAGCACTTACACACAGGTCTGCAATTTATTGCATTCACCGTCTCTCCCTTTAGAGTGTAAGCTCATTATGGACAGGGAATGGGGCTACAGACTGTCACACTATTCTTTACCAAGCACTTAGTAAGCACACAGTAAAGGCTCAATAAATATGATCGACTGATTAACAGTAAGGTACTGTTAGAAGGGGAGTTTGGAAAGAATGAAGAGTGCAAGCTGGAAAGTGGCTGGTCAAGGGAGCCAATAGGAAAGACGGGGAGAGCCCTGAAGCCAGTGATGCCGAGTCAGCCTGAGAGAAGACAATCCACTTTACGATCCACTTTAGGGCAGTCTGGAATATGGATCTAAGGTGGGGAGGGGCTGGGAGATAAAGTTAGCTATTTAAACCAAGATAAGGCAAGAGGTTTTACTAGGGTGGTAGCTAGTCTCCTCCCATCCCTGCTGTTAATACCATCAACTTGTTGTATCAGAAACCCTGGACACTGGGGATATTCTCAATTCCCAATTGCCTTTCAGTTCTCACATTAGACCAACTGCCAAATCCTGCTGGTCTTATTTATCCTGCTTATCTGCCATTTCCTCTCCAAACAAACAGCTACATCCTGATCCATACTTCTGCCTTATCAGGTACTACTATTCTCAGACTCCTCACCAGTTTCCCTGCCTCCAACCAATATATACACTGCTGCACAGATTAGTCAGTGGTCGGTGTTTATTGATTAGGGCACTATACTGAGTGCTTGGGACAGTGGAGTAGCTGATAAAACAGGATCTCCGCCCACAGAGAATTTAGATAATCTCGAAGCATCACTCAACATACACTGCTCCACTCCTAAAAAACCTCCAGCGGTTTCCTATTCCCCCTCCACATCAACAGAAACTCCTCCGCATTAGCTTACTGTCTTTCCACCACCTCTCCCTGCCTTCCATGTCTGCTTCCTTCCTGTTTCTCCCATACTTAAGCCTAACTCAGTCAACCCTCCCCTCAAATCCACCGGACTATAGCTCTCCATCTTAAAAGCCTTCCCAAAATCCCATCTCCTACATGTCTTCCCCCGCCAAACTTCAAGGCACAGTAGATGCATCAACCCAATAACTATCCTTAGCCCTTTGTGTATTAGATTTCATTGACTATCCGCCACACTCAGGTAAGAAAAGTTTGTATTTGGATTTCTGTTTGTGCATTCGATTACTTGTTTTATTTCATCCTCATAGACTGTTATATCCACCCATACCCGATAGTGACAATCAATCATAGCTGTGTGTCTCCCCCTTTAGATTATGAGCTCGAGAAGCTGGCTCGTGCATTGGCTTCTGCTGAACCCTCCCAGGTGCTCTGTATGGCACCCAGTGGGCATTTAAATGCCATTACTCCTATAATCTCACACTAAGTGCACAATAGACGCCGCTGATTAAGGGGGCAGAACCCAGAAATGTCACCATGGAAGTATCAGCAAGATCTAGCAGCTGACACAGTGAGGGCTGAGAGAATGAGGAACCCAGGATGAATGCGATGGCTGTGGGCATCTGGGATAGGGAGGATAATGGCGGAGGATAATGGCGGTGTCGACGGAGGTAGGGAAAAGCGGAAGGATGAGGAATGATCTTAGTAATAATAATAATGTTGGTATTTGTTAAGCACTTACTATGTGGAGAGCACTGGTCTAAGCGCTGGGGTAGATACAGGGTAATCAGGTTGTCCCAGGTGAGGCTCACAGTTAATCCTCATTTTACAGATGAGGTCACTGAGGCACAGAGAAGTTAAGTGACTTGACCACAGTCACAAACCTGACAAGTGGCAGAGCCGGGATTCAAACCCATGACCTCTGACTCCCAAGCCCGGGCTCTTTCCACTGAGCCACGCTGCTTGGTTTGGCTACGCTGACTGAGGTCATTGGCGGGACAAGACCCATTCTTGTGGATTTCCCAGCGACAAGAGGAAAGGAAGTACTATACATACTGGTAATTTTTCAACTTATACTAATGTCTGACACCTCCTCTAGACTATAGTAAGCTCACTGTGGGCAGGGAACGTGGCTACCAACTCTGCTGTTCTGTCTTCTCCCAAGCACTTAGCATAGTGCTCTGCACATGGTGAGCGCTCAACAAATACCACCAACTGACTGATGGATTATTGTAAATCGGATCTGGACGTGGTTGATTTGGCTGTCATCCGCGGAGAGGTGGTGTGATGGTTCAAGTCAGGTGAATGAATAAGCTTGAGAGACTCCCATCCTCAGCACTTGTGAATAATATCTACGTTCAATTATATCCTCTGATCACTCTATGTATTTATATCCACCTTCCCCACTGCAGTGTTAAACTGCTCATGGGCAACAGAACGTATCTCGCTTAGGGTGTGCTCTCCCAAGTGCTTACAGAGCATTGCGCCCCTCATGAGTGTTCATGAGTACCACCTCCAATAAACATTACTACCATTCATTAAGAGAGTGAATAAGAAGCAGGATGGTCTAGTGGATAAAGCCCGGGCCTGGGAGTCGGAAGGACCTAGGTTCTAATCCCTGTTCTGCCACATGACTTGCCTATTTCACAGTGGACACTTCACCTCTCTGGGCCCCAGTTGTCTCATCTGTAAAATGGTAATTAAAACTGTGAGCCCTGTGTGGGACAGGGACTGTGTCCAACTTGGTTAGCTTGTGTCTATCCCAGAGCTCAGTAGAGTGCTTGGCACATAGTACTTGCTGAATAAATACCATACCGTTACCAAATACCACCAAAAAAGGTACAGAGAGAAGAGTGAGGGGGCTGGAACAGGACTAAAGGGACACCCACAGTTGGGGAGTAAGAGGAAGCAGGTCCAGCAAACAAGAATGAGAAGGCACAGTCAGTGAGATAAGAGAACCAGGCCTTGTTGGCTAATCCAAGATCTGCAAGTGCTTCAGGGAGGAGGGGTTGAAAGTGGCAGAGAGATGGAGGACAATTAGAACAGAAAAAAACCACACTGGATTTGGCTTCTAGGAGGTCACTGGTGTCCGTGGAGAGATGGAGTGAATGGGTCAAAAATCTAACTCTAGTGAGTCAAGGAGAGTTGGTGGAGAAGTGAAGCCAACAGTTGCATACAATCTCTTCAAGGAATTTGGATGAAAAGAGAAGCAGGGAGACAGCATGATAGCCAGAAGAAGTAGTGGGATTCAAAACACTTTTTTTTTTTGGTGTAACACAAGGATGACCAAGCCTCATGAACCACTGGGTCATGAACCAAAGACAGACGGCCGGGAGCCTCAGATCAAAAGTAACTCCTTTAATTCATTCAATCGCATTTATCGAGCGTTTACCCTGTGCGGAGCACTGTACTAAGCACTTGGGAAAGTGCACAATGACAATAAACAGTGAGCAGGACTTTCCGGGATGGAGATCCCAGGGGATCGGTGAGTGCAAGGTGAAAGTGAGAGGGACAGTGTAAGGGCTGAAACGGTGGCACACTATAGCCTGCCAAATGAGCGAAACACACACATCTGTTAGTTGCCCGGGAAGCAAAGATAAGTGGCCATTACTTTAGAACCAGTTTGGCCACCCTGGTACAGTATACTTACCAATAAGGAGTGGGAGCTACACGGAAAATTGGAAGAGCAAATGAATTGTTCCAGGAAGAAGTAATGGTGGATTAAAAGCTACTTATCGGATTATGCACTTGAGGTCCTAGTAAGACTAGTACAAAAGGAGAAACCCAAGGACTTCAAGCATGGGCTTTTAGGCTTTTGAAAAAAAGACATGACAAAGCAAAGTGACCTCACTATTTTCATGGGCAACTCCCAATTAGGTCTCAAATTCAACATTAAAATGACCTTCGACTGTAATTTGACTTCCCACTCCCAATCCAAGACCAGGTAAATTTAGAGGGCTGGACCAGGGCACAACAACAACAATAATAATATTTGTTCAGTGTTATGTGTCAGGCACTGTACTAAGCACAGGAGTAGACACAAGACAATCAGTTGGGACACAGACCTTGGGTCCTAGATGGGGGTCTCATTCTAAGCAGATGGGAGAACACATATTGAATTCCCACTTTACAGATAATGAAATCAATCAGTGGTATTAACTGAGTGTTTACTATTCATAGAGCACTGTACTACGTCATTGGGAAAGTCTAATATAGAGTTAGTAGATACCAATTCCTGCCCATAAGGAGGCTATAGTGTGGGGGGGAGACATTAAAATAATCAATAGAGGTAAAATAGGAGAGTATAAGGATATTCACACCAGTGCGATGGGATGAGTATCAAAGTGCTGATGGGGTACACAGCCAAGCGCGTAGCTGACAGTGAGAGGAGAGCTGGCAGGGGAAAAGGTTTGGTGAGGGAAGGCCTCATGGAGAAGATGTGATTTGACGAGTTTTGAAGGTGGGGAAGAGTGGTAGACTATCGCATACAAAGAGTGAGGGAGTTCCAGGCCAGGAGGACATGGGCAATGGGGTTAGTGTCAAAACAGAAGGTACAGAAGGCATCAGAGAAGCGGAATACATGGTTTGAGTTGTAATGGCAGCTCGGTGAAGTTGAGGGAGCGAGCTGACTGAGCCTTAGAGATGATGGTAAGGAGTTAGTTTGATGAAGGTGGACGGGTGACCGCTGGGGTTTTTGAGATATGGGCTGAACAGTTTTTCAGAAAAATTATCTGAGCAGCAGAATGAAGTATGGACTGGAAAGGGGAAAGACAGGTCAGCAAGTAGGCTGACGACGTAGTCAAGGAAGGAAGTAAGTGACTGGGTCAGCACAGTAGCAGTCTGGAGGGAAAGGAAAGGGCAGGGCAGATTCTAGAGATGTGGCAAAGGAAGAACTGACAGGATTTCATGAATCCTGAATCAGTGAATTAGTAGGGAAGCAGCGTGGCTCAGTGGAAAGAGCCTGGGCTTCGGAGTCAGAGGTCATGGGTTCGACTCCCGGCTCTGCCACTTGTCAGCTGTGTGACTGTGGGCAAGTCACTTAACTTCTCTGTGCCTCAGTTACCTCATCTGTGAAAACGGGGAATAACTGTGAGCCTCACGTGGGACGACCTGACTACCCTGCATCTCCCCCAGTGCTTAGAACAGTGCTCTGCACATAGTAAGCGCTTAACAAATACCAATATGACCAGACTATGGATTTGTGAGGAAGGGAGGATGGTGGTGTCTATGGTAATAGGAGAGTCTGGAACACTCATCTGACAGGGTGTTTTTTTCTGGGGGGGCGCGAGGAGGAGATGAGGAGTTAGGTTTTGGACAGGTTAAGTTTGAGGTGTTGAGGGGAATCCAAGTCAAGATGTCCTGAAGACTGGAGGAAATGCGAGACTGCAGAGGAGAGAGGGTGCGGCCGGAAAGGTAGAAACTGAATGGAGGAAAATTTCAGTGACTTGCTCAGTGTCACACAGCAGCCAAGTGGCAGAGTCAGGGATTAGAACTCAAGTCCTCTGACTTCCAGTCTGTGGTCTTCGCACTGGGCCATTTTGCTTCCCAGTACTTTAGCCCCATTAAGCACATCAAAACCACATAGCCCATGGTTGGGCACTGACTGGCATCTGGATGGTGGCTGGCACTTCAGGGCCAAGTGAATGGGAATGATGCAATACTAATATCACAGTCCACATCTATTCAGAGGTACCTGCATCATTTTACTATACCCTTCGGCCAGAAATTACTACATTTCAGTCAGCTTCGTTAGAAACCCAATGATCCGAACCAGTTATTTGGTCATAGGCCAATCTGGATAACCAAAAAAAGTAGAAAAAAATACCGTAAAACTACGTGGGTGCCGCTTGGAGGTAGAGAAGACCAATTTTTCTTAAGTTTTACAAAATTTGGTTAACTTAATTAGCTTGGGTCCAATTATTTCATATAATTGGCTTCCTGCTTAAAAGGAGATAAAATGATCTCTAAACCCTGTCTATCAAAACTTGGGGAGGGAAAAAAGAGGGAGAGAAGGTAACAGTAGACCTATCACAGTCAATTAAAAAAACTTCAAAGCAACCACAGCAGAAGCCTTTCTTTAAAAGTTCAGAATTTGCTGGCTAAAAAAGTTGGGCCTTGGCTCTACTCTTGGTTGATGGAAAGGCTGCAGTCTCAATTCAATAGGGACAAAAAAATGTGTCCAGCGGGGTGGGGCGGGAGGGAGGGGGTCCTTTAATTTCTTATAAAATACTTCAAGGGATCACAAAAGACTACTGAACAGCTACATGAGATAGTACTCTGCTACAAACCGGAGATGGAGGCAGAAGGAAACAGAGCAGCAAGAGGGCTTAAATCCTCCTAAGGGTTTCAGGAAAGAAAACTCTAATGCATAACGACCGATCAGGTGGAAGTTGCAAACGGTGGCCCAAAATATAGCTGGGGAGGTACTTTTTCTGGATTGGCTGAAAGCTCCTTGAGTCTTCCAATATGAATTTATTTTTAGCTGTGAGAAGCCTCCTGATTGTCAGTCCAAGGATTGGTCCTAAATGACAGCTGCTTCCCGAGTTGCTGGGGGTGGTCGGTGGCGGCCCTGATCACCCCCCAGAGGAGACCCGGGAGCTCTGTGGGACAGGGCAGCTCCAACTTCAGTGTCCACGTGGGATTTCCGGCTCCCACTTCAAGAAGCGGCCCTTTACACCTTGACTTTCACACCCTAGCAGCAAAATGTACTCATGTAAGTTGGCTTCTGCCCTTACCAGAGTTTTGGCCATGCATTTTGGCTACACTGATGTTAGGGGACTAGGGACCACTCACCTGAAGACTTGAGCCCATTTGGATACAGAGCACCTGGGTACAGAGGCAAATGGTTTGGGCTTTGCTCGGAAAATACCAAATTTGCAGGTAGTACATTTCCTGCCCACGAAGAGCTTATACTCTAACGAGGAGACCACTAGTAGAACTTGTGATATAGGGGAATCAAAGGATTTAGGTGCTAGTTCCCGTTCTGCCAGGAGCCAGTTGTGTGATCTCAGGCAAGACACTTAACCTTTCTATGTCTTGGTTTCCTCCTCTGCAAAATGGACATAATTATCTGCCTTTCCCTATCTCACAGAAATGTCGTGGGGGCAAAACTAAGTTAAATAACGTGACAGTGCTCAGGGGATAAAAAGTGCTACATAAAAAACCAACAGGGTTAAGACATAGTCCACATATCCTTTGAAAGGTTCAGAAGCAGAGCGGCCTAGTGGTAAGAGCAGAAGACTGGAAGTGAGGAAACCTGGGTTCTAATTCCAATTCCACACCTTGAATGCAAGTCAATTCCCTCATCTATAAAATTAGGGTTAAAATACTTGTTCTCCTTCAGTCTGTGAGTTTCATGGGGAACAGTGCCTGCAATGATTGTATTTCATTTACCCCACTGCCTAGGTCATAGTTAACTCTTAAATACCACACTTTTTAAATTTTTTTTTTTACAAAATTGGAAGGGTGAAATTTCAGATCCACCAAGCTTCTCAGAGAGTTCTCTGCCCTGGGCCCCCTTCAATCAATCAATGGTATTTACTGAGTGCTTACTATGTGCAGAGCACTGTACTAAGTGCTTGGAAGAATACTCTCCTTCAAACAGATGACAGCTAGGAAAACAAATACTTTCTGGCCATTTGAACCAATTCCTTAAAAAACAAAAACCTGATGAATATTATTTTTCCTCTGTCCAATCTGTAGCTCAGAAGCCGCAAACAGCTTCCTGGAGAAGCTCAAGGGGTCCTTTTGCCCAGGCCCTTCCTCTTCAATAAACTTAAATGACAATTTGCTCTCCTCTTTCTACTTCTCCAAGGAAAGCTGGTCTACATATAAACAGGCCATACTATTTTGGGGGAAAACTGTGGCATCAAAATGCCATTCCAAGCTGCACGTCTTCCCCTTTCTCCTCCAAGTCAAGGAGAGTAGGAGGTCAAGGAAGGGAGTAGAGTGGTCCCTACCATCCAAACTGGGATGTTGTGAGACCTAAACCCAGCATGATTCTGCATGGATGGGTGTGGAAGCCCAAGAATGCAAGAACAGTTGGGATGGGGGAAGTGTGCACTAGGGCAAATTAGCCTGACCAGTTTGGTCAAGTCAGTCCCAAATCTGCCACATTCATTTTCTGGAATTTCCCTCCCCTCAAAAAACCAACAACAACAACGACAACAACAACAAAACAAAAGAAGACGAGAAAAGGCAGTGGGAGATCATCTCCTGGTATCTTAGGATGGAAAAAGTTGGATGTTAGGCTCTTCTTTCTAGTCAACCGGGTTTCTGCAATGAGGCCTTCAAACTATTTGGTAATGAGTACTTAAGAAGCAGTCCTGACTACATAAACCAAGCCAACTTTTTCAATCAGAAAATGAACAGCAAGAAGGGGAGGTCTTGATGAATCTTGAACACATGCGCACAATTGATAGCTCTATCCAGATAAAGACACAATTGTAGGCACACTCCCTAATTCCCAAAGGCTGCTGTATTCAAAATGCGCAGTGAAAACCCCCTCTGAGGCAGAACTTAGGGAAAAAAAAAAAAAGCAAATTGAGACCAGACTTCTGAAGCAAATTTTAATTTCTTTTGATGAGCAAGAGCCCCCAAACTACTACTTACATCTATGACACTCACAAAAAAAAAAAGAAGCTTAAGTAGTAAGAGAATCAACTCATTAGACATGAAACCAGCAAAGAAAACTCGTAAATTCTTCTAAGCAAAAAAGCCTTAAATTTTATAAGGTAAAACTAAGTCATTTTTACCTAAGTGGAATTCAATTTCAAAAAAGGTACTATGGATAATGAGTGTTTATCGAGAGTTAAATCCAGACTGCTTCAGCAAAAGTAAGGAATAATAAACTCCTCCGTGAAATTTTGAAGAGGACCAGAAAGAAACTAAAATCTTATTTTATAAACTCTAGGGCTGATCCTAGAAATACCACACTACTTGCCTGTGGTCATCTCAAGGTTTGGGGATTTTTCTCTTTTGGAAACCACATTATTAAAATCTGGGGATTCTCCTATAGTTATAAATCTTATTCAAGTGAAGATACTTTAGTCACAGGATAGTACATTAGACAAAAACCATGAATTAAAACATTCTTACCCTTTCCCTCATCCCCAAGCAATCTGACTCACAAGTAAAAATACAGTCCACTTATTTGGTTTAGTACCAGGACCATTTTTTCCTGAAAGTAAACGCAGGAAATGGCTCTCCGAGAGCCTTCCCATAATACTGCAAGTGTAACAAACGATGCTTTTCAAGTCAACAAGTAACACTTGTTAAACTTACAATGGTCCCTTTCCCACAATGAGATCTAAATCGGTGAACATTTTATCAAAAACAATATATTTTTGTCAGCAGCCTCTGGCACAACAAACCTATTTGCCTTTTGAAGGTTAGCAATGTTACAGAGGAAATCAATGATGTCATTTCAACAGCCTATTTTGTGGTACGCGGTCTCTGGAGAGTTCAGACAATTGGTTAAAAATCCTGACCACAAACAAGGCTTACTGAATACGGTGCCGAAGAGTTTAGGAAAGATGAGGCAGTTTTCTAAATCTCACTGACCTGCTGTCCTTTTGCAAATGTGCTTTTTTTTCTTCTGTCACTTAAAAATTGGCACACAGTTTTTCAACTTTTGGATGTTGGGGGCAATTACACGGAAGATCCAGAAATATTTCTGATGCCACTGATGCCTGTTGACTTGTTTTCTTTTACTGTCTGTCTCCCCCTTCTAGACTGGGAGCCTATTGTTGGGCAGGGGTCATCTCAGTCTGTTGCCGAATTATACTTTCTACGCGCTTAGTACAGTGCTCTGCACCCAGTAGGTGCTCAATAAATCCGACAATGAATCAATGAAACATCTTTTGAATCGCCAAACTAGATTTCCCGACTCTGCCACTTAGCTGTGTGACCGCGGGCAAGTCACTTCACTGTGCCTCGATTCCCTCGTCTGTAAAATGGGGATGAAGACTGTGACCCTCAGCCTGATGACGATCTCCCCCAGGGCTTAGAACAGTGCTCTGCACATAGTAAGCTCTTA
Organism: Ornithorhynchus anatinus; assembly: GCF_004115215.2. Lineage (NCBI taxonomy): Eukaryota > Metazoa > Chordata > Mammalia > Monotremata > Ornithorhynchidae > Ornithorhynchus > Ornithorhynchus anatinus. The sequence goes on from NC_041749.1 coordinate 16,913,102, forward strand.
ACAAATACCAACATTATTATTATTAAAAGAACAAACCCACACGACTCAGAAGAAATCCAGCACAACTTGGAAATCCTAGGTACTTTTCCCATCCGTTACTAGACTGTAAGCCCGTCAAACGGCAGGGACTGTCTCTCTCTGTTGCCGACTTGTTCATTCCAAGCGCTTAGTACAGCGCTCTGCACATAGCGCTCAATAAATATTATTGAATGAATGAATAATGACTGTTCTCTAATAACCTCCCTGCAATACACCCCTTGTCGCAACCCCGCTCAAAACACGTAAGGTTAGGATTTATTTTCCTCCTAAACCCAGACGATTTGCTCACCGGCCTAGGACGATTCGAGAGACTCAATGATTAGGAAAGCCTGGAAAGAGTGCTTAGGCTTTTGCTCAAAAATGACGGGCCACCCCACAGAAAATATCCGCTGCCGGCCTTTCTTTATCACCGAAGGCTAAGCCTACAAGGTGGCAGTCTGACCTCGCCCGAGGTGACCAACTGGTGGCGATGGGGATGGAAAAAAGATTCGCCCACGGGGCGTCAGTTATGAGTGATTTGGGCCCGGTCGACTTTGGACAATCCGGTGTCACAGCTGTTGCGGAAACCAGAGGGGACTGTCACTCTGGTGTCTCCCTCCCCGCCCTGCCACGGCTTTGGTATGGAGCTCAGGCCTTCGTTTCGGCTGTGAGGTGATTAAAGGGAGGCTGAGGGGTGAACCCGGCCGGAGAAAGGGCCGGGAAAATGGGATTGAGTCACGTCCAGCCGCCATTTTCTAAGCGGAGGAGGAAGACATGTTGGAACAAAAACACAACAAAAGAGCAGCCATTTCCCCAGCCGGCTCCAAAGGCAGCCCAACCAGACCTCCCCCAACCGGGGCACAAACGCTCGGCCTAACGTTTAGGCGCTGGTTGATGCCCCCTTCCCTTATGGGCGACCCCCGTGCCCGGCCAACGATGCCCCGACCCCATCTGCGAGGTTGGCACAACCCAAGGGGCTCTTTGCGGGTGGGAGGGGGAAGGGTCGCAGCTGGGAAGACTGGGAAGATGATCCAGGGAAAACTCGTTCCCCGGGGACCCCCTGGAAGCCCGGGCGACCACTTCCAGACCAGCGGGATGGTCCTGGGCTGGGGGGGGGGGGGGGTCCATGTTCCCACGCCTCCTGCCCCTCTGGAGATGCTCGTTTGCTGGTTCTTATTCAGGGGTATTTACTGAGCGCTTACTACGTGCCCGACACTGTACTAAGCGCTTGGAATGCCCAATTGGGCAACAGAGAGAGCCCACCCCTGCCCAGCGACGGGCTCACAGTCTAATGGGGGGGGGGCAGACGGACAAAAACAAAACAGAATGACGACAAATAGGACCAAGAATTCTTACCGTATGTGGGGGATGCCAACCCCCCCCTGGAGAATCTTATAGAGTTTACTCTCGTACAGCAACTGGGGGTGTCTGGCCTTCTGAGACTCTAGCTTCACTGCCACTTCCTGCAGGGGAGAGAGGGGGAGGGATCAATAATTCACCTAATCAATAAATCCCAGACAGAAAGGAGGGGGTGGGGGCAGATAATCACCCTCCCCAGCTCACTCTACGACCCCCCTTTTGGACTGTGAGCCCCTGGATGGGGCAGGGATAGCCCCTCTGCCCCCCCCCCCCCCGAGCGCTCAATAAATACGACTGAGCGGATCAAAGGCAGGGGGACGTGATGCTAAACGTTGCGACGAGGCCCCAAGGCGTCCCCATTTTGGGAAAGGTTCCATAAGGATTCTCCTCCCTCCCCATGGCGGGGAAAGTGGCTGGTCCTGGCCTTCTTTTTTGAGGGGGCAGGAAAGAAACCCAAGTCAGGTCCTGGTCAAGTCCTAAACGCCCCACGGGGGGGGGGGGAGATTAAACTTTTAAAAAAAGGGGTTAAACCCGTCTATTTTGAGGGTGACAATGGAGTCCCCCTTTTTTTCCTATTTGGGGAAACTCCCCCGCTACGGGGTAGGCCTTAGAGGGTGGCCGGTTTTTACCTCGCCGTTGGTGATGTTGATGGCCAGGTAGATGTCCCCGAAGGAGCCGGACCCGATCTTGCGAACGAGCTTGTATTTGCCCCCCACGATAAACTCGGCCTTGGAGCCGCTGCTGCTCGCCATGCTGAGGCGGGGGGACGGGGCCAAGCCCGGTCACAGCGCCCGGGCTTCCCCCTCCCCGGTCGGGGCCCAGAGGGTCTCCCCCCTTCTCGCTGAAGGGAGACCCGTCCCGGGGACGGGAGGGGAGGAAGGGGAGGCCCTGGCGATGCTGCTGCCGCCGCCACTGACGACGGCTCCCGGCCGCGACGAACCCCCTCCCCTCCCTTCCCTGTCACTCCGCCGCCGCCATCTTGTCCCTCCTCGCTTCAGCCGACACAAAATGCCCTCGGCCCCCGGCAGCCGCTTCTTCACGGCGCGGAGGACTCTGGGAACGGGCGCGAGGCGAGCGAGGGCGGGGGAGGAGGGGGCGCGGCGCGAGGCGGCGCGAGGCGGGGCAGGAGGACGCCCATTGGTCCGGCGGCCCGTCCCCGAGCCAATCGCCTCAGCCCCTCGCCGACCGTTCGCGCATGCGCCGGCTGCGGCCCGAAGGGCGGGGGGGGGCCAGTTTGCGCTTGCGCGGGCTGCGGCCCGAAGGGCGGGGGGGGAGCCAGTCTGCGCATGCGCGGGATGCTGCCCGCAGGGCGGGGGAGAGCGGGGATGGGGGAGTCAGTCCGCGCATGCGTCCTGCTCGTCTCTGGGCCCCGGTCGAGCCCGCCCTGTAGTTAATGGGCAAGACTTTGGTCACCCTCTGCTGAGCGTGGAGGGAATGGCTCAGGAAAACGTTCTCCCTCACCTTGTCTTTCATTCAGTCGGATTTATTGAGCGCTTACTCTGTGCAGAGCACTGGGCTAATAATAATGGTGGTATTTCTTAAGCGCTTACCGTGTGCCAAGCACTGTTCCAAGCGCCGGGGTTGATACAGGGTAATAATGATCATAGTAATAATAATGTTGGTATTTGTTAAGCGCTTACTAGGTGCAGAGCACTGTTCTAAGCGCGGGGGGAGATCCAGGGTAATGAGGTTGTCCCACCTGAGGCTCACAGTTAATCCCCATTTTCCAGATGAGGTAACTGAGGCACAGAGAAAAACAGTGGTATTTGTTAAGCGCTTACTATGTGCAAAGCACTGTTCTAAGCGCTGGGGGATGCAAGGTAATCAGGTTGTCCCACGTGGGGCTCACAGTTTTAATCCCCATTTTACAGATGAGGTAGCTGAGGCACAGAGAAGTGAAGTGACTCGCCCAAAGTCACACAGCTGGCAAGTGGCGGAGCCGGGATTCGAACCCATGAACTCTGACTCCCAAGCCCGGGCTCTTTCCACCGTACCACGCTACTTCAAGTGAAGTGACTTGCCCACAGTCACATAGCTGACAAGTGGCAGAGTGGGGATTCGAATCCATGACCTCAGACTCCCAAGCCCGGGCTCTTGCCACTGAGCCACGCTGCTTCTCTAATCATGATAATGATGGCATTTGTTCAGCGCCTACCATGTGCCAAGCACTCTTCCAAGCGCTGGGGTAGATACAGGGTAATAATGATCATGATAATGATGACATTTGTTCAGCGCCTACCATGTGCCAAGCGCTCTTCCAAGAGCTGGGATAGGTACAGGGTAATAATGATCACGATAATGATGACATTTGTTCAGCGCCTACCATGTGCCAAGCCCTCTTCCAAGCACTGGGGTGGATACGAGGTAATAAGAATAATGATAACGGTGGCATTTGTCCAGCGGTAATCAGGATGTCCCACGTGGGGCTCACAGTCTTCATTCCCCTTTTACAGATGAGGTCACTGAGACAGAGAGAAATGAAGTGATTTGCCCAAGGTCACACAGCAGACAAGTGGCAGAGCCGGGATTAGAACCCACGACCTCTGACTCCCAAGCCCGGGCTCTTTCCGCTGAGCTACGCAGCTTCTCATAAGTGCTCGGAATCTACAATTTGGCCATAGATAAGACCATCCCTGCCCAACGATAGGCTCACAGTCTAAACGGGGGGAGACAGACCACAAAACAAAACAAGTAGCCATTCATCAATACCATCAAGATAAATAGAATCATAGATATCTACGCCTCGTTAATAAAATACAGTAATAAATAATATATAGAAATATGCACAAGTGCTGTGGGGAGGGGAGGGGGGTAGAGGAGAAGGAGGGAGTAGGGGGAAGGAGGAGCGGAAGGAAAGGGAGGGATCAGTCTGGGAAGGCCTCCTGGAGGAGGTGAGCTCTCAGTGCTTGTATTTTTAATTTTTTCATGGTGTTTTTGAAGTGCGTGCTATGTGTCACACACTGTTCTAAGCACTGGGATCGATGTTTATATAGTCATTCAGTCTGAGTGCTTACTGTGAGCAAAACACTGTACTAGGTCCTTCATGTATCCATTTATTTATTAATAATAAAAATAATGTTTGTTAATAATGTTGGTATTTGTTAAGCACTTACTATGTTCAGAGTACTGTTCTAAGCGCTGGGGTAGACACAGGGGAATCAGGTTGTCCCACGTGAGGCTCACAGTTAATCCCCATTTTACAGATGAGGTACCTGAGGCACAGACAAGTGAAGTGACTTGCCCACAGTCACACAGCTGACAAGTGGCAGAGCCGGAAGTCGAACTCAGGACCTCTGACTCCGAAGTCCAGACTCTTTCCACTGAGCCACGCTGCTTCCCGTGTTAAGCGCTTACTATGTGCCAGATGCTGTTATAAGCGCTGGGGTAGATACAAGATAATCGGGTCGGACACAGTCCCTGTCCCACATAAGGCTCATACTCCCAATTCCCATTCTATGTATATTAATGCTAATAATGTTGTAATGATGTTGGTATTTGTTAAGCGCTTACTATGTGCCGAGCACTGTTCTAAGCGCTGGGGTAGATACAAGGGAATTAGGTTGTCCCACGGGGGGCTCACAGTCTCCATCCCCATTTTACAGATGAGATAACTGAGGCACCGAGAAGTTAAGTGACTTGCCCAAAGTCACACAGCTGACAGATGGCCCAGCCGGGATTTGAACCCATGACCTCTAACTCCAAAGCCCGTGCTCTTTCCACTGAGCCACACTGCTTCCTCATGTTAGTCTCCCCATCTAGACTGTGAGCTCATTGTGGGCAGGAAATGTGCCTGTTTATTGTTGCCGTATTCTACCTTCCCAAGCGGCACAGTATGTATTTTGCACACAGTAAGCACTCAATAAATTCAAGTGAATGAATACAAGTCAGTCAGGTCGGACACGGCCTCACGTGGGGCTCACAGTAGGAGGGAGGATCCTCATTTTAAAGTTGAGGGACATTTGTGGAAACTGAGGCACTGAGAAGTTAAATGACTTTTTTAAAAATGGTATTTGGTAAGCGCTTATAGTGCCAGGCACTGTACTACACGCTGGGGTAGATGCAAACTAATCGGGTTGCACATGGTCCGTGTCCCACATGGGGCTCACAGTCTTGATTCCCATTTCACGGAGGAGGTAACTGAGGCACGGAGAAGTTAAAGTGATTTGCCCAAGGTCGCACAAATAGACAAGTGGCAGAGCAGGATCAGAATCCAGATCCCTCTGGTTTCCAGGCCCAGTGCTCTGCCCAAGTTCACCCAATAGACAAGTGGCAGAGTCAGGATTAGAACCCAGGATCTCTGACTCCCAGGCCCATACTCTTTCCAGTAGACTACACTTCTTCCTGGGGGACTTTAATGCCCTCATGTCCTAGAGGCCGGTAGTTGGACTATAGTAATGCTGAGAATTGTGGTATGCATCTAATGTTTACCCTGTGCCGAACACTGTGCTAAGTACTGGGGTATATACAATACAATCGGATCCCAAATGGGACCCACAATCTAAGGAGGAGGGAGAGCAGGTATTTAATCTCCATTTTACAGAGGAGGAAAGTGAGGTACAATAGAAGTTAGACACTTAGAAAAACCTTTTTCCATTGAATCAATCGCATTTACTGAGCGCTTGCTGTCTGCAGATTAGACTGTAAACCCATCAGTGGGCAGGGACTGTCTCTATCTGTTGCCTATTTGCACATTCCAAGCGCTTGGTACAGTGCTCTGCACATAGTAAGCGCTCAATAAATACTATTGAATGAAAGCAGAGCACTGTACAAAGTGCTTGGGAGAGTACAACACAACAATATAACAGACACATTCCCCGCCCACAGCGAGTTTACAATCTAGAGGGGGAGACGGACGTTAAAATAAATTAGTGTTGTGGGGCTGGGGATGGTGGGGAGAGCTGGTGAATAAAGGGAGCAAGTCAGGGTGATGTAGAAGGGAGTGGCAAAAGGGGAAGTGAGGGGTTAGTCAGGGAAGGCCTCTTGGAGGAGGTGTGCCTTCAATTAGGCTTTGAAGGTGGGGAGAGTCATTGCCTGTCAGATATGAAAAAAGAGGGCGTTCCGGGCCAGAGGCAGGACGTGGGCGAGAGGTCGTTGGCGAGATAGATGAGATGGAGGTATAACGAGTAGGTTGCCATTAGAGGAGCGATAAAAACATCTGAAAGAAATCTAGTGGGAAGAGTCTACTTTTGCAGAGGTTTCTATTAGATACAGAGGACCCTGGTCTGTTAAAAGGTCCAGTCACGTTATGTTGAGGGTTCAATTAGCCCATTAACCTATTTGATCCTTCCACGGTGACTGATTTTACAGTTAATTTTGTTTTTCTTTGTCCCTTTTAGACATCCAGTTTGAGTCCCTGAGTTGGGAGGGGCAGGACAAAAGAATCAATTCACTAGGTTCCTTATTCTAAGCAGCTGGTCTAGTTAGTTGATCAGGAAACTGGTCGGGGAATCCATTATAGATTAGCTTCCAGCTGCCTAATGTGATGACCCTAGCCTGGTGTTTTTCAAGCTTTACATTTTTTTCCATGTAAATGAAAACACAAAGGAAGAAGGGACAAGAAGTATAAGTACAATTAGAAGACTGATCCAAGCACTTGACTACTCTACCAGCCTCCTCGCTGATCTCCCTACCTCCTGTACACGGCCCCTGCCTCATTCCACACTTCACTTTGCTGCCTGGATTATTTTTTTTTAATTTTAAAGTGTTCAGTCCGTGTCTCCCCAGGCCTCCGAAATTCTCCAGTGGTTGCCCATCCTCCTCCTCATGGAGCAGATACTCATTTACCATTGGCTTTAAAGGCCCACAACCAGATCGCTCCCTCCTACTTCACCTCACTGATGTCCACGCCACTCCTCTAATGCCAACCTACTCTCTGTACCTTGATCTCGCTTATCTCACGCTTGATCCTTGCCTCTGTCTTCCCTCTGGCCTGGAACTCCCTCCCCCGTCCTCTGGCACATTGCTCTTCCGACGTCCTTCAAAACACTCCTAAAACCCTATCTCCTCCAAGAGGCCTTCTCTTACTAAACTCTCCTACCTGTCCTGCATTGCCTGTGGACTGGGATCTGTACCCCTTGAGCACTTGATAGTCACCCCACCCTCAGGCCCGCAGCACTTATATCCACATATTTTACACTCTGCCTTTTTCCCTATCTGTGATTTATTTTAATGTCTATCTCCCCCTGCCCACAATCCCTGTGAGACTGCTCCTTGCGGGCAGAGATTGTGTCTACCGCCTCTATTTTAATGTACTTTCCCAAGTGCTTAGTACAGTGCTCTGCGTTATCATGAATGGGATTTAGTGAGTGCTTACCGTATGCAGGGCACTGTACTAAGTGCTTGGAAGAGTATGCCCAGTAAGCGCTCAATAAATACCACTGATCGATTGATGAAAAAGAATAAGACCAATGTATGGTTGTTTAATTGAAAGGGGTGGTTCATTCACTCATTCAATTGTATTTACTGAGCGCTTACTGAGTGCAGAGCAGAGTGCACTTGGAAAGTACAATTCAGCAACAGAAACAATCTAGAAGAGAGTCTAGAAGAGAGACAGACAACAAAACAAAACAAAGCAAGTAAAGGGCCATCAATAGCATCAATATAAATAGAATTATAGATATATACACATCATTAATAAAATAAATAGAATAATAAATATATACATAAGTGCTGTGGGGTGGGGAGGGGTAGAGCAGAGGGAGGAAGTCGGGGCGATGGGGAGGCGAGAAGGAACAGAGGAAAAAGGGGGGTTTATATTCCAGGTTTAAAAATCTGCCACTAAAGATCTGCTGTGTGATCTTGGGCAAGTCACTTCTCTGAGTCTCAGTTACCTCAACTGGAAAAGGGAGATTAAGACTGTGATCCCCATATGGGACAGGGACTGTGTCCAACCTGCTTGTATTCACCCTAGCGCTTAGTACAGTGCCTGGCACATAGCAAACATTTAACAAGTACCACAGTTAATATTATTATTATTTCTGGAAAGTCTGTTTTTCAGGTCGGTCTGCTGGTCAATCAATCAATCAATTGTATTTATTGAGTGTTTACTATGTGCAGAGCATGGTACTAGGAGTTTGGGAGGGTACAATACAACAGAATTAGCAGACACATTCCGTGCCCATAATGAGCTCGGTATGGATAGGACAGCGGACGGTTCCCAGAATTTTTGTCTTAAGCAGGCATACGTCCTCCTCCGCCTCAATTCCCGCTGCCCGCCGAGTTCAGAAGCTCAGAAGTGGCACCCATGTTCACAGGAATGTGGGAGGGGAATGCAATAATAATAATAATAATAATGTTGGTATTTGTTAAGCGCTTACTATGTGCCAAGCACTGTTCTAAGCGCTGGGGTAGATACAGGGTCACCAGGTTGTCTCACGTGAGCTCACAGTCTTCATCCCCATTTTGCAGATGAGGGAACTGAGGCCCAGAGAAGCGAAGTGACTTGCCCACAGTCACACAGCTGACAAGTGGCAGAGCGAGGATTTGAACCCATGACCACTGACTCCCAAGCCCGGGCTCTTTTCTACGGAGCCAGGCTGCTTCCCTGAGCAATTGGTGGGGTGTTTGTGTGGGCGGGGGGACCGAGGGGGTCAGGGGGTCCCTCTGGGGAAACACTCTAGGCCTGGAGGGACTTGGATGGACGTCTGCAAAATGTTGCATATGCCGGCCATAGCACGTGTGACTTCATGTGTGTGCCTCAGTGTTTGGTAGAGTGGATAGTCATCCCATTTTGCAACAGGTGGTTTGGTTTTTTGGCTATTCTCTCTCCCTTCTCCAGTACCTGTGCGGTGTTAGGTGCTTTTAAGCCCTCCTTTCCTCTTCTCCCATTCCCTTCTGCGTTGCTCTGACTTGCTCCTTCTATTCTAGAAGCAGCGTGGCTCAGTGGAAAGAGCCCGGGCTTGGGAGTCAGAGGTCACGGGTTCGAATCCTGTCTCTGCCACTTGTCAGCTGTGTGACTGTGGGCAAGTCATTTAACTTCTCTGTGCCTCAGTTACCTCATCTGTAAAATGGGGATTAACTGGGAGCCTCACGTGGGACAACCTGATTACCCTGTATCTACCCCAGCACTTAGAACAGTGCTCGGCACATAGTAAGCACTTAATAAATATTAACATTACTATTATTCATCCCCCTGCCCATGCCTACAGCACTCATGTACACATCTGTCATTTTATTTATTTATATTGTCTGTCTCGCCCCTCTACACTGTAACCTCACTGTGGGCAGGGAATGTGTCTGTTACATTATTTTGTACTCTCCCAAACATTTAATACAGTGTTCTGCACACACTAAGTGCTCAATAAATATGATTGATTTTTAAGAGCTCGAAGATGGAGTGATTACCCTGCCCTCAACAATACCACCCCTCAAACTTTCCAGTCAGGTGAAAATCCAATAATAATAAGAATTATGTATTTGTTAAGCACTTCCTATGTGCCAAGCACTGTTCTAAGCACTGGAAGGTTGGTGGAAGCAGATGAAGCGAGGGAAAAGGAGAGACTTGGAGACTGGATTGGGAAATAAAGAGGGAAGGAGATGGAGAAAAAAGGATTAACTATTAAATCTTTCTCAGGGACTCAGTTCAGTTATATGTTCCAAAAACAAAAAACCAAAACCCAGAGTGGGAAAACTTCCCTTTTGTTTTTCCCAAGTAGTTTTGTGAGAGAACCGTTTTGCCCACCTTTCGGAATGGAAGGAAAAGTTCGTTCACTTTTCAGTAGCTCAGCAGTCTTTATGAGGAATCTACTATCCAAATAAAACACTCAGCATCTCGCTTAGTGTTTGATATGTCTCCTCCCCCAAAACTCCTATAAAGGTAGCTGGTCATCGTGCTTAAATGAATACTCCGCTCCCGTAGAACTCGTGTCCTATTATTTCCTTCTATATGTAATTAATTCTAATGTCTGTCTCTAGCTGATAGTAAACTCCCTTAGGTCAGAGGACGTGTCTACATGTTCTGTTGTGCTCTCCCAAGCTCTTAGTTCAGTCCTCTGCAGACAGTAGGTGCCCAATAAATACTCCTGAGGGACTGAAGAGAAAAATCCCACCATATCAGCCAATTCTTGCCACACAGTCATCTCGCCTGTGAGGAGAATTCTGATTTCCAAGGGACGTTAGTGCAGTCCTTCCTGAAAGAGTGTGGCCTCTCCTTCCTGAGATCTACGAGAACAGGATAGAGAAGCAATCCTATCTTGGATGATTCTCGAGTCAGGCCTTGACTTCTGGAGTTTCCTAAACTCATCGGGTTCCTGCATAAGTCTGCCTTTCTTTGGCAAAAGCCTAGCAGGGCCCTTTATTGGGTCCTTTTTCTTTATGGTGAATTCAAGCAATAACTGATTCAATAACAAAAAGCTGCTACATGGCGTCTGGTGTCTGAGTAATGGTTCCACCTGCTCCACAGATCTCCCTGTGAGGGTTACTTTGTTCTACGGCCTGAGGGGAAACATCCAATATTATAAAGTGGCAGAAAGGAAGTTTCTATTGCTCGTGTTCCAACATAGCCCTCAAACAAAACCGTCTAAAGGAGAGCTCCTCATCTTCCCACCCAAACCCCGATCTCCCTTAGCTTTTCCATCGGTGTAGACAGCACCACCATCCTCCCTGCCTCCCAAGCCCGTCACCTTGGTCTTATCCTCGATTCATCTCTCTCCTTCGATCCACATATTCAATCTGTCACCAGATCCTATCGGTTTGACCTTCACAACATTGTTAAAATCCACCCTTTCCGTGGCTCAGTGGAAAGAGCACGGGCTTTGGAGTCATGGGTCATGAGTTCGAATCCCAGCTCTGCCCCTTGTCAGCTGGGTGACTGCGGGCAAGTCACTTAACTTCTCTGTGCCTCAGCTACCTCATCTGTAAAATGGGGATTAAGACTGGGAGCCCCACATGGGACAACCTGATTCCCCTGTGTCTACCCCAGCGCTTAGAACAGTGCTCTGCACATAGTAAGCGCTTAACAAATACCAACACTATTATCTTATCTCACCTTGACTACTGCACCTGCCTCCTTGCTGACCTCCCCGCCTCTTGTCTCTCCCCACTTCAGTCCATACTTCACTCTGCTGCCCGGATCATTTTTCTATAAAACAGCTCAGCCCATGTTTCCTCACTTCTCAGGATCCTCCAGTGGTTCCCCATCGGACAGAAACTCCTTACCATCAGCTTTAAAGTACTCATTCAGCTCCAACCTTGCTTCACTACAGTCCAGCCCACACATTTTGCTCCTCTAGTGCCAGTTTGCTCACTGTACCCCAATCTCATCTACCTCGTGGCCTACTCCTTTCCCAAATCCTCCCTCTGGCCTTTGTTTAGGTCACACATCTCCTCCAAGAGGACTTCCCTGTTTAAACCCTCTTTTCCCCCACTCCCTCTCCCTTCCGCGTCAGTTATTCACCCGTCTGTGACCCTTGGACTCTTAGTATTCACCCCACCTTCAGCCCCACAGTAGTCATGTCTACAACTATAAATTACATAGTATAAACAATTCATTTCTATTGATTTATGTCACCCCTTCCAGTAAGCTCTCTGTGGGCAGGGAATGCGTCTATCAGCTCTGTTGTATCGTTCTCTCCCAAGCGCTCAGTACAGTGCTCTACACACAGTAAGTGCTCAATAAATCCGATGGATTGACTGACCGATCCCTGAAATTTATATTATCTTCAGTTTCTGGAGGGAACAATAAAGGGTGGCGTGGAATCTGTTTTTTTTCCTGTCCGTTTTCTTGCCTGACTTAGCTTAGCGTGACTTTATTTGTTAAACAGTTTAATGAGGGTTTTTGTTTGCTTTAAATCTACGCGGCATTAGTTCCTGGAAATGCATTGTACACCCCTTTTGGGATCCTTCTCATGGTTGCCGGTATTCTGAGACATTTTAATCAAGCGATGGAGTTTCTTCTGTTCCTTTCCTTGTTTGTCTCCTTTCTCCTTCCTCTGCATTGTTCATTTGCAAGGGCATGAAACTGTGTTCCCGGTGACTCATTATTAGTCATTGATTGAATCTACTCTGCCATGTAAGACTAAATTGGAAAGATGCTTGATTTACTGGTCCTGTACGGAGACGCCACCGAGAAGACATTCAGGGGTTTTCCTGCGAGGCTGCTCTCGGCACTTCTTCCATCTTGGCCAAAGAGGGGCAGGCGGCAAGCGGAGGAGGTCAGTTGGCCCGAGGGCCGCCCTCATTTTGTCTGCCCTTGAAATATTCCGCCTGAGAATCACCAGATGCTCAGTTTGAGCCTCTGTTGGGATGTCCTTGGATCGCATGGCCTAGTGGATAGGGCACAGGCCTGGAAGTTAGAAGGTCACTGTTTAATAATAATAATGCTGGTATTTTTAAAGTGCTTACTATGTGCAGAGCACTGTTCTAAATGCTGGGGGAGATACAGGGTAATCAGGTTGTCCCAAGTGGCAGAGCTGGGATTCGAACACATGACCTCTGACTCCCAAGGCCTTGCTCTTTCCACTGAGCTACGCTGCTTCTCTAAGTAGCTCTGCCACTTGTCTGCTGGGTGACCTTGGGCAAATCATTTCACTTCTCTGGGCCTCAGATATGGGGATTGAGACTGTGAGCCCCTTGTGGGACGGGGACTGTTTCCTACCTGATAAACCTGTACTTACCCCTGCGCTTAGTACAGTGCCTGGCACTTAGAACACCCTTAACAGATATCACAGATACCTCCAAAACCTAATGTGAAAGAGCTCCTTCTCAAATCCCCCGTGGAGAGTGAAGGGTAGTAAATTGCCCGGAGGGATGGAGGGATACCGTAGTTCAAGGAGAATTAGGATAACGAGCTAGAATGACACCAGGCACTGTCAGAAAATGAGAAAAAAACCTAAGAATGAGCACTGTGTAAAGGCCGAAATGGAATGTTCACTGGAGAGAGGATTTTGGCACCCAAAAGGTGACCTCTCAAGGGTCTTGGAGCCAAGTCACAATGACTAAAAACAATTTTCCAGAACAGTTCCCTGACCTTCAAATCTCTTTCCCCAGATGACTCTAAATATGGAGTTTTTCAGGCCCTGTCTTCTCTGTTTGATCCTCCTTGGAATCTCAGGGCTGCCAAACACTCCGGCTGCTTTTGTCTTTAAGGGTTGAACTGGCTAAGGGTAAAAATGTGAGGGAGCAATTTGGGCTCTGCCAGGTTAAGAAGACATGCCGAAGGCAGGCAGGTCATCTCCTTCACTGGATGATGCCTTCATCAATAAATCCCATCGATTGATTGATTGACTTACACAATGTCGAAGACAGGTGTCCCCCTCCCCTGGGTGGTACATTTCAATAAATACCGGTGATTGATTGACCGATGGATCGATACGGTGTCGAAAACAGGTCTCCCTCCCCATGGGGTGGTATTTTCATACACCGAATACTATTGTTAGATTGACTGATTGATCCAGTCAAGAGAAGCCGCTTACAGGGAAACAGCATGGCATAGCGGACAGGACACGGGCCTGGGAGTGGGAGGGTCTTGGGCTCTAATTCTGGCTCTGACACTTGTCTGCTGTGTGACTCTGAGGAAGGCACTTTACTTCTCTGTGCCCCAGTTACCTCATCTGTAAAATGGGAATTGAGATTGTGAGCCCCATGTCGGACAGGGATTGGGTCCAACCCAATTTGCTTGAATCCACCCCAGTGCTAAGTAGAGTGCCTGGCACAGAGTAAATAATTAACAAATACCACAGTTATTATTATTATTACAGTGTCAAAGACAGGTCTCCCCCGCACTGAATGGGACATTTCAATAAATAGTACTGATTGATTCGGTGTCAAAGGCAGGTCTCCCCCTCCATCAAGTTCTTAACCGTGCTGCTGTATACGGGTGCGACTGTGAGCTGGTTGTGGGCAGGGAATGTGTCTGTTTGTTGTCGTAGTGTAATAATAGTGTAATAATAATAATGATGATGTTGGTATTTGTTAAGCGCTTACTACGTGCAGAGCACCGTTCTACGCGCTGGGGTAGGTACAGGGGAATCAGGTTGTCCCGTGTGAGGCTCCCAATTAATCCCCATTTGACAGATGAGGTAACTGAGGCACAGAGAAGTTGTGACTTGCCCACGGTCACACAGCTGACAAGTGCAGAGCTGGGATTCGAACCCACGACCTCTACCTCCCAAGCCCGTGCTCTTTCCACCGAGCCACGCCGCCTCCCTAGTGTACTCTCCCGAGTGCTTAGTGCAGTGTTTTGCACACGGTAGGCGCTCAATAAATATGCCTGACGGAATGAATGGAACTGGGTTGACCCTGCGAGGGTTTTTAATCATCGTACTATGTCTCCATCTTGTGGTGAGAAGCCTTTGGCAATTGCAACTCAATTCTACTCTAATACAGTTACCCAAATAATCAATCTTATTTATTGAGCGCTTACTGTGTGCAGAGCACTGTAATAATCATAATAATGTTGGTATCTGTTAAGCGCTTACTATGTACAGAGCACTGTTCTAAGCGCTGGGGTAGATACAGGGTCATCAGGTTGTCCCACATGAGGCTCACAGTCTTCATCCCCATTTTCCAGATGGGGGAACTGAGGCCCAGAGAATAATAATAATAATAATGTTGGTATTTGTTAAGCGCTTACTATGTGCAGAGCACTGTTCTAAGCGCTGGGGTAGATACAGGGTCATCAGGTTGTCCCACGTGAGGCTCACAGTTAATCCCCATTTTCCAGATGAGGTAACTGAGGCACAGAGAAGTGAAGTGACTTGCCCGCAGTCACGCAGCTGACAAGGGGCAGAGCCGGGATTCAAACTCATGACCCCTGACTCCCAAGCCCGGGCTCTTTCCACTGAGCCACGCTGCTTCCCGTACTAAGAGCTTGGAAGAGTGCCTTGCAATATAACAATGTAACGGACACATTCCCTGCCTACAGCTAGCTTTCGGTCTAGAGGGCGAGACGGGCATTAACGGAAAGAAAAAAATCACAGATAAGTACATAAGTGCTGTGCGGCTGAGAGGGGAAATAACGAAAGGGAGCAAGCCAGTGTGATGCGGAAGGGAGTGGGAGAAGAAGAAAGGAGGGCTTAGTCAGGGAAGGCCTCTTGGAGGAGAAGTGCCTTCATTAAAGCTTGGAAGGTGGGGAGAGTCATTGTCAAGTACAAATAATAATAATGTTATTAGATTAGACTGTAAACCCGTCGATTAGACTGTGAGCCCGTCGATTGGACTGTAAGCCCGTAATAATAATAATAATAATGTTGGTATTTGTTAAGCGCTTACTATGTGCCGAGCACTGTTCTAAGCGCTGGGGTAGACATAGGGGAATCAGGTTGTCCCACGTGGGGCTCACAGTCTTAATCCCCATTTTACAGATGAGGGAACTGAGGCACAGAGAAGTTAAGTGACTTGCCCACAGTCACACAGCAGTCAACGGCAGGGACTGTCTCTATCTGTTGCCGACTTGTTCATTCCAAGCACTTAGTACAGTGCTCTGCACATAGTAAGCGCTCAATAAATACTATTGAGTGAATAATGTTGGCATTTGTTAAGCGCTTACTATGTGCCAAGCACTGTTCCCAGCGCCGGGTAGATACAAGGAAATCAGGTTGTGCCACGTGGGGCTCACAGTCTTTATCCCCATTGACAGATGAGGTAACTGAGGCACAGAGAAGTTAAGTGACTTGCCCAAGGTCACACAGCTGACATGTGGCAGAGTAGGGATTAGAACCCACAACCTCTGACTCCCAAGCCCGGGCTCTTTCCACTGAGCCACGCTGGCCATCCGGTGAGACAGAAAGAAGGAGATTTGAAGGTCAGAGAACTGCTCTGGAAAATTGCTTTTAGTCACTGAAACGTGGCTCTAGACCTTTAGTTGATCACCTTTCTGGTGCCATATTCCTCTCTCTAGTGAACGCCCCATTTCAGCCTTTACATGATGCTCACTCTTAGGTTTTCTCATTTTCTGACCGTGCACAGTCGTTCAATTTTATTTTGAATAATGTTAATTTGTAATAATTCCCCTTTTTAATTTTTATGGTATTGGTTAAGCACTTATTATGTGCTAGGCACTGTACTAAGCATCAGGTAGAGACAAGCTAATCAGGTTGGACGCAGTCCATGTCCAGCATGGGGCTCACAGTCTTAATCCCTATTTTTACAGATGAGGAAACTGAGGCACAGAGAAGTGAAGTGATTTGCCCAAGATCACACAGTAGGCAAGTGGTGGAGCCAGGATTAGAACGCAGGTCCTTCTGACTCCCAAGCCCAAGATCTATCCACTAGGCCAGGCAGCTTCTCAACGCATTTACCCCAGAGTTATTACGTTCCTGGAAGCCTCAGTGGTTCATAAAAATAACTTACAGGACAAACAGAATTAGAGGGTCCATGACTTTATTAACATTAGATAAAGTTTGAAAAGGTGAGCCCGTTATTGGGCAGGGTTGGTCTATCTGTTGCCAAATTGTACACTCCAGGTGCTTAGTACAGTGCTCTGCACATTGTAAGCGCTCAATAAATACTATTGAGTGAATGAATGAATGAAAAGGCCAGGAATGGGCAAAACCTGCCCGAAGTGCAACAGAGCAGAATCATGAAGGGACGTATAGTACGTAAATTCAATTTTATTAACCTTTAATAATGTTCATTTGTAAAAATACAAGTGCCAGTTACTCTAGCAAAGGTAACTTTACTATTTTAGTTCATTACGTTAAATTTACTGTCAAATAGGGTCGCTTGGCAAGTTCACTGTGGGCAGGGACTCTGTCTACAAACTCTACTGTATTGTATTCTCCCAAACACTTAGTACAGTGCTCTGCACACAGTAAGCACTCAATAAATATGACTGATTGAATGAGTTAACTTTCCTTATCTTCTTTGCAGAGTCTTAGATTGTGGAGCCCCTGGAGGGGTAACCACCATATCTAATTTTCTCCAATATATTTTCCCCCTGAGTTTAGTACATTGCTTTGCACACAGAAGGCGCTTAAAATATACAGTTACTACTATTGTGTACTCCCCTCTGGTTGGGAGAGCCGGACCTCTCCCAAAAGGCACGAAACACACTCCAGCCAAAGGCAATCTCCAATTCCAGAATTCGGCAGGCAGTTAAAACAGATGGGGTACAGTAAGGTTTATTTTTCCATCCTACATTTTAAGCAATTCGCTGATTGTGTCCCCTCAAAACAACCACACGGATCACATTTCATTCATTCATTCATTCAGTCGTATTTACTGAGCGCTTACCGTGTGCAGAGCACTGTACTAAGTGCTTGGAAAGTACAATCCGGCAACAGATAGAGACAATCCCTACCCAACAACGGGCTCACGGTCTGGAAGGGGGACACAGACAAGAAAACAAAACTCATG
This sequence comes from Ornithorhynchus anatinus, assembly GCF_004115215.2. NCBI lineage: Eukaryota > Metazoa > Chordata > Mammalia > Monotremata > Ornithorhynchidae > Ornithorhynchus > Ornithorhynchus anatinus. Next base: position 16,930,772 of record NC_041749.1, read on the forward strand.
ACAGCCAACTCTCCCTGACTGTAACCTAATGACTTGTCTCTAAACTGTAAGCTCTTTGTGGGCAGGGAATGTGTCTGTTTATCGTTGTATTGTACTCTCCCAAGCGCTTACTATAGCGTTCTGCACACAGTAAGTGCTCAGTAGGTATGATTGCCTGACTACTGACAGTGGGCAGGGAATGCATCCAACTTAATCCTGAAAATGATAATGACTGTGGTATTTGTTAAGCACTTACTATGTGCCAGTCACTGTACTAAGCGCTGGGGTCAGAACAAGCAAATCATGTTGGACACAGTCCCTGTCCTGCTTGAGGCTCACAGTCTTAATCCCCATTTTACAGATGAGGTAACTGAGGCACAGAGGAGTGAAGTGACTTGCCCAGGGTCACACAGCAGACAAACGGCAGAGCTGGGATTAGTACCTATGACCTTCTGCCTCCCAGGCCCGTGCTCTAGCCACTACGCCATGCTGCTGTACTCTCCCAAGTACTTAGTACAGTGCTCTGAACACAATAAGTGCTCAAGAAACACCGTCGATGATCATCATTCAAATCAATCAATTGTATCTATTGAGCACTTACTATGTGCAGAGCGCTGTAAGTGCTTGGGAGAGTACACAACAGCAGAATTAGCAGACGTCGCCTGCCTATAATGAGCTTGATGACAGCTATATTTCAAAATGCTAGCCAGTTCTCAGCAGAATATTCATTCATTCATTCAATAGCATTTATTGAGCGCTCACCATGTGCAGAGCACTGCACTAAGCGCTTGGAATGGACAAATCGGTAAGAGATAGAGACAGTCCCTGCCCTTTAACGGGCTCATAGTCTAATCAGGGGAGACGGACAGACAAGAACAATAGCAATAAATAGGATCAAGGGGATGAACATCTCATTAACAAAATAAATAGGGTATCCTCACTCTTCCTCCAACACCCACCATTTATAGCGTCAGCCCGAAAATCACGTTCAGTAGAGAGTCCTGGGAACTATCGGCGAGCGGAAAAGGCACCTGCCGAAGAGATGGAGTTCCACTTAGATGGGTCAGATGAAGCAGTTCCCCACTGAGAAAAGCGGTCTGCTAGTCACCAAGCGAGCGGACGAAAGCCGACATGAAAGCTGCCAACGATATGCCCGAAAGGAACAAAACCCAGGATGCTTACCCCAGCTCGCCAAGCTCCGTGGGAAACTCCAAGTCGTGCAGTACGGCTCCTCAGAGCCCTGACTTCGTAAAGACCGCGGAGAGCAGTTCCAACGAGGCCCTCGACGGCGGCGGGAGCGGCAGCGGGGGCGTCCGGCCAGCGCGTCCGCCCCCTCAGGGACGGGCCGGCCCCGGGGAGCGAGAGAGACGGCCGGGCGAGGCGCGTCGCCTCTCGGTCCTCCCGGGGTCCGAGCTGTCCCTGAGGACTCTGCCGCACTGTGAGGCCTCAAGCGTCACGGGCGAGGAGAGGACGGGCGGGAGAGGCTTTGGGCCCGCAGGAGAGGGGGGCCGAGAGCGAGCTCTCCCACTGGCAGCTGGAAAACGGACTATGGTGAAGACGTTCCCCGTAGGCCGCTAACCAGGGCCGGAAGCAAACCTTCCCACGGTTTCGAGATTATCTCCCTTCTGGAGAAGATTAGGGTTAATCACACCTCGCCTCGTGTATATTCCATCCTCTCTGCAACACGATGTGTTCAGGATGTATCTTCTTATCAAAAAGCAATGGTCAGTGGATAGGGCACAGGTCGGGGAGTCAGAAGGACCTGGGTTCTAGTCCTGGCTCCGCCACATGTCTTCTGTGTGACCTTCATTTCATTTCTCTGTGCCTCCGTTACCTCATCTGGTAAATGGGAATTAAGACTGTGAACCCCATGAGGGTCATGGATTACGTCCAACCCGATTAGCCTGTATCTACCCCAGCGCTTAGAATAGTGTCTGCCACATAGTAAGTGCTTGACAAATGCCATTTAAAAAAAGAAGAAATCGCTTGACAAATACCCTCCCAAAAAGAAGAAATTTTATTTCTTAGACCACCCCGATAGCTCAAAACCCCTGGTTTGCTCTAAAAATCTCACCCACTGCATTCTTTGTCTTGCAAGTGCAGGAAAACCACCTTTCTTTGGGATGGGTTAAGGCTTTTTCTCCCGTAACAAGAACTCTCGTTTTCTCACCCTTAACTCAAAGCAACACATTCAGCATCCGAAAGTTGTTTCTTCAGACTTTTAATTAAATTCTGATAGAAGTGGAGAATTCGAGTTAATGAAAAAAGCTCCTATGCCATTCCACAAGGGCTCACGGTCTGAGCAGGAGGGAGAACAGATGTTTAATCCCCAATTTACAGATGCCGTAACTGAAGCGCAGAGAGGTTAAGTGACTGGCCCATGGTCACCCAGCAGCCAAGAGGAGGAGCTGGGATTAGAACCCAGGTCTTCTGATTCCCAGGCCCGTGCTCTCTCCACTAGGTCATGCTGCTCAACCAGTAGCGGATTTACTTGTTGAGGGCAAGGGAATGTATCTGTTTATTGTCATTTTGTGCTTAGTGTCCCGGTTGCTTAGTATAGTCCTCTGCAGCGTGGCTCAGTGGTAAGAGCACGGGCTTGGGAGTCAGAGGTCATGGATTCGAATCTTGACTCTGCCACTTGTCAGCTGTGTGACTGTGAGCTAGTCACTTCACTTCTCTGTGCCTCAGTTACCTCATCTGTCAAATGGGGATTAAGACTGTGAGCCTCACGTGGGACAACCTGATTACCCTGTATCTACCCCAGCGCTTAGAACGGTGCCCTGCACATAGTAAGCGCTTAACAAATACCAACATTATTATTAAATGCTCAATAAATACAATTGAATTAATGAATGAATGCATGCTTGAATATCCTGCTCTGCTCTAAATCTGGAGACTTGAAATCTCATCCCCATTGGACCCGTAGCAGGCTATCAAGGGGCAAAGACTGCCTGGGCACGATGTAATGTGCTCTACCAATGCCCGCCTACTCTCCTGTTGCACATTGAACCCCAGCGGGAATATGACTGGCAGAGACGAGACAGTGCCAGGAACACTGCACAGTATTCTCTTTGCCTAGAGAGGCAGCATAGCCTAATGGCTAGAGCCCGGGCCTGGGAGTTAGAAGGTCATGGGTTCTAATCCCTCTCTGCCACTTGTTTGCTCTGTGACCTTGGGTAAATCGCTTCACTTCTCTGGGCCTCAGTTACCTCGTCTGTAAAATGGGGATTCAGACTGTAAGTCCCATGAGGGACAGGGTCCGTGTCCAACCCCATTTGCTTGTATATCCCCCACACCCTCACCAGCGTTTAGTACAGTGCCTGGCACATAGTAAGCACTTAACAAATACTACAATTATTATTCATTCATTCATTCAATAGTATTTATTGAGCGCTTACTATGTGCAGACCACTGTACTAAGCGCTTGGAATATACAATTCGGCAACAGATAGAGACCATCCCTGCCCAGTGACGGGCTTACAGTCTAACTGGGGGGACAGATGGACAATAATCACGATATATAGAATCAATTATTATTATGATGACTATTGCTAAGATCAGTTCTTCCATGCGTATTCTTTCATTCATTTAATCGTATTTATTGAGCGCTTACTGTGTGCAGAGCACTGCACTAAGCGGTTGGAAAGTACAATTCAGCATCGTTCTCGGTCTGTAATTCTCAGGACCGTGGCTCATCAGTCATTCCGGTAAATGACTCCATCTGTCAAGGCCCATCATTCTTAATGCCGATTTATGCTGCTGCCAGTCCTTCTGTGACACTAGGAAGTCAGGGAAGGGACAAAAGACCATTTTTGGCAGTAGGAATCATCCCTGCTCTTGTCTCTAGACTGTAAGCTCGGGGTGGGCAGGGAACAGGTCTACCAAATTGGTTATACTGTACTGTCCTAAGCGCTTCTTACGGTTCTCTGCACACAGGAAGCGTTCATTTGTTCGACTGATTGTTAAGCTGCACTGGAGAAATCAGCTTTCACTGCCGGTGACTCTGATAAGAACAGTCAAGTCTTGATTTTCCACAGCAAATCATTTTTAAAACTCTCGCCCGCTTTGTGCTTGCCTTCCCTCAGCCTTTTTTGACACACTTTGGCTTCCTCACAGGCCCTCCCACTCCGTCGCCTCAGATCCGCTTCCCTAATCACCTTCGCCTCCCCAGGTTTCCGGGCTATTGTGTTTGGTCACAGTCTGCCACACTTTCTCCCTCCATTAGGGTAGAAAAGCAGAAATGGACTGTGTAACGGGTCCCATCCTTCAGTTCTTCCTCTCTCCTCTCCTTCTGCACATAAAGTCTTTGGTGATCTCACCCTGATCCTCCTGTTCGCCTCTCTACCCACACCCGATTTCCTCTCTCTCCAATTTCCTTCCCGACTTCCTCTGCCTTTTTCTTCCTGCCGCCTGAGTCAGTTCCACGAGCGGCTCAGCCAAACACCTCGAATGTCAGCCACCTGCTGCGGGGAGAAAGCTTCTCATTCTGAGCTGGGGAACCCACTTGGAGATGGAAACTAGTGGCTAGAGCATGGGCCTGGGAGTCAGAGGGCCTGGGTTCTAATCCCCGCTCCTCCGCTTGCCTGCTGTGTGACCTGGGAAGGTTACTTAACTTCTCGGTGCCTCAGTTCCCTCATGAGCAAAATGGGAATTCTTTTTTCTTTTCATGGCATTTGTTAAGCGCTTACTATGTGCCAGGCACTGTTTTAATTTTAGGGTAGATACAAGGTAATCAGGTTGGACACAGAATTCAGTGCCAGTTCTCCCTCCTATTTAGACTATGAGGTCCATGTGAGACCTGATTATCTTGTACGTATCCTAGTGCTTAGTACAGTGCTGGCACATAGTAAGTGCTTAACAAATACTATTATTGATTATTATTATCATGAATATGATGATGATGATCACACAAACACTGTTGCTTATTGAAGGCACGTCTCCTCCAAGAGACCTTCTCTGACTAAACCCTCCTTTCCTCTTCTCCCACTCCCTTCTGCACCGCCCTGATTTGCTCCCTTAATTCATCCCTCCTCCCAGCCCCACGGCACTTATGGACATATCTGTCATTTATTTTTTTGTTTATGTTAATATCTGTCTCCCCCTCCATTCAGTGGTATTCATTCATTCATTCATTCAATAGTATTTATTGAGCCCTAACTATGTGCAGAGCACTGTACTAAGCGCTTGAAATGTACAAATCGGTAACAGATAGAGGCAGTCCCTGCCCTTTGACGGGCGCACGGTCTAATCGGGGGGGGGGGGCGGTGGACAGACAAGAACAATAGCAATAAATAGAATCAAGGGGAAGAACATCTCATTAAAACAATAGCAAATAAATAGAATCAATTTATTGAGCACTTACTGTGTGCAGAGCACTGTACTAAGCGCTTGGGAAGTACAATTCAGCAACAAATAGAGACAATCCCTACCCAACAACGGGCTCACAGTCTAGAAGGGGGGGAAACAGACAACAAAACAAAACAAGTGGACAGGCATCCATAGCGTCAATATAAATAAATAGAATTATGGGTTTGTATACGTCATTGATAAAATAAATAGAAGAATAAATATGTGCATACATACACAAGTGCTTTGGGGCAGGGAGGGGGGTAGAACGGAGAGAGGCAGTGGAAGGTGACGGGGAGGGGAGGAGGAGCAGAGGAAAAGGGGGGCTTAGTCTGGAAAGGCCTCATGGAGGAGGTGAGCTTTCAGTAGGGCTCTGACGGGGGGATGTGTGCTAGTTTGGCGGATGTGAGGAGGGAGGACATTCTAGGCCGGAGGTAGGACGTGGACCGGGGGTGGACGGCGGGACAGGCGAGAACGAGGCCCAGTGAGGAGGTGAGCGGCGGCAGAGGAGCGGAGTGTGCGGGCTGGGCTGGAGAAAGAGAGAAGGGAGGTGAGATAGGAGGGAGCAAGGTGCGGGCAGGGAATGTGTCTGCTTATTATTATATCATACTTTCCCAAATACTTAGTACAGCGCTCCGTACACAGTAAACGCTCCATAAGTACAATCGAATGGATGAAAGAATTTTGCTCCCCAGTCAGGACCTGCCGGCCAGGCCCAGTTAATCACGGCCCCGCTGCCTCCGCCTTCACAGACACCGTCCTGTCTCTATCGCTATGGCAGTGGATCCGGGGTCAACAACAGATGTATGTTCCTGTCAGGTGTGGGCTGTTGTCCCCTTGGCTCCATTGTGCCCACCCAGCTCTGTCTCGGGGGGGGGGCCCCGGTCAGTGCCCAGCCCCAGCTCACGCCCCGACGAGCCGCTACCCGGACCTTGTGCCGACTCGTGCAGCGCTTTCCCCTGTCGAAGCACAAGGACCCTTCCTACACCCAATCCCGCCTCGGCTGGAAGGATCCGTTCTGGGCAGGGAATGTGGTAACTGAGGCCCAGAGAAGTGAAATGACTTGCCCAAGGTCCCACAGCAGACAGGTGGCTGAGCTGGGATTAGAACCCACGTCCTCTGACTCCCAAGCCCATGCTCTTGCCACTTAGCCACTTGTCTGCTGTGTGACCTTGGGGAAGTCACTTAACTCCTCTGGGCCTCAGTTACCTCATCTGTAAAATGGAGATTAAGACGGTGAGCGTCACGTGGGACAAACCGATTACCTTGTATCTAGCCCCGTGCTTAGAACAGTGCTTGGAACCTGGAAGCGCTTAACAAATACCATCATCATCATTATTATTATTACAAGTGGGAGAGCCGGGATTAGAACTCACGTCCTCTGACTCCCAAACCCACGCTCTTAACAAATACCATAATACTAATTATTATTATTCATTCATTCAATCATATTTATTGAGTGCTTATTGCGTGCAAAACGTTGTACTAAGTGCTTGAGCACTGTACTAAGCGTTTAAGTTGGGACCTCCATCGTGATTCCTCCCTCACTGGTCCTCCAACTCTCAAGGATGGGGCAAGTTAGCTCACATGGCCCACCCTGACCCAACAGCTGTGGGGGCAAAACTAATGGCCCCCCTGGTCACGCCCACGAAGCGGGTACCTCTGTACCCCGCCAACTGTTAGCAACTGTTCCTGCCAGTCAGAGAACGAGCTCTGCCCCTTGCTCTCCTGTCAAGGTGCAGAGAAATTCCCAGCGTAGAAATTCTCCATGTTGGGTTAATCATTCATTCATTCAATAGTATCTATTGAGCGATTACTATGTGCAGAGCACGGTACTAAGCGCTTGGAATGTACAAATCGGTAACAGAGACAGTCCCTGCCCTTTGACGGGCTTACGGTCTAATCGGGGGAGACGGACCGACGAGAACAATAGCAATAAATGATAATAATAATAATGTTGGTATTCGTTAAGCACTTACTACGTGCAGAGCACTGTTCTAAGCGCTGGGGGAGACACAGGGGAATCAGGTTGTCCCACGTGGGGCTCACAGTCTTAATCCCCGTTTTACAGATGAGGTAACTGAGGCACAGAGAGGTGAAGTGACTTGCCCACAGTCACACAACTGACAAGTGGCAGAGCTGGGATTCGAACCCGTGACCTTTGACTCCAAAGCCCGGGCTCTTTCCACTGAGCCACGCTGCTTCAATAGAATGGAGGGGAGGAACATCTCGTTAAAACCATAGTCATTAAACGTTAGTCTCATTAAAACAATCAGTCCATTATAGCTGAGAATTTAGTGTTTCATGGGAAACTGCCCTCTTGGAGTCTGCTACTAGAAATAGTCATGGGGTTAAAATCCGTGAGAAAGTTAAACCTAGGCCCCAGATAATAACAATAACAATAATGATAGAGGTATTTATTAAGTGCTTACTATGTGGCAGGCACTGTACGAAGGAGAAGGGTCGGACAGAGTTCCTGTCCCATAAGGGACTTACAGTTTTAATCCCCATTTTACAGATGAGGGAACTGAGGTACAGAGAATTGAAATGACTTGCCCAAGGTCACCCAGCAGACAAGTGGCAGACCAGGAATTAGAACGCCGGCCCTTCTGACTCCCAGACCTGTGCTCTATCCATTAGGCCCCGCTGCTTCTCCTCAGATCTCTAAAATCTTCTCCCAAATATCTAGCGACATAAACGGCAGGGCATAAAGGTGAGGTGTTGTCACTTAGATGATGTTTGAGGGCTGAGAGGGAGGCACCGAACACGAGCGGGGGTGGGAGAAACTTCCTTCTGAGGATGGCCAGAAAGAGTTAGGGCCCTTCAGTCTAGAGAGACACCGTCTGAGTGGCGACGCGACACAAGTCTACAGAGCCCCGAAGGACGTGGGTGTGTGGAAAACACGAAGACGTGAACGCCCAGCTGGGATCGCCAGGCTGCAGTCTGGGAGCGGCCAGCGATTCCAATGATGTTTTTATCCCATGCAGCACCAAGGCACTTTAACGTCTATCTCCCCCATTTTTTAAATTGTTCGTTAAGCGCTTACTATGTGCCAGGCACTGTACCGAGCACTGGGGTGGACACGACCTCAGTTCTCTAGACGTGAATAATATAATAATAATAATGTTGGTATTTGTTAAGCGCTTACTAGGTGCAGAGCACTGTTCTAAGCACTGGGGGAGATACAGGGCGATCGAGTTGTCCCATGTGAGGCTCACAGTCTTAATCCCCATTTTACAGATGAGGTCACTGAGGCCCAGAGAAGTGAAGTGACTTGCCCACAGTCACCCAGCAGACAGGTGGCAGAGCTGGGATTCGAACCCATGACTTCTGACTCTCAAGCCCGGGCTCTTTCCACCGAGCCATGCTGCTTCACTAGGCGGCATGGCATAGTGGAGAGAGCACGGGCTTGAGAGTCATAAGGTCACGGGTTCTGATCCTGCCACTTGTCTGCTGGGTGACCTTGGGCAAGTCGCTTCACTTCTCTGTACCTCCGTTTCCTCAAAGGTGAAATGGGGATGGAGACTGTGAACCCCGTGTGGGACAGGGACGGTGTCCAACCTGATTAGCTTGTATCTACCCCAGAGGTTAGAACAGTGCTTGACACATAGTAAGCGTTTAACAAATACTATAATTATATGATGATGGAATAGGTTAAGCACTTACTATGTGCCAGACGCTGTACTAAGCACTGGGGCGGATACAGGCAATATATGAGGGACGGGGTCTCTCCGGGGGTCACTTGGTTTACTAGACGATGTCTATCACGGCAGTGGACAGGCCAGATGCTCTTCCCCATGTTCTACCCTCTTGACTGTAAGCGCCTCGTGGGCAGGGGATGTGGCTACCAACTCAGTTCCGTGATATCCTCTCAAGCGCTGAGTAGTGTTCAATAAATGCTCTGCACATAGTAAGTGCTTAACAAATACCAACATTATTAAATAAAAACGATTGATTGATGGATCGATTCCTGTAGGGAGCCGTAAATTGACTTGTTACCTCTAGAGAAGCAGCGTGGCCCAGGGGAAAGAACAAGGGCCTAGGGGTCAGAGGTCATGGGTTCGAATCCCGACCCTGCCCCTTGTCAGCCGTGTGACTGTGGGCCAGTCATTTCACTTCTCTGTGCCTCAGTTCCCTCATCTGTAAAACGGGGATGAAGACAGTGAGCCTCACGTGGGACAACCTCATTCCCCTGCTATCTACCCCGGCGCTTAGAACAGTGCTCGGCACGTAGTAGGCGCTTAACAAATACCAACATCGTCATCATCATTACCTGCATGTCTACACTGCAGTGCCAATTGGAAATTGTCCTAGGGTAGTCAGGGCCAAGCTTCTTGGGGAAAGACGGGTTTAAGTGTTGAAGCGTGGGAAGCAGTGTGGTCTAGTGGAAAGAGTCGGGACCCGGGAGCCAGAGGTCTAGGGTTCTAATCCCGGCTTTGCCGCTTTTCTGCTGGGTGACCTTGAGTAAGTCGTTTAACTTGTCTGTGCCTCAGTTTCCTCAACTGCAAAATGAAGATTCCATACCTGTCCTCCATTTTATCTAGGATTATGAACCCCCATGTGGGATAGGGACTGTATCTGGCCTGATTAACTTGTATCTACCCCAGTGCTTTAATATACCGCTTGACACCTTGTAAGTGCTTAACGAGTACGATAATAATAATAATACTTAAAAAAAAAGGGGGCGTTTGGGCTGAGCTGGGGGCGGGGAGGGAGTATTGAAAGCTCTCACTGTGCTTACTCACCTTTTTCCTCTGCTGGAAATCGCTGCCTTGGCTTTGTGCCTTCTCCACCCCCACCATCATTCTGTCATACGCTGCTAATGAAGGGGAGAGTGGGTGGGTGAGAAGGAGTAGAGGAAATAAAAATCACGCAGCGATAACCTCAAGGCTAAAAAGGAGAACATTTCCATTTGAAAAATAACTGAGTTTTTGTAGGCGAATCTCATAAAGCCACTCACTGCAATCTCCTCAGTAACTAACCCTCAGCCTTTAAATCCAGGTGAAATGTAGCTATGGCCTGTTTGATCTTTAGGAAGAAACGCTGTACAGGAAGTGGAAGCTCATTGTAGGCAGGGAATGTGTCTTTTTGTTGCTATATTATACTCTCCCGAGCTCTTAGTACAGTGCTCTGAGCCAGTAAGCATTCAATAAATACGACTGAAGGAATGAACGAAAGAGGAGATGAAGGAAGTACGTTACAGCGTGACCAAATCGTTTTCTTGAATTTATTATTATTATTATTATTGTTATTATGGCATTTGTTAAGCACTTACTATGTGCCAAACACCGTTCTAAGTGCTGGGGTAGATACAAGGTAATCAGGTTGTTTCACGTGGGGCTCACAGTCTTAATCCCCATTTTACAGATGAGGAAACTGAGGCACAGAGAAGTTAAGTAGCTTGCCCAAGGTCACACAGCAGACAAGTGGCAGAGCCAGGATTAGAACCCATGTCCTCTGACTCCCAAGCCTATGCTCTTGCCACTAAGCCACACTGCTTCTTTCATTCATTCATTCAATAGTATTTATTGAGCGCTTACTATGTGCAGAGCACTGTACTAAGCGCTTGCAATGTACAAATCTGCAACAGATAGAGACAGTCCCTGCCCAATGACAGGCTTACAGTCTAATCGGGGGAGACAGACAAAAACAATAGCAATAAATAGAATCAAGGGGATGTACATCTCATTGACAAAATAAATAGGGTAATAAAAATATATACAAATGATATGTGTGTGTGTATATATCTAGGATTCTATTTATCTGTTTTGATTCTTTTAAAACAAGCACTCATTATAATAAGCATTTTGGGACTCTTTTTAACACGAAGGTTTTATCTATACACATGTTCAGAATGTTAACGTTTCCTTCACTTGAACTCTCAAGTGACTTTTATAAGTACGATATATAGTTTGATCATATTTAATAATGTATATATATTTTGCACTTGGATCTGTGACCTTTGGGATTTGATATTCCCCCCACCCTCAACTCTACAGCACTTAGGTACATACCTTTTAATTATATATCAATTATTTATTAATATTAACGTCTGTCTCCCCATCTTGCCTGTAAGCTCACTGCGAGCAGGGAACGTGTCTGCCAAGGTGTATTATACTCTTCTAAATGCTTAGGACAGCGCTCTGCACATAGTAAGCACTCAATAAATACCACTGATGATGAAATTGTATTTTATAATATTTTGTTTACTTTGGGAGTGCTTTACTTGTCCTGTTTCTCTCCGCTAAGAAGTAAGTTCCTAGAAGACCATATCACATATTTGCAGAACCCCTTGAACCAGGGCAGGATTAGTGCAAGGGTTTATAGGATTAAAGCTGTGGAAGGCAAACTCCTTCTCCAATCAGGAGGCATTGTCAAGGACAAATAAACACACACACAGAGGCAACATTCCCCTCCCCACACCCCCAACTCTATGTCACTGAGGTACAAATCACTTCTCCTCCAAGTCAAATTTGAATTTAATGACTACTCCTGTGAAGGAATCCCTCCCCAACCTTCCTAACCCAGCCTGCTCCGACCCCAATCTCCCTTAGACCCTCCCTGCACGTGCAAGGATTTATTAGAAATCAGTGACCTTAAGAGCAGTCCAGAGTTATCATTATTCTTATTATAGTATTTGTTAAGCACTTACTATGTGCCAGGCACTGTTCTAAGCACTGGGATGGATACAAGGTAATCAGGCGGGACACTGCCCCTGGCCCACATGGGGCTCACAGTCTTTATCCCCGTTTTCCAGATGAGGGAACTGAGGCCCAGAGAAGTGAAGTGACCTGGCCAAGGTCACACAGCAGACAAGAGATGGAGCTGGGATTGGAACCCACGTCCTCTGCTTCCTAAGCCCGTGCTCTTGCCATTAGGCCGTGCTGCTTCTCTGAGTTTAGTTTTCTCTGTCGCAGTTTTGTGTAGTCCTTGATACAAGGCAAGCACTTGACAAATGACATCATTATTATTCTTGTACTCTCTCAAGCATTTAGGACAGTGCTCTGCTTTCTGCAAGGGTTCATTCATTCATTCAGTAGTATTTATTGAGCGCATACTATGGACAGAGCACTGTACTAAGCGCTTGGAGAATAAATACCATCAATTGATTGATTGCCACAGAACAAAAGACAACAAAAGTTGAAGCTCTGATAGGAAGCCGCACACACACAGATACACACACACCCTCTTTTAGGAATTCCATCAAAGACCTTTCAACCCATCCAGGTAATTTATTACAAAATGAATCATGTGATGAGAAGCAGCGTGGCTTAGTGGAAAGAGCCCGGGCTTGGGAGTCAGAGAATGTGGGTTCAAATCCCGGCTCTGCCACTAGTCAGCTGTGTGACTTTGGGCAAGTCACTTTTCTGTGCCTCAGTTACCTCATCTGTAAAATGGGGATTAAGACCGTGAGTCCCATGTGGCACGACCTGATTACCTTGTATCTACCCCGGAACTTAGAACAGTGCTTGGCCCATTGTAAGTGCTTAACAAATACCAACATTATTATTAAGAATCCCCCTTTGGAAAGAGGAAACAAATTTAATTTGTACCACTAAGATGAACCTAGATTTTTTTTTTCAAATAAGCACTGTTTTTGCCTTGTGTAGGGTTGACAACAATTTAGGCCTTCCCTGACTAAGCCCTAATTTCCTATACTTACTCATTTCTGTTTCATCCTTGAACTGGATTGTTTTGTCAGCTCCACAAAACTTATGTTCATTTCCATAATTCATTTATTTACATTCGTGTCTTCCCCCTCTAGACCTTAAGCTCGTACCAACTCCATTGTATTGTACTACTCCTTCTTAGTACAGTGCTCTGCACACAGTAAGCACTCAATAAATACAACTGACTGACTGATTAATTTGATGGTCTGTTTCTGGTGCCAGTTGATTTTCTCTCAACTTTAACTATTAATTAATTGCTCAGTGCAAACTGAGGGAGATGCAGAGTGGTTCAGTGGAAAAAGCCCGAGCTTGGGAGTCAGAGGTCATGAGTTCAACTCCCGGCTCTGCCACTCGTCAGCTGTGTGACTGTGGGCAAGTCACTTCACTTCTCTGTGCCTCAGTTACCTCATCTGAAAAATGGGGATTAACTGTGAGCCTCACATGGGACAACCTGATTACCCTGTATCTACTCCAGAGCTTAGAACAGTGCTCTGCACATAGTAAGCGCTTAACAAATACCAACATTATTATTATTATTATTAATCCCCTGACATGTTTTCACAGCTTTCCACTCTCTGACAGAGTTCCCCTAGAGAAATTTAAAGCTGTCCCTTTTTTAATCAGGCTTTGATCGTGACTTCTCTTGATCTAGTTCCACGGGGGTCTGTTCTCGCTTTCAGCCCTGATCCAGTGTATTCTTTTCAACAATAGATGCGCCTTTCACTGGAAAGATCGAACAAAATCCTCTAATACTCGAACAATAAGCTGACATCTGCCTCCTCTCTCAAAGGGGGCCCCGGCTTCCATTGTGAAGCCTGAGCTGTGGATCAGGGTGGCCTTTTGATTGAAGTCACACGGTTTGTTTTGTGCATATGTTGGACCAAAAAAGGAAAACAAAGAGCTGTGTGGGTTGCAAAGAGAAAGTGTGAACAATATCAAAATGAAGCTGGGCTTTCTGACTCAATAATTGCAGTCGAATGAATGAATGAGCAATTACAGTCATATGGTGGCATGAGCCCTGCGGTGTTGGATAGGTGTTGGAGGTCTTTGTGCTTGGGAGAGTCACGAGGAGGAGAGAGACAGATGGACAGGAGTTTCCTTATCTGTGTAAATACCTATCCTCCCTCCGTAATAATAATCGTGGTATTTGTTAAGCCCTTACTATATGCCAGGCACTGTACTAAGCGCCGGGGTGGACACAAGCAAATCGGGGTGGACACGATCCCTATCCCAAATGGGGCTCACAGTCTCAATCTTCATTATACAGTTGAGGAAGCCGAGGCACAGAGAAGTGAAGTGACTTGCCCAAGGTCACATGGCACACTAGTGGCAGAGGCACGATTAGAAACCATGACCTTCTGAGTTCTAGGCTCACGCTCCATCCACTACGTTACGCTGCTTCTAAGACTGCAAGCCCCAGGAGGGACAGGGATCGAGCCTGACCTGGTTATCTTGTGTCTATCCCAGGGCTTAATTCAGTGCTCTTGCCATATATTAAGTGTTTAACAAATACCACAACAACCATTATATTATTAGAAAAAATGGTGCATGCAAAAATCCCTGGGTTTTTTTCTGGTTGCCATGAATAGTTCTTGTTTTCAGTGATAAACCTAAGTACTAAGGAGTAATTGGTGACACCATAGGGAAGTAGGAAAATATAGAAGAGCTCTGTGGAGGAAGTGTTTTGGTTTTCATTCTTTGTTTTTTTTAGCAGAGATCTGAAGAAATGAAATGATCGGTCTGTTGGGTGGAAGAAGGGGGAGGTGACGGGGAAGATGTTTCAGGGAGGAGGCAAGGGAGATGGAATGAGCAGATCACGGTGTCCTCTGTTTGGAACAATCAGAATCAAAATGAGTAGACTAACTGCCAAATCTAGCTACCAAGTAAGTACAACGAGGAATCATTCGTGTTTACTGAGAGCCTGTTTTAAGCAGACCACCATACTAAGTAAGCACTTGGGAGAGTAAATAGAGTTACAAGACAAAATCCCTCCCCTCAAGGAGCTCACGAGCTATCACGAAACTGGCATAATAATTTAGAGATATGAGAAAGAAGAGAACTGGGTGAATCAGTGCCTAAACAGTAGAGTTACCAAACCCAAATTATTCCTACTCTGCCTGGAGGAGAGGCAGTTAATGGTCCCGGAATCTTGATATACATCTGCATTTGAAAAAAGAGGCCTCACTCCTGTTTTATAAGCAGATATTCACGTAGGAAGGGTGTTAGGGTAATTTGTAGGTGGAACAGGTTTTTCAAGCTACCAAAATGTCCTACTCACCTGACCAACTTCCTCCATGTCAGAAAGATCTTTCCCATAAAATCTAACAACGCCATTCTGAGAGATGAAGGATTCATGTCATCTGAACCACAGTAAATTTAGTGAAGGGAATAAATATAATAATGAGATTTCCCTATCAAACCATTTCCTTTGTCTAAACTAAGAGTCAAAAGATTCCTATCAATCAATCATTCAACCAGTCAATTCATCAAAGGTATTTATTCATTTCAATGTGCAGAGCATTCATTCAATAGTATTTATTGAGCGCTTACTATATGCAGAGCACTGTACTAAGCACTTGGACTGTACAATTTGGCAACAGATAGCGACAATCCCTGCCCATTGACGGGCTTACGGTCTAATCGGGGGAGACAGACAAAAACAGTAGCAATAAATAGAATCAAGGGGATGTACATCTCATTAACAAAATGAATAGGGTAATAAAAATATATACAAATGAGCCTTTCTAAGCACTGGGGTAAACACAAGATAGTCACTTCACTTCTGTGTGCCTCAGTTATCTCACCTGTAAAATGGGGATTGAGACCATGAGCCCCACGTGGGACAGGGACTGTGCCCTACCCAATTTGTTTGTATCCATCCCCATGCTTAGTATAGTGCCCGGAACATAGTATGCGCTTAACAAAATACCACAACTATTATTATTATTACCACATGGAGCTCACAGTTTAAATAGGAGGGACATCAGGAATTCAATCCTCATTTTGCAGATAAGGAAAGTTATATGACCATCCCAAGAACACACAGCAAGCAAGTGGCAGAGCAAGGATTAGAACTCAGAACCTGACTCCCGACCCCACGCTCTTTCCACCAGGTTATTATTACTAGAGCTCTTAGGCAATCAAACTCCCAAAGTGCTGCATGGTGTCCAATCCAAAAAGTAAAAACAAGGCAGATCAAGATGGGTTCTTATCTTCTGAAACGCGTGCACTGTACTAAGCACTTGGGAGAGTACAACAGAATAAGCAGACACTTTCTCTGGCCACAGCGAGTTTACAGGAGGAGGAGATCAACACTATCATAAATCAATAATTTATTATATATAATTCAAAGATACGGACATAAGTGCTGTGGGGTCGAGGGTGGGGCGAATATCAAATACCCAAAGGTCACAAATCCAAATGCATGCAGAAGGGAAGGGAAAAAAATGATCATCTAATGCAACATGCTAATACCTATTATTACAAAGATCTTTCTTCCTCTTTCTAAAAATGAGAGGTTTCTTTCATGGAAGAAAAATCATTTTGAGAGAGAGCATATTGAACAAAAGAATTTCTTAGACCCTTGGAAAACCAGAACATTCTTGGACTTGGGGTAGATGATAATTGATGAGACTGTAAACTCCTGTGGGCAGGGAATGTTTCTATCAATTCTGTTATTGTACTCTCCCAAATTAATTAATTCATTCAATCTTATTTATTGAGAGTTTACTGTGGGTAGAGCACTATACTAAGTGGTTGGGAGAGTACAATACAGCAGTTCCCTGCTCACAAGGGGCTTACAGTCTAGAGATGCTTAGTACAGTCCACAGTAAACACTCAATTCATTCAATAGTATTTATTGAGCGCTTACTATGTGCAGAGCACTGTACTAAGCGCTTGGAATGTACAAATCGGTAACAGATAAACACCTTTGATTGATTGCCAGATAAAAAAGGAAGTATGGTGGTGTAGGTGTCATTTTCACTGGAGAAATAAGAAAGTGGATGGTTTATCCACTGGCTCAGATTAAGCTTCCCTTCTCCAGCCTCCATAAAAGACCACAAAGCAGGACCGTGTAGGAACTGAGAAAGCTGGGAATGATTTCAAGTTCACTGAATGTTCGTCGGATGGTTTCAGTGAGAAACTAGATCCTTCTTCAACCCTCTTCACTTCAAGCTCTGGGGCTGAATACTCTGTAGCCCTGTAGCGATTGTAGCATTTGGCTCTGTAGCCAAATGATTCTGGAGACTCATTGCCGAAGGCCACATCTAACAGTCTGTGTCTGCCTCATGCCTAAAATGGTGGTAGTTTGCGCTATTTCCCTACTTCGCTAAAGAATTATACCAATAGAGCACCATCCTCGCTTCTTCTAATGGAGTCAACCGTTAATCGATCTTTGTTGAAGTCTGAGTAATGTTTGCCCCAGTGGAAGGGAGATAAATGATACCGGGCCTGGAATTAGAATTAAACTCCACCGTACCCCAAACCCAATTTATTTTGTTTATTCACCTATTTATTTACTTATTTATGTTAGTGTCTGTCACCCCCTCTAGACAGCAAGCTCCTTGTGGGCAGGAATGTGTCTGTTTGTTGTTACATTGTACTCTCCCAAGCATTTAGTATAATGTTTTACACACAGTAAGCACTCAGTACGGTAGAATCCAGTCACCTCCTCCAAGCTAGATCTCTTACCCCCTTTCCCGTCTTCATGTCTCCTTCCCTCTCCAGAGCTAAATGGCTGTTGGCTGAGCAGTGGTGAATTTTAAGGTCCATCATTCATTAAGAATATTCTTGTGTAAAATAACACAATGAAGCTACTCCCTTCTTCCCTCATCACTATCACACACACATAATTGTGGCATTTGTTAAGCCCTTACTATGTGTTAAGCACTGGGATAGATACAAGAAAATCAGGCCCCACATGGGCCCCACGGTGTAAATAGGAGCAACAGGGCCTACTGGAAACAGCATAGGCCTGGGAGTCAGAGGACCTGGATTCTAATCTCAGCTCAGAAACTCTTCTGTTGTGTGACCTTGGGCAAGTCAGTTCGCTTCTCTGTGCCTTTTTTAAAAATCTGTTTTTATGGTATCTGTTAAGCACTTACTATGTGCAGGGAACTGTATTAAGTGTTGGGGTAGATACAAAAAAATCAGGTTAGACACAGTCCACGTCCCACATGGGGCTCACAATCTAAATCCCCACTTTACAGATGAGGTAACTGAGGCCCCGACATGTTAAATGACTTGCCCAAAGGCACACTGCAGACAAGTAGAGGAGCTGGAATTGGAACCCAGGTCCTTTTTGACTCCCAGGCACGTGCTCTATCAACTAGGCTATGCTGCTTCACCAGCCTCAGCTACCTCATCTGTAAAATGAGGATTAAAGCTGTGAGCCCCACTTGGGACACAGACTGTGTCCAGCCTAATTATCTTGTGCCTCCCCCAGAGCTTTGTACAGTGCTTGGCTCAATGTACACACTCGAGAAATTCTACAATCATGATTATCCTCTGTAAATGATCTCGGGGATTTTCCTCAGCTTCCCTGTTACATTCATTCGTAGGGAATGAAAATAGGACGCTGGCAGCCCAAGCCAGCATTTGGGGTGTTCATCTACAGGTAATTGCTGGATCTGTTGCTTTCTTTATTTATTCCCCCTCCCAGCCCCACAGCACTTATGTCCGTATCTGTAACATTCCTTTGTATTAATATCTGTCTCCCCTTCTAGACTGTAAGCTCGTTGTGGGCAGGGAAACTCTTATATTGTACTTTCCCAAGAGCTAATTTCAGTGCTCTGCACACAGTAAAGCGCTCAATACATTTGGTTGATTTTTTTTGACTGATAAGCTTCCCAGTACTGTCACCCTCCTTCCCTACACCATGGACTTAGCACCACCATCAAACCTGCCTCCGCTCTGTGTCCCCAGCCCACCGACATAATTTCTACACATGCCCTAACCTACTTGAATACAGCATAGCTTGAGTTATTTTTCTGAGGGTGGGCTTTGCCGCCGTGCAAGAAAGCAAGATGATGTATAGAAGTAACAGAAAAGCGTGTTGGGTTAGCGTTGCGTGACATGAGATACTGTCTCAGTCTAAAAAATTATTAACACCCATAATAAAAAACATGTAGGTATTTTGTTTCATCATGGTGTCGCCACCACGATTTTAGATTTTTGGCTGATCGTGCTGATGGTGATTTGCGGGTTCCAAAGTGCAAGCTTTTGCTGCCTAGCCTGATGTGGAGGTTTACTCTCGCCCTTAAAGACCTTCGGTTTGAAATCGAAGCCCTTTAAATGCCCTCATACTGGGGCTAGGTACATTTTTGGAGTGGCCCAGGGCTTCCTTTAAATGGGGGTCAGCGATCCTTTTTGGCAGAATAATCAATCGTATTCACTGAGGACTTACCTTGTGCAGAGCACTGTACTAAGCGCTTGGAAGAGTACCATAAAACAGAGTTGTGAGACACATTCTCTGTCTACAAAGAGCGGAGCCAAATCAATCAACCAGTGGAATTCACTGAGCGCTGACTTTGTGCCTAGCAGAGTATAAAGCGCTTGGGAGAGTATAATGCAGTATTTATTAAAGTAAATTATAGATAAGGGAAGTATAAGAATATGTACATAAGTGCTGTGGGTGTAGATGAGTACCTAAGTGTTTGCAGGGTGGGACTGAGTGCGTAGGAGAGGTATTAGGGAGGGAAAATCGAGTGGGAGGATGACAGCTTAGTCAGGGAAGGCTTCGTGGAAGCAGTATGATTTTAGTAGGGCTTTCATTCACTCAATAGTATTTATTGAGCGCTTACTATGTGCAGAGCACTGTACTAAGCGCTTGGAATGTACAAATCGGCAACAGATAGAGACAGTCCCTGCCCTTTGACGGGCTTCCGGTCTAATGGGGGAGACAGGCAGACAAGAACAATGGCAATAAAACAAGAACAATGGCAATAAAATGGCTTTGACAATGAGGAGAGGGGTGATTTGTGGGAAATATAGAAGGAGGGGAGAGCTCCAGGAAATAGGGTGGGCATGAGCAAGGGGGTCATCGGTGGGGGAGGTAGAGCCAAGTACAGGAAGCAGGTTGGTACTAAAAAACCAAAGTGTGTGGATTGGCTTTGAGTAGTTGGTGAGCAAAGATTCAATCATACATTGTAAACACAAACTAACCTCATTTGCTTAATTATGCATCTAACACTTTTAAAAGCCTTGTCTTTCATGGTGGTGACCGTTTCAAAGCCCCCTCTCTGGCTTGAGAGACACATGTGGCTTAGGGAAGATAAGCCTCCTGAGGCCCAGTTTATAGACAGCGTGGCTCAGTGGAAAGAGCACGGGCTTTGGAGTCAGAGGTCATGGGTTCAAATCCCGGCTCAGCCACTTGTCAGCTGTGTGACTTTGGGCAAGTCACTTAACTTCTCGGTGCCTCAGTTATCTCATCTGTAAAATGGGGATTAAGACTGTGAGCCTCACGTGGGACAACCTGATTCCCCTGCGTCTACCCCAGTGCTTAGAACAGTGCTCGGCACATAGTAAGCGCTTGACAGATACCAACATCATCATTATTATTATTATTATTATAGACTCTTGCTTTAAAGTGACTATGCTGTTTGTTGGAAGCAGAATTTAAAATTCATTGCCTAGTTGGGAAGAGATTTAAATTAGCCACAACATCCCTGCCCTCTCTTTTTCTCCTTCTACATCTCTAACTCTCTGTTATCAGTGTGATCTAACTGCTTTGTTAGGATGAGTTAGTGCACAGGAAGCTCTCGGCTGCTTTGCTTAAATCTCCCAGTGCTCCTGTGAAATGTTAAGAAATGGAGAAGCAGCATGGCCTAGTGGAAAGAGCATGGGTCAAGGAGTCAGAGGACCTGGGTTCTAATCCCAGCTCTTCCACTTACTAGCTATATGATCTTGCAATTCACTGTGCTTCAGTTTCCTCATCTGAAAAATGGGGA
Organism: Ornithorhynchus anatinus; assembly: GCF_004115215.2. Classification (NCBI taxonomy): domain Eukaryota; kingdom Metazoa; phylum Chordata; class Mammalia; order Monotremata; family Ornithorhynchidae; genus Ornithorhynchus; species Ornithorhynchus anatinus. Next base: position 16,951,716 of record NC_041749.1, read on the forward strand.
TTAAATACCTGTGTTGCCTCCTACCTACATTGTAAGCCCCATGTGGAACAGGGACTGTGTCCAAACTGATTACCTTGTTTGTAACCCAGTTCTTAGTATAGTGCTTGGCACACAGTAGTTCTTAATATAGTGCTTGGCAAGCAGAAAGTGCTTCACAAATACTACCTAATAATGCTGATAACTGTTAAATGCGTACTATGTGCCAAGCACTAAACTAAGCACTGGGGTAGATACACGATAATCAGGTCCCACATGAGGCTCACAGTCTAAGAAGGAAGGAGAACAGATAATGAATCCTCATTTTACACATGAGGGAACAGAGGTCCAGAGAAGTTAAGTAACTTGCTCAAAGTCACACAGCAGACAAGTGGCAGAACCTGCATTAGAACCCAGGTCCTTTGACTCCTGGGCCCGTGCTCTTTCCACTAGGCCACGATCTGTGGAGGCAAGGAGCAGCTGCAGTGAGTCACATATCATTTCTTAATAATAATTATGGCATTTGTTAAGTGCTTACTATGTGCCAAGCACTGTTCTAAACGCTGGTGTAGATACAGAGTAATCAGGTTGTCCCACGTGGGGCTCGCACCTTTAATCCCCATTTTCCAGATGAAGTAAACGAGTCAAAGAGAAGTTAAGTGACTTGCCCACCAAGGTCACACAGCAGACAAGTGGCGGAGGCGGGATTAGAACCCACGTCCTCTGACTCCCAAGCCCGGGCTCTTGCCACTAAGCCACGCTGCTTCTCTTCTTAGCCGGGGCCGTGGTATCTGGTAAAGGGGATTTCTTTATCAAATCCCTGGCTATTAAAGATTCTTAGTTGGAGATGTCCAAACCAGCAGCGAGAAAAGAATAATCGGAAATCACTGAACTGGACCGACACCTACGCAAGAAATATCTGCAGTGAGAACACAGTGGGAGGAATTACGCTCTCGGTATTTCACTCGAGATAACCTAAGAGGCGCAAGCCTGTGTGGGAGCACTTTAGCATCCAAAGCTTGTGCGACAATGTAATCTAACAGCTATGTCAGGATGAGCTAACACAAAGCTCTTAGGTGCTTTGCTTTAAACCTCCCAATTTGCTTGTGAAATTGTTAAGACATGGAGAGACAGCGTGGCCTAGTGGAAAGGGCACGGGCCTGGGAGTCAGAGGACCTGGGTTCTAATCCCAGCTCCTCCACTTGTCTGCTGCTTGACCATGGGCAGTTCGCTTAACTTCTCTGTGCCTCGCTTAGGTCCATCTGTAAAATCAGTATATGGCATTTATTGAACACTTACTATGTGCAGAGCACTGTACTAAGCACTGTGGAGAGTACAATAAAGCAGAATTAGCAGATACGTTCTCTGCCCATATAGTCTCGCTTACAATCTAGAGCTGGGGAGAGAAAATGGGGGATTAATAATAATAATGTTGGTTTTGTTAAGCGCTTACTTTGTGCAGAACACTGTTCTGAGCACTGGGGTAGATACAGGGTAATCAGGTTGTCCCACGTGAGGCTCACAGTCTTAATCCCCATTTTACAGATGAGATAACTGAGGCACCGAGAAGTGAAGTGACTCGCCCACAGTCACACAGCTGACAAGTGGCAGAGCTGGGATTCGAACCCATGATCTCTGACTCCCAAGCCCGGGCTCTTTCCACTGAGCCACGCTGCTTCCCTAAGACTTCCCTAAGATTAAGACTGTGAGTACCATGTGGGATATGGACTGTGTCCACCATCATTAGCATGTATCTACCTCAACCTTTAGTACAGTGTCTGGCACATATCAAGTGCTTAACATGCAGCATGGTATAGTGGATAGAGCATGGGCCTGGGAGTCAGAAGGTCATGGATTCTAATCCTGACTCCATCACTTGTCTGCTGTGTGATCTTGGGCATATCACTTCACTTCTCTGTGCCTCAGTTACCACCATCTATAAAATGAGACTGAGACTGTGAGTCCCAGTGGGACAGGGACTATGTCCAACCCCGTTTGCTGGTATCCACCCCAGATCTTAGTACGGTGCCTGGCACATAATAAGCGCTTAACAAATAATAATAATAATGTTGGTATTTGTTAAGCGCTTACTATGTGCGGAGCACTGTTCTAAGCGCTGGGGGAGATACAGGGTCATCAGGTCGTCCCACGTGAGGCTCACAGTTAATCCCCATTTTACAGATGAGGGAACTGAGGCCCAGAGAAGTGAAGTGACTTGCCCACAGTCACACGGCTGACAAGTGGCAGAGCCGGGAGTCGAACTCATGACCTCTGACTCCGAAGCCCAGGCTCTTTTCCACCGAGCCACGCTGCTTCCCCAAATACCATTATTGCTATTAGCCAGTGCCGGAAAAAAAAAGATCCTTTCGGCTCTTCGATATCTCTCCCCGGGGTCCTTTGATCCCATCTTTGCCCTTTCTCAAGCCTGTTGAGTGACAGACCGGTCGGGTCGGAGGCCCCTCTAAGTCACACAACCTGCTCTGCCAGCCGCGGCAGGCCGACTGCCAGAAGCAGTTGTCTGGCTTCGGCTCCTCTGTCGAGCCCGGCAGGCCGCTCGGATCTCACTGCACGCTCTGTCCCTTTCCTCCTGGAAACGGTCTGACCGGGGAATGACAAGCAACAAAAGGATCCAGCCAGGCCCGGCGCCTGCGCATGCCCGCGGCTGACAGGCAGCAAGTTATTTCCCCCCACCACACACACACACACCAGCTGAGGAAGGGTTGGTGTCGATCATTAACTTCCTCAGAGGCAGCGACAACAGCAACTGCGCCCAAAGCCCTGGAGAGAGGGGAGAAAGCTTCCAGTGGTCCTATTCCTTGAGGATTAGGAGGTAAGGAAAGATGGGGAACGCCAGGAACAATGATCAGTCTGTTGCCATTGGAGATCTGCTGGAACAGTTGGCTTTGATGGTGTCCCTGGATGTCTCCCCGACTCCGGGTGGCGCAGACCGAAGGCGCGGCCGTCTTCCTTTAGAGGTGGAGAAATTAACCACCTTACGGAGTCTCCCTGCCCCGAGAGGGCTGAGAAACAGAAATCCTAGTCAGGCAGGGACAGGAAGCATCCCGCTGAGACGAAGAAGTATTGTGGTTTGGTTTTTTTGCCAGGTTAAGTTTAGCAAGATTCTGAGGAGAAGGTAAGGCGTGGAAGTCAGAAGCACGGGTTCAATGTGGAACAGACACGGGTCGTTTCGGGGAGGCTGGGGCTGCTTGGACAGAAAATCCCTGTAAGCCATTCAAGGTTAGCTGATAAGAGACTATAGACAAATAAGTGTTTTGATCCGCGAGTGACGTGAGAGAAATGGCCACGGTTTTTAGGTTCCAGCCCACTAACTTAGCGGTGCTCCAACTTTTTGGGCCTGGAACCCCCTCGGCAGGGCAAAATAAGATACCCAGCCATCGTCCTCTACAATTAAAAAAAAATGTGGTATTTGTTAAGCATTTACAATAATAAGAATTGTGATATTTGTTAAGCATTTACTATGTGCCAGGCACTGTACTAAGCGCTGGGGTGGATTCAAGCAAATCGGGTTGGAAACAGTCCCTGTCCCATATGGGGCTCACAGTCTCAATCTCCATTTTACAGATGAGGTAACCGAGGCACAGAGAAGCAAAGTGACTTGCCGAAGGTCACACAGCAGACAAGTGTCAGAGCCAGAATTAGAACCCAAGTCCTTCTGACTGCCAGTTCCATGCTCTATCCACTCCACCATGCTACTCTTCAGCCACACATTTCTTCATCTCCTTACTCCTGCGGGGTACCTTCCTGCTCCTTTCAATTCATTCAATCGTATTTATTGAGCGCTTGTTACGTGCAGAGCCCCGGACTAAGTGCTTGGAATGTACAGTTCGGATTTCAATCAATCAGTGGTGCTTATTGAGCACCTACTGGGTGTACAGCACTGTACTGAATGCTTGGGAGAGTACAGTCTCTGCCTCTTGTCAGCTGCGTGACTGTGGGCAAGTCACTTAACTGCTCTGTGCCTCAGTTACCTCATCTGTAAAATGGGGGTTAAGACTGTGAGCCCCACGTGGGACAACCCGATTCCCCTGGGTCTACCCCAGCGCTTAGAACGGTGCTCGGCACATAGTAAACGCTTAACAAATACCAACATTAGTATTACAGTAGAGTCGGCAGACCTGATCCCTGCTCTCAAGGAGCTTTTGCAGTATGGCTTTGGGATGGTCATATGCTTAGAAGAGTCAGGGTTGCTGTTGCTGTAGAAGAGGCTGAAACCAAATAACATTATGGTATTTGCAGGGCACTCATTAGGTGCCAAGCACTCTCCTAAATGCTGGGGTCGATACAAAATAATCAGGTCCCACGTGGGGCTCACAGTCTAAGAAGGAGGGAGGGAGAATAGATATTGAATCTCCCCCGATTAGACTGTAAGCCCGTCAATGGGCAGGGACTGTCTCTATCTGTTGCCGATTTGTCCGTTCCAAGCGCTTAGTACAGTGCTCTGCGCATAGTAAGCGCTCAATAAATACTATTCAATGAATGAATTGAATCCCCATTTTGCTGTTGAAGAAACAGAAGCACAGAGAAGTGAAGTGATTTGCCCAAAGTCACACAGCAGACAAGTGGTGGAGCTGGGATTAGAAGCCACTTAGAAGCTGCATGGCGTAGTGGCTAAAGCCCGGGCCGGGGAGTCAGAAGGTTACGGGTTCTAATTCCGGCTCCACCACGTCTGCTGAGTGACTTTGGGCAAGTCACTTCTGTGGGCCTCAGTTACCTCATCTGTAAAAAGGAGACTGTGAGCCCCACAGGGGACAGGGACTGTGTCCAACCTGATTTGATACTATCCACCCCGCGCTTAGTACGGTGCCTGGAACACGGTAAGTGCTTAACAAATATCATTATTTTTGTTATTATTATGAAGTGACTACAGTCTTTGGCTGAGAGCAATTTCAAGTCCTCTTTTCAAGCAGCAGGGGCAGCGTAATGAGTGGTTCTTTGAACTAAAGGGAGCAAGAAGTGAGAAGCACTGTGGTCTAGTGGAAAGAGCATGGGCCTGGGAGTCAGAGGACCTGGGTTCTAATCTCAGCTCCATCCCTTTTCTGTGGTGGGAACTTGGGCAAGTCACTTAACTTCATTTTGCCTCAATTCCCTCATCTGCAAAATGTCGATTCAAAACCTGTTCTTCCTTCTACTTAGACTGCGAGCCCCTTGTGGGACAGGAACCGATTTTAACCTGGTTATTTTCTATCTACCCCAGTGCTTAGTGCAGTGTTTGACACACAGTAAGTGCCTAACAAATACCACAGTTATTAAGTTTGGACTCTCCTGATAAACAGACTGTCATTCCGATCCATTTCCAACAGTGAGTATAACAAAAATGGAAAATCAGGCTCATAACATCAGGACAGTTCTCTCCCCTCTATCAGGCAACAAATATTCCTGCCATTAAATCAATCAATCACTGGCATTTATTCATTCATTCAATCATATCTATTGAGCGCTTACTGTGTGCAGATGACTGTACTAAGCGCTTGGAGTGTACAATTTGGCAACAGTTAGAGACAATCCCTGCCCAACAACGGGCTCACAGTCTAAAAGGAGGAGACAGACAACAAAACAAGTATTTATTGAGTGCTTACCGTGTGCGGAGCACTGTACTAAAGTACTTGGAAGCTTATAATACAACAGATTTGATAGACATGTTCTCTGCCCACAGTGATTTTACAGTCTAGAGGATGTTTTAGCTCCATGACCTTGCTTAGAGGGAGAAAAACTGGAGATATTATGGGCAGATAGAAATATCTGCAGGTTAAAGTGTTAAAAGGGACCTGTTAGGCTGATTCATAAAAAATTCTCTCCTCCACAGAATACAGATAATTTTATAGACATTATCTCATTCCTCCGCACCCAGTCTAGCGATCGGGGGAAGGGAAAGGTGTTATCTTCATCACGAGATGCAGAGTAGCTTAGAAGATAGAACACCGGTTTGGGAGTCGGAAGGACATGGGTTCTAAACTCCGCCACCCGTCAGTGGTGTGACTGTGAGCAAGTCACTTAACTTCTGGGTGCCTCAGTTACCTCATCTGTAAAATGGGGATTAAGACTGTGAGCCCCACGTGGGACAACCAGATTATCCTGTTTCTACCCCAGCGCTTAGAACAGTGCTTGGCACATAGTAAGCGCTTAACAAATACCAACATTATTATTATTATTATTAAACCCAGCTCTGCTACTTGTCAGCTGTGTGATCTTGGGCAAGCCACTTAGCTTCTCTGTGCCTCAGTTCCCTCATCTGTAAAATGGGGATTAAGACTTTGAGCCCCACGTGGGACAACCTGATTACCTTGTATCTACCGCAGCGCTTAGAACAGTGCTTGGTACATAGTAAGCATTTAACAAATACCATCGTTATTAGTAGTAGTACATACATGCTATAGCGCTGAAGGGGAGGGGAATCTTCAACCATCTTCCACCTGCCCTAAAGCCCTTCACCATGGGTCTGTAATCCTGACCGTTATTCTCTATTTAGGAAGCAGGATGGTGTAGTTGATAGAGCACGGGCCTGGGAGTCAGAAGGTCATGGGTTCTAATCCCGCTCTGCCAATTGTCTGCTGAATGGCCGTGGGCAAGTCAGTTCACTTCTCTGGGCCTCAATTACCTCATCTGTAAAGTGGGGATTAAGACAGTGAGCTCCATGTGGGACAGGGGCTGTGACCAACCTGCTCATATCTACCCCAGAGCTTAGAACAGCGCTTGGCATATTGTAAACGCTTAACAAATACCACAGTTATTATTATTGTCACAGTCCACTGAACTCTGGGACCCATTAAGGTCCCTGTTACCGAACTGTACAGTCCAAGCACTTAGTACAGTGCTCTGCACACAGTAAGCTCTCAATAAATACGATTGAATGAATGAATGAATGAAGGTGCCACCTAACTTCTCTGGCCTCAGTTACTTCATCTGTAAAATGGGGATTAAGTCTGTGAGCCTCATGTGGGACAACCTGATTACCCTGTATCTACCTCAACGCTTAGGACAGTGCTCTGCACATAGTAAGCACAGATATCAACATTATTATTATTATTATTATTATTATTAAACCTAAACTCAAAGCCTATTGTCAGATTTAGTATTTTGCTGTTGTTAGGGTTTGCCACCATTTTTTAAAAAATATCTCATGCTTTCACATCACATCTCCCCTGGGACCTGTGCAGTTCTGCATAAACCAACCAGCCCTGGCTGAAGACGGGCTTCATCCTGCTTTCTCCCCCAGGCGTATCTCTCTTATCCCTGCTCTTACGTGTTTGCTCCTGCATTTTTCAACTTGGAGCCTGAGAAACCTCCTCTCCGAGACCTCCCCTTCCCCTGTTATCATTCAAAATGTTAGAAGCAGGAGAGCCTAGTGGATAGAGCACGGGCCTGGGAATCAGAAGGACCAGGGTTCTAATCCCAGCTCCGTCACTTGTCTGCTATGTGACCTTGGACAAGCCACTTCATGCCTCTGTGACTCAGTTACCTCATCTATAAAACGGGGATTGAGACTGAGCCCAGTGTAGGACAGGGACCGTGTCCAACCTGATTAGCTTGTAATAATAATAATAATGTTGGTATTTGTTAAGCGCTTACTATGTGCAGAGCACTGTTCTAAGCGCTGGGGTAAACACAGGGGAATCAGGTTGTCCCACGTGGGGCTCACAGTCTTAATCCCCATTTTACAGATGAGGGAACTGAGGCACAGAGAAGTTAAGTGACTTGCCCACAGTCACACAGCCGACAAGTGGCAGAGCTGGGATTTGAACTCATGAGCCCTGACTCCAAAGCCCGTGCTCTTTCCACTGTGCCACGCTGCTCCTCTTGTATGTACCCCAGTGCTTAGTAAAGTGTCCGGCACACAGTAAGCGCTTAACAAATACCATAAAAAAAATCCGTGAACCAAATAGTCTCCTTTTGCTCCTCAGCCAAGTCTTTCCCTCACATCCCTTCCAGAACATTCCCCTGACTCTCCTCCCTTCAATCATCAGATTCCATTTCCCTCCCTTCCCTTTACTGTCTCCTCTTTTCTGCCTACATTCTCCCTCTTTCTGGCTGCTGGACTCTTCCCTTTCCTCTGCCCAGACCTGCCCCATTCTGTTTCTGCAATTTCTTTCCCTAAAGCTCCAAACGATCTATCCATCAGTGGCATCTGCTGAACGCTGACTGTGTGCAGAACATCGTACTAAGTTCTTGGGAGAATCCAGTACAGCAGAGTTAGTAGACACATTCCCTGCTCACAGCAACATGGCCTAGTGGAAAGAGCTCAGGCCTGGGATTCAGAGGATCTGCTCGGTGACCTTGGGCAAGTCACTAAACTTCTCTCTGCCTCAGTTACCTCAACTGTAAAATAGAGATTAAGATATTGAGCCCCACATGGGACAGGGATTGGATCCAACCTGATTAGCTTGTATCTTTCTACCCAAGCACTCAGTACAGTGCCTGGCACACAGTGAGCACTTAAACACCATTAAAAAAAAAAGATTACAATCTAATGCAGGGTGGGTGGAAGGAGCAGCGATCTTCCAAGAGAGTCAGTCAACCTTGTTTACTGTAAGCGTAGCACTAAGTACAGTACAACAGTAAACAGACACATTCCCCGCCCACAAAGAGCTTACGGTCTAGAGGGGGAGACAGACATTAATATAAATAAATTATAAATAAATTAATATAAATAAATTATAGCTATGTACATAAGTTCTATGTGGCTGGAACTGTGTCCAACCTGATTAGCTTGTATCTACCCCAGCGCTGGGAGCGGGCAAGAATAAAGGGAGCAAATCAAGGGCAACTCAGAGGAGAGTGAGAGAAAAGGAAATGAGGGTTTAATCAGGGAGATGAAAGAAGACCTCTCCTTGCTTGGTTTAGGTGGAGAGCTCTTGGGAGTGCTTGTGAGCAGCTCGAAATAACTCTGTGAGCACCCCAATGCTCACCCTCACGCAAAAGATACTCCCAGAAGTTAGACTTTGGAGCAAGGGGAAGGTTGCAAGCTCCGTGGTGGGTAGGGAATGTGTCTGTTTATTGTTATATTGTACTGTCCCATTTGCTTCTCAGGGTGGCACCTGGAGAGTTCCCAGTCCTCTCCCAGTCTCGACTACGGGAGGGAGAGTGAAGCAGAGGCCTAACCCATTCCATTCCTAGCTTGGCCAGTGGCTAGCGAGTGGAAGGCCAACTGCTACAAATCAAAACTCACCCAGGCTGGGCAGCAGCGGCACGGGAGAGAGTTGAGGGCGGAGACTCAGGTGTACTGAGAGGAAGGAGTCAGTGGTAAACCATTTCCGTATTTTTACGAAGAAAACTCTACGGATACACTACCAGAACGATTGCAGATGGAGGTGGGGCGCTCTGGGAGACATGTGTCCATGGAGTCGCTATGGGTCGGACATAATTCGCCAGCATAAGACAGCAACAGAAACTCTCCCATTCATTCGTTTATTCAAATCAATGAATGAGATGGGCTCAGCAACAATCATACATCTGAGAGTTTGAAGTTGAGCATCCAAAGTCTTGTTAGAGGGGTGGTGATGACGCTCACTATATGTCAAACCCTGTTCTAAGAGCCGGGGTAGATACCCGCTCATTAGGTTGGACACAGTCCCGTCCCACATGGGACTCACAGTCTTGAGCCCCATTTTACAGATGAGGTAACTGAGTCTCAAAGAAGTGAAGCAACTTGCCCAAGGTCACACATCAAAGTGGCGGAGCTGGGATTAGAACCCAGGTCCCTCTGATTCCCAGACCCGTGTTCTATCCACTAGGTCACGCTGCTTCCAAATAAGGACGGGGCATGCGGGAATTGCGTGAGTGTTTTTCTTATTCCCAGTTGTGTGAGAAGGTGTGATGAGTGCAGTCAGGAGCTTTGAGCTGCATGAGAGAAAGATGAGAATTGGATTATGGTGCGAACAGAATGTTTTTCTCCAAAAAAAAAAAAAAAAAGCCAAACAAACCCCAAATCACAGAATTCTCAACTTCCAAATCTGAGCAATGAATACAGGATGTGAGGGTCAGTCCCTGGATGGTCACACGGGACAGATACTACAGCACCACTGCTGACAAGAAAAGGCTTGTTGTCCACGGCTGGGATTTCTGTTTGACAATAAGCAAACTCCAAAGTCCTGCTTTCCCTTCTCTCGTCTGTGCCGTTCCATTGTTCTGTCAGTCAATCGTACTTATTGAGTGCTTTCTGTGTGCAGAGCACTGTACTAAGCGCTTGGGAGAGTACAATATAACAATAGACACATTCCCTGCCCACAAGGAGCTTACAGTCATCCCCCACACCCATCCCCCACAACCTCATTCATTCATTCATTCAATCATATTTATTAAGCACTTACTGTGTGCAGAGCACTGTATTAAGTGCTTGGGAGACTACAATATAACAATATAACAACAAACAGTATAGCTTAGTGGTAAGAGCCCGGGCTTGGGAGTCAGAAGTCATGTGTTCTAATGCCGGCTCCCTCACATAATAATAATAATAATGTTGGTATTTGTTAAGCGCTTACTATGTGCAGAGCACTGTTCTAAGCGCTGGGGTAGACACAGGGGAATCTCACATGTCAGCTGTGTGACTTTGGGCCAGTCACTTAACTTCTCTGTGCCTCAGTTCCCTCATCTGTAAAATGGGGATTAAGACTGAGAGCCTCACGAGGGCCATCTGATTACCTTGCATCTACCCCAGCACATAGTAAGCGCTTAACAAATACTAACATTATTATTATCATTAACAAACAGACACATTCTTGCCCACAAGGAGCTTACAGTCTAGAGGGGGAGACTGACCTTAATATAAATAGATTAAATAAATGAATGTACCTATGAAATGCTAGGTCTGTAGAAGAGATATCTGGGATGACTAATAATGTCGGCATTTGTTAAGCGCTTACTATGTGCCGAGCACTGTTCTAAGCGCTGGGGGAGATACAGGGTCATCGGGTTGTCCCACGTGAGGCTCACAGTTAATCCTCATTTTACAGATGAGGCCCAGAGAAGTGACTTGCCCACGGTCACACAGCTGACAAGTGGCAGAGCCGGCAGTCGAACCCATGACCTCTGACTCCGAAGCCCAGGCTCTTTCCACTGAGGCTCACAAAAGTCCTGAAGTGATAGAGCACAGCTAGGTAGTGGGCTGCTGGCTGGGGGTAGGGGCTATGAGAGGGTGAGGGGGGCTAGCATGGTATTTACCTCCTCCTACACCCTGGGCTTCTTCCCCTCACTGAGCACAGGCCCAGAAGCCGGCCCTCTCACCCACCGGGATCACCAACCTGATTCGCAGCTGCCCCTCTCTGTCAACCTTCAAAAGAAGCAGCGTGGCCTAGTAGAGCACAGGCCTGGGAATCAGAAGGACCTGAATTTTAATCCCAGCTCCGTCTCTTGTCTGCTGGCTGTCCCTGGGCAAGTCACTTCACTTCTCTGGGCCTCAATAAACTCCCCCGGAAAAGGGAGTTAAGACTGGGAGCCCTACGTGGGACATGGACTATGTCCAACCCAATTATCGTATATCTAACCCAACCCTTAGGACAATGCCTGGCACACAGTAAGCACTCAACAAATGCAATTAAAACAAAAAGCCCTTCAAGGAAGAAGTTTGTAACTCTGCTTCATTTCAGTAGCCAGGCAACAGTCTTCCCCACCCCTTTCGAGTCCTGAATTTTCCAGGTTTTCACGAGTTCCCATCAAGGAACTAGGCACCGTGAAGGGAACGGCAGGGAAGAAAGTGGGTGAGGAAAAGGTTGGGACAGGATTGAGCCGGTCTCTGATCTCAGCCCAGGAGCCCGTTGTTGGGCAGGGATTATCCCTGTCTGTTGCCGAATTGTACATTCCAAGTGCTTAGTACAGTGCTCTGCACACAGTAAGTGCTCAATAAATACCATTGAATGAATGAATGAATGAATAGCACCCTTTCCTGTAGCTGAGACTCTGGGAACATTTGGGGGTAGCTACGCAGCTTAAAAAAAAATGATGGTATTTATTATGCACTCACTATGTGCCAGGCACTGTATAAGCACTGAGGTGGATACAAGCAAATCAGGTTGGATACAGTCACTTGTCCCATGTGACGTTTACAGTCTCAATCCCCATTTTACAGATGAGGTAACTGAGGCCCAGAGAAGTGAAGCGACTTGCCCAAAGTCACACAGCAGACAAGTAGCTGAGTCAGGATTAGAATCCATGACCTTCTGACTCCCAGGCCTGTAATAATAACGGTGATAATGTTGGTATTTATTAAGCGCCTGCTGTGTGCAGAGCACTGTTCTAAGCGCTGGGGTGGACACAGGGGAATCAGGTTGTCGCAATCAGGTTGGATACAGTCACTTGTCCCATGTGACGTTTACAGTCTCAATCCCCATTTTACAGATGAGGTAATTGAGGCCCAGAGAAGTGAAGCGACTTGCCCAAAGTCACAAAGCAGACAAGTAGCTGAGTCAGGATTAGAATCCATGACCTTCTGACTCCCAGGCCTGTAATAATAACAGTGATAATGTTGGTATTTGTTAAGCGCCTGCTGTGTGCAGATCACTGTTCTAAGCGCTGGGGTGGACACAGGGGAATCAGGTTGTCCCACGTGGGGCTCCCAGTCTTAATCCCCATTTTACAGATGAGGTAACCGAGGCACAGAGAGGTTAAGTGAAGCAGCATGGCTCAGTGGAAAGAGCACGGGCTCTGGAGTCAGAGGTCACGGGTTCAAATACCGGCTCGACCATTTGTCAGCTGTGTGACTTTGGGCAAGTCACTTAACTTCTCGGTGCCTCAGTTACCTCATCTGTAAAATGGGGATTAAGACTGTGAGCCCCACGTGGGACAACCTGATTCCCTTGTGTCTACTCCAGCGCTTAGAACAGTGCTGGGCACATGGTAAGCGCTTAACAAACACGAACATTATTGTTATTATTATTAAGTGACTTGCCCACAGTCACACAGCTGACAAGTGGCAGAGCAGGGATTCGAACCCATGACCTCTGATTCTAAAGCCCGGGCTCTTTCCACTGAGCCACACTACTGTACACTATCCACTATGCCATGCTGCTTCCGCTTCTGCTAGATTGCAAAAGATCCATTTTCCAAACGCGAGATGGCTGGGAGACATGACCCAGTGATCATTCTCACTGGGCTTTCTCTGCGTGGTCTCTCCTCAGGCCAGGGCCTTCTTCTTGGTCTCTCACCTGAGAGGAGTCCAGCCTCCACTGGACAATATGTGGTTGGCTTAATCTTCGCCCACTAAGCCACAGCCCCTGGTAATTAACTAAGCCACCGGGCCCCGTTGGTAATTAACCCCAGAAGCCACCATCTTGTTGAACCAGTTGAGAGATGCTAAGGAGAGCAGGGAGCTGTGCTAGCCCCCATCCTCCCATAAATTTTGAGTTGTGGGGGTTTGGTGCACTCATGGGAAGCAGCGTGGCTCAGTGGAAAGATCCCGGGCTCGGGAGTCAGAGGCCATGGGTTCGAATGCCGCTCTGCCACTTGTCAGCTGTGTGACTGTGGGCTTTCCCTTAGCTTCTCTGGGCCTCAGTTACCTCATCTGTAAAATGGGGATGAAGACTGTGAGCCTCACGAGGGACAATCTGATCACCCTGTATCTCTCCCAGCGCTTAGAACAGTGCTCTGCACATAGTAAGCGCTTAACAAATACCAACATCATTATTATGTCCGCAGCCGTAATTTCTCTCCGTCTCCCCACTTTTGATTGTAAGCTCACTGTGGGCAGGGAACGTGTCTACCAACTCTATTATTCTTTCCCAAGTAACTTCCTACAGTGCTCTGTACACAGTAAGCACTCAATAAATATCACTGATTGATTGATTGATCAGCTGCTCCTAGCAGGCTGCTGCTGATAAAGCTCAGGGGAGGTTTGACAGCATGGCAGAGTGGATAGAGCAAGGGCCTGGGAGTCAGAAGGTCATGGGTTCTAATCCCTGCTCCACCACTTGTCTGCTGGGTGACCTTGGGTGAGTCTTTTCACTTCTCTGGGCCTCAGTTACCTCATTTGTAAAATGGGGATTGAGACCGTAAAACCCATATGGGACAGGGACGGAGTCCAACCTGATTTGCTTGAATCCACCCCAGCGCTTAGTATACTGCCTGGCACACAGTAAGCGCTTAACAAATACCACAATTATTATCATTATTATTATTATTCTTGCCCTCTATTTTATGCTACTTTATGCATCTTCAGGTGGTGGGAGGAGGGGAAAGCTGGCACCAGGAAGCAGAATCAATAATAAGAGATCGTTGGGGGTAACATCCACCGTTAGAGTCTACAGCTGAAAGGGAGAGAGTCACAAAGAAGGCCTGCTCTGGAGGCCTCCGGAAAGCTACAGTTTGACTTCAGAAAGAACCATAATAATAATCGTAATAACAAAAATCATAATAATTGTGGTATCTGTTAAGCGCTTACTATATTCATCATCGTATTAAGTGTTGGCGTGTATACAAGCCATTCGGTTTGGACAAAGTCCCTATCCCACATGGGGCTCACAGTCTTCATCCCCATTTTACAGATGAGGTAACTGAAGCACAGAGAAGCAAAATGACTTGCCCAAGGTCACGCAGCAGACAAGTGGTGGAGCCAGGATTACCATCCAGGTCGTCTGACTCCCAGGCCCGTGCTCTTTCCACTAAGTCATGCTGCTTCTCTACGGGCCCAAGTGGCAAGTACCAAAGTGACCCTCTGGGACACTAGTCACACTTGCTAGTCAGCAACTTCCTTTGACGTGTAGAAAGCAATGTCTCTCAATGGACGTGGGGGGCAGAAATAAACTAGTGATGTAATGGACACCCCCTACCTTTGTGTCTCTCAGTTTCTGATGACATGGCAGATTCCAGTCCGGACGAGACAGCCGTCACGACAGAGGGCCCGGGGGACCAAAGTCACCCGAAAGAGGAAACGGAGCCCCTCGACAAAATGGAGTCGAAGCAAAGGCTGGCCGCGGACGAGCTGATCAGGACAGAGGCGAGCTATGTGCGTACTCTCCAGCTGTGCACCTCGGATATTCGGGGCCACCTGAAGCAGGTAACGGAGGAAAGGAGAAGTTGGGGGCGGAAGAAGCACGAAGCAGCATGGCCTAGTGGATAGAGCACAGGCCTGGGAGTCAGGAGGACCTGAGTTCTAATCCCTGCTCCATCTCTTGCCTGCTGTGCGATCTTGGGCAAGTCACTTCTCTGGGCGTCAGTTTCCTCATCTGTAAAATGGGGATTCAGGGTATGAGCCCCATTTGGGATATGGACTGTGAGTTTCCTCGATACTGTCACTCTTTGTTGTTGTATCATACTTTCCCAAGCACTTAGTATAGTGCTCTGCACATAGTAAGCACTTAGTAAATACTATTGAATGAATGAATGATGACCTTGTATCTACTTTAGCGCTTAGAGCAGTGCCCGGTGCATAGTAAGTGCTTAACAAATACCATAAAGAAAAAGAGGCAGACATACAACTCCAGAGTCCGATTGCTTAGCGTCGCTCTTTACACACTTGAACTGTGGTATTGATTAAGGGGGGTGATGTTGGGAAAGAGATTACTCAAAACTCGGGGAGGGGCGAGGCGGAGAGAGATTCTCCCTGGCTGCAGGAGAATCTATTACGGTGTAAGACCGTAACAGTCACGTCGTCGGGAAGTGAAATTCATCGGGTCATCCCGGAGCCATCCCAGCTAGGCAGCTGACCGAAGAAGTGACCCTGGAGAAAAACTGCCAGCTTTCTCCCTCTTGCCGTATTTCCTTCCCTCAAGAATCCCAACTTCCAGAGCTGACCAGCTCCTGGAATGGAGACTCTAACCCGCTTGTAGTGACTATTAAAATGCTCAAGCCAGGCTGTTTCCCATTCACGGCCTCATGTGGCTTTCTCGGCCTTTCCAGCTGCCGGAGGGTGACCTGGACATACTTTTCTCCAACATGGACGACATCGTACTGGTCTCTCTCCGTCTCCTCAGAGGCTTGGAGGCGGCGGCTCCCGGAAGTTCCGAACAACTTAGTCTGATCAGTAAGTTCGAAAGTGAGGGGTTTCCCTTAGGTAGTCACTCCGGGTTGAGAATCAGCGGGATCAGATCAGCTGGAAAGTCCAACTGGGGCCAGGGTTCTGGGTGGGCAACAGCCACAGGTGCGAGCAGTGCCATCTTAACTCGAGAAGCAGCGTGGCTCGGTGGAAAGAGCACGGGCTTGGGAGTCAGAGGTAGTGGGTTCTAATCCCGGCTCCGCCGCTTGTCAGCGGTGCGACTTCAGGCAAGTGCCTCAGTTACTTCATCTGTAAAATGGGAATTAAGACTGGGAGCCCAATGTGGGGTAGCCTGATTATCTTGTATCTATCCCAGCACTTAGAACAGTGTTTGGCACGTAGTAAGCGCTTAACAAATACCATCATTATTATAATTATGAATCCCCATTTTATAGATGAGGGAACTGAGGTACAGAGAAATGAAATGACTTGCCTAAGGACACACAGCAGTCAAGTGGCAGAATGGAGATTAGAACTTGGATAATAATAATAATGTTGGTATTTGTTAAGCGCTTACTATGTGCCGAGCACTGTTCTAAGCGCTGGGGTAGACACAGGGGAATCAGGTTGTCCCACGTGGGGCTCACAGTCTTAATCCCCATTTTACAGATGAGGGAACTGAGGCACCGAGAAGTTAAGTGACTTGCCCAAAGTCACACAGCTGGCAAGTGGCAGATCTTTCTGACTCCCAGGCCCGTGCTCTAACCACTAGACTATGCTGCTTTTTCATGAAAACTTTGAGAAGGATTCCCCTCCAAGATCTTTTCAGTGAGCATTCACATTTCAGGTCTAAAGACTCGGGCATAAACCTCTGTGGCTGGAATGTTGGGTGATGTCACTGAATGCTTTCTCTAGAGAAGCAGCGTGGCTCAGTGGAAAGAGTCCGGGCTTGGGAGTCAGAGGTTGTGGGTTCTAATCCCGGCTCTGCCACTTAGCGGCTGTGTGACTTTGGGCAAATCCCTTAACTTCTCGGTGCCTCAGTTACCTCATCTGTAAAACGGGGATTAAGACTGTAAGCCCCACGTGGAGCAACCTGATTACCTTATATCTACCCCAGCCCTTAGAACAGTGCTTGGCACCTAGTAAGCGCTTAACAAATGCCATCATCATTATTATTATAAAGGCAGGGAATGTGAATATAAAGGCAGGGAACTCTGTTGCATTGTACTCTCCCAAGCGCTTAGTACAGTGCTCTGCACATAGTGAGTGCTCAATACCATTGATCGATTGACTGATTACTGAGTGCTGAGCCCTGTACTAAGTGCTTGGGAGAGTAGAGTACGAACAGAGTTGGTAGACTCTGCCTACAACCAGTTTACAGTCTAGAGGGAAAGGTAAAGTATTGGATAATGCTTTAGGAGGTTTTGGGAAGTTCCTGGCCAGTGGTAGTCAATGTGAACAGGAAATGTGCCTGTGTATTCTTATATTGTACTCTCCCAAGTGCTTAGTACAGTGCTCTGCATACAGTAAGCGCTCAGTTAATACGATTGATTGACTGAGAGACTGGTCGCCCTTTCCATCATGGTTCCTGAGGCACAGTGACGGGGAAACTGCTTGGGATTTTTCCCTGACTAAAACGCTTTGGAAATGGGCCAGTGGACCAGGCTGGGGTATTATGACATACTGTGGCAAGAACCATATCGACCTTGGGGTTCGCCTGCCCTCTCTTCCTTATTCTCCCCTGGGTAACGGGGGGATTCATTCATTCATTCACTCGTATTTATTGAGCACTTCCTGTGTGCAAATCACTATTAAGCGATTGGGTGGGTAGAACACAACAATAAGCAGACATTCCCTGCCCACAAGGAGCTTAGAGTCTAGGGGGGAGACAGACATTAATAGGAATAAATACAATTACAGATGGGTACATCAGCGTCTCGGGGCTGGGATGGGGGTATAAATAAAAGGCGCAAGTCAGGGCAGTATAGAAGGGAATGGGAGAAGGGGAAAATGGGGCTTAGTCAGGGAAGGCCTCTTGGAAGAGATGTGCCTTCAATAGGACTTTGAAGGGGGGCAGAGTAGCCCATCATCTCTCGAGTTGGAGTACTAGGGTTTGTCTTCAGGGAACGGTCAGGCCCACATATGTCTCTCTGCCATGAAGAAAGGGAGCCCAGCACTTTGGACAGTCTTTTGGGTGCCGGAGGCTCTGAAGCTACACAGCAAAGTAGGTCTTGGTCACAGTCTGGCTTGCCTACTGCCTCAGCCTCCTCCTCGCTGCTCTCCTTCTCTCCAGCTTATCCTTCCGCTTTCCGTCCGTACTAAACTCTGCAGCCCCAGTTGTTTTCACAAAATGTTGTTGTCGACATATCTCGCCACTCCCCACCAAATCTCAAATGCTTAACATTCCTCCCAGCATCTCTGATTTAAGACTCTAGGTCAGTTCTCTTCCTCCTACATATCCACTCTCTTCTTTCACTACAGCCCAGCTCTCAAGTTAACCTCTTCTGTCTTTAGCCTCTCAATCCATATTAGTTCCTGGGCTCGTACTCTGGATGGAACACTCGTCTAGGCACTTGGGAGAGTGCGGTAAAGTTAATAATAGTTATGGTACTTGTTAAGCACTTACTGTGTTGCCAGGCACTGTTCTAAGCACTAGGTTAGATTCAAATTAGTCAGGTTGAACACAGTCCCTGTCTCACACAGGGCTCACACTCTTAATTCCCATTTTAAGGATGAGGTAACTGAGGCCCAGAGAAGTGAGTGACTTGCCCGAGGTCACACGGCAGAAAAGTGGTGGGGCTGGGATTAGAACCCACATCCTCTGACTCCCAAACCTGTCCTCTATCTACTAAGCCATGCTGCTTCTCAGCAGTTAGTAGACTTGATCCCTGCCCTCAAGGAGCTTACTATTTAGCGGGAGAGGCAGATACAGAAATAAATTACACATTGGGGAAAGCAAAAGAAACTGAAGATCCACTAGACTTTAAGCTCATCCTCTAGACTGTAAAACTCATTATGAGCAGGGAATGTGTTTGCTAACTGTTGCATTGTTTCTCCCAAGCGCTTAGCACAGTGCTCTGCTAAGCTCCATAAATGCCTTTGGTTGATTGATATGTAAGAAGTGCAAAAGTGAGGGAGAGGTGTGAGTACCCAAGTGCTTAGGTGACCTTTTGTTCACACCTTTACTTTTCCTCTCTGAAACTCTTCCACTTCACCTCTGCCAGAGCGCAGCAATCTCCAGCTTCAAAGCCCTTCTGAAATCACAACTCCTCCAAGAAGCCTTCTCTAATTCATTCTCATTATCTCCCCTCCAACTACTGCTTCAACAGTTCCACGCTACCAATAAGCCTGTGTACTCCCAACCTCCTGAACAAGCACTCTTATACGTATCCCTATTTACTTCCTCTTATCTGTAAATTATTTTTTCTGCCTTCTCCGCTAGACCGTAAACTTCTTGAAAGCAGGGATCATGTCTACTAACTCTATTGCACTCTCCCAAGTGTCTAATATAGTGCTCTACACACAGCAAACACTCAATAAGTACCACTGATTGAGGGGAGGAGCACAGCCTCGGGATACTGGCGGCATTTAGAGTGAGCTTCGGATATGCCCGATGGCTTGTTTTTCTCTCTGCTTAAATGGTGGATTGTTTCAGATCCCTCCACCCCAGGACTAGTTTGGTAATTCACCCCAGAAAAGTGGCTAAAAACTAGAATGAAATCTGCTGGCTATCTTATAGCAGTTCCAGGCAGGGAGTGTTGAATTTAGCCCCTAAAAGTGATCCTCATAGAAATTTTTGCTGTGGTCACATATGTAATCATGAAAATGCTTTGGCCAGGTCTTTATGTGAAACCTGAAACCTGCTAAAACCAGCAGAACCAGCAGCGTTGCCAAGGGGATAGAGCACGGGCCTGGGAGTCCAAAGATTCTAATTCAGTCTCTGCCAGTTTTGGGCTGTGTGACCCCTCGCAAGTCACTTCTCTTCCCTATGCTCGGTTCCCTCATTTGTAAAATGGGGATTAAGATTGTGAGCCTCATGTGGGACCTGATTAGGTTTTATCTACCCCGGCACTTAGTACAGGGCTTGGCACATAGTAAGCGCTTAACAGACACCATTAAAAAAATCCCCAAAACGAAACAACCCCCGTCCCCCCAAAACCTTCTTGGATTTTCTCTTTACCTTGCTTGCTTTCAGCCCAGAAACCCTCTGGGAGCCACATGTGGTTATGAAGTCCGTGTTTGGTACACGGTGTCCCGTCGGAATATACTGGCTCCCAGAGGAAAGGGTGAAAGGCAGGCTCTCTCTGGCTCTCTGGGAGTCCTGAGAGGAAACAGGGGAGTCAGCTGGGCTCCTGCTGTTTCGAAGAGAGCCAGCAGGACCCTCTGGGATCTTTGTTCCCACAGGTAGCCTATTCCTGGAGCTCAGAGAGGACATAGAGGGTGTCTACAGGACCTACTGTGTCAACTATGACCAGGCCCTGTCCCTGGTGGAGGCGTACAAGAAGGACGCAGGGCTTCAGCAGGGCATCCAGGAGGTCCTCACTGCGGTGGTGTGAGTAGCGGCACCAGGGGAGTTGGCTGGGGTGGGATCCCAGCCCCGCAATAGACTCTCCCTCTCCCTCCCTACCCGTCTCCAGCATAGTGTTCTTTAGGACGGTCGCTGCCGTTCTCCCGAAACTCCCAAGCAGCAGGCTTGGTGGAAGACGACTTGTGAAAATCCCAATGGGCTTCAGAGCTCGCTCTGAGACCCGAGGGCCCTGAGGATGGAGAAAGGGACAAAAGCTTTCATTCAGACGCCCACAGCCTGACCTTTCCAAGGGCGGCAGCTGACTGACCCGCCAACCCCAGCGGAGACCAGTTGTTCTGTCCAGAAGACGGACTTCTGTGCACACCCGACAGCTGACTCTAGCTTGCTCCGCTTCCCTCCTCCCTTGACGAAAATAATCCTGGATCTGCTGCCCTCATGGGACCCTGATCCGTACTCCTTCCCTTCCCCCTCCTTCTTTTCTCCTGCCCAGTGGAAAGGCCCGAGAGCTCATCCTTAACCCCTCTTGGACGATTTTGTTACTGAACATTTGGTTAAGGACTCAGCCTCCTAAGAGATCCTTATCTGAAATGTACATGACCATGGGGCTGGGAATTCTGTCCCAAGTAGCTGATAATATGAGGTTAGTTAATTATGATATTTAAGTCTGCTTGTCTGCTGTGTGACCTTGGGTAAGTTGTTTAACTTCTCTGTCTCCCACTTACCTAATCTGCAAAATGGGGATTAAGACTGTGAGGCCCATGAGGGACATGGACGGTGTCCAACTCGACTAGCCTGTATCCACCCCACCATTTAGTACGGTGCCTGGCACTTGCCAAATACCATAAAAAAAAAAAAAGTTTAATATGTCTTAAACCCTCGGGTAGATGTAAGAAGTTCAGTTCAGATACAGATCCCATCTCACAGAGGATTCACAGTCAAAGTACAGTTCTGTTGTTTTGTACTCTCCCAAGTGCTTAGTACAGTACTCTGTGCATAGTAAGTGCTCAATAAGTACCAGTGATTGATTGAATGATGAAGAGGTAGGGAGGGCAGGCACTGAGAAGCAGCATGGCCTAGTGGAAAGAGCACGGACCTGGGAATCAGAAGGACCTGGGTTCTAATCCTGGATCCTGGGTGACCCTGGGCAAGTCATTTAACTTCTCTGGCCCTCAGTTACCTCATCTGTAAAATTGAGATTAAGACTATGAGCCCCATGTGGGACAGGGACTGTGTCCAACCTGGTTTGCTTGTATCTACCCCAGTGCTTAGTACGGGACCTGGCACATAGTTAACAAATGTCACTATTACTGTGAGCCCCATGTGGGACAGGGACTATATCCAACCTGATTTGTTTGTATCCATTACAGCATTTAGTACAGCGTATGGAACCTAGTAAACTCTTAACAGATACCACAATTATTATCCTCATCTCCATTTAATAGATGAGGATACTGAGGCACAGAAATGTCATGAGACCTGTCCAAGGTCACCCAGCAGGCTCAGAGTAGAGCAGGGATTAGAACCTGGGTTTAGAACCTCCTAAATTCTGGTCCCCTGCTCTTGCTTCTAGGCCTTGCTGCCTCCCTTCCCATTTAGCAGACCGACTAACTGAGGTTTAAGGTATTTGTGCAGCGCTTACTGTGCCAGGCACTATACTAAACATGGGGCAGATACAAGCTAATCGGGTTGAACACAATCCGTGTCCCACAGAGGACTCGCTCTCTGAATCCCCATTTTACAGTTGAGGTAACTGAGGCAGAGAGAAGCTAAGTGATTTGCCTGAGTTCAGACAAGAGGCAGAGGCGGGATTACAACCGAGGTCCTGTGACTCCCAGGCCCGTGCTCTTTCCACTAGACTACACTGCTTCTTTATTGAGCACTTATTGTGTGCAGAGCACTATACTGAATGCTTGGGGGCAGACCACGGAATAGAATCGGCAGACATACTTGCCCATGATGAGAGTACAGTGGCTTTCCCCCTCACATCCAAGCCCTTAGAGGGGTGGACTTTCAGTGATTTCTATAATTCTATTTATCTATTTTGATGCTATTGAGGCCTACTTGTGTTTTTTTTGTTGTTGTCTGTCTCCCTCTTCTAGAGCGTGAGCCCATTCTTGGGTAGGGATTGTCTCTGTTGCTGAATTGTACTCTCCAAGTGCTTCGTACAGTGCTCTGCACACAGTAAACGCTCAATAAATACGACTGAATGAAGTTTGACTGAATGTTTCTAGTCCAACATTCTCTTCCAGGCCTCAAGCCGGACCTTCAGGGCTGAGCTTCTTGCTGGTGATGCCCGTGCAGCGGATTACCAAGTACCCTCTGCTGCTGCAGAAGATTCTGGAATACACCTCCCCCGAAGACCGTGCCTTCCCAGGCCTTCAGGAAGCCACCGCGGCCCTTCAGGAGATCAACGCCAACATCAACGAGTACAAGAGGCGCAGAGAAGTTGGTGAGGATGTTGGCCAGTTGGCCAACGTGCCCTCCCCTGCTTCCTCCTGGCTGGCTGGCCTAGTAGAGAGAGCACGGGCCTGGGAGTCAGAAGGACCTGGGTTCTACTCCCGACTCTTCCACTTGTCCGCTGGGTGACCTTGGGCAAGTCATTTCACTCTGTACCTCGGTTATCCCATTTGTAAAATGGGGATTAAGACTCTGAGCCCCATGTGGGACAGGGACTATGTCCAGCCTGATTAGCCTGTATCTACCCCACCCTTTAGAACAGTGCTGGATGAAGCAGCGTGGCTCAGTGGAAAGAGCCCGGGCTTTGGAGTCAGAGGTCATGGGTTCGAATCCCTGCTCCGCCACTTGTCAGCTGTGTGACTGTGGGCAAGTCACTTCACTTCTCTGTGCCTCAGTTCCCTCATCTGTAAAATGGGGATTAAGACTGGGAGCCCCACGTGGGACAACCTGATTCCCCTGTGTCTACCCCAGCGCTTAGAACAGTGCTCTGCACATAGTAAGCGCTTCAAAAATACCAACATAGTATGCTCTCAACAAATACTATTATTATTATTATTCCCCAGGCCACCCCTTCGCAATTATGGAAGATTAAAGGAATTCGGTAGCATCCGGTATCTAAGTCTATTTGTCTTTAGCCTTCACAGATTTCCCCCTTCAACCGCTAGTCTTGAGGGTGTGTAAAGGACCTAAACCAGATCTCTCAGCAGTGTCTCTAACTTTAATGGGTTCCCTTTCTCTCCGCTCCACGGTACACACTCCAGCAACTAAGTACAACAAGGCTGAGCACCTAACTCTGAGGGAGCGGTTTTATCGGATTAACACGCACTCCATTTCCAAGAAGACTACACGGCTGAGCCAGATGTTTAAACAGGAAGCTGGGATTGTGTCCAGGGTGAGTGTCTTTCTGATAAATCATTCTGCTTGGGGCCTTGCTGCCCATCGTGGCCACTGACATCTAGAAATGACGTGGGGGATGGGACGGGAGCAACACACAAACCGATGTGGAAATGATAATAATAATGTTGGTATCTGTTAAGCGCTTACTACGTGCAGAGCACTGTTCTAAGCGCTGAGGTAGATACAGGGTCCCATGTGAGGCTCACAGTCTTCATCCCCATTTTACAGATGAGGGAACTGAGGCACAGAGAAGTGAAGTGACTTGCCCACAGAAAAGAGCAAGGGCCTAGGAGTCAGAGGACCTGGGTTCTAATCCTAGCTCCACCACTTGTGGACCTTGAGCAAGTCACTTAAGGCTGCAAGCTCACTGTGGGCAGGGAACATGTCTACGAACAATTCCATATTGTAGAAGATAAGGTAGATCAGATCAGAATAGGGCAACCCTGAGGTTGCCTAAGAGGGTGCGAGGTTGGCTTTGCTTCTGTCTTCACTGATTAATAATAACGGTGGTATTTGTTAAGCGCTTACTATATGCAAAGCACTGTTCTAAGCACAGGGGGGATACAAGGTGATCAGGTTGTCCCACGTGGGGCTCACAGTTTTAATCCCCATTTTACAGATGGGGTAAATGTTTTGTCTTGTCTTCATTCGATCATATTTATTGAGCACTTACTGTGTGCAGAGATCTGTACTAAGTGCTTGAAAAGTATAATTCAGCAATAAAGAGAGACAATCCCTGCTCAGAATGGGCTCAAAGTCTGCCGTCGAGTCACCTCCGAACCAAAGCGACTCCACGGACACGTCTATCCCAGAACGCCTCACCTCCTCTGCAAACGTTCTCGTAGTGGATCGGTAGTTTTCTTGATAACGATAAGGAAGTGGTTTACCGTTGCCGCCTGGCGCACAGTAAACTCGAGTCTCCGACCTTGACCCTCCCGTGCCGCCGCTGCCTAGCACAGGTGAGTTTTGACTTGTAGCAGATCGCCTTCCACTTGCTAGCCACTGCACCATCTAGGAATGGGATGGACAGGCCTCTGCTTGAGTGTCTCTCCAGTAGCCGAGACTGGAAGAGTACTGGAAACTCTCCAGGTGCCGTCCTGACAGAGGTGATTTAGTGGTTTGGGGCCTATGATTTATGGAGTGAGAAATGGGCTGCTGCAGTCACGTGACCATGAAGTCAAGCAGGGCAGACCATCCCAGTGTGATCCGCGGAGAAGCAGCGTGGTCTAGTGGATAGAGCACGGGCCTGGGAGGCAGAAGGACCTGAGTTCTAATCCCGGCTCCATTCCATCTTTTTGTGTGACCTAGGACGAGTCACTTCACTTCTCTGTGCCCCACTTCCCTCATCTGTAAAATGGGAATTAAGACGGTGAATCCCACGTGAAACATAGACTGTGTCCAACCCGATTAGCTTATATCTACCCCGGTGCTTAGTACAGTGCCTGACCCATGTTAAGCGCTTAACAGATACCATTAAAAAACAATTCTATCTATTGAATTTCAGACCGAAGACAAAGAGTTTGACGATTTGGAAGAGAAGTTCCACGATGTGACGTTGTGTGTGATTGAGCTGAAGGAAAACGTGGCATCTTACCTGAAGAACTTGGAGGTGACTGTACTGAGTATATATCAGCAAAAAAGAGGATCTGAAGGGAAGAGAGACAAAGACATTCATGGTTAGAACTTCCAGCTCACAAGGAGAGCTTGGAAACAGCTCAGGGGCAAACTGAGTAAATGAGATCGCCTTGGAAGAGAGGTGCTAGAGAGGGATGGTTGTATACTCTTCCCTAAGACTCTTAGGGGCACAGGAATACCATCCTCTCTTCCAGCCTCCTTCCTATCCTCTGGTTAACTTTTTGAATTCTGCTGCAGCATTATCTTTCCAACTGCCCAAATTCTACAATGACTACAGGTTATGGATCAGTTTTCGGCCCCAGAGGCTCAGTTTTTTGTTTTGTTTGTTTTTTGGGTTTTTATTCTTGGTATTTAAGTGCATACTTTGTGCTAAACACTGAGGTAGACTCAGGCTAATCAAGCTGGACCCAGTTCCTGTCCCACACGGGTCTCACAAGTCTTAATCCCCATTTTACATATGAGAGAACAGAGGCACCGAGAAGTGAAGTGACTGGCCCAAGGTCACACAGCAGACACGTGGGGAAGCGGGGATTAGAACCTAGATCCTTCTGACCCCCGGGCTCGTGCTCTGTGCACTAGGCCACGCTGTTACAGTTCAGATTAAAGAAACCAAAAAGACATATTTTGGGGCGGTCTGTTGTGATCCTGTTCCACCCAAGGAATTTTGATCTGCTTGGGGGAGAGTCCTGGGGATTCTAGGCTGAAATGGGAACAGGTTCCCAATTCTAAATGGAGCAGAAATCCTTGTGGGCTCTTCAACTGTAGCGTCTTTAGGCTTCCTGGGCTCACCCCAATTTGACTAAGCAGATCCCAGAGGTTCCTAGAATTCTCTGTCCTTTCATAGGCAAACTCCCCTTCATCCTTAGCCTGTTCATCTCTCACTCCTTCTTTGTTTTTGTGGTACTTGTTAAGCTCTTATTATGCGATGAATACTGTACTAAGCCCTAGGATAGCTATAAGATATTCAGGTTGGATACAGTCCCTGTCCCACATGGGGCTCATGGGCTAAATTGCAAGGAGGAGGATTTAATCTCCATTTTACAGGTGAGGTAACTGAGGTATGGTGAAATTAAGAGACCCGCCCAAGGTCACAAAACAGAGGTCTAGACTACAAGCTCGTTTTGGGCAGGGAACGTGACTACGGACTCTGCTATATTGTACTGTCCCAAGCACTTAATACAGTGCTCCGAACATAGCAAGCGCTCAACAATACGATTTGGTTAAGTGGCAGAGGTGGAATTTGATCCCAGGTCCTCCGATTCCCAGCCCCAGGCTCTTTCCAGTAAGCCACGCTACTCTTCTTCACCATCACCGAGACCAGGATCTTGCTGGATAATAATAATAATGTTGGCATTTATTAAGTGCTTACTATGTGCAGAGTACTGTTCTAAGCGCTGGGGTTGAGACAGGGTAATCAGGTTGTCCCATGTGAGGCTCACAGTCTTCATCCCCATTTTACAGATGAGGGAACTGAGGCATAGAGAAGTGAAGTGACTTGCCCACAGTCACATAGCTGGCAAGTGGCCGAGCCGGAATTCGAACCCATGACCTCTGACTCCCAAGCCCGGGCTCTTTCCCCTGAGCCACGCCGCTGGATGATTTTGTGAGGAGCAGCATGGTGAAGTGGATATTCATTCAATAGTATTTATTGAGCGCTTACTATGTGCAGAGCACTGTACTAAGCGCTTGGAATGAACAAGTCGGTAACAGATAGAGACGGTCCCTGCCATTTGACGGGCTTACGGTCTAATCGGGGGAGATGGACGGACAAGAACGATGGCGCTAAATAGAGTCGAGGGGAAGAACATCTCGTAAAAACCG